>NC_042616.1:527644510-528310218 GCF_901001135.1 Rhinatrema bivittatum | reverse complement strand
AAACTTCTCATACTTTCTTAAATCTAAACGGGGCAAAGAGGAGGTTTAGATGTGTTCTTTAAATTCCACTTGAAACGGTCTATGATAAATGTCTCTATTCCTTCTCCGTAAGAGTTATGTCTGAAATCTCAACATATTAATCTTTGTCTGACCTACAGGGCTACTTGCCTATAACTCATCCCCTCTTTGCGAATCAATTCTGAATCTCAATTTAAATCTCTTTAAGACCATAATTCTAGGCGACTTTAACCTCCACATTCTCATCCCCTACCCAAATCTTGTTTGATACCCTACTTTCCTATGGCTGGAAGCAAATCATCTCCTCTTCCATTCAAAAGAAAGGCAATTGCCTAGATATGGTATTTGTTAATCCCTCAGGTTTCCATATAAATGAAACTGTCTCCATAGCTGAAATTCCTTGGAGTGACCACTTCCTCATCTCCTTTTTACTCACATCCAAATCTCTTGAGCAAATTTCCCACAGGAATAATACCACTGCATGAAACAAGGGCATTTAGATACTGAATCCCTTGCCTCCAACCTCATAACTTTCTGGGCAATAACCCCTGTAACTTGCCTGAAGAATTTTTAGAATTCTGGAACACTTCCCTAACATCTACCCTTGATAAACTTGTTCCTTTGAATCCTTTCTCAACCCAAGATAACTAACTTGGTCCTGTAGTTCAATACCTCGCTTCAAGCCAAAAAATGTGAGCTGAGGGGATGTGAGAGAAGTGGCGAAAAGACACTACCCAGACAAACAAGCTACTCTATGATTGTAAACTTGCATCGTATCAAGAGGCCATCAATTCTGCTAAGAAAACCTGTATCTTCACGAAACCGGCATCTATACTAAACAATCCTAGAGAATTATATTCCTCTGCCAAGAAAGTCATTAACCCCAGTTCAGTTCCTTCTACTTTTACCATCCACGCTCCCTGGGATGAACAATCTAGAGACATTCGCATCATACTTTAACAATAAGACAGCAACTGTAAACAGTACCTTCAATAATTCCCCTACTGAAGAAGTTGATGAATTGATCACCGATGGCCCAGCTTGGGAGCATTTCGATCATGTCACAACATCTGATACTGCTTAGATTATCAATAACATGAAGCCATCATTTAATCGCCTTAACCCATGTCATACTACATTACTTAAAATGATTAAACTTGAAAATCCTACTTTTATTAATAATTTCATTAATTCATCACTACAACATGGTGTTGTTCCTAACCTACTAAAACAGGCTTCAGTTCGCCCCATAATCAAAAAACCATCAGCTGATCCAACTCTTATCTCCAATTACCACCCAATCTCTTCTCTATCATTCATGGCCAAAGGCATAGAAACAGCAGTTCTCCACCAATTCTGCAACTGTATTGACGCTAATAATATCCTTAATCAATATCAATTTGCATTTAGGAAACATCATAGCACTGAATTACTGTTGCTTTCCAGCTCTGACACGGTTAGACGGGGTTTCGATTAGGGTTCAGCTTTCCTTCTATGTCTCCTTGATATCTCCTCTGCTCTTGACACAGTAAATCATCCCTCCTACTTTCCAGACTGCACTCCATTGGTATAACTGGATCTGTTCTGTCCTGGCTCTCTTCATACCTCAATAACAGGACCCAACAAGTCTATTTCAATTCTTTTACTTCCACAGTGATGTCACTGAGCTCTGGGGTACCCCAAGGGTCTGTTCTCTCTGCTGCCTTATTTAACATCAACTTAACACCAATATGCCATACCCTTGCTGGCCTTGGAGTTCATTATAAAATTTATGCTGATGATATCCAATTCTTTTTTCCTCTGAAAGAAACATTGGGCTCTTACTGAATCATTCCTTACCCACTGTCTTATAACAATCCAAGAATGGCTTCACTGCAATAAATTAGTTCTCAATATCTCTAAAACAGAAATTGTTTTATCACGTTTTCCTGTTGAAATTACACCCAACAATTTCTCATTCGATACTCATTCCATCACTGTCTCCCAAACTGTATGTAATTTGGGAGTCACCATTGACACCCCCACCCCCTCTCTACGAGTGACCATATAAGAACAATTACCAACTCATCCTTTTATAAACTATGTCTATTCTGCCACCTCAAGCCCCTTCTTGAACACTCTGATTTCCGGTCAGTCCTTCAATCTTTATTATTCTCCAGTATAGATTATTGTCACTCTCTCTTAACAGGTCTCCCATTATACACGATCCATCCACTGCAGATTATACAAAACTTGGCAGCAAAACTTAACTAGCATTCCCATTCAGGAACATATCACTCCTGTCCTTGAAATGCTACACTGGCTCCCAATCTCATACCATATACAATACAAGCTCGCCATGATCATACACTCCCTCTGGATTTCCTCAGTACTAAAAATCCACACTCCCTCCCGGCCCCTCAGGTCGGCAAACCTAATGCTATTAGATGTCACATCTCCAAACCAGAGACCGTGCTTTCTTTTCTGCAGGTCCCCTCTTATGGAACAGCTAACCAAAGGAAGTAAGAGGCCTCCAGGAAAGAATGTTCTTTTAAAAAGCACTAAAAACATTCCTCTTCAATAAAGTGTTTCCAAACTTAAGTGATTATATATTATCCCCGACATATCCCTCCAGAGGGAGTTCTATGTAGCTGATTACTGGCCCCACTAATGGCTCCTCTATCTTGACAGAGTTGCCTCCCATGTTTTAATATGTTGTCATCTGCTGTACAAGTTCCCCGTATTGAAGAATTATGTAATGTGCAGTTTCATCTTGTTCATATTGTACCCCGCCCAGAATGTAGGAAGGGCGGGTAATAAATGCTTTTAAAGAAATAAATATATTAATACATGTAATGCACCTTGAACTTCTTGGCTGGCAAGGCGTGGTATAAATAAATCAATGATGATGATGATTTGGGGAACCTGGAATAAACATTTATCACAAGGTGTGGGAAATTATTTTAAGGAGTTAGTCTGCAGAAGAATACTGTACAGCGATAGACGTAATGAAGCAGAGAATCACTCATATTATTAGTGTAATTATTTGATATAAGGCCTATAAGTTCTGAGAATAGATATACCATTTTCCTTTGCTTGCTTGCACCAAAACATGTCATGAGATCAGATATATTGGAGAGCAGTTATTCAGGAGGCCAACTGTGCAGATAGAGGAAAACAGTACAGTAGTCACCTGGTCACATCTAACTGCTTGCTGATGTGATAAGGACAGACAGTTGGGGCCTCAAGAACACATGGGAGTAGCCCAGAGAAGAAACTAGGACAAAGGCCAGAAGAATTAACTTAAAAAGAGCAACATGAGACAAGCTGTTTGAAATCAGAGAAAGAACAGCTCTGAAGAAAAGCTTTAGACATTATCAGTGGTTAATGAAGTGCCTGATGAGCTGTTGCTGCTTTCCCGGATCTCCAAAGATAGATAGATTCACCCTGGGAACTGAGAGGGGAAGTATTTTTGTGTAGATATTATTTAATGCAAACTCTATTCTTGTATGCTTTTATTGCTTATTCTCAGACTTACAAGTAAAACTTCTATCCTTATAAATAAGTATGTTGTGTAATCTATGACAAAATAATCACCAATTTTCCTACTCACTACACAAGGTTTAGTTGCTAGACCTAAGAAATCTAGATTTCCTGCAAAGAAAGTCAGAAGCACCAACCACAGGCCTTGCACAGTCACCCCTAGACCAAAGCACATGGGCTCTCTGCCTGCACTTCTTATCAGCTCCTGTACTTTTACAATTCTGAAGAACAGACCGCTTATTTCAAACTGTTAAGCATATTATATGAATAAATGAATGAGCAACACAACTTAGGAATGCCCACAATATTCAAAAGACGACATACGACAGGCACCAGGGTTTCCATCACAACACACAGTCGCTTTTCTCCAGCCACGAACACTAAACGTTATAGCCATTAACCTGAGAACCTGCTTTCATTTCACAAGTCACATATTTTAAGAAAATAAATTGGCATTGTGTACTATAAAACATGTGAGAGTGTATTTATGTCCTTTGTCCGATTCCCTAAAGACTGTTGCAAAGTTAAAAGCCTATTAAAACAAAAAAAACAAATCAGAAATAATGAGCACTCGTGCACTCATATAAAATATATACAGCATTCTATTTAAAAAGTGTTTACTCTTCTGTTTTCCTCTGAGTCGAAAGAAGCATTCAGTGTTAACCAGAGGAGGCTACCCCATTAAAATCGATCTGCTGTACAAAATTGTTGCTGTTTTGTAAACCCCTTTGAATTCTGTGTCATGCAACCCAAAATCCTCCAGAGATCTGGAAAAAAGAGCAAACGCTCACACATATTAGATGTTCATTTTATGACATGTAGAGCATTTAAACAAACAAAAAGAAAAAGCAGCTCAGTGCACACATGGGACATATCACATACACCCAAGCATAATAAAAATACTTTCCCTGCCGACCCACTAACAACACTAGAAGTGCTGAGCAGTACCAAATAAAGGGGGCCCTGAGATCTATTTGCGGCTCATGACTTCCATTCCTTGGGTCAATCGGGGATGAGGAAGCTGTGGGAGCAACCTCAGAGCTACTGAGGGTGCGCAATGGCGACAACTAGTGGTCAGGTTTAGGATCCATGATAGAAGAAACTGTGGTGCATAGGCTGCCCTCCCCCCCCCCCCCCCCCCAAGGATCAGCGTGGCAATGACTGACCTAAGTAAGCCGAGAAAGGAAATAAAATGGGAGAAAAATCCCTAGGCAGTTGCAAATGAAAGCTAAAGGTATCATCTCCCAATCCTGGTTCTGATTCAGCTGGAGGAAACAGGAACAAACTGCCAGGTTTAAAAAAAAAACAAAAAAAAAAACCCACACACACTTCCTCTAGTCTGCCATGCAGAAACAACTAGGACTCCTTGGCTGAAATTAGATTTTCAAGTTAGGTTTACACCTTTACTTATGAATCTTCAGAATCCAAGAAAACAGACTGGGCTCAGAGGACAATATCTAGCAAAAAAAATGCAGACTAGTGTACAACACAGAGATGCCGACAGGCATGAAGATGTGGAAAGAAAGCTTCCATCTGCACATCTGGCATAGGAAATACTGGCAATACATCCGCATAACCCTTTTTGTCAGATGCAGGTGAGTGGCCAAAATTATAGCCCAAGGCACTGTCATAACAAACAGAGAAATGCACGGCAGGTGTTGTGATAAATTCCTAGGGGGCAGGGAAAAGCTTAGGGGTATGTCATGCCAAATAGAGAGGCATCTCACACGTTATGCATGTGGATGAGAAAAAAAACGCATGAGAAAATTAAAGCAGAAATATAAACCTGTCAACCATGGTAATTAACGTATGTGCATGTCAGAGCCATTCCCACTCTTAAATATATCCAATATTGTGGCTGGCTCATTCTCTGGGAGATGCCAGCCTGTCCCTGCGTCCATTACTGCACGTGGTCACAGGCGATACAGAAGAGTTAGGATCGACCATTGCAGTCGTGTCAAAACTAAGGAGAAATGGTTTTTTTTCTGTCAGGATCAAGGCTGAAGTGGGAAAGCTTTGCTTAATTAAATTACTGAGGCATTCTGCTTCATGGTACCCTTCCCCTTCCTTCATGCTCATCTACAATAGCAGACAAGGCAACTTCTAGTTTTCTCAACAAGCCAACTCCCACAGAAGAAAAAAAAAAAGAACGGGAAGGGCTCCCTCTAAGGTCAGAGCCATAAGTAAAAGCTGTCGGGAAGCAGAGCAGTTGGATTCCTATTACCCTGATGCCAGGCTCCAGCTGTGTCACCTCTGTAACAGACAACAGACCAGATGCTGTCCCCAAATCCAGGCTGTCTGCATCACTGTCAGACTGCCAGCCAGCTCTGAAAAGGCTGGCACATTTTACCATGAATGTCTGCATCAGCATGGGCTCTAGAGCAACAGGAGCTGCCAGATCAAAACAATCTTAACAACTTTCCGAGAATATTAGCCAGCAACTTGATAAGGGAAACATGAGTTGATAAAATGAATAGCTCCCTGTCCTTTCCCTCTCATTCCCTGCCTACCACCGTCCTTCCCCTTTGTCCCTCATGCCTAACATCACTACTGCTTACCAATTGGATCACCCTACTAGACATACCCAGCACTGTGCAATACATAAAACAGAGTCTCCCGGCTTTTTGGAGCTTGCAATCTAGTTGACACACAAGTCAAAATTTCCAGTATTACAGTAATATGCTTAACATTCAAGGGACAAGATCAGAGTGGATAATAATTGACTTTAATTTAAAATATCTGCTTAAATCAGTTTTAAATCAAATTTAAAAAATACTAAACTTTGTTAAAAAAAAAAAGTTACAGCTCTATCTCATCACAAACATGCTAAACATACACTTACAGTCTCAAAAACTTAATTAATGGTTCTGTCACACACACACAGCCGATACAGTACAGTGCGCTCTGATGGAGCGCATTGTTAGCCTGCTCTTGGACGCGCGTTTTCCCTTACCCCTTGTTCAGTAAGGGGAGGAAAACGCGCGTCCAACCCGCCGAACCTAATAGCGCCCTCAACAGGCAAATGCATGTTGATGGCCCTATTAGGTATTCCCACGCGATTCAGAAAGAAAAATGTGCAGCCAAGCCGCACATTTTACTTTCAGAAATTCTTCCGGCACCTGGAAAGTGCACAGAAAAGCAGTAAAAACTGCTTTTCTGTGCACCCTCCGACTTAATATCATAGCGATATTAAGTCGGAGGTCCCGAAGAGTAAAAAAAAGAAAAATAAATACATAAAAAATTTTGAATTCGGCCCGTGGCTGTCGGGCCAAAAATCGGACACTCAATTTTGCCGGTGTCCGATTTCCAAGACCGTGGCTGTCAGCGGGCTCGAGAACTGACGCCAGCAAAATTGAGCGTCGGCTGTCAAACCCGCTGACAGCCACAGCTCCGGGACAAAAGGAGGCACTAGGGGCGCGCTAGTGTCCCTAGCACCTCCTTTTCCCCATTTCTACCGCACCACCTAATTTGAATACTGCATCGCGCGCACCGGCGAGGGGCCGGTGTGCGCGCATGGAGAGCGGGCGTTCGTCCGCTCTCCCGTGGACTTTACTGAATCGGCTTGTCACCAATTTTATTTTATTAAGATTTAATATACCACCTGTAAAATGTTTTATCTGAGTGATTTTATGATGATAAAACACACACAATAAAAGTAAACAAATTACAAACAATAAAAATCAAACAAAAAAAAAATCAAACACAGGTATTCATTTCAGTTTGTCATTTCAAGAAAATGGCTCTAGTCTATCCAGCACTGCCCAGTAACAACCAGCTGTCGCTTTTGGAGCGTTCTGGGATTTCAGATTGCTTCTCAGCAGGCTAAAGTCACATGTGCAAAGATACAGGCTGGATAGGATTGTTGTTGTTGTTCTGTGGTTATGTGGTAGTGGAGCTGGCAGAGGAGTTATGACAGTGACAACACAGGAATGGAAGAAGGCAGAGAAGAAAAAACAGTGGAATGGACTGGGACGATAAAGGGAAGACATAATTCAATACACATTAAGCTTCCTTAATGCCATAGAAAATTGTCATTGCTTCTGGGTGTAAAGAAGTTCTAATTTGGGAATACTTTAAAGAAATTCCTTCCCTGGGTTAAAAAAAAAAAAAGAAAGAAAAGTGTCAAGTATAAAGAGTGCAAGAAGGAGATGCAAGAATGCAACATAATAATGAAAACCGGATATTGGTTAAAAATGATGTGGATAAAAATATGGATGTCAGAAGAACAATGCGGATCCACTGTTTAGTAATTTAAAGATTCGCTTTGTAATGTGGCATTCTTCAAGAATCTCTATGCCTTTTAAAATAAATGATTTAGCAAGTAAATTGCCAAGATGTTTTAGTGTTCAGATTTGCATCATTGTTTAAAAAATATCTATAGTAATATCAATAGAAAACTTGATTTAAAATCAATCCACCCAGTCAAGATTAGGAAGAGTCACTTTTTTTTACGCAATCTCTCCTCCCTCCTCTGTTTCTCTCCCCTCCCTCATGCCTTTTACCAAATTTTGCCAGCAGCAATAACCTTATTGCAGTTATTTTACAAGACTATTCTAATACAATGCTCCAATTCTCCTGGGAAGCCTCTAAAGCTGCAGCAATTAAGGAGTGGAGAAAAGAGCAAGTTTTGGAGATGCTAAAGAAGAAAGGAGAAGCTTAATAGGAGAAGCTCCATTGTTAGAATCTAGAAACCTGATGGCAGAAAAGACTCCATGGCCAATCTGGCCTGTCCATCCACACCAACTTCTCAGCTTTACAACGCAACCACTCCCTCAGAGATCCCCTGTGCTTAACACGGGTTTTCTTGAAACACGCGGCCAACCCCCCCAAAAAACTAACAGCGCTCATCACACGCAAATGCAGGCTGATGAGCCTATTAGTTAGTCGCCCGGGATACTGAAAATAAAATGTGCGGCCAGGAGCAGGCATTCATTTCTGAGCAACCCAGAAAAAACAGCTTTTCTGTACACCCTCTGACTTAAAATCCTAGCGATATTAAGTCGGAGAAACCAAACATTTAAATTAAATAAAAATTAAAAAATAAATTAAAAAGTCTGCCCGCCGGTCAGCAGGTTAGAAAAACGGACGCTCAATTTTTACCGGCGTCCATTTTCCTAACTCGTGGCTGTCAGCGGTTTGGAAACCGACACCGGTAAAATAGAGCGTCAGTTGTCAGGACCCGCTGAAAGCCACCTTTTCGCTAATAAGGAGGAGCTAGGGTTATTAGCACGACACCTCATTTAAATAGAGAATCGCGTGCCCAGAAGAGGTGGCTGGGCACGCGTCGGGAGAGTGAGCGCTAAACACGGAGTGCCCGCTCTCCCGCATTTTTTACTGTATCGGCCTGTAGGTGAGGAGCCTTCTTGATAATTCAGACCAGTGCTTCCCAATCTTTTTTGTTTTGTGGCACACCTAGTATAGGGTTCACTTTGTTGTGGCACACCAACCACTTCCTTTTCTCTTCCCTCACCCCCATCTCTTGGCACCATCATCTGCTCCCTTTCCCATCATAATCACCCCTCTCCCTGGCATCGTCACCTTCCCTTTCCTCTCCACCACCCCCTAGCATCATCATCACTTCATTCTCTCCCCCCCCCCCCCCCCCCCGGCATGATCATCATCACCAACCCTCTCCCACCATCTCTCCCCCCCTTCCAGTTATCTTTCCGCCCCCATAATAATCACCTTCCCTATCCCTCCACCACCCCATGGAATTTTCATCCTCTTCTCTCTCCATCTTCTCACTCCTGGCATCATTATCATCACCATCATCTTCCCTTTCCTTCTAACTCTCCCCCCCACCCCCTGGCATCATCATCATCACATTCCCTCTCTCCCCCTAGAATCATCGTCTCTCTCCCTCCCTATCTTCTGCATCTCTCCCGTGATCATCATCATGCTTTTCCCTCTACCCCTCTCCCTGCCATCACCTTCCCTTTCCCTCCCTCTCTCCCCCCTACCCCCAGGCATCATCACCTTCCCTCTCCCACCACCTCTTCCCTGCCACTCCCTTGCTTCACTATCACCTTCCCCCTCACTTCCTGGCATCATCACCTTCTTCCCATTTCTTCGATATCTCTCCATCCCCCTGGCATCATTTTTCCTTCTACCTCTCCTCCCCCAGGCATCATCATGACCTTCCCTGTCCCTTCACCCTCCCCCACCCATCTCCCTCCACCCCATCCCTCACCCCTGGCCTCATCATTAACTTCCCTCTCTGTCCACCCCGTCCACCCCCCATGCCAATCACCTTCTCTTCCCTTTCCCTCCACCCCTGGAATCACCTGCTCCCTCCCCCTCACTTGCCATCACCTTCCCTCTCCCTCACACTCTGGCATCATCACCTTCCCTATCTCTCCAGTTCTCTCCCCCACCAACATAGTCATCAATCTTCCATCTCTTCCACCCCCTGTCAACAACTTCTCTTCTCTTTCCTTCCGCCCCCCTGGCATCATCTCCCCTCTCCCCCATCTCCTGGCATCATCAAATTCCCTTCTCTCTCTCCCCAACACCTGGTGGTACATTCAGCTGTCTCTTTCCCCCATCCCACCCCCAATGTTTGAACAGCAGATGTCTGGGAGCAGGCTTACCCAGTGCTGCTTCTTCCACCTCTGCTAGCGTCCCTCTGCAATCTGAACTCCATGGGGCAAGCAAGTCTCACAAGCCTATAAAGTCCCATGCAGTTTCCACTGCAGAGAGCCAGCAGAGGGAAACCAGGAGCAGCTGCTGATAAGCGCTGCTCTCTAACACTCCCTGCCTTTTGGGAGGACATATTGCAGGCCCATAGGGAAAGGCAAAATAAAGACTGCATCCGCGGCACACCTGCACTTTAGCCATGGCACAGTAGTATGCCATGGCTCACTGGTTGGGAAACGCTGATTCAGAAGATGCTGCTTGATGTTCTTTGCTTTGGGACTTGGACACAGAAGCCATCCTGTGCTTTTCCCCTTGGCTGCATGTCAGTACCCCACACCATAAAAGACAGGGCCCAAGTTGGTTGTTATCTGTATCCAGGTCCCCTTTTCCACCACCACCACTACCACCACCACCATCCAAGCAGGGAGGGATGTTGCGGTTGTGTCAAAAGCATCAAAGCTACTGATTGAGGGTAGTAATGCCCATGCTTTCTATTAAGGGTAGTAACTGCCACTCAGTGCAAGTTACCCCCATGCACCCTCTTCTTCATTTCCGTTCTCTAGCCCTTAGGGATCCACACTGTTTATCCCATGCCACTTTAAATTCTTTCACTGTTTTCTTCTTCACCACCTCCTCCAGAAGGGCATTCCAGGCATCCATCACCCTCTCCATGAAGAAATATTTCCAGACATTGGTTCTGAGACATCCCCCCCTGGAGTTTCATTCTTGTGACCCCCTAGTTCTATTGTTTCCTTTTCGACAGAAAAAGTTTGAAGTTTGTGCATCATTAAAACCTGAAGGTCTGTATCATATCTCCCCTGCACTTCCTCTCTTCCAGTGTATACATATTTAGATCCTTCAGCCTCTCTTCATAAGTCCCCACACCATTTTGGCCACCCTTTTCTGGACCACATCCATCCTGTCTCTATCCTTTTTGAGATATAGTCTCCAGTACTGAATATAGGACTCCAAGTAAGGCCTCACTAAAGACCTGTTTAAGGGCATTATCTTCTCTTATTCCTGCTTGTTATTCCTCTCTCTATGCAGCCCAGCATTCTTTTAGATTTAGCTATCGCCTTGTCACATTATTTTGCCATCTTCAGATACTATTACCCCAAGATCTCTCTCTCTTGGTCTGTGCACAGCAGTATTTCACTCCCCATCATATACAACTCTTTCAGATTACCACACCCCAGATGCATGACTCTGCACTTCTTCACACTGAATCCCAGCTGCCAAATCTTCCACCACCCTTCAAGCTTTCTTAAACCTAGCCTGCTCCTGGATTCTCCGCTGTTCCAGCCCTTCGTTCCAGGAGACCCCGAAGTCCATCTCCGCTTCTTCAAGGCACTCTGTTCTTCGTGGGAATTCTCTTGTCTTCGTCCATGTTTCCTGGTTTCTCGTCGGATCCTGCAATCTCGTCCATCCTATCTTCAAATGTCCTCATCTTCAGATGTCACTGATGTCCTCGTCTTCAGATGTCATGTCTCCAGACGTCCTATTTCTTCTGGCTCCTCTCTTTAGATGCCTTTGTCCTCGGATGTTCCTGGTTCCGGTTTCGACTCAGCTCTCCCACCAATTTCTGCTTCTAGATGACCTGCCAGGGCGTCGGTCATGCAGGGTCACTGAAGCCCCTGCCTGGGCCGGATCCTGCTTCGAGTGTCGCCCGGACTCCTCTTCATCCTGAGTTTTAACCTTGCTCACGTCATTCCACTCACCAAGAGTCGTCGTCTCATTCAAGTCTTCAAGTATCTCCGCCTTGTCACCTGGTTCCCTTCGGCTCCTCTGTTCGGATGTTCCAGGTTCCGGGGGCCAGCCCTAGCCTCCTCCAGCGGACTCTGCTTCCAGATGACCTTTCAGGGTGTCGCCACACCGGGTCACTGAAGTCTCTTCCAGCTGGACCCTGCTTCGAGAGCTGCCCAGGATCCGCTCTTCATCCTGAGCCACCGCCCTGCCTTTGCCTTGTCCAAGTCTCCAAGTGTCTTCGCCTTGTCCAAGTCTCCAAGTGTCTTCGTTTGTTCCCGTTCCAGTACCATCACCTGTCCTCGTCCTCTGTCCATCCTGTTGCATCTGCTGTTTCCAGGCGGCAGGTCCGAAAGGGCTATCAAGTGGCCAGAGGGCTACCCTAGAGACCAGCATTGCATTGTTGGGATTCGTCGGATGCATTCAGGTTCGGCAGAGGTCAGGGCTCCTGGTCGTCAGCCTGTCCGCCCGTGCTTGGACAAGTCTTGCCTGCCTCAGCGCTTCCTCAGAGCTCCTCTGCAGTCGCGCAGTGGTCCATGGGCACACCAATCTTCCCAGAATCAGGACCGCTCCCTAGCGCTCCCGTTACATTTAGGATGGTCCATAATGCTTTTTTCTCTACCCCAACTCCCTTGCAGTTCAGTTGCTTTGATATTGTTTTTGACATAAAGCCCTACTCCCCCCTTTTCTGTCCTCTCTGTCTGTCCTAAACAAGTTATAGCCAGGATGGCCATATGAGAATCAGTGAACCATGTCTCTGTAACAGCAACAATGTCCAAGTCTGCCTCCACCATTAGGGCCTCCAGGTTTGGAATTTTATTGACCAGACTACGAGCATTTGTGTTCATAGCTTTCCAGCTGCTATTCCTAGTCACCTTTTCTGCTTTTTTTGAACTGATTGATTTTGTTACTTTCTCTTCCCACTTCCTGTATTTCTTGGGAGTAACCTGCCAATTTCACTGGCTGCCTCCTGCCACCCCCACTCTCCAGTTTAAATGCCTGAGAATGTATGATCTGAATTTCTCACTTAGCATTCTCTTTCCTGCCACAGACAAATGTAGGCCATCCTTACCATATAACCTTTTACTGCTCCATACATGGCCCCAGCCTCCAATGTACACAAAATTACTTTCTTTGCACGAGGTTTTGAGCTAGGAATTGAAATTATCTATATGGCATAGCTTTCTCTTTCCTTTTCCATGAACAGGTAATAATTCCGAAAAGGCAATAGTTTTTGCCATGTGTCTAATCTTCTTCTCTATATTTTGGAAGTCAAGCTGTACTTTATGGATACCTCCACCCCAGGTCATTGGTCTCTAGATGGATGATAACACTGATGTCAGTGCCCCTACTTGCTTCCATAATTGCTTTGAATATATGGTTGGTATTTCTACTGGCTGAGGATCCTGGAAGGCATTTAACTGTTGTGTCCCCATCAAAATGAGTTCCCAAATTGGTTCCTCTGATGACAGAGTCTCCCAGCATAAAAAGCTTTCTTTTAAGACATTTGATCCTGTTGGAGGGTTTCTGGGTGTGTTGGGTAACTACTTCCCTTTCAGACATTACTTCATAATTCTATTGCTGGGGCTTCTTCCTTTCCCAATGAAGAAAAGGCATTATATGTAAAGGTATCAGCAGGGAGAGAAGGTACCTCTTTATCGCAGGCCTTATTCTGCCACAGCCCACTGTTATCCAATTATTCCAAGGTTTCTGAATTCTGGATGTTTGACTTCTCTGTAGGAGTGGGGATGAATATCCAGAATGCTTCAAAGATGGGGAAATCAGGTGTCTCAGAGTCACAGATTTTATTTTACCAGAGCCCACTGTAAACCATTTATCCCTGGGTTTTTGACTCCTCTGTGGGAGTTGGGATGCTGCAAGGAAGGGGAAGATTTTTGAAACCTAGATAATTTATCTTTCAGGTGAATTAGTTCTTTTTTTCATGGCAGACAGCTGAAGGCAAATTGGACAATCCTTAATTGTCCAAATGACAGGCCTTGGGACATAAGCACCACAAATGTTGAACTTATTGATGGTTCTATGAGAGATTGTGTGGCTATCAGGACTTACTGTTTTGTTGTGACTGCTGCTGCTCTGTCACCTCCCCTAAAAGCCTCCGATACACCCTCCCCCCTCCTAGTGTTAGCCTTGTGTGTTTACTTAAACTTGAAAATATCAGATATATATTCTATGACCTTCCTCAATTGAAGATTTTCTTAAAGTCTAGAAACACTTGCGAAACTGAGGCAGCCAATAAGGGCTCCAATTAAATTTGACAGCTGTTATCTTTATAAGGTAAATCTTAAGGAGCTGGAGTTTGTTATTCGTTTCACCATACTGAAAATGATGCCAGTGACTGAGGCACTTACCTTTTTCACTTTAGTTATGCTCCCTTTTCTGTAATGGATCTCCCCTTAAATGTATCGAGGGTTAATATGAAGTGAATATATTACTACTTACTTTTTCCATTATTTATCCTCTATAAGTCATTATGCAAACTTCTATTTCTGTGTTCTTGACATGTACTCTAAATTACATTAATACTTTTTTTTTTAAGTCACCTGTAATCCTGCATTTCATCTGGAGGCCCCTAGTATCCTTATTGCCCTTTCTAGAGGAAGGACAAGACAGTAAGAGTGTTGCGCCCCGGTGATAGGTCATGGATCGCCCTCCCTAGCTGATATTGACAATACTTTCGTCTCGATCAGCTTCTTACAGCACTACCTCTGAGAGGAACAATAAGCCACGAGAGCAAAATAAATCTGCAATCTTCACATTTACTGCCTACAGAATATTAATTAGGAATGTGATGTTAAATATTTTATATATATACTCCTTGTTTACAGAAATAGAAATAATGAGGCTTGCACTGTCAGTGACAAAACAAGGGGAATTTTCACTCTATGAAAATTTTAAAAAGCTTAAACTGGGATGCAGGTGGCCTGAAGAACTTTCAAAAGACAGGTTTTGTGCACCTAGTTCAAATGCCTGGCTACATAGGTCTGATTTAACTTTGGACAAACAGGTGTAACTTTCAGAACATTAGATGCTTTAATATAATGCTGTTTATGCTCTAATTCAAGACCATATTTTCAAGCTTATAAATATGAAAATATTTTGTCTGAGGGTATTCTAATTTTAAGAAAAGATTTCTAGCATCAGGTAACCTACAAAAATTAAGTGTTGAGGGAGGACATAGATCAGGGGTGGCCACATCCAGCCTGCGGGTATCCTCCTTCCAGCCCACACCTGCACGAGTATCCCAGCCCACAGCAGCAGCATCACTTCTATCAGCCCATGGGAGGAAGTGACTTCCATGGGCTGGTGAAAGTGATATCATTACTGCAGGCTGGGTCAGGATCCAAAGCTTTCTTCCCACGCATGGTGTAGGACAATGCCCCTGCCTCCCTCAACAGAGTGGCTTGCCATTTAGGCCGGCCAAGACATTTGCCTACCCTTGGTACAGATGTTTAAAGATTTTTTTTTTAATTCACTGCTATGCTGGGCATTGCTGGCTAGTTTGTGTTTGGAAATTCACCTAAAGTTAGCTGGCTATCTATAATTAGTGTAAGACTAGATTTATACAATTATCCTTGTGTACAAGGAGAGCCATTTACCTTAGTACTGACAATGAGCTCATCTGTCCAGAAGAGCAGATTACTACAGACTTAGTGCCACAGAGTATAGGGATAAATGGAGTTCACTCTGAGGAAAGAAGAGTAATGGAGTGCCTCAAGAATCAGCTCTGTTGCCAGGTCTGTTCAATATCTATGTGCACAATACTGCAAAGACGTCAGGCGGAAACATTTGACTTTTTTTTGTTTGTTTGTTTTATAAATAACACTAAGATCTTCACCAGAGTTGACATGTGTGAAGGACTGGATTGCATGAGGAGTAATCTAAGAAAGCTCGAGAAGAGGTCCAACTGCTTGGAAGATAAATTCCAATACTAAAAAATGTAGAGTAGTACATTTGGGGCATGAAAATCCAAAGGTGACGTACACACAGTGTGAGGTGAAACAGTAACATCCACACAGTAGGAAAGAGACCTTGGGACAATATCTGATCATCTCAAGATAACGAAACAGTGCCACAAGGCAGCAGCTAGAGCCAGAAGGCTGCTAGATTGCATAAGGAGAAGCATAGCCGGCAGAAAAAAAGGAAGTGATTATGCTATCATATCAACTGCTAGTGAGACTTCACCTGGAGTATTGTGCCCATTTCTGGAGGCTGTACCTCCAAAAGGATACAGACAGTCTTGAGGTGATCCAGGAAATACCTACCAAAATGGTGCAGGACTGCCCCAAAAGCGACATGCAGTGAACCTTAAGGACCTAAATATGCATGCCCTTAAGGAAAGAAGAGAAGGAGGAGATATACTAGAGTCATTCAAATCCCTGAAATAATGCAGAAGTAGTAAAGCTTTTTCAATAGAAAGGATGTTCTAGAACAAGGGGGTCATGATCTGAGGCCCCAAGGAGCACCATCAGGTGTGCATGATGGAGACAGTAACAAGACTTTCAGAGGGCAGGGGATAAGCACAAAGGATCATAAGTTGCAAAAGCTGAAGAGATAGTGAGGCACAACCTAGCAGGATGTGTTTGAAGTAATTAGAATGCCCTACTTAAAAAATTCAACTAGTGCTAGGGTTGCCACAATGAACTGGTGAGTAAATGACATCAAAGATTAAACGGCACCATGTAGCCAGGTCTGTCTGGAAGACTTCAAATACAATAAGGATTAGAAGCCCTAGTGGAAACGTGGGTTTGCCCATAGCTGGGTCTGTCTGGCAGGCTATACAAGGGGCCTAAGTAGATCAGATGCTTGGAGCAATAGTCATGCTAGCATTGGTACTTATTCAGATTATAATAAAGCCTTGTGGTTACACACTGGAAGGGAGGATATAGGTGGAAACTAAGTAGGGGGATCTTATACGTGTATAAGGAGGAAAGGAGGAAGGTGACAAAAACTGTTCTGGATAAGAGTGATATCTTACCAGCAGTCATGCTCTATGACTGTTAGATATCCTTGATGCTATAGACAAGAATAAATGGGCAGACTGGATGGGCCAATTATTCTTCTGCAGGAAGTCAAGGCTTGTATGGCTGAGAGCTGGGACATACCTTTAGCTAGAGCAGTGCAGGCTGGCAAAACCAGGCAGACTGAGTGCTTCAGCTGGTCCTTACCTACTAATATCTTCTACTACATTTGTCCCCTAGCATCAGATATACCCTGGGATACTCTTAAGAGTTCATTTGCTTGATGCCTCCATTTAGTCATCTATTGAAAGACCTTGACAGAAGAGTCAGCTCTAAAGCATAACTTTCTGTTCTGTGTGCCAGAATTCTCCAACAGCCCATTGAAGCAGTGGTGTCAGTTATCTGGCCACAAGGACTATTTAAATCAAAATATTTGATGGGCTGAATTCCTCTTCCCCCCCCCCCCCCCCCACCTTTCCCCACCCAGCAGATCTCTCCCTCTCCTTTCCCTACCCTCTCTGCCCCCTCCCTTGGACTGACTTTCTTACAAAACGGGGCCGGGTGGTCCTGCTCCCAGCTGCGGCTGCAGATTATGAAGGCGCATAGAATGAGGACCGAGCTAACATGCACTCCCATGCTCTGCTCCTTTCTGGTCTCTGTATGGGACACAAGGCCTAGGATCGTGCACTGGGGCTCAGTTCCTGCCCTGCCGTCGCTGGTGCCGCTTTTGAGATCAAACGAACAGGAACAGGCAGCATCTGGTGAGGCAGTGAAAAAGACATTGTGACTGAAATGTCTGACATCCACGAAGTCAAAAGATGACTAAAGCAAGCACAAAATCTACAGAGAAAAAAAAACATTTTTACAAAATTCAAAGCAGAGCAACAGATTCTACACATGAATGAGGATGCCAACCATTTACTAAACATTCACTGGAATACAGAGTCACAAATTATATCCACACACAGCCTTTCAGTGCATGAGTAACTGAGGTCTTCTGCATCCATCTCATCTCGGCGCACTGTCCAGCAGGTATTAAATCAGTGGTTCATTATCTACTCCTTATTTATCTATAAGTAGTAACTTTCAGTCAGAATGCAAATGATAACACATTTGTGCCCAGCTTTGGTCCTTGATGGCTGCAAACTAGTCTGGCTTTCAGGACATTGTTAATGAAGAACTAGCATAAGTTAGAGCTGCACAAAGCTGACATAGCATGCATATAAATTTCTCTCATGCATGTTCATTAGGGATATCCTGAAAACCCAACTGATATGCAGCCCTGAGGACCGGAGCTGGATAATCCTGTGCTAGTAGCATGTGGTCCTCAAATTGCAGCTCTCTAATACAGAGGCTCTCAACCCGGTCTTCGGGACACACCTAGCCAGTCAGGTTTTCAGGATATCCATAATGAATATGCATGAGATACAGCTGGGACACTGCATGCAAATCTATCTCCTGCATAATCATTGTGGATATCCTGGAAACCTGAATGGCTAGGTATGAGGCCCAAGGACAGGGCTGAGAGCCAATACCTTAAAATACTGTAAGTTTACTGAAAGTAACAAAACACAATATGTAATTCATGTCTAAAAAGTAAAACAATCAAACCTCATTTGGGAAAGTACATTTTTATTAAAGTAATCTTTTTGATGCCTTCCTTTTCCTGATTCTAGAGTTGATTATATCATCTCAGTCTGTTTGAATTCCTAGACATGCGTGGTGATTGGGAGCTGGTCAGATCATAGGATGTGTGGATAAAAAGCCCCAGAGGGAAAGCAAATAATTTCACTTTGTTTAGAGTACACTGTGCTTGGTGGAACCGAACCAGTACTCGTCTCTAGTTTCACATTATGGCTGAGGCACAGGAACAGCAAAAGCAGAAATGAAGAAAGTTAGGCAGATGTTGCTAGCAGAATTTCACAAAGCTCTTGGAAAACGAGACACGAAATCTGAATTTGGCCTGAAAATGAAAGTCTCTTTTCACGGCAAATCTCAACAAGGTTGTCAAGCTTCAAGAATATTGTCAAATATCTACCTTTCTAGATCCACATTTTAAACATCGTCTTTTTGACACCGGGCAAAAGGAAGTGGTGATAAAAGGTTTGTCTGCTGCTCCCTGTGCACCAAGTGAACACAACAACAAAACGTCAGCTCCAGACAAGAGCGCGCGTACACTTTCAAGTATCTACGACCTCTTCAAAAGTGGTCCTGCAACTGACTAGGAGGTTTCTCTTCTCCTTTGCACACTGAGCTGGCGTAAAGAAGAGGGAGCCTCTTGAAGCCTGCCCTTAAGGATTTTGGAAAACGTGCAAAGACATAAACACCTTTACTGGCACAAGTGTCTCATCGTTTCTTATGCGGGACAGCAACGCCTCTAGAAAGTGAAAGCCTCTTCTCTAAAGCAGGGAGACCTAACCACTGACTGCAGCACCAGGCCGAGTCCTGCAAATGCTGAGAAAATCATTTTGACAAACCGTAATCTATCCTTGCGTGTGCAATTAACAGGGAGATACTGGAAAAAAGCAGTTTAACGAGGGGCAGAAAAATAGAAAATCTTTGTTTAGGAAGTTTTAGTGTGCAACTGATGTCATGCAAACGTAGCTTCAGTGTCACTTAATTGATGGAAAGAGAAATATCTCTCTTTCTCTGCCCTATTCATTATGCCATAGTTGCAAATTTGTTAGATATACAAATAAAACAATTAAGGTTTAATAAATAGCTTTTAAGTGTCATCTGTTTTTCACTCTTGGAATATTTATTATCCAGTAGCATCAGTTAAACATGTTAAGATTATTACAGTACCTTTTTTTCCCATTCTTTCCCCCATGGTTCTGGGAGACAGAACCTAATAGCAGCAGCAGCCGGAGCTGGTAAAGTGGATTGGAGCTGCTCCAGAGTTGGAGTTCCTGGAGCAGTCTGGAGCCGAGGATCTCTCTTGACTCTGAAGCCAGCCTGGAGCTAGACAACAGGAGCCACTCTGGAGCTGGAGGCTGGCAAAACCAGAGTATTGCCAACCCTACCACCACAATATTTGTGTTAATTGCGACCAGTGCACAGAGTGATCTCACGAGTCCTGCCCCAGCCAGCAGGAAGCTATCAAAGCTTAAACCAGCAGTGCTAGCTAGGTATCTCAAAATATCAGCCCGTCTGTCCTTCAGCTTTGTTTCTTCAGTGCAACTTATTCCTAGGTTTCCTTTCTTTATTTTACGAAAGCAATTTTTTAAGATTTTTATGACTGTGCAATAAAAGGGGCGCTCCTTTTAATGATGGTTAGGTTCCTTCTTCAAAACTCTTCCAAGAACACTTTTTCAGTTGTCTGGTGCTGAATTCATTAATTTACAAATACCGGAGTCAAGAATGTATGGGCTCCCGCTAAAGGCCATTAAAGCAACACCCCCTAATCTACTTAAATCGGTGAAAGCCGGAGTGCCTGCAAAGGCAAAGCTTGCAAAACAAAACAAAACCTCTGTCTCAGGGACAAGATATAAATCAGAATAAAAGGGCAAATTTTTAATGATTTCTTTTCCTCCAATACTAAATTATCTGATTATCTAAAACATTATGGGGCAGATTTTCAAAGGCTACGTGCGTAACCTGAGAAAATCTGCCCCTGCGCGCTGCCGAGCCTATTTTGCATAGGCTCGGCAGCGCGCATAAGTCCTGGGACGCACGTATGTCCCGGGGCTTTGAAAAAGGGGCGGTCCGGGGGCGGGGCCACGGTCCGGGGGCGGGAGCGAGTGCTCCTGCACAACAGACGGCGCGCGCAAGTTACGCCTGCCTCGGGCAACAAAGGTAGGGGGGGGGGTTAAGTAGGGCTGGGGGGTGGGCGGAAGGAAAGTTCCCTCCGAGGCCGCTCCGATTTCAGAGCAGCCTCGGAGGAAACGGGGAAAGCCATCAGGGCTCCCCTAGGGCTCGGCCCAAGTGTGCACTCCCTTGCGCGCACACGTTATAAAATTGGGCGTAGAATTGTTCGCGCCAGGTTGCAAGCCAGTTCAGCAGCAGTGGTGGTGGGGAATTACAGTCCATCTGACATTTCCAACCTGGATTACACAGGCTGTTTCATTACATTACACTTTCAGTTTATATGTTGCCTTACTCCAAACAAAGGAGCGAAGGCAATGTAAATTTCAAAATATATACATTGAATATAGCAGCATATATCAAAAACAATATCATATACAAGAACTAATCAAAAAGCATAACAACTATTCCTTCCTTTTCTCTCCCCTAACAGGAGAAAAAGAAAATCCTACACCAGGGGCGGCCCACCTGCATCTCACAGTATGTGGCTCCCTTAAAATAAAAATGCACTTCCAGCATTAGCAGCCTGCAGGGGCTCAAGGGAAGAAGAGGCACAGTCTGTTGCCATTTCCCTCTTAAAACAGCTGTTTATGGTGGCTGGGGCAGCGCACTCAAGTGTCCATGACTGTTTCCTCCTGCTCCAGCCTGTAGGGGGCGGCCTTGTGCACTGCAGCAGCAGCCCTGACTCACGCCAGACCTGCTTTCCAGTTTTCAAGCTATCCATTAACGCTGGCCAGTTGCAACTCTCAGAGTTTTCAGCATCATAGAGGAAAGAAATCAAGCCCATTAAATTCTGAAAATCCCCTCCACGGGTGCAGCTGGACCACAGAGGGGGGGCCACCGGCTGAGGACTGTAAGAAGATAATTTCAGACAGCTTAGCTAAATCCCCGGAAGACTTTGTGATGGATCAGAACAGGCTCTAATGATTGATGATTATTGCATATAAGTTGAGTAGAGGGACTGTATAAAGGCATGACACTTTCATGTCCTTCAGGAGAGTTGAGATGACCCCAGGGAACACCTGGGAAGATCAAATGCTAAAGACTAATACCAATGCCAATGAGCTGATAAGGAGTTAAGACCTTTGGTGTCTTTTTTGATTTATTATCCATATATTTATAACATTTAGTAAACTAAGTTTCACTCTACCAGGTTATGTGTAGAGTGTTCTATGACATAAATAAAAATATACCCCCGTACAGCCACCGTGCACATTGGTGCTATGCAGGCGGCAGGAATGCAGGAAAAGCAAAACCTGGAGAAGTAAACCCGGAGACTCCCAAAAGTGACAGCCTGCCTGGCGCTGGTAATGTGGAGTCCAAGAAACAAGGCATCTGACTCACCTGGAGCCTTTCCCAGAGCAGCAGAAATCTGCCTGATCTTTGGTGCTTACAGGAGAAGAAACCAGAAGGGACAAAGAACAAAACCCAGCTGGAGCCATTGAACAGAGGACTAGATAAAACTTAAAACAGTACAGTGATAGGTTTTGTTTTTGTCTATCAAAGCAGTGCTCTTATTTTAAAAATTCACATTCTCAACTGTAATTTAATGGGGCTCTTTGTAAGACATGTCAGAGTTTGATTTACTGTGAGAAATATTTTGACACAAACTGAAGTTATTTGAGCTGAGAATATAAACGGCTGGACGGACATAAGAACATGCCATGCTGGGTCATACCAAGGGTCCATCAAGCCCAGCATCCTGTTTCCAACAGTGGCCAATCCAGGCCATAAGAACCTGGCAAGTACCCAAAAACTAAGTCTATTCCATGCTATTGTTGCTAGTATTAGCAGTGGCTATTTTCTAAGTCAACTTAATTAATAGCAGGTAATGGACTTTTCCTCCAAGAACTTATCCGATCCTTTTTTAAACATAGCTTTACTAACTGCACTAACCACATCCTCTGGCAACAAATGCCAGAGTTTAATTATGCGTTGAGTGAAAAAGAACTTTATCCGATTAGTTTTAAATGTGCCACATGCTAACTTCATGGAGTGCCCCCTAGTCTTTCTATTATCCGAAAGAGTAAATAACTGATTCACATTAACCCATTCTAGACCTCTCATGATTTTAAAGACCTCTATCATACCCTCCCTCAGCCGTCTCTTCTCCAAGCTGAAAAGTCAGATTTGTGATCTTAAGTGATCTTTACAGGTAAACATTTTTATTGTCCAACTATATGCCATGATAACCAAAGCAGACAGGATTCTAGGGCTAACTGCTTTTTGCCATTTGTAGGAACAATCACACTAAATCTCATCTAAATTGAGAATTGGGGGAGGAAATTGGGGACGGACTTAGTTCTCTGACCACGAACGTTTTCATTCTCATTTTATTTAAATCTTTTATGGACGCAACTCCACCTTTATTTTAGAAAGCGGATATAACAAAGTCATATAATTTCTCATAAAACAATGATCTATAAATGCAGAATACTGATTTTCAATATGGTCCTTATTTACTATAGCAGGGATGGCCAACTCATAGACAGCCCTCATTACAAAGCAGACAACAAAAGAAATAAAAAATATGTAGACACACGTCGATCCTTTTTGGGAGTGGTACCTGGCCTATGGAACTCCCTTCCGGAAGAGCTCTGCCAAATAACCACTCCCATTTCAGGAAACATGCAAAAGCTTGGTTTTTCCACCAGGCTTTTAATGCCAAACTCTTTCCCTGGGTAAGCATGCACTAAAAAAACAAACTAAACTACAAGTGCACTAGAGTGCCATGGATATGCTGCTAAAATGTAGTATTGGAATATAATGCCGATGTGTTTAGTCCAATGTTAAGCTAGTGGTGGTAATATGTATTTATGTAATGTAAACAGTAATCGTGATTTTAGGTTTACTAAAAATGTTAGGCACCCTTTCAGCGTCAATCTGAACATAACCAGATTATATTATATAGCCATTTCACTATTGTACCATGTCCTGGATGAATTTCTTATTCAAAAAGGCAGGTAATAAATTCAACTAAAAAAAAAACCCCAAAAAACCTTGTGTCTGGTGCGTCTGATGGGGACAGAGTGGGGCGCACTGAAAGAAACTCTGGTTGGGACAGGAAGGGGGGGGGGATTGAGAGAGGGAGACTGGAGGGGATGAGGCCCACCCCAACCTCAGAACGTGTAAAGCTCTTCAGTGGTGTGCACACTCTGGTTTATTGACTCTTGGTTTGTGCAAGGTTGGCTGCCCCCAACCTATATTATTCCGACCACAAAACTACTTTAAATAAACTTTCTATCCTCCCCTTCCCCTTGTGCTTGCTCCCAAAGGAGCAAGCCCTCTTTGGCACTGTGCTCCGCCCCACCCCTCCCCCACATCAGGCCAGCTCTTGCACTCGTTTTTACAATGACATCTGCGGGAGGGGGGGGGAGCATGGCCAGTCATGCAGCACAGCAAGGGCCGGACGCTGCAGCATTGCGGCGGGAGGAATTGGATGGCAAATAATCTCTTTCACTCAACTAACCACGTTAACCTCAAAATTTACCACAATTGGACCGTTGGTAAATCTATAACTAATGTGTGAAAGGTACCAATAAGTCCAGCGTTCTTGAATTTTATAATCAAAGAACCTATGTTAGTTATAAATTACCTTCATCGTATAGTTTTCAAGAATAACTTTAAAACCCAGCCTTATATTTAATCATTGGTCACTGAATGATCATTTTTTAAAGATTTTTTTTTAATTAAGCCACTTCCCCTTGTTTGTGAAAACAGGCTGTACTGTGTGCTATATCACAAGCGAATCTGGATAAATTCTTCCATTCACTTCACTACATCTCTTATTGTAGTAGAAGGCTTCTCTCATCAAGGCCTGACTACACAGCAAATAGTTTAGTCTATTGCTCGAATGAATACATGAAAAGTTTCTATTGCCTGTCACTTGCTTCTGCAGTGCGGATGGGAAAGAAAATTAAAAAAAAACCCAAACAAGCAAAAACAAGCCTTTGGCAAGATAGTTTGACCCCCAAGAAGCATTTCCAACACACAAGAAAAGTCCAGGCTCGGGGGGACGGACCACAGCAGAAATAAAGAAACTGCTGCTCAACTTTTGTCATGTAACACAGCCAAGTCAAAGGCAGTTCCTGCCGCTGGCTGATAACGCTGGTAGAAACGTGTCAGTCACGGAGGATTAAGACAAATAAGAACATAAGAACATAAGAAAATGCCATACTGGGTCAGACCAAGGGTCCATCAAGCCCAGCATCCTGTCTCCAACAGTGGCCAATCCAGGCCATAAGAACCTGGCAAGTACCCAATAATCCTGTAGCAGCTGCCATACAACGCTGCAACGCACGGAAGCCGGCTCAATTCACACCTGAAGTCTTTTTGTAAAGAGACCAAGCAAGCAAGATAGAAAAGCTGCTGAGAGGAGGAGGGGCTGCCTCTGATCCAGAGCACTCCACCTACTGCGAGTGTCCCCGCCGAATCAAACTGCAGGTGGCGCATTCGGTCAGTTTCATGCTGAGGTGGGACTGGGCAGCCTGGACAGTTTAATTCAGGGACCTGAGGATTTACACGGGAGGGCAGCCGGGGACCGCGGAGTTCAGAAAATTAGAGATGAGATCTCAGTAAGGGAGCTGGGATAGAGAAGACACAGCCAGCAGAAACCTGCCTCCGGTGCGGCAGCTGCTCCCATGAGAACCGTCTGCGAAACCTAAGCCGCACCAAAGGGACCGAGTGACTGCCGGCACCGTCTCGAAACTTACGATGAGGTTAATTGTGTCACAATTAACCTCATCGTCAGCATTTGGACTTTATGCCAAACAAAATAAAGGCATAGAAAGAAAGAATAACGTTTAAAAAAAAAAATCAAGTTAATACCGGTGCATTCTTCGCATCTTTTACACCCAAACGACTGCCGTGCATCAGCGGATGCATCGTCCTCAGCCTGCAGCCGGCTCGGCTCTCTGGAGTGAAGGAGGTTACGCTGCAGTATAAAAAAATTACTGGGCACTGGGGCTTGTAAAAGCTTTGAGCCTGCTTTCGGTGTGAAAGATGTACAGGCAGAAACCCCATCTAACTGAAAGTTAAGAGAATTTGTATTTGTGTAAAAAAAAAAAAATAGCAGCACCTGATCTGAGTGAAGATTTTAAGCAGGATTCGTCTGCTTTTTGGGGGGAGAGTTGTTTTTTATTTCACATATTTTCACCTAACCAGACTTTTAGAAAGTCTATAAATAAAACACTCAAGCACACTAAAGGAAGGAGACTAACTTCTGAACTGCTAGTAATTAGGAAAAAATATGGGAACAATCCGAACAAAGGCAATTCCATGGAACATGGGAAATGCCGTGTGAGGTCAGTCCAAGGTCCATCGAGCCCAGCATTTTGCCTCCAACAGGGGCCAGTCTGGGTCACAAGTACCCAGCAGATCTCAAACAGTTGATCTGCTTTACCCCAGGGATAACACATGTGTTATCCCTGGGGGTAAAGCACATCATGTCTGGCACATCATGTGTGACGGACTTTTCCTTCAGGAACTTATCCAAACCTCTTTTAAATTCCACCTGCTATGATAGTCACCTTCATCATGTCCTCTGGCAACAGATTCCAAAGCTTAATTGTTGAGTGAAAAGGTACTTTCTAACGTTTGTTTTAAATTTGGTTGTTAGTTTCATGGCATGTTCCCTTGTTCTAGTATTATTTGAAAAGGGTAAATAACAGTCCTTTATTTACCCGTTCCACCCTACTACTGATTTTATAAACTTCTATCATGTCCCCTTCTCAGCCTTCTCTTTTCCAAGCTGAAGATTCCTAGCCTGCGTAGCCTCTCATCACAGGAGAAGTGTTCCATCCCCTTTTCTCATTTTTGTCGTCCTCTGTACCTTTTCTAGTTCTGCTATGTCTTTCTCGAAAGGGGGGAGTTCAAAAATGTACACAATCCTTAAGGTGCAGTCAACACCAAGGCTCGACACAGAGGCAACGTGATATTTTCTATTTCATTCTAGATCACTTTTCGGATCATTCCTAACATTCTATTTGATTTTTTGATTGCCGCCACACACTGAGCTACAAGGGACCCCAAGGTCCATTTCCTGGATAGTGACTCAATACAGAACCCAGCATCGTGTACCTGTAGTAGGGATTATTTTTTCCTATGCGCATCACTTTGCATTTTTCCACAATAAATTTCATCTGCCATTCGGTTGCCCAGTCTCCTAGCCTCACGTCGTCCTGCTGCTCCTCGCAATACGCGACTGCTTTTAACATCTTTTACCAATTGTGATATCTGCAAATTTGATCACCTCATTTTCTTCCCTTTCTGGATTATTTATGAATATGTTAAATCAATCTCCATTTGGTAAAACTGACCATTTAATCCTACCCTATGTTTCCTGTCTGCTACCAATCCACAACAGAGCACTACATTCGATCTCATTACTTTTTAATTTCCTGAGGAGTCTCTCATGGAAAACCCTGTCAAATGTTTTCTGAAAATCCAAATACACCATATCGACTGGCTCACCCTTTTTTATACCTTTATTTATATTTTCATAAAAACATTGGCAAGGCAAGACTTCCCTTGTTGATTCTTCACCATTAAGCCATGTATATCTATATTGCCAGTGACTTTGCTTTTAAGAATGGCTTCTACTAATTTTGCCCTGCACCAATGTCAGATGCTTTCAGGAATGAGGATGTGGAAAGAAAGCTTCTATTTTCAGATCTGGCATAGAAAACACTGGCGATACATCCACGTAACCTTTTTATGTCACATGCCAGGTGAGTGGCCACAATTATGGCAATGAGGCCCAAGGCACAGTCATAACAAACAGAGGTCGGTCAGACAAGGTCACAAGAAAAATGCACGGCAGGTGTAGTGATAAATTCCTGGGGAGGGGCTAAGGGGTATGTCTTTTTTTTTTTGGTTAATACTTGGGGACTATGGAACTGCTCATTAACATTTATTTGACATATCCAGCTCAGACTCCTGCTCCCTGGGATAGTAATGCTGCATAGAAACATGAAATGTGATGGCAGCTAAGGGTCGTAAGGCTCATCCGTGTTCCCAATTTATCTCCTAGTGCAATGTCAGAGACCTCAGGTGACCACTGGCTTTTCCCAGAGGCACCGCCCTATAATGAGAGCAGCTACATCACTACTGTTACTGGGACATCAAAGAAAAAGGAAAAGAGAAAAGTCTTACAAGAGAGAAATGAAAAATAAATACTAGCACTACCTAGCCCACAGCCAGTGTGTGGCAATGCGTTTTATCAAGATACGCCCTCTCTCCTGGCGTGCAACATCTCTGACACATTTCACAGAATCCTGCCAGGGTAAGGAAAGGGATCTTAAGTGCTGAAGGGCATGAAATGGTCTTGGTGCTTCAGCGAGTTGAACAGTCATCAAACTGTGATCTAAGCCATTTTAAATCCAAACCTATTGAGGGGGAAATGCTGAATGATTTCCATACACAAGAGCAAGGCTGTGCGCAAACACTTTTTTTCTGAAAAGCTTAGAAAAGGGAGGCCAAGACCCTGCCTGTTCTGCACAATGACAAACTTGGTCACCCAACCACAGCCACTGCATTCCCTTCTCCTATGCTTCTACCTAGTTCTCAAGCATTTGTTAAGAAAGTGTAGATAAGCTCTATTTTTCAGGGGAATAAGCATTTAAAAGCACATAAGAATTACCTGGTACCTAAACAATTGACATACAGCACCTACAGTAGGTAGGTACTACTCAGAGAGAGAGAGAGAGAGAGAGAGAGAGATTTAGTCTTCATTTTCCAGTGTCTGCTTTGCACATCAGCGGCCTTATAAACTGAGCCTGGAAATGCATGAGCGCCCTCAAGTGAACCAACACATCTATTTCAGCCATCCACGGAAAGATTGTACACAAAATTACAGGAAACACACTCTTCCTTTAACATTTGTGGAAAGAGAGCTGGGTTCTTTTCTTCAGGTTAACGCTGCAAGATTTAAGCTGTGTGAATATATACTTTTGCTTTTATATCTACTGGATAAAAAGACTAATCACAACTAACATCGTGTTTAGTTTATCATTTGCTTAACTGCCTTTCTAACAGAAAATTCAAGGGTGAACAGTAAAAACACACGGCATCCATTCCGAGATAAAAAAAAAATAATGTACATAAGAAAACTTCAGGAACCAAAATTGTGTATTTACCTTTAAAAAAAAAAAAAAAAAAAAAAATATATATATATATATATATATATATATACAGTGCTTTGAAATCGTAATAACTTATGTCCTGCAAGGGAAAAGTAATTTACCCTTCAGTCAATCCTCCTTACCTCAAACAAATATCAAGCCACAAGGCAAGCACCGTTACACATTCTGTATCATCAGAGGTTTCTAGGCATGAAGAGGCCCGGAACAAAGAGAGCAAATCTAAAAGGATGGACGCCAAGGAGATGTACATATGAGGGGGAGTGGCATTCGTTTGTCGAGGAAACTGTGTGTCCGACACACGCACCCCTTCTGCTCCAGTCAGCGAGGACTAAATCACTTTCCCGCACAGTAACAGGCTTGAACCCTAATCGAAACAAACAAAAGCAAATCCTCCCCAACCACCCCCGACATTGTAAACTATCAGATTCAACTGCAGAATCCTGACTATCGGGTCAGTCCATTCCCTGGTCTGTCTGCTGGTATGAGATCACCGACAGACAGACAGACGCATGGACGGACACCTTCGCTCCATTAGGCACAGGCATTCTTTTCTTTATTTTGCAAACTTCTTAAAAAAAAAGGAAACAAATACTTCTTGACCTCTATGGGCAGGAGCGGATGAAGACAAGCTAACAGACCAGAACCTCATACAGAATAAAGCAAGTCTGTAGCTGTGCTGCTGGATCGTTAGACCCTTCTTTTATTCTATTTAACTTTCCGGCGGAGCGCACTGTTAACCCGCGTTTGACGCGCTAGCTTTACCCCTTATTCAGTAAGGGGTAATAGCGCATCGAAAATGCGCGGCCAAACCCCCCCCCCCCCCCCCCGAACCTAATAGCGCCCTCAACATGCAAATGCATGTTGACGGCCCTATTAGTTATTCCCGCGCGATACAGTAAGTAAAATGTGCAGCCAAGCCGCACATTTTACTTTCAGAAATTAGCGCCTACCCAAAGGTAGGCGCTAACTTCTCCGGGCACCGGGAAAGTGCACAGAAAAGCAGTAAAAACTGCTTTTCTGTGCACCCTCCAACTTAATATCATGGCGATATTAAGTCGGAGGTCCCGAAAAGTAAAAAATAATTTAAAATAAAAAAATTTAAAATCAGCCCGCTGCTCGAAAACTGGACGCTCAATTTTGCCGGTGTCCGTTTTCCGAACCTGTGGCTGTCAGCAGGTTTGAGAACCGACGCCGGCAAAATTGAGCATCAGCTGTCAAGCTCGCTGACAGCCACCACTCCTGTCAAAAAAGAGGCGCTAGGGACGCGCTAGTGTCCCTAGCGCCTCTTTTTACTCCGGGCCCTCATTTGAATACTAAATCGCGTGCACAGGAGAGTGGCCTGGGCACTCGCCCGCTCTCTTGCAACTTTTACTGTATCAACCCAAATGGCAGAAAGATAGAAAGCGACAGCAAACACGGATTAGAGACTACCAGGCATCTGGATCCCACAGCCCCTGCATACTAGGGCATACAAAAACTTTTTACAGGATTTCTAATTAAACTGTGCTGCTCCAGCTCATTTCCTTAGTTATATTTTAAAGAATATGATGGCAGGTGAGAACTGCCCAAATTTCTTGCGTGCCATAGTCCATGGAAGGGTAACTCTGGTCTTCAAGGGCCCCTATAAAGGTCAGACTTTCAGGATATCCCCAATGAATATGCATGAGAGAGATTTACAAATATGTAAATCCATTTTGTGCACCTTTATGAGGGATATCATGAAAACCTAACCTGTTAGAGACTGTCAAGGACCAAAGTTGTCCACCCCCTGCTGTAGACCCCAGGTGATCTCAGGCTTTGCTTCACTTCTTAGTAGCTAGGAACCCTCTGTACTTATCCCTCTTCAATTCTGTTCCTATTATGATCTCAATTTCTTCCTCCGGAAGGCTGCACCGGGCATGCGTTACTCCTGAAACTACCCTCTTCGGAGTTTCATATCATGACCTGATGTTTTTCTTCATCCAACTGTACCAAGTGTCCATATTTGTATGACACAGAAATGTGTGAGAGAGATGCTGGCAAGCAGCACAGCAATATAACTTTAAACTGAATGATGCAACAAGGATCCTGACGCATGGTTGGATTATTCCTGTCCTCGAGTGCCGCACACAGGTCTGGTTTCAGGATTTCCACAACGAATACGTATGAGGTAGATCTGCATTTGTGACGGGGCTCTGCCATGCGGTAATTTTCCATCAATAGGTAGTGGGAGAGGTTTGGAGATTTTTTGAATCCTCCCATAGCAATAATCCCCACTTTTTTTGGGGGGGAAGGATTCTAGGGGTATATAACCCTTTGGAGCATGCTCATTTCTTTAGAGGGAAGGCGAGAGAGGAAAAGCGGCTGGAGATCACCCCTTGGTCTCGAAGCAAAAGAAACAGGAGTAGGAGTTGGAGGTTCTTCACAGCCTCACTCCTTGAGGTATTTGATCCAAAGGAACAGAAGGATGTTTGCTGCAGATTGCAGTGGAGAATTTGGAACTGTGACCAGTCTGGAAGGATGAGCTTCCCCCTGATATCCAGAAAAGCCGGAGCATTCTTTCTTTTTGCCCAAGTGACCAGGAAAACAACAGTGAAGAGAAGGGTGAGCTTTAGCCTCTCTGCCCAGGCTGCAAGTGTAAGGCTGGGGTGAAGAGAAGCTGAAAGAATTAAGGTGACTTTGAGACGTTTTGGATTATACTTTGAAGTTTCTTTTGAACTGTTGGAATTTTTGCGAGTCAGTTTGCTGGACTGGGGAATTTTGCTATTTTCTGCCCATGGGGATGCTGGAGTGGTACTCCTCTGTATCCTACCTCTCAATGGGAAGGAACAGCAGCTTGGATTTAGATTTAGATTCTGCAGCAAGGTGGAGACCAACACAGAAGAACCAAGAGAAAAGGTGGCCGTGAGTTTGTCATCACTTCCATTTTTATGTTATCATCTTTGCTTCCGAGTTACATTTTCATTTTCCAACCATGGTACATTTTTTATTGAACACTAACTGGGACTCTGGATATTTTATGTCCCCCTCCTAAGAGAGTGGATATGAAGGGTGACGGTCCTTTGGCACCAGGGTTTGGGGGTTTAATTTTGCTGTGGTTCCTGGGTCTCCCCTGCACCTTATTGGCACCCCAGAGCCAGAAGCTGTGAGAAGAAGGGAATTTTCCTCAAACACACCTAGCGCCCTGAAGTTTTATCATCTTTCCCCCTTCCTCCCCCGCCAGACAAACCCCAGCAACCGTAGCCCCGGATTAAGCTAACCACCCAAACAGGGGTACCGCTACAGATACAATGGAGGCAGTGCATGAAAATCTCTCTCATGCATATTTATTATGGATATATCCTGAAAACCAGATCTGTCTGTGGCACTCCAGGACAAGTGTCTGCCTACCCCTCTCCTAAAGCAAGCCAACATGGTTAATCTTAGGCTCATGCTGCACTCTGTCCTGCATAGTCCCACAGATGGAAGACAACAGCCTATTAATCACAGACATAATGATGCATGCGCTCCACTGTCATTTCCTTTCACTAAACAGATTAGATTGCCCTTTGCTAACTGTTTGGATGCAGGTTTATGCTTGCTTGTTATTAGTCACAGGTGCTTCCATTCTCTTTGCTAAGGACCTCTGACCCCTGCTAATGGCATTAATCCTTTCTGTACTCAACTGGTGTTTTTCTAGCAAGATTTTTTAATAACACAAATAGATAAGTCACTGAAGATGTACTCTTAGTACAAAAACAGAAATTATGGTGTTTTAAAGGTCAGAGTTAAATATTCATACTTAAGTGATTTAGCATATTGCTATGTCTTGGGAAAACAGAACAACTCCTAACAACAACAACAACAACAGGAAATAACAGTCTGAAAACTAATTGCGTGTCTGAGGCAGGGTGGGGGAGGGAAGGGTAGAAGATAATTAATCTAAGTGGGAGAAAAACATGAATATTTGATTTCTACTCATTTTATCCCTATTTTCACACTGATGTCACCCCCACATTGCAACTCCTCTAAATCAGTGTTTCTCATCCACTGGTCCATGGGCTGGCACCTGTCGCCAGTCTGCAGTTCTGCCAGTCTGCAAAGCAATGATAACTGAAGGAGGATGACGAGGCTGCAAAACCTGCTCTGCAACCGCACACGCAGCACTGCAGCCTGCTCCACAGCTAGCAGAGACTTTTCCTATCCTCCCCCACCCACCCAACAGAACATTTTTTTGCCAGCTGGGGCCAATCCTGAGGCCCAATCTCTGGGTAGGCAGTAGCCACAGGCACACAGTGCATTCAAGAAAGTATTCAGACCCCTTCACTTTTTCCACATTGTGCTACGTTACAGCCTTAGTCTAAAATGGATAATATGCATTTTTTCCCTCCTCAACCTACACACAATACCCCATGATGACAAAGCGAAATCAGGTTTGTAGAAATTTGTGCAAATTAATGGTCGGCGGGTTCGAAAACAGATGCTCAATTTTGAAGGCGTCCGTTTTCCGAACTTGTGGCTGTCAGCGGGTTTGAAAACCGATGCTGGTAAAATTAAGCGTCGGTTATCGGACTGCTGACAGTTGCCACTTCCGCTAATAAGGAGATGCTAGGGAAGTGCAATTGTCCCTAGCGCCTCCTTATTAGCGCCCGGCCTCATTTGAATAGAGAATCGTGTACCTAGGAGATGTGCCTGGGCGCGCATTGGGAGAGCAGGTGCTCAACTCGGAGCGCCGGCTGTCCTGCACATTTTATTGAATCAGCCTGTTAGTCTCCTGCCAGCACAAGAACGTTTGGTTGAAGCTGTTCCTTTCCCAGAGATTGGGTCTCATGACCAGCCCAAGTCAGCGGGTCAGAGATATTAATTGTAGTAATGTTACTGGCTGGCTGAGGGAGGGAGAGAAAGAAAGGGATCTATCATCTTTTTTTTGGATGAGCAGGTGACCAAAGGGGGAGGGAAAGAGCGAGGAATCTTTTTTTCAATTAACTGGTGGTTGGCTAGGCAGAAAAAGGAGGTATTTTTTTCTTATCTGAGGACAATACTGTTGGCTAGCTGAGAGAGAGACGAAGGTTTTTTGGTTTTGTTTTGTTTTTGGGGTTGTTTTTTTTTTAATAAAAGCAACATTTTTTTAGAAAACAATTAGAGTGTAAGCTCTACAAAGCAAGCAAGTTTCTTCTGCGTATCTGTACAGCACCATGCGCATCTGGTAGCATTGCAGAAATAGCTAATAAGTAGGAGTAGTTTATGCATGCTGGCTCCTAAAACTTTGTTTCAATTTACTCGACAAAAAATATTATGGTTATAATACATTGCTTTGTAATAACCAACATAATTATCATAAGGCTAACAAAAAGAAAAAGGAAAACAAACTATTCTTGGTAGTAACACAGGGCTTGGGTTTATCTAAGGCATTTGCTGTAGGCACACAAGGAAAGAAAAGTTCATGGTAAGTCAGGCCTTCAGGGACTGCTGACTTACGTTCCTCCTATTGATCCTACACCTACTTATGCTCACAGATGTTAGGAATATGACTATGTTGCCTCAAGAAAATCAGTCACAGCCTCAGCATATTGTAAAAATTATTTTTAAAGTAGATGAGGTTTGTTAAAGACAAAACAGGCTGCCGAAAAAAATGATCTGCAATGCTATAGGATATGGGGTAGCTAGGCTGGTACCAGCAGACTACAACACCCTAAGAAGAAACCGGATCGATGCCAGCATGTTGGTGATGGCCAAGTAAGTTCATAGGGACATAGAAGGCCGGATGTTTGGGCAACAGCCTTAGGAGTTTTGGTGGCTGTTTTAGATACTTACAAAGCCTGGTGGTAAGCCATGAGGGGAGGGCGGATAGGACACTGGATTCAGTTCTGGCAAGTCCGCTGAAGGACCAGTTCAATAGATGTTTGGAGATTCTTCATAAAAGGGGGGAAGGGAGGGCATAAAGCATCAAAGACTTACTGTAACTGGTTTGTTACTATCGTAAAGCCTCAATGCAACTTCTAAATCTCTATATCGTTCATTTATGCAAATGTAACTGTGGCTTTGTTTTCAGCATTGCTCCTTATAAGTGGTATTGTTTTTGATCTCTTTGATGGAAAAATCAATAAACATATTTAATATAAAACATCTTAATTGTCAAAATGTGTTCTAAACCTTATAAAGCTCGATTTGTGAAGATCAATTATGTAAACCCCCAATTAGCTTTAAATCAAGCAAATTGTTCATGCTATTTCCCACGGAGCCAGGCTCCTACACCTTCAAAGAGAATAGTCATCAGGCGAACCATCAGACATTGCTACTCACTGCTGCTTATGCAATTTCAGAACCTTCAAGACGGTGTCTCAATATTGGGACTTTCTCTCTCAAAACCTTCCTCAAATTTTTAGTTGATCTTGGAGCGATTTTAAAAAGCTCTATGCTGCCTCCACCATGGTAATATTTTGCATCTGACTCTTGTGCCACACTTAGGGGTAGATTTTCAAAAACCTACCCCTGCCTGCGCCGAGCCTATCTTGCATAGGCTCGGTGGCGCGCGCAAGCCCCGGGACACGCGTATGTCCTGGGGCTTGCAAAAAGGGGCGGGGCCTGAGCCTCCAGGCACAGTAGCCATTTGCAGTTGTACCCGGGATCGCGGGCTGGCCGTCGGCCGGCGCGCGTAACTTCTTCAACAAAGTAAGGGGGGTTCTAGGTAGGGAAAGGGAGGGGAAGGTGCAGGGGGGCAGAAGGAAAGTTCCCTCCGAGGCCACTCTGATTTTGGAGCGGCCTTGGAGGGAACGGAGGCAGCCTGTGCGGCTCAGCGCGCGCAAGTTGCACAATTGTGCACCCCGTTGCGCGCGCTGACCCTGGATTTTATAACATGCACGCGCAGGTTATAAAATCGGGCGTAGATTTGTTCGCGCCCGGTTGTGTGAACAAATCGGCGCCCGCAGGCAGGTTTTAAAATCTGCCCCTTAATTTTGCTGGATATGTAAGTGGAAACTTAATGTTTCTCTTGGCCAGTTCACTGCATGTGGTTGAGTATTCTCTTCTTTTCGCAGAGACCGCTGCAAAAGAATCCTGAAACTTGAGGATTTTATTTTCCTGGTACTGCAAATTTCTTAAATTTATTTAAGGTTTCTTATATTTTATTTAAGGTTTCTTATATACCGAGGCACGTTTGCAAAACATCACCTCGGTTCACAATGTAACATAACTTAGCAACAAGCTTTACAATAATAACATTAACAGGGGGAGTGTTAACAGGGGTAGGAGATAATACAGGACTTATATACAGGAATTATATACATATGTACATGTTAGTTTTAACAAGGGAGTTAAAACAAGGCAGTGAAGAAAATTAGCAGGGGGAAGAAAAAGATGGATGGGAGGAAGAGGAGAATTATTAATTATTATTAATTATTAAACTTTCTTAGAATCTCTGCTTTATGGGCGAAATTTAGAATTTTTGCAATAACTACCCTGGGCCATGATCAGTTCTCCAACAGCAGTCCTAAGTGATGGGCCCATTCTCCCACCAGTAGGCCTTGTACTGCCGTTAGCTCCACAGCAGTTGGTAGCTATTCCTCAATCATCGCAGGGAGATCTCTTTCCGGCAGCCTTTCCGGGAACCCCATTAAATGCAAGTTATTTCGCCTTACCGTGTTTTCCAGGTCTTCCAGTTTTGCTTCTCTTTCACTCACTGATTTTTTCTAATGTAATAATCGTAAGCTTTAACGCATTTAGCTCGTATTCGTTATTACATCTTCACGTCTCTACCATGTCTACTTGGCTATTAAAGGAATCGATCCAGTCACGTGCCTCCTGATTTTGACTGAAAATCTTTTCAACTTTATTTTCTAAATCTGCTCAGCCGCGTTTGCTGGCGCTTCCATTGTCTGCTCACTCAGTCTGCCTGCTTTCATTTCTCCACGTGGCTCGGCCATTTTAGGGTCTTGTGTTCTATTTTTTTTCTTTGTCCTTTTTTATTGGCCTAGTTGTCATTTCATCCAAAAATTCCAACAGCAAAGGTTCTTACGTTTTCAGCAACAACCTATTTCAAAAGCAGTTATCAAAGAGTTTCCGAAAATGCAATTTGTTTTGTAATTGTTGGGGATGACACTCAGAGCTCAGCGAATCTGCATCTGTTTAAGCTTTACCGTATCAAGGGATTTCCCCCCCCCCCCCCCCCCCCCCATTTCTTTTCCTGGTATTTAACATGGTAGCTTTTCTGTGACTTTTCTACTAATTGAGCAGTCCATGGAGCATTGCTCAAGACTTTTTAGATGATAACACTCTTTTGGCTATTCATCCATGACTGACATTTTGTCTGGAAACCTCAGAGCTGATGATCTCAGGAGTAGGCTGCATCACCTTCCACAAACAGCTTAGCAGCCTAGAGATAGGAAGTGCCTTCTCATCACAGGATGTGCTTCCAGGTGGGGTGATTGGCTGAGAAAACCGGAGGACGCAGAGTTAGAATGTGTGAGGGGCAGCAGGGATCGAATCTGCAGCCCCAGGTCTTCAAGGCCAGGGGATCCTGCAGTGGAGTCACAGGGACTCTTAATTCACCAAGAACTCTGCAGAAAATACTAAGCGTTCTAGAATTAGGAAGACGAGACTCCAAAGGCTCCCTACTGGACCAGCATTAGGTGTGTCCCAAATAGAGGGCTATCTATAAGGAGCTCTAGCCTGACACACCTTTGTTGGTCCAACATTCTGCACAGAGTTTGCTCCCTGATATACTGTTGTCTGGCCGTGTTCTTGCGTTTCCTGGTCCCCGTTCCTCAGCGACACAGTCCTGATCTTTGGTCTTTCCTAATTCCTTCTTCCTGATTCCATCTGGAAAGTTCTGGCAGCTGCGTGCACCCAAGAGCTCAAACCACAGGGAACAGCGACTGCTCCAGGCAGAGGTTCTCCAAGGTATGCTCCTGCCTAGCTATTTATTTTATTTATTTATTTAAATTCTTTTACTATACCGATACTCAAGACACGGTCTTATCGTACCGGTTTACAATAGAACAGGGGAAACCAATTAACAACTATATAGAAGGTAAAAATATATTTTAAAAAACTATATAGCTACTCTTCGTCCCCAGCGGAGCAGACCATGACAGTTCTACTTGTACCTTGAACCTCTTTCTTTCAAGGCTACTAATGCTGTTTCCTTAGCTAGGTTTGTTCCCACCCACCTGTGCCTTAGTGTGAGATGTAATGCATAGGGATGGCTGTGGAGAAGAGAGGCAATGATGGCACAGGCCATAGCATTTGGGGGGTGTAGCCAGGATACTGAAGCATCAAAAAAAAAAAAAAAAGTGAAGATGAACAGGATAAAAAGTACCAAGAACCAGATAGTTGTCTTGAAGCGAAATGTCAAATACGAACACCCTTTCCCCTTCAAAAAAAAGGATTCCTGAAACCCTCTGAAAGCATTACTTCCTTTTGTTCCAACATCAAGTACTGGAACAATAGGAAATTAAATAGGAAGAAAGAAAGCCTAACACGAAGAGACCATCAGTGCCTGTCACATCCAAATACCAAATGCAAAACGAGCCATCAAAACTAAAAATTTAAAAAAAAAGAGCAAGGAGCTAAAAAAAAAAAAGAAAAAAAAAAGCCTCATGCAGTGTGGGTTTGTACAGTACATACCCAAAAAGGATCTCTTGGCGTGAGCTCTGAGTTCTTCATCCTTACTATCTGTGGCTATACATAAAAAAAATTAAAGAACAGAAGAAGAGAAGACAAAAGAGACAAGTTTGATATAATGCATTAACCAATATAATCACTTACTATAACCTGCAAACTGGGCAGGATGGAATTTTTTCAACCCCCATAAATGCTGTACATCATCTTTCTAAAAAGGATGGGTCAACGGATCCATTACCTTCTATTACGCAAGGATCTAAATCAGCGCTTCCCAACCCTCTCCTGGGGGCACATCTAGCCAGTTGAGTTTTCAGGATTGTCATAATAAATATACATGAGTTAGATTTGCATTCCTTGATGTATGCAAATCTCTCTCATGCATATTCATTATGGATATCCTGAAAACCCGACAGGATGTGCGCCTCCAGCAGAAGGTTGGGAAACACAATCGGTTTCCCACTTAGCTGTAAACACAGTGGCCCAGACATACCAAGAGGCCCCTTTCAATTTGTTTGTTTGGAAAATATTTATTTGGATGCTGGTCAGCATGATTTGGATGTGTTTAAGGATGCTGTCTCTCAGCGATCTACGCGATTCATATTCAAGAGAGTAAAGACCAGTTGTTACCATTTAAAAGATGAAAGCTGTGATAAAGCTACCAAAAGAGGGATGATTAAGGCATGTATCCTTACCCATCCCCTTTAAAATCACTGTAAAAAATGTGAGAGAGAGAGAGAGAAAAGGCATTGAGAAGTGGGCATGCCATGAACCGATGCCCCATACATGACCAATCAGGGTTCTCTAGAGAATTCCACTGGTGAGTTGCGTTCAAAGATTTTGAATAAATATAGCTGCACAAAGACAGTCTGAAAAGCATGAGTTCACTTTACTGCTGACAGTGAAGAAAAATCTACTACATTTTACAAAGAGGGCACCCTACTAACCCCCAAAGATTTAATTATTATTATTTTTAGCAAGTACTAAAAAGAAATCATGCAGTTTAATTTCACAACTATTTTCCCCCACCTATTATTGTTTGTGTCCCCAGGATCCATTTTATAACCTTGGCACTCTTTTGTGTGAGCATTTCATCAGTGCTTCACCAGACCCTGGGCATATGCACTGCTTCCAAAATATCTGTCAACCCTTCGCAAACCCAGCAAAGCAAAAGCACAGAAACAAAGAACCACTGGGCAGAAAAACTGCAAGGTACAGAAAAAAAATCTCTCTGAAAAATAGATATTTATAAGTTGCTTTCTTAACTTTAAAGTTTGCATTAGCTGATGGGTGTTTTTGCCCCCATGTTGAGGCAAATAGAGGGGCGTGCACATAGAAATGGTGCCATTATCAGGTAAAACAATCATGCCCAATGGCCCCTCTAATTTTTGAAAGGCTATGTGCACAAACATTGTTCTTTTAGGCAACATTTTATAAGCAGAGTTCAAATTTATGTATAATACAAATATCAGGATTTTTTGTGACTATGTTTTGCAGTGTGCATGGGGTTCACGAGCTGTGTGCCTGTGCGCACACATACACAGGCACACACACACAGCTTAGAAGTAACAGTGATCATGCCCCTAAAGAACTGAAACATTATAAAAAAAAAAAAAGGTTTTCATAGCCTACTATATAAAACGGGGGAAAAAACCCAAACATTTTAGGTTTCATATTTTACACTAAAATAATCATGACCATAGTTCCCTCTAAGCTGAGCATGCGAACGACTGCTTAGACATTTTGGAGAATCGCTCACAGGTTTTACATGTTCACTCACATACATTTTTCTTTGTGCTATATACAGAAATGCAACACTAACACTGGCACTCCAAAATTGTTGGTTTAAAAAAATTGTTGCTCACGCACAAAAAAATAATTTGCACACACCTAGTCACTCCTTCGAGGGAGCCCTGACTGAGTAGTGTACAGGGCAGCGTGATGAGAAGTTGCATATTACAGCACATACAACCTGCTTTAAAAGAAACACAATACAAATAGCATTTGTGCTTCCTTACTGATGTGAACTGTTGCCATTAGCTCAGAAGTTCACCAATATCTGTTCCCACGTCCTCTCTTTGTAGCAGATTGTTCTATGGTTACCACTCAAAGCTCTCAGGCAGAATGCTAAACTCAGCTATGAACTCCAAATTATTGTACACTTAGGACCTGCTAATCTTCTACTAAGTGAGATTTTCAGGTCTTGCCAGTGTTTGATAACTAAGGCAGTAATGCCCCTGAAGTCTAGGGCTGTCACAGACTCTATGAAGGTGTCACTCATGCACGGAGGGCAAAATATGCATTTGCACATTAACGGGCCGATACAGTAAAAACACGGGAGAGCGGGCGAGCGCCCGCTCTCCTGTGCGCGCGATTCAGTATTTTAATTTATTAAAATTAGGCCCGGCAGTAAAAAGAGGTGCTAGGGACACTACCTCGTCCCTAGCGCCTCTTTTTTGACGGAAGCAGCGGCTGTCAGTGGGTTTGACAGCCGACGCTGGCAAAATTGAGTGTCCGGTTTTCGATCCGCGGGCCTATTTCAAGTTTTTGTTTGTTTTTTTTAATTTTTTACTTTTTTAAACTTTCGGGACCTCCGACTTAATATCGCCATGATATTAAGTCGGAGGATGCACAGAAAAGCAGTTTTTCTGTGCACTTTCCCTGTGCCCGGAGAAATTAGCAGCAGCAGCAGTAGCAGCCTCCTCCTTGGGCCTACACAGCATCTCTCAAACACACACACTCATGTTCTCACACACAAGATCACTCTCTCTGTGTTCTCACACACATACATACTGTCTCTCTCGTGTTCACACCCACACATTCTCTCACATGTTCTCTCTCGTTTTCTCACCACATATAGTCTCACATGCTCTCACATAGACTCACACACACACATACTGTCATGTTCCCACATACACACTTATACATGTGCTCTCCCTCGCAAATTCTCACACAGGGTGTCTCATTTTTTTTGTCTTATCAAAATCTCCAATAACCTTCTCTTGTATTAATACAATACATGCTCTCTCTCATGTTCTCACACACACACACACATGCTCCCTCTCACGTATTCTCACACAGATACACATTCTCGTGCTCTTTCCCCAGAACATACAGGGTGCAGGCAGCAGCTTCCCCTCTTCAGCCGCAGGGGTCCAGGCTGACACAGCAGCTTCCCCTCTTTGGCTGGCAGGGTGTAGGGACCCAACTGAGCAGAAATGCTGAAGGACTGAAAAAGCATTTAATAGTTGCCATGGCTGAAACTCGGGTTACTGATCTTTGGACTTGGGATATGGGCCCTGTGTGCCCAAAGCTAACGCTCCTGCTTCACACCCTTGAACATTTTTACATTGCCTAAAAAATACAAATCAAAATGCATTAAGTAGGAGTTTGTTTCAATGATGTACACAACAGTCTACACTTTCACTGAGAAAAAAACAATTATAACAATATTCCAAAAATAATTAAGAATAAAAACCAAACTGTCCTGATTGCACCAGTCTTCACAGCCCTTGATTCAATACTTAGTGAAAGCCCTTATAACAGCAATTTCAGCATGAGTGGTTTAGGAGAAGTGTCTACCAATATTGTATAGTGGGATGGTGCAACTTTTATCCATTCTTCTTGGCAGAAGAGTTCAAGCTCCTTCAAGTTGGCTGGAGATAGTCTACAGATGTCCTTTTGTGGATTACAAGTTGGTTAAAAGACAAGAAAGAAAGAGTAGGATTAAATGGGCAGTTTTCACAGTGGGAAAAGGTAAACAGTGAGTGCCTCAGGGATCTGTACTTGGACCGGTGCTTTTTAATATATTTATAAATGATCCAGAAAGGGGTACGACGAGTTAGGTGATCATATTTCGGATTTACTTCATACGACAGAAACAGCTCAGTTCTTCATCCAGGAGTATTTGAATTAGCTCAGTTAATGTGACTGGACACAGGCAGGCTCTAACTTATTATGGACCTTATTAAGGCAATGTTTTGAACCAGAGCTAATTTGGGTTTTGCTATAACAAAGGCTTTTTGTTTTCTTATTCTTAATTAGTTGTGAAATATTTCTATACTTATTCTTGCATGATCAAAGTGGAGATTGATAGAAACATGACATTAGAAAAGACCACAGGGCCTATCTGCCCATCCAGCACCAACCATTCACCTTTACAATCGCCACCGTTCCAGAGCGCCTCTGCGTTTATCCCCTGCTTTTTAGAATTGAAATACTGTCCTTATCTCCACTACCTCCAGGGGAAGGCTGCTCCATGCATCCACTACTATCCCCGTACAGTAATACTCCCTCACATTATTCCTCAAACCACTTTCACACTCATCCCATGAAAATGTTGTGCAGATCAGTTAAACTTTTACTTTAATGCATTTTGATTTGTATTTTTTAGACAGCGGAATGTGGAAAATGGACAAGGGTTTGAAGACTTTTACAAGGCACTGAATGTACGCACACGGATGCCTGATCTTATGCTGAAGGAGGCACGGATGCAGAATGTTTGATGAGACAACACCCCCTCCGCATGATGTTTGTTACCTGAATTATGAATGTGCAGGCTCAATCACCAAGGGAAAGCCCCCGAACCCACTCCTCAACTGATCCATAGGCTCCAAGTACAATGGCACCTCTAACCCAGCACAGCCTTATGTAAACACGAAGAACATAAGACTTGCCATGCTGGGTCAGACCAAAGGTTCATCAAGACCAGTATCCTGTTCCTAACAGTGGCCAAGCCAGGTCACAGGTACTTGGCGGGATCCTCTTCCACACAATGTTTCTAGGCAAGATAAAAGGGATTATTCCGAGGTCCCCCATGACAGCCCCATGTTTCCATATCTGCATGTATGAAGGAGGTACAGCCACCTCACTTACTGCTCCTTCAACTATTAAGCTATAATCTCGAGACAGTATTTTCCCATAAGCACTAATAGAAAAGCAAGAATTTCTCTAATAGGTTATAGTAATTGAGAAGGAATGGGTTCAGGGATAATATATCAAAAATCTGGCTGTAACTTTTATTATAATTAACTACTCCCAACACAGCTAATCCAGAAACTTAACCCTGTAAGGAGCTAGCAGAACAATATATGTGTTTTAACCAAGTTAAAGCACCTGCTCACACAAGGGAATGTGTCTGCTCTCTCCTTGATGTCTTTGACATGCCAGAACTGCAGGCAGAAAAGATAGACAGGTCGATCCTGTAAGGCCGCGGTAATAACAGTGCGGCAGTGTCAGGCGCACCCTTCCTCCCCGCACGCACAGTTCTCTTCACTAACTCCCCGATACTCTCCTCTAATCGCATGCCGCGGCTTTAAAGCGGTAGGGAAGGGTTATGCCCGCGTAACCCATTTTACTGTATAGGCGCTTAATACAGCGCCTATACAGTAACCTGGGTGCGCTGGTACCTGTCATTTCAAATGTCATTTGAAATGACAGGCACCATGAAGTGAAAAAAAAAAATACCAAAAATATGTAAAAACCTGAGTGTTCAAAAAAAAATACATTTTAAATACCTGTCGGAGGGCCGCGTGGGTCCAGGCGGCTGGCGGGCGGCGGCGGGAGCCGGGTGGTCGCGTGTTTAATCTAGGCTGCGGGCGGGTGGGCGCCTGTTCCAGGCGGCGGCGGCAGGGGCGGGTGGACACGCGTTAGTTCGAGACGGCCGGCGGGCAGGCGGCGGCGGGTGGTCGCGTGTTAAATCTAGGCCGGGTCGCACAGGCGCGCATTCATTCATCCAGGCGGAGGAGCCGGCGGCGAAAGCAGCCGGCTCCTCCGCCTGAATGAATGCGCGCCTGTGCGACCCCTGCGATTCGGCGCTCAAGGCAGTCACATGCCGTGACGTCACGGCATGTGACTGCCTTGAGCGCCGAATCGCAGGGGTCGCACAGGCGCGCATTCATTCACTGCCGGGGCAGCCCCCACCAGCAGTGAATGAATGCGCGCCTGTGCGGACCCGGCCTAGATTTAACACGCGACCACCCGCCGCCCACCGGCCGTCTCGAACTAACGCGTGTCCCCCCGCTGCCGCTGCCGCTGCTGCCTGGAACAGGCGCCCACCCGCCCACGGCCTAGATTTAACACGCGACCACCCGGCTCCCGCCGCCCGCCGGCCGCCTGGACCCACACGGCCCTCCAACAGGTATTTAAAAATTTTTATTTTTTTTTCTGACAGGTTTTATGTGTCCCACATCATTACATTTTCTCGATCATCTCTGTATCGCTTTTTTTTTTTATTGTGTTTTATTGTTTTTGAGTGTCTTAAGCGGTGTCGATGGATTTGTTACTAGACTCACAGTCCTAACTCCTACTAGGGGGAGGCGGTAAACTAACACGTGACGGCCGCGGCAAAACAGTGCGTTACTAATCAGATAACCTGAGCGCGCGTTACGGTATCGGAGGGGAATAGCTAATTCCTTCATTATACAGCTAATTCGTTCATTTACATGCCGGGTGGGGAAGGGTTACGCGTCTGTTTTAAGAAGCGCTACGGACGCGCGAAACTGGAGACTGTATCGCTGGTTTGCCTTACGCGTCGGAATTGTGCGCAGCGAGCTCGTTACAGACGAGAAATCTTCAACTGAATGTTACTGTATCGAGCTGAGAGTTAGCCTGCTGTGCAGAGATAAGAATATGGTGCCCTGAGCATGAAAATCCTTTGGAAGCTTGGTCCAAAGCAGTTTTGCATTTACACAACCACATGTTAACTTGTGCCAGGAGGCTTCAGGTAACAAAGGACTATCCAAAAAAAAAAAAAAAAAGAAGAAAAGAAAAGCAAAAGAGAATGTATAAAGAGTTCTGCCAGGATATGTCAGCAGCATGTGCACGTGCATACACATACAGTCCCATTACTCTAGGTCTAAAGGCGGAAAGTAAGGTTGAGCTTCCTCTCCAGAAGGACAACGGGCTGATATAGAGGCCTGCCAATCACACTGGAGTATGTGATTTGTGACTTGTCAATGGTTATTGAGCCTTTATTTCAAAGAAACCCAAATTGCAAGTAAATCAAAAGTACACACACCTTTGATTCCCTTCTCCTTTCCTGTACAAAAGGGAATAATGAAATCCATGCTCACATCCCTATCAATCAGTGCCATAATGTCCATGGTCCAACACAGCGCCTTTTATATTATCTTGTTTCCACTTTTGTGACCCATTTTCTCCTTTGGTGAAACTGGAGATATTAAGATGTTCAAAAATATCAATTAACCTTCCCATAACAGGGTTAAAATATAAAACCAACTTGATTTTAACACCTTTTTTTTTTTTTTTTTTTTTTTTTAAATCTCTTTAGTTTTCGAAAATGAAGGAATTGGTTTCGGAATCCTCGTCCTTCAACTCCTTCCTCTCACCGATCTACAATTTCATTTGGCTGGAAAAAACAAACCCTAGAGCAGCGGTTCCCAAACCTGTCTTGCGTTCCCTCCAGCCAGTCGGGTTTTCAGGATACCCGCAATGAACATGCAAGACACAGATTTCCATGACCTGCCTCCACCGAATGAATGCCAGTTCATCTCACGCACATTTACTGCGGATATCCTGAAAACCCGGACTGGCGGAGGGTCCCTCATAATAGTTTTGGGAACTGCTGCTCTAGCGTCCATTTCTCCCTTCCCCCCTTACTTGAAGTTAAAGAAGTTTTTCATTTGACTTTTGTTAGTCTGAATTTGTGGATTATTAATGTGCAAAGTTTTGGCTTCCCACCTGGTTTAGCAGTCCTATTAGGATTTATAGATTTTGAAAGCTGCCTGGAACTTCCAGCTCACTGAAGGAAAGAAATGTCATAGATCTTCTTCCGACACACTGCTGCTATAATTTTGATGCTGAGAATTCACACGAAATGAAATCCTTCACTGGAAAAGGCCAAACTAAGCAACCTCTTTAGTCAATTGGACTTTTTTTTTTTTTTATTATTCTTTAATTTTTTGAACAGGAAGTCGAGGTATTTCAGTTGGCCCACTGAAAGCCTTTTAAGTCAAGATCTTCTCCCAAGATTGCACTTATTGAAATAAATCTACAGTTTCACCCAACCAGCAGAACTCCAATATTACCAGCTGTATACGGCTTCCTAGTTCATTCAGCTTAAGACGGTGACAAAGAAATACAAAAAGCCAATCTTGCAGAAAACCTTTACAGAAAACGTACACATTGCAGACTACATTAAACTGAGAAACGTATGCTAACAGTCTCTCGTGACTTTCCCTTCTAAAGTATACCACCCCCTCTGTATGGCCATCAGCTGCCTCCCAGCTCGCCCAGTCACCTGCTCCTGATGCCTTGTCAGACGTCGGGTTTCTCATCTGCCTCCGCGACTGGCATTTCTCTCTTGCACAGCCGGTCACCTGCAGACCCGCATGCAGGTAAAGACAACCATTACACAACCCTCTAGTCCTTTTTTTTTTTTATTTCATAAAGTAGAAAGGAAGTCCCATGTTAGCCCAGAAAAAAAAAAAACCCATCAAAACTAAAACCACCAAAAGTCTAACTATTCAGCATTAGTCTAACAAAAGGGCAGGATCTTTTGTGTGCCGACTTTGTTTTCCTTCAACTTTAACATCTCCTTTCATCTTTATTAACTTCTTACTGATTAAAGGTGATTTTTTTTTTTGGTACGTTCACATTGCCTGGATTTCCCATGCTCTTTCAATGCCTGTGTGCTTGAAGGAAAAGCTCATCTTTCTGAGAGGCAGAGGTGCTCTCACTCCACATCTGTACTATCCAGAGCCCTCCAAAACCTCCCCTTCCTCTTCAGACTGAAAGCATTTCCCAGGGCCTTCTTTTTCCTCCACCTTTGATATTTAAATACCTTTATTTCATAATTGTCACCTCAAAGTAATCTCTGTTGAACTGTACAGTGTTTTTTTGTTTTTATATTTCAGTGTCATCCTCTCTCTTCCACACTGAGCTGCTTTTCTCATCTCGCCTTACAGCTCACCAATAAGTACCTTATTTATACGTTTCCTGTGCCATCACACCTCATTCCTTGAAGCTAGCCAAATATTTTATGGTACCTATTAACTCTGAATCCCACTGTGTCACTTTTAAGGGTGCGGGTTATAAATCTATTAAGTTAAAAATAAAATTCACATTAAAGCTGGCTCCTTCGATTACTCTGGGAACAGTCCTTATGACTCTGAATGTTTCCAGCCTTTGTGGTAGTCTTAGAAAAGTGCATTCTACTGCTCAGATTTTAACGCCTATGATTCTAAATATTACTTTTTTTTTTTTTAAGACACCTTATGCAAACTTTACCTTCCCCCAATCTGACTTCCCCCTTCTCCCGAGTCACTTAAGGGTACTTTTCAAAAGGATTCATGGGCATAATAAACCGTAGTTTATGCATGTAAAATCGGTTTTTGAAAATTATCTGGAGGGATGAAGGGATTGTATGGGGGAAAGGTATGTGCATAATTGAGTGCCCTCTCAGACTCTAGCTCCAGGAATTAGTATCATTACTGTATACTTTATTGTAAGGTCTTTTTTTTTGAAGGGGGGGAGGATGATTTTGGTAGATTGAAACACCATAAAACCACGGCTTGCCATGGAGAGTATAATTTGGAAGCTGGAGCCATCAACCATTTTTCGCCTCCCAGTGCAGACAGGCACATACATGCCAATATATTCTGCTTCTCTCAGTTACCTGCCCGTGCCCGAGAGCATGACCTGATTTGTGAGACTAGCCCAGCTACGGTCTGGGCTTCCGACCAGCACCCTTACACAGCGCTCAAGACATGAACCACCGCAGGACACTATCATACGTAAAATAAATCAGAGGGCTACAGCGCTGTCACTGTTCCAATGCAGAATTAATCTACAAGGGAATGCTGTGAAAGATCAACAGTAGCACTCCACCCTGTGCAGTGCTCCAGCAGAGGATACACGGAAGTTATCTCAGCCTTCTGGAAACGTGTCTGTCACACGCACGGCAGGGGTTGGGGGGAGGGGAGCCCCGGTGAGTGACTACTCTGGGTTTCGCGGAAGAATTCATATGCATTGCAGGTGGAGCATCCAATCTCACATTATAGTTTATTTTAAAAAAAAAAAATAATAATCTAGTGCAGAGAGAGAAATTCCAGCAGCTTGCTTTTTCCTCTTTCCAGCTACTGTGGTCTGCCCACCCGTGACCAAGAGCAACAAGGGACCCACAACATTATGCAGCTCACCAGAAAGATGTGCTTCAGGTCACCAGGACCAGGCGTCAGCAGAAGAGCAGAGCCCGGCACTACATTTCTCCACCCAGCCCAGCACAGCAGAATCTTAAACTTTACACGGAGCCAGGAGGGCCCTCGGAAACATGAAGACCAAAACTCTGAAGATATCAACAAACCATCCTGTGTTATTACAGTGGCTCCTCTTTATAACACACCCTGCTGCGGCAAAAAAATTGGCTCCAACGTGGAAGTACTGTCCCCTAAAGCATTTCCTTGGCACGGCCACTGACATACCTTTCTATAACTAATGAGCTTTACAAACAGCTTACTTTATAAGCCAATGAACTGTGAACAAGGAACAATCATCATTGATAATTTTTAGACCTATCTCCATATCTCCACCTGCCAAGTCTTCATGCACTGCAGAATTATTTTCTGGCAGATCCAGGCTACAATACTACAGTTACTTTTTTTTTTTGAATTACCAACAGGGAATATTTTAAGACACTCATCTAATAATTGCTCGAGCCATTTGAGCTTTTACTGAGATTAATTGAGCTTTTTTTTTATTTTGCTATCAGTTCAGGTGCAGCCAGTTGAGCTCCTGCTAAAAACTGGGACAGCCTGAAAAGCTCCAGAAGTCTGGAAATATTCCCTGGTTACTATATTATAAAACATTTTACTGCGGTTCAATTGTAACCTTCTTCCCCACTCCCCCACCCAAAAGCCATCAGGCACGTTTTTGTTTACAATCAAGCTTTCTAACCATTTAATGGAACTCTTTGATGGGTTTGCAGGATCTCTCTCTGCCTAAGCTAGGACACACAGGAATGCTCTCCAGTGCAGCCGACAGAAAGCAGGTCAGCACCTCTCAATCAGGCAAGGGGAAGAATCCCTATTACACATCATACCACCCCGCCATATTCTGGATTAGCGACTTGTGAGGTTTATATTCCCCCCCGCCAAGTCCAAAGCACGTCCTCGGACCCGAGGAAGCAGCACGTACCCTGCAGACTGAGCACAGGAGGCGGCCCACTGGCTCCCCCATACACGCTGGCTTCAGGCCGGACCTCAGCAGAACAAATGTACTCGGCTCCTCGTACTGCCCGGGGAGCTGCCCGACCCTTCCCCGCCAACTCCTCCCCCTCACCCGAGGAAAAGCACGAGAAAAGCCAATGCCGCATGCTCTCTTTCCTGAATCCCTAGGCAGGAAGCTCACACCCCCCCCCCCCCCCCCCCACCAAGGTGCGTCTGTTCTGTACTGGCAGCGGCTGTGTGACTGCGACACGCGCAGGGCAGAGACCTTTCCCTGAGCGAGAGCGGGGTTGGAAAAGAGCAGCACCTCGGCCACGTGCACCAACCTGCGAAGGCGCGGCGTTTTGTGTTGATTTCATTCACCACACGGACTTCGGTGCACAGCTTTAACATCAGCAGCATCGTCACGATCATGATCAGGCTCTGCCACAGGAGCGGGGACTCAAAATGCCTTCCAAACCTAGAAAGAACACAGAGTGTACACCTCTGATTATCCCCAACAGTTAAAAGGTTTCCACACATTTTGGTCAAAAAAATAAAACAAATCCTTAAGATGAATGGTTTGAATGAATAAGAATTTGCAGCAGACGGATGTAGCTCGAGGTTCTATGGAGCCACCAAGCTTTTACTGTATTTTAAACATTCGAATTTAAGCATTAACGTCTTTAACTCATTGAAAGGGCACACTTGAAGAGCACACAACAGAAGAGTCATCGAGTCCTAACCGAGTCGCAGCCTCTCCCCTCATCTCCTATAAGCAGTGATTCAAGGGGATAAATCGCAGTCTTCTGCCCCTCTCTCTCACTCTCTCTCCTCCTCTCCATTTCACATACAGCAGTTGTGCCAAGTGCACACCAGAGCGTGAAATTTCAAGTGCAACTACACCGACCCCCTCTGCCTCCCTTCAAAAATGAAGTTTTAGACTCGCCGGGTTTTCCTATCCCAAGACGAGCAGAAGAGTAGGAAATTCTAATCTGTATTTCACGGTGGAAAATGTCCAGGCTCCGGGTCACCCCGGGTACCTGAAATGTGCTGCCTGCTGCTGGCCCAGGTCCAGGAAGAGCTGCTACAGCCCGAGGCTGCTCCCTGCCTGCCTGGAGGGATGAGGGAGAGAAATAATTTAACAAAACAAGACCTCCACACACCCCCCCCCCCCCCCCCCCAAAAAAAATATTAGGAAACACAGATAAAATAAAAATCTCAAGCAAAACTAAAATCCAAACATGATGTGTGCTTGGAGTGAAAAAACACTTTCTCCGATTTGTTTACATCTGCTACTTGTTAGTTTCATGTATGACCGCTAATCCTTGTACAATTTCAAAGGGTAAATAACCACCCCGATTTATCCATTCGACCCCACTCATGATTTATGTGCCTTGATGTAAACCGTTGTGACGGTATCTTCCAAACGACGGTATAGAAAAGATTTAAAATAAATTTAAAATAAATTTCATCTACCTGCATCATATCCCCTCTCAGTCACCTCTTCTCTATGCAGAAGAGCCCTAACCTATTTAGCCTTTCTGGGCAAAGAGTCGTTCCTTTGCATAATGCATTTAAGAACATAAGAACATGCCATACTGGGTCAGACCAAGGGTCCATCAAGCCCAGCATCCTGTTTCCAAAGGTGGCCAATCCAGGCCATAAGAACCTGGCAAGTACCCAAAAACTAAGTCTATCCCATGTTACCGTTTCTAGTAATAGCAGTGGCTATTTTCTAAGTCAACTTAATTAATAGCAGGTAATGGACTTCTCCTCCAAGAACTTCTCCAATCCTTTTTTAAACCCAGCTACACTAACTGCACTAACCACATCATCTGGCAACAAATTCCAGAGTTTAATTGTGCATTGAGTGAAAAAGAACTTTCTCCAATTAGTTTTAAATGTGCCCCATGCTAACTTCATGGAGTGCCCCCTAGTCTTTCTACTATCCGAAAGAGTAAATAACCGATTCACATCTACCTGTTCTAGACCTCTCATGATTTTAAACACCTCTATCATAGCCCCCCTCAGCCGTCTCTTCTCCAAGCTGAAAAGTCCTAACCTCTTTAGTCTTTCCTCATAGGGGAGCTGTTCCATTCCCCTTGTCATTTTGGTCGCCCTTCTCTGTACCTTCTCCATCGCAAACAATATTCAAAGTGTGGTTGCCCACAGATTGTAATAGAAACCTTATATTACCTGTTTTATTTTCTATTCCTTTCCAATCATTCCTAAGATTCTCTATTTGCTTTTTTTTAGTTGCTGCCTCACAATGAGCTGAGGATTTCACCTTATAGTCCACAAAAACTGCAAGATCCTTTTCCTGGGTGATGACTGCTAACATGGAACTCAGCATTGTGTACCAACACTGCTTCGTCTTCACACCCTTGTATATTTTCACTTTTTACTGGCTAAAAAATATACATCAAAACGTATGAAAATAGCTTATTTCACTGATCTACACAACATACTTTACAGTCACATTGTGAAAGAACAATGATAGAAACATCCCATAGATAATTACTATAAAAATTTAAAAAAAAAAGGATCTTGATTGCATAAATCTTCACACCCTTTGTCAGAGCAAACCCAGATTAGCTCCAGTTCAATACCCACATGTGTCCAATGACAGTGGTTGAACTGATCTGAATACCTCTGGATAAAGTATCAAGCTGTTTCTGTTGTACGAGGTGTTATTTGAAGCAAAAGGTACAGCATGCCAAATAAGGATCAGCCAAACGAACACCAGGATAGCATTATTCAAAGATACAGACTGGGAGAAGGTTACAAGAAAAATTCAATGGGTTTTATTCTCCCTTGGGGCACTGTCAGGTCCATCCTTGCAATGTGGAAACAGGTTGGCTCCACCAAGGCACTGCCGCGATCAGACAGTCCCTCCAAGATCACTGTGACGCCTAAGAATACTTTAAAAGAACTGCAGAGGTCTCTGGCTGACACCGGGGAAAATGTTGACTGTTCAGCAATTTCAAGACTACTCCACAAACATGGCCTCTATAGGAAGGTGGCAGGAAGGAAGCCACTGCTGAAGAAAAGCCATAGGATTGCCGCATAGTGTTTGCAAAGAAACAATCAGTGGATACTGCATGCCTGTGGGACCCGAGGGTTTTGTGGACTGATGGGAGCAAAGTGGAACTTTTTGATCTCAGTGGGAAGCGACACATTTGGTATTAAAAAAAACCAAAAAACCCATCACATCACCCTGCTAGCCCCATCCCTACAGTAAAGCATGGCAATGGCAGTATTGCATTGTGGGAATGCTCTGCAGCAGTGGCAAACAAGGAGGCTTGGGAAGACCACGAGATAGATGAATAGTGAAAAGTACAGGCAGATCCTGGGGGAAAATCCTTTCCGCAACAGACCTGGGACTAGGGGGGAGAAGATTCACCTTTCAGCAGGGCAATGATCCTAACCACAAAGCAAAAGCAACAATGGAGTTGGCTCAGCAAGAAGAAGTGAACGCCCTCCAGTGGCCCAATCAAAGGCCAGACCTGAATCCAACAGAAAATCTGTGCCAAGACTTAAAGACTGCAGCCAACTCTGAAGAGCTTTTTACTCTTCTGGAAAAACTGCACTATTCTGTTATGCAAAGTTGGTAGTAGACGCTTATCCTAAATACTGCATGGCTGTTATAACAAAAGGGATTTCTGCCAAGCATTGGATCAAGGGGTGTGAAGACTTATGCAATCACGACTTTTGGGGGGTTTTATTCTTAATTATTATAATTGTTCTTTCACACAAAGTGTAGAGTATGTAGATTAATGAAACAAACTCCTACTTTAATGCATTTTGATTTGAATTTTTTAGACAGCAGAACGTGGTAAAAAGAAAATACAAGGGTGTTAATACTTTGACAAGGCATTGTATAGTTTGCACTTTGTTTTCCCTATGAGCATCACTTTGCATCTGTCGACATTAAATTCCCTTCTGCCATTTAGATCCCCAGTTCCCCAAGCTTCACAAGGTCCTATTGGTGGCTCCAAACAGTACGCTTATGTTTTAAAAACTCTGAATAATTTTATCATCATCTGCAAATCTGATCTCCTCACCCACTGCTACCTTTCCTAGATCATTTATGAATATGTTAAATGGCACCAGTCCCAGTACAGACACCTGGGCAACTCTAACTTTCTCCATTGGGAAAACTGATCATTTAGAGTCATGTCTTTTAATCTATTACCAATCCACAATAAATACCACCTCCCACCCCATGACTTTTTAATTTTCCTGATGAGTCTCATGTGCGATATTATCATATATCGTTTGAAAATCCAGATATAGCACAGTGACTGGCTCACTCTTATCCACATGTTCAAAAAAAAGGAAAAAAAAAGTGCTATAAATTGGTAAGGCAAGACTTTCCTTTGCTAAATCCATGTTGATTGCTCCCCAATAGGTCATATTTATCCATACAGCCAGTAAATTTGTTTTCGAGAATGGCTTCCTACCATTTTTCCCAGCACAGACCTCAGATTCACTGGACTACAGTTTCCCAGATCACCGCACTCCCCCTCCCCCCCGAAGCCTTTTTTAAAAAATGGTGTTAAATTAGCCAGCCTCCAATCTTTTTATTTTTAACGATAGTTTACAGATTACTAGTAACAGGTGTACAATTTCAGGAGTTTTTTCAGAACTCTGGGGTGAATACTATCCACTCCCAATGATGCTACTCTTTAGTTTGTCAATTTGCTCTATTACTTCTTCCAGTTTCATAGTGATTTGCAAAGAACATTACTGGTATAGACGTAAAGATAAACATTGCTGGTATAGATGTAAAGATAGATGTAAAGATAAAAGCAAAGAATTCATTTACTTTTTCTGCTATGATCTAGTTATCCCTGATTGACCCTGGTTATCTAGCAAGCCATCTGACTATCTCACAGGCTTCCTGCTTCGAATGTACTTGAAATTTTATTTATTTATTTAGGGTTTTTATATACCGACTTTCTTGATACAGATCAAATCAACTCGGTTTACATAGAACAAAAGCTCTTAACAATAACAAGTCAAAACATCAAATAGAGGAGACAAAGTAGGAGAAGTAAAAGTAAAAGTTACATTATAACAAGGGTGAGCAACTGGGGATTGGAAATGAAGAGTGGGAGAAACCAAGGTAGAAGGTATATACAGAGAGTAGGGGGCTTGGAAGCCAACCTCTGGAGATTACCTCTAGCATTATAACATGATTATGTGATGCCATGCTAGTTTATGTATTAATATGAAATAACTGAAGAACAGCGGATTGGATACTATGATGGCAGAATTGGTCTAGGAGCCGGGAAAGGCTCGACCGAACAGCCATGTCTTGAGTTTCTTTTTAAAAGTTAGGAGGCAGGTTTCCTGTCGGAGGTTCGGGGGCAGTGCGTTCCAGATGGCGGGACCTGCTGTTGAAAATGCCCGGTCTCTGATGTTTAATCTATGTACCACTTTGATCGGGGGAACGTGTAGAGATCCCTTATAAGCGTCTCTTAAAGGTCTAGCCGAAGAGTATAATTTGAGAGGATGTAGCAGGTCTAGGGGGGTCTGGTGGTAGATGCTTTTGTGGAGAGAGATTTGTGGAGTATTCTAAAGTTAACTGGAAGCCAATGTAGGTCTTTTAGTATGGGCGTGATGTGATCTCTTCGCTTAGTGTTTGTCAAGATTCTCACCGCCGCATTTTGGAGCAACTGCAGCGGTTTTATTGTAGCAACTAGTAGACCTTGCAGGATCGAATTACAATAATCGACCTTGGAGAACAGGATGGCTTGGAGTACTGATCTGAAGTCATGGTGATATAGAAGAGGCTTGAGTTTTTTTGAGCACCTGTAACTTATAGAAGCACTCCTTGGTAGTATAATTTATAAACTTCTTTAAGCTCAGATGATTGTCTATTATGACTCCGAGGTCTCTAGCATGGGTGATTTGGATGGTAGCGTGCGATTGTTGTAGGTGGTGACTATTTTCAGGAGTGATAAGCAGGAGTTCTGTCTTAGCAGTATTTAGCACCAAGTTAAGGCTGGTAAGGTGGTGGTTGTTAGTTTGTAGGTGAGAGTCCCATAGCTTGATTGCTGAGTCCAAGGTGCCAGTTATGGGGATCAAAACTTGAACGTCATCTGCGTATACATAGAATTTCAGATTTAGCATCGAGTGTAGATTGCAGAGAGGGAGGAGATAGATGTTAAATAGGGTGGGAGATAAAGAGGAGCCCTGGGGGACTCCGTGTGGGGAATTGGTGCGAGGAGATTCCATGTTGTTGATTTTAACCTTATAGCCTCGATTGCTGAGGAATGAGTCGAACCATCTGAGGACAGATCCTGAGATTCCTATGTCTGATAGCCGGTTTAATAGTGTGCATGGTTGACTGTGTTGAAAGCTGCGGAGATATCGAGAAGTGCTAGCAGGAAGGAGCGTCCTTTGTCAAGGCCCAGGTATACTTGATCTAGGAGTGATATGAGGAGTGATTCAGTACTATGTTCTTTCCGGAATCCATATTGTGATGGATGAAGGATTTTATGTTCTTCCAAGTAATTTGATAGTTGATTGTTTACAACTTTCTCCATGATTTTGGCTACGAACGGCAGGTTAGATATCGGTCGATAGTTGTTGGGATCGTCCGGGTCCAGGTTTGGTTTTTTGAGTATAGGTTTGAGGGTTGCTAATTTGAGAGTGTCCGGGAAGATTCCTTGTGAGAGAGAGCAGTTGATGATGTCTGCTAGGTATTTAGAGATGGAGCCTGGTATTAGAAGCAGTAATTTAGATGGGATTTGATCTAGTGGGTGAGTGGAGGGTTTCATTCTTTTAAGGAGAGTTTCCACCTCTGTAGTGTAGGTGGGCTCGAAAGCTTCCAACACTGCGACTGAGTTAGGGTGGTAGAGAGGATCCAAAGATGATGTGATTGGGCTAGAGGGTAATCTAGCCAACATGTTAGAGATTTTATTCTGGAAGAAGATGGCCAGCTCATTGGCTTTCGATTGGGCTAGGTCGTCAGAGATCGATGAGGAGGTTGTTTTGGTGAGGTCCAAGACGTAAGCGAAGAGAGCCTTTGCATCGAAAATCATATCATGAATACGGTGGGCGTAAAAGTCTCTTTTAGTTCGCAGTGTCATAGTTCTGTAGTGGTGGAGAGCTGCTTTGTAAATGGCTAGAGTATGAGGGCTGGGGGAGTTCCGCCATTTCTTTTCCTTCTGTCTCAGGCTTTGTTTTAATGCGCGGAGCTCCTTTGAGAACCACGGTTATTTATTTTTCTGTGACGGGTCGATATTCTTTGATGAAGGCGGGCATAGGTTGTTCGCTATGGTTTCAGTGATGTTTTGCCAAGAGAGTATAGCTGCATTAGGGTTCGAAAGATCCAGGTTGGGAAGTTCTTTGTTCAGGGAATTGCTGAGGGCTTCTGAAGGGCAGGATTTCCTATAGTGCAGTGGGGTAAGCGGCGGGGGAGCAAGAGATCTTGTCGTCCTTTTAAGAGTGGAGGTGATCATAAAGTGGTCTGACCATGGTACTGGGAGGCATGAGGGGGTGAGAGTTGTGTGAAGCTGTTTTTATCATGAGTTTTGCTGCTATGGCAAGCTGCTTTTCAAATTCTCTCGTGGCTTGCTTTATTAATTTTTAACATCTAACTCACAAGTGTTTATGCTCTTTCCTATTTTCCTCAGTTGGATCTGCTTTCCATGTTTTGAAAAGTCCTTTTGGCTTTAACTGCCTTTCACCTCACCATATATTCATACTGGCAGTCATTTGATCTTTCTTTGACCTTTCTAATGCATGAAATACATTTTATCTGGGCTTCCAGTATTTATTTATTTATTTAAAGAGACTTTTATACCGATATTAGTGGGGACATCATATCGGTTTACAGCGAACTATAGAAAGGAAATTACAAAGAACAGGGCGTGGGGGGGGGGGGTGATACAACGAACCAAAGAAGCAGAACAGGAAGGAACAATCGCAATGGGCATAATGATGGTACTTTTAAACAAATAACAAAAATCCTTCAGCAGTAAGACAATATAACAACCAGTATACACAATAATATCCAATTTTGATATTTAACTCAGAATTTATTCACATATGCATATAAAGTCATTATACTTATGGGACCATCATATATGTGGGCTATACAGCTTATAATAAGCTGTGAGAACTTCCCTAAGCCAACCTTTGCTTCAGTTTTATAATCACAGGTCCTTTTAAAGAAAGGGTAGTATACAGAACTGTGTTTCTGCTTGAGAATTATCATGGCATTGGGACACAAAGAGCTGTTAGATGTATGAATTTTGGCTCATAAAAAGTTACCGCAAAGAAGTATGTAAAACTGAGATTCCTTGATTAAGAGGGGCGCTTAAATAAACGCTGATATGTGTTGTACAGAGAATCGCATTTTTATATTCAAAGAAGAAAGAGCTGTCTAGGACTACAGACCCTCATGCAGAACAGTGATTCTAAACACCAGGCTTGTGTCGGGCATTTTATTTTTTTATAAAATGCTAGACTGTGAAATCAGGATAACCCAGATGAGGGGATAATCTTTTTGAGAACTGCATTTTGACATTAAGACAACTTAGATAAGTAATATAAATTTTTAAAAAATATCTTCAGTTTTGTTACGAAGACTATTCCTATGTGAAATCTAAATCAGAATCCAAAACATTTTTTTTTTAGTGCATTTCAAAACAGTATTCTAAAAATGTTCTTTAAAAAGGACAAATGATTATATGATTGAGGCAAAGATTGGCTTAGGGATGTTCTCACAGCTTCACTGGCTGACCTTTCCGGTGGTTTATAGTCAGAAGTGATTCCAAAGGACTGAAAACATGCAGATGTGGTTCCTCATCACAAAATACATTTGAACATAAAACTTGCCATACTGGGCTAGAGCAAGGGTTCATCAAGCCCAGAACCCTGTCTCAAACTGTGGCCAATCCAGGACACAAGTACCTGGCAGCATCGCGAGGGGTAGATAGATTCCAAGCTGCTTATCCCAGGAATAAGCAGTGGATTTCTGCAACTTTACCTTAATAATGGTAAATAGACTTTTCCTCCAGGAACTTGTCCAAACCTTTTTTAAATGCAGCTACACTAATAGCTTTCACCACATCCTCTGGCAATGAATTCCACAGCTTAATTATGTATTGAGTAAAAAAACACTTTCTCTTATTAGTTTTAAATGCATTGTGTTTCCCCACAGTCTGTACTTTGTGAAAGAGTAAACAACTAATTAAAGTTTACACATTCCATTCAACTCATTATTTTATAAGCCTCTATCACATCTGCCCCTCAGCTGTCTCTTCTCCAAGGTGAAGAGTCCTTACCTCTTTAGCCTTTCTTCATAGAGGAACTGTTCCACCCCTTTTAAAATTCTGGCTGCCCTTCTCTGTACCATTTCTAATTCTGCTATATCTTTTCTGAGATGTGGTGACCAGAACTGTACATAATACTCTAGATAAAGTCACACCATGGAGCAATACAGGCTAGTTTATCTGACTTCAGTGATAAGTAAATTAATGGAACTGCTGCTAAAACAGAGGACAGTACAGTTTCTGAAATCCAATGGTTTATAGGATCCAAGGCAGCATGATTTCACCACAGGCAGGTCTTGTCAGATGAATCTAACCAATTTTCTTTGCCTGGGTGACCAGAATGATCAAGGGAGAGCGCTAGATGTAGTGTTCTTAATATCAGCAAGGCCTTTGACATGGTTCCATATAGGTAATTTATAAACAAATTGAATGCCCTATGTATGGGCCCTCAAGTGACTGACTGGGTGGTCCTCTGTCTGGTTCTGGTCAACATTTTCATAAGTAATATTGTAAAAGGGCTACCAGGAAAGGTTTGCCTTTTTGCAGATATCAAAATGTACAAAACAGTAGACATCCTAGAAGGCATGGGAAACAGGAGGGATCTAGTGAAGCTTGAGTAATGGTCTTGAGTTTGGTACTAAGATTTAATGCTAAAACAAATAAATAATTAAATAAATAAAAAATGTAGGGTTGAGCATTTGCATGTCAAAATCCCAAAGAAAAAAGTATAGGGGGTGAAGTTCTTCTGTGCACAAAACAAAAGCTGGATCTTGGGGCGATCATATCTGATAATCTTAAGGTAGCCAAATAGGTAGATAAGGTGATGGTAAAATCCAGAAGGATGTTTGGATGCAGGAGAAGAGGAATATCCAGCCAGAAAAAGCAGGCGATATTACCTCTGGTGAGACCTCATGTGATGTACAATTCTAGAGACTGCATCTTCAACAGGTTATAAACTGGATAGAGTTGCTTAGTGATAGTCATCAAAAAACAAATGGAGACGCACTTAAAGATCTAATCATGTACCTTCTGTTGGAAAGGAAGGGAAAGGGGCGATATGATGGAGACATTTAAAGACCTCCAAGGAATAAATGCACAGGAAGTAGTCTTTTCAGTATAAAGGAGGTTCTAGAATGAGGGATCATGGGGTGAGAGTCAAAGGGGATAGGCTTGAGTAATCTAATGAAATATTTACTTATGGACAGGGTGATGGATGAAAGTAACAGCCTCCCTCCCAGTAGAGGTGATGGACAATATCAGAATTCAAGAAAACATGGGGCAAGCACAGATGATAAGTAAGCGAGAGGGACTATAAATCTGAGAAAGAAATTTGGATGGGCAGACTAGATGAGCCATGCAGTCTTTATCAACTGTCATGTTCTACATGTCTACAGCCAGCTGTAACAAAAATAACTGAAACCTTATTTTAGCATGAACTGACTATTAAAAAAAAAAAGCTTTGAATAACATCTCACACTCATGGATAATACATTGCCTTGAAATATACAGTGAACCATGGCCTGATCAAGGACATCAAATCGACCATAAAAAGTGGCAGATATGAATTATTAAGATGAACTATGTGTCACTCCTTATATCAAGATCCAGCAAGGAATATTTCAGGGGGATTCCCTGTCACCACGCTAGTGACACTAATGATCCACAGATTACATTGCACCTACTATTTGCAAATGATTTGAAGCTTTACAGCTTCTTGTGATCCTCACTTAGTGCAACAACTCCCAGTACTAAAGAGCTACTCTAATGCAGTGGTTCTCAACCTTTTTCCCATCGTGACACACCTGACAGACCACGCTCACATGTGACACACTGCTCATTACAATTCACGGTGGAAATAAAAAATAACGGCCTAGTATTATTTTTATTGTTAAGAATGACACAAGGGAAAGACATTTATTCGGTCTGAACAGAAATTGCATAAATAGTAAACATCCCACACCAAAACAGCACCAATAACCAGTACTCAAACAGAAAACGCCTTACCTAAGAAAAGGCAACACTGAAAATATTACACCAGGTCTTAAGACACCAATACATCTCCTATTAGGAAAACGGAACAAGCCAGGCTGCTATAGAACCCTACACAGAAACTATACGCCAGCAGAAAACCTCACCTGAATTCCATGTGCTGACCCTCACCTAACAAAGAATAAAGAGACCAAAACGCATATCTAGAAGCATGCAGACAAAAACTGAATTGGAAACCGCAACAAGCCAGAGTCTCTGTATGCAGTGTAACAAAGGAAAAAAAGAAACATCACCCATCCTAATAAAACAAATCAAGAAATATAAAATCAGTAGCAGTAAAACCATACTAACAAAAAGAACAGATTATTTCAAAATAGCGGATGAATGGAATATCCAATAATTAAAAACTCATATCAAAAATTTCTAGATACCAATAAAATATTTCAAAAGAGCAGACACAAAGGCCCAATAATGAAATATAAGGATACAAAAACGTTTTGTTCTGCATACCTGGGAACGTTTGATATCCAGGTGCTCTGAGATTGTTTAGAATTAGCAGGAGGAGGAATGGTTTGCTTGCAACTTTCTCCTCTCTCTCTCTCACACTGGCTCTCAGTCGCAAACATATACACATGCTTTTTCTCTCTCACTTATATAGGCTCTTAATTACACATTTACACACATGCTGTCTTTTCACACTTATACACACGTTTTCAATCACACACATACATGCTGTCTTTTTCTCTCACAACAGACTCTCATTCACATGCTTACACACATGCTCATACACATGCTCTCTTTCTCTCACTTACACATAGGCTCTCAATCACATACTCACATGCTCCCTCACTTAAAGCAGCTCTCAGTCACACACAGACACACATGCTCTCTCTCTCTTACACACACAGGATCTTAATCATACTTACGCATGATCTCTCTCACACACAAAGGATCTCAATCACACACACATACTTTCACACAAACAGGTAAGCAGCTTGGTTTCTCCATCAACAAACACTCGTGAATTAGCCATAACACACGGGGTGTCCCAAGCTGAGCATTGTATTGTATAGTATCTACCAAAATAGGCAACCTGGACCCCACCAGAGGAGAGTGGACTACTTAAGAACATAAGATATGCCATACTGGGTCAGACCAAGGGTCCATCAAGCCCAGTATCTTGTTTCTAACACTGGCTAAACCAAGTCACATGTACCTGGCAAGTACCTAAACATTAGATAAATCACAAGCTACTATTTATGGATCTTTCCTCTAGGAACTTATCGAAACCTTTTTTAAACCCAGTTATATTAACTGCTGTAACCACATCCTCTGGCAATGAATTCCAGAGCTTAACTATGCGCTGAGTGAAAAAGAATTTTCTTCGATTTGTTTTAAATGAGCTACTTGCTAACTTCATGGAGTGCCCCCCTAGTTCTTCTATTATCTGAGAGTAAATAACCAATTTACATTAACTTATGCAAGTCCTTTCATGATTTTATAGACTTCTATCATATCCCCTCCTCAGTCGTCTCTTCTTCAAACTGAACAGCCCTAACTTCTTTAGCCTTTCTTCATAGGGCAGCTGTTCCATGTCCCTTATCATTTTGGTCGCCCTGCTCTACACTTTTTCCAGTGCAGCTATATCCTTTTTGAGATACGGTGACCAGAACTGCACACAGTATTCAAGGTACGGTCTTCACCATGGAGTGAAACAGAGGCATGACATCATCCTCCATTTTATTTGCCATTCCCTTCCTAATAATTCTTAACATTCTCTTTCCTTTTTTGATTGCCACAGCACACTGAGCAGACGATGTCAATTATCCACTATAACGCCTAGATCTCTTTCCTGGGTAGTAACTCCTAAGATAGAACCTAACATTGTGTAATTACAACAAGGGTTATTTTTCCCTATATGCATCATTTTTCACTTGTCCATGTTAAATTTCATCTGCCATTTGGAAGCCCAATCTTGCAGCCTCGCAAGGTCCTCCTGCAATTCATCACAATCCGCTTGAGATTTAACTACTGCTTGTCCAAAGTTACTGTCCCTTCGTGACATGTTGTTGAGACACTAGTGGAACATAAAGGTATGACCTGATGAACAAGTAGCAGCTTTACATAAATCTTCAATGGAAGTGGCCCTGAGATGATCCAATGACATTGTCACGGCTCTTGCTTGATGAACTTTGACATAATCTGTAATTTGTAAGCAGACAGTGTGCTAGATTCCACCAGCCATGTTGAACAATGTCTGAGTTCTTTTGGAAATTGGTCTTCCCAATTAATAGGATCAAAGTACATGAACAGTTGAGAAGCTTCATGAGGAGGTTGATTCCTTCTCAAGAAATATGCTAGGCTCTCTTGCAGTTCAAGGAGTGAAGACACTGGACTCTTCTGTGTGCAGTCTCAGAAAGCAAGATTGTTTAATTAACATGGAATTCAGACACTACCTTTGGAGGAAACTTGTAAAGTGTGTAGAACAACTCTGTTGTGAAAAAAACTGCAGCTATGGTGAACAGGAAACCAGAACCTGTAATTCACTCACTCTGTGCTGAAATGACAGCAATAAGAAAAAGCATTTTCCAAGTGAAATACTTCATGTCCACAGACTCAAGAGGTCTGAAAGTTTTCATGAGTTGAACAAGAATTACATGGAGGTCCCAAGGTACTGGAAATTTACTGACCAGTGGCTTAGAATGCCACAGTCCTTTCATGAACTTTAAAACTAAAGGGAAGGGGGATTAGAGCCCATCCCACCTGCTGAGATGTCACCAAGATGAACCTTAACTGAAAAGGTGCTAAGACCGGAAGTCTAGAAGAACAGATACTGAAGTAAGCCCCTCTGGCTACAGGAGAATAAAGCCAGTTTGCTGGCTCCACACCTAGTCGAGAACCTCTTGAAACTATAGGATCTTCTAGTTGAAGGCTTTCTATCCTTTGGAAGCAGTAAGGAGAAGATTACTGTATATTCAACATCTAGACCATGAAGGTTAGCGATGGTAGGTTCAAATGGCAGAGCCTGCTGTCCTCCTGTGTGACGAGTCAGAGTCATCACTACGGGAATTGGAGACTGAATTGACAGGTGGTCAGTCTGGTGCTGTGAAGATTATCCTCTCTTTGTCCTGATGAGCTTTCTAGACAGCCCTGGCAATGAATACAATCAGTAAATTCACAGAGTAGACCAGTGCTCCAGTTTAGCACAGAAGCATCAGGAACTTATCTGTAGCTTCTCGGATGTATGAAGCAGATCTCTCTGTTGTCCTCCGATGCAAACAGGTTAATCACCGGTGTTCCCTAGTGACCGAAGTTATCCATCGCTTCTTGATCCAAGGACCACTTGTGTGGTTGCAATACTCTGAGGCAGTCCACTAAGGTATTTTAAATTCATGGAAGCTAGTTTCCTTGGAGATGGGCATTGAGATGGTTGGTCCACAACCAGATTCAGAGGGCCTCTTTGCAGAGGGTGTATGAGCCCATGCCACCCTATTTATGCAGAACATGGCTACCTGGCTGTCCATCTGAATTAAGATTATCTTGCCTGTGAGATGAAAGAAAGCCCTTAGAGCACAGCATATGGCATGCAGCTTCAGATACTTGATTTGTAGATGACTCCCCTCCAATGATCATGATACCTGGGTCCAAATCACTCCGGTGTGTAAACCCCGCTCCTTGGTGAAAGCATCCTTGGCAGATCACTTGATGCAGTAAGACATGAAGTGAGTTACCCATATTTAGAACCTCTGAGTTCATCCACCACCAAAGCATCCCAGAAGTCACAAAGATTTAGGAGGAGAACTGTTGATAGAGCTGATTCTACTGACTTCGGAAGACCCACACTGAAAGTCCTACATGTGTAGACATGTACCTGCAACCTTTCTGATGCTCGACCTGCTGTAGAAAACATCGCACAAGGTCCATCAGTAGGAAGAAACACTTTGTCTTCAAGTGAGTCTATCCAGGTCTGATGACCAGGAGAAGAACTGTCATCGGGCTGCCATCACAGACAATGACTCTAGGGTGGATTGATACTCCTTAAATCAAAACTACCACCTCCTTCAATTGTCATCAAAAAACTGTCCCCTGTAAAAGAGTACATCCTTCAGATGGTCATGCATGTCTTCATGAAGGCTACTCACTCTCAATCACACAAGTCTTTGGGCCCCTATGAAAGCAGTCAAAATATGCGCTGTGATAGCAAAAGCTTTCTATGCTGAGTGAATCAAAATGTGCTGGCTCTGACAATTCCATAAAAAGTTTAAGTATGCATTTGTGCAAATACTTTCACTACTACCAAGAACTGCAATAGCTGAACCACTGCTAACCCTGGGGAGATAGGCCTGTACCCTATACTTTAGGCCCAGTTTTCAGACCAATAGAATGCATGAGCTTGGCATCTGCCACATCAACATCTGTAGGTGCTTGAGGAGTCTATGAACTGGAATGGATGCAGAGTTGACTTGGGGCTGAATAAACTGAAGAAGCCCAAAGACATCCACTCTTGGATCGTTCTCCTTCCTGACACTGATGGACAGTGTCTTCATCAGCTTATCCAAAAAAATGTGACTATCCAAGGTTTCCTGAAGAAAGATATGCCAGGGCAAGTTGGGAAAATCAAACTTTAATTTATATATAAGCATTTCTAACACAATGACAAAAGGACCAATTTCTCAAGCTTTTACACCACGAACACAGAACAGTTTAAAAAAAACCAAAACAAAACACAACTTTGCAACACCCCAATCCCCAGCCATGAGTGATCAAGTTGTTACTGGTGTTTAGGATTTCCAATTTCATGACACCCTGATCTATAACAGAGAGCTAAAGCAGCAGGATGAGACTGTCTTTTCTCGTGTCTTTATCATGAACCAGTGAGGTAGAAAATGCAAAACGTCACAGGGGTCTGACAGGAGCTATGATGTGAACACTTCTGCGTTGGCCCCTAGAACAGGACCGAGACACTCATTTCAATTAGCCCACCTCAGGTGGGGTTTAAACTGATGGCCTAGAACTGAAAGGTTCTTTTAAGCTTTGGTCATGCCCGTTCTCTTGAGTCATCCCGTTCTCAAAAGATGAGATAAAAAAAAAAGGATTGTTATATTATTTTAATAATACATTGTCATAATGCAAACAAACAAAAAAAAACAGTGGCATCCTTTTCTGATTCTCATTATATCAATTCCCAGGATGATATTAGCGTTTAAAGTTTCTGAAAGCACTTTCCATTAATTGCTTGCAGCATTATGAATCTAAGTGAACTGAAGCACTGCAAAGATGATCCTGAGCCTAGCCCTCACACCAGCACCGTGCTGACACACGCCAAGCAGGAATACAACAGGGCAGTGGCCTGATCACAACAAAAAAGCAACAGATTCTATTGCCTAAATCAGGGGTAGGCCATGCTAGGTCTCGGGTTCCGCAGGCCTGTCAGGTTTTTAGCATATTTACAATGAATACGCATGAGATGCATTTGCATGAAATGGAAACGGTGCATGCAAATGCATCTCATGAATATCCTAAAAACCAGACCCGTTTGTTTGCACTCAAGGGCCAGAATTACCTACCTTTGTACTAGGACAAATTAAAAAAAAAAAAAAAAAAAAAGGGAATCTAAGAAAAAGATCAAACAGGCCACGCTGACATTTTAAAGCACCAAAGTAGTGCTGCTGCAGCTTTAATGCCAATATCAACTAGAAGAAAGAAAAAGTAAAGAGTCCATCAGCTAGACAGTAAGCAGCGTCGAGAGGGCACAGAACCCACAGGCAAGCTAGGAAGGAGGTCAGGGGCCTCTCAGCAAAAACCAAAGACAAGTCATAGTTTCATCATATCCAGAATGAATATTCAGCCTAAGAACAAGGCTCCATGTGCATAGGTTGGCTACCCTGGAAAGCTCTCCAGGGTCAAAGGAGCCTTCCACCTGCCCTGAAATTCTCTCTTGAGCAGGGAGGTGCAAACAGGGAGCATGGTACAAAGCAGAGGAAGTTACTTAGCAGCTAGTTATTGCTGTTAAAACACAATTACGCAATAACCCTAAACACATTCTCCTTCCCACAGTGCAAATACAATCATTTCCTTAGCAATGTCCGATACAGTGCTATTGTGCAGAGTGGCACCGACGGAGACTGGAAAATTCTCTCTCTCCTACGTAAAACCTAGATCCAGCCTGTCACCCTGATGGAACCCTCCCAGCTCCTCACTGCCAGAATTGTTTTCCATCTCTTAACAGTTGGCTGTCTCACAACAGATTAACCTTAAATTTACAGAAAATTGTGATTATTTGGGTTGGCAGAAAAGCACCAGTAGGAAATGTGGCATATATTGTTGTTGTTGATGTTATTCTGCCTATTATATTTGGGGCCAGGCATGCAGAGGTCATCCTAGACTCTAAATTGACTTTAAAGGTGCAAATAAAAAAAAAAAATGCTGCCCTAGCTACATTTTTTAAGTTAAAGTTTAAAATGCTGAGACAAGGAAATTTTTTATAGCCGCAAGCGATTTGTTTGCTTCATTGCATTTGGCACACATTCAAATATTTAGTGCATGCTAAATAAAACAAAACACATTTTATTTTTCCCCTGCTTACCCCTAAGTACTGCCAGCTTATGCGTCCACTGCAACGAGCATACAACCTTCAGGCACACTAAGGAGCAAGCAAGTTATGAAAGGGAAAACAAAAGAATGGAAGACCTCGAGCTCTTTACCATTTCTTTAAAGGTACAGGAAGAAAAAAAAGTTTGCAGTTGCAATTATCTGCTCCTCTTCTTGCCATGCATCTATAGTGCACATGCACACAGACTTCAGGCACAAGCATGCTGCACATCCTGAACCACGCGAGCACCATGTAACTTCCGCAACTTACTGAATGCGGTTCTTTTACAGCACAAAATTATTGAAGGAGTATAACACCTAGAAGACTGCAGCTAATGTTTCTCTCCTGTTCTAGCCACCAAGAACTCACCTCAGCAAAACTCCACACCTCTGACAATTCACAAAATACTTCCCAAATAAAGTAAGAAAAATTACAATACAGGCTGTGCTGTTACACAGGAATTCTTCTGCATTCACAGAAGGGTTGCCAATGGGCTCTGTTTTTTTCAGGGCAGGAGGATCCAGTCCTGGTTTTACCCCTCCGCAGGCAAGGCCTTGCAGTTCTGATTTCTCTATTGCAGCTCCTAAGACAAGGGAAACTACAAAACCCCCGGATGCAGTAGGCTCAAAACAGGATCAGATCAGCCTGTCCTGAAAATCTGGAGCCAGTTGGCAACACTGATTACAATATCCTGTATTCTCAGCCTGCTTTATTTACAAAGGGTTGTATGTTTTGCTGTCACCTTCTAGTAGCAGATGGAAACAGACTCATACATAAAAACGCGAAAGAAAAACAGGAATTTGTATGCTTGTTCCCGACAGGTTGGACTTTAGGTGGACAGCAGTGCATTAAGGGCATTCTTACCTCGCTGTATGAAAGGAACTGTCAGTAACACAGATTCACACTCCCAGCTAAGCCTGATGCTCCAGCTGTCTGCCTCAGCTACCACAGAAAGCATCACTTTTTCACTCACGGAGTCAGTGTAATATCCACAGAAGGCTAAACCAGCTGTAACATTTTTAAAAAGCTGTTTTGGTGTTCTTCTCTAGTTCTTTCCAGGACGTTTGATGTTCCTATTATTTTTTTTAATAAGCAGCCTCTTGTATATAAACCGAATCAGGATTCAGACAGCTGTACGGCCATAAAAAGGACATGCGGCGAGGGCAGATTAATAGCAGTAAATTTTATTTGAGGCCTATCACCCTCGAAATACCACCTACTGAGGGGAGTGAAGTGCTAAAACAGAACATTAAATACAGAGAAAAAAAACTCAGCAATATAAATATTCTTTTTCTTGGATCTGAAGCTTGGCGTGGTCTTCCCCAAATCCCAAACTCCTGTGGGTGATTAGTCTTTGTGAGCAGCTGGACTTTTCCCTTCCTCTGAGTATCATTGTAAAGTCATCAGGTTACGCCTATTCCATCTTCCTAAATAAGGACCCCGAGATGTACAGCTAAAGCCACGACACAAAGGGTGCACCCCTAGGACTGGATGGGGAGGAGGAAGAATATCAAACTTCTGGCATCTCCTTTTCCCGTTGTGATGTGGATGTTCATATTCAGCATTTAGAGGATCAGCCCAGATATGACTTTTGATACGGAAGCGTCTCTTCTGGAAGCGTCTTTGAATCCTGGTGGAAACCAGCAACCACTGCATCCAACAGGTCAGTCATCTATTGGAGCACAAACATGTAATGGTTCTCTTAATCCTCTTGAGGCGGCATCCACTCGCTGTGAAGAGGGGCTTCGAGTTAGTGTTGATAGCACTCCCAGTGCCTTGCATGTGGCGATGGTTCCCTTTACCATCTGTTATTTCTCCAGTTGTTGGAATTCCTGGAGAAATTAAGGAATTTGGCTCCTGCAAATGTGTAGAGGATGGTGACTAAACTGGAGAAGACCCTATATCTCAATCAGTTTACCCAACTTGGTAGTTTCACTAGAGAGATACGACCAAAGTCAGAAGAGCATAAGTCACATCTTGAAAGACTTGAAAATTCAGTTTCTACGTTGTCTCCTCAGATGGCTTCCTTGCAAACTACTGGGGTACTTTTTATTATAGATAGTTTACTTGTACATAATCAATAGGAGACCTTAGAAAAGATTCAAATTGTTAGAAATTTGCAGTTTTTGAATTTTCCAACAACTAGGCTATTAACAGCTAGGGGAACTTTTAAAAGATGAGTTTGTGTGCGCGAGGTTTTGAATATATCAGAAAAAAGGCTTACTGTCTTCCTAGGAGGGTGAGAGGTCTGAATAAGAATGAAAGGAAGCTGGATATTCCTTCCCCTGGAAGTCCAGACATAGCCACATTTTTGGAAGCCTCAATTGACAATATTCCAGCTAGAGCAACATTACTCGGTTGTTTTTATAGTGCTCAGCAGGACAAAGACTTTGTTCTTAGAAAATATTTTAGAACAAAGAGGTTTTTGTTTTGTGGCCAAAATATTCAAGTCTTTCCGGATGTATCACAAGCAAAGCAGACTCGGAGAAAGCAGTTTGTCCTTGTGAGATATAAGCATATATTTGTGATGGTGTATAGTGGGGGAAGACACATTTAGTGTCATTCACACCTGTTTCCATGTTTTCTTCTCGATATAGTTTTTATCTCCCCCCCTCTATTATTTTATGTGGGCTTGATATATATAGATATATATATACATATATATATATACACATAGCATAAGATATATAAAAAGGAAAAGGACAAATGTGGGATATGGTAATTCATGATTGTTTTATGTTATTTCATAGCTGTAATATGATTTAACGATAAAAATAAAATTATATAAAAAAAAAAAAGAAAACTACTTTTCAATATATATAATTCAATATATTCAGTCTCCAGTACCATTTTAAGTATGTCAGTTTTTGGCGCAGCACAGACTGAAAATGCCTCTTTGTTGGTCCTAGAAGGAAAAAAAAAAACATAAGAATGTAACTCTTGTAATCAACTTTTGGCAAAAGCAACTCTAAGAGTTACAAAGGCTGCATACTGTCTGACCAGTAAATTGGTATATCTGACATTACCAGAATATACTGTTCAGCTATTGACAGTGATAACATTTCCCAAGGCAGCTCCTTAAGAGTTGCATCCTAAATACTGCTCAGCCATTTCATATCCAAGCATGAGGTAAATATAAGATCCACTCTCCACTTTAGATAGATTTTTAAGACGACTGAATTATGAATGTGTATGAATGATGCACAAACTGAAAGTAGGTTGAAGCCTCGACAAGTAAGTAACCCAAGCCCAGCAAAAAAAAAAAAAAATTGTGCATTCCTGACCCAATTAGATACATATATATGGCAACAGAAGCAAACTGACTTTGCTAATACATTATTTTATTATCAAGAGAGTTCCCTTCCAAGTTCTAGAAGGTTGAACTCAATGGGAAGAAATTCCCTTCAGTTTCAAAGCCCCCTCAAACTCTTGTAAAACAACTGTAGCCATATCACCCCAGTTCCAGCAGCAAAGAAAAACTGCAGTACATAGAGAGGGAAATGCCCAAAGGCCCTGCTACCCAAGCACCAAAACTCACCCTACCTGAATTAAAAATGCTATTGCCAAGTCCTACTCCTCAAGCTGCTCCCAAGGAAGACGCTGGGTTTGGAGCAGATGACCTTCTATAGAGCAGGATCCTACCGATTCGTGCCCTGCACGTTTTGCCACTTGCAACATCATGTCCAATATAAACCAATCAGATCCAGCCATGGCAACAATCTGTGACACTCTCGCTAACACGGAATTGTGAACGAGCTGCTTAAACAATTTCACGGTGAATAACCGAGCAGTAAAACTTTGAATTGATATGGTCATTACTAATTGATCGATATACCTTTCAAATTCTCTACAGGACAACTTTTTAAAATCTTCTAACTTCACCATGAGATGCTTACAGCAATAAGAATGCAAATGTGAGAGGAATAGATGTAAGAGGGTACAATATTTCATCACAGAACCAAAACTGAAAACATATTTTTTGTGCTAGGACAAGTAATAATGTATATAGCCTTGATACACAAACACTGGGCACCATCCATTACAAATTTTGCACACACTTGATGGTTTCAACTTGCTTACCCAAAGCACATCCCTTCTTGTGAATACAAGAATACAAGGTAGATTTCTGAAAACTGGATCGGGATCTCGCACGTCCAGCCAAGCCAATAAGCCAAAAGAGCGGTTTCCCTACAGGATCTCGGGAAAATACAGGTCTGCAGGCCTGCACGGGGGGGGGGGGGGGGGGGGGGGGGGGGGGGTGACGACCCTGCTTGTAAGTTACAAAAACAAGATGCTAGGTTATCATAAATAGTAATGATATGGGAATTCCCTGCCTAAAAAATTACTTACAGTAAGAGAAAAAAAGCAAGGAACACTTCACACCAGTACTGCCATTAAAAAAAAAAAGTGATTGGCCATTCACAGCCTCTGGCAGGGAAAGAATCCCAGTCATCCCAATAATAGTGACACCAACCAAAGACCACTGCTGCAAAGACCCAGCTAACTGAGATGGAAGTGGAAATAAAATGAAGGTTTATGGCGTCAGAACTCAGCTCTGGATCTGATTGAGCTGAAAGGCCAAAGGAGCAAACGGAAAATATCAGGCCCAAAAGAGAGAGGTTGGAAAGGTGGAGTACTCCACTGAATGCATAACATTTCCAACATGTGTTCTTTACACTGAGCAGCACAAATTTCCAAAATGTTCATGACAGACAGGAGGGGGCTGAGTTTCTATACGTGAGTAAGACAGACTTTTGTTTGTGAGAGAGAAAGAAACTGTACGCATGAAGAGATCCTTAATTTCATACATCTACACCAATAACGGCAGCATGTTACCAACACTCGCACACACAAATTCCAGCTCACAAATATATGCGCGCACATGCACATTCCCTCCCTCTCTGATAAACACTATTACACAAAGTATCACCCACAACTTTTGCCTCAAGCATGCATACAAAATAGTTTTTATGTACATAGTTGGCATTTTTAAGGCTGATTTTTTTGTTTTTAGGTATTCTTTACAGAAAATGCTGGAGAAAAGCTTCTGTCAATGCTGATTTCTGTCCGTCCTTTTTCAGCTTAAATGTGTAACATTTCTTTGTCAGGAAGGTTATGCACGCGAGTTCCATGGCATCGGATGCAGCAAGATGGTATTTATTCCCATATCAAAAGCCACATAAACGCCTATTAATTATGGCACAGAGCTTCCTCTCATAAACTGCAGAAGTGCACAGATGGAGATCTGCAAGGGCGTACACGCATGCTCTGATTCTCAAAGAGGTCAGGTATGCACTGGACGATGCAGAAAGAGGATCATGTGAGGCAGGGGTAGATGTTAGGCTGGAGAACAAGTGTCAGCGGTTTTGATGAAATCAGGAATGTAGCCTACTGAAGAGAGGGGATGAGACCAAAAATGACATACTGTAGAAATACTGGAGCAATGGTTTGTGTCAAGAAGGAAGAAAAGAAAGAAACTGTTTCTCTTACTCAGATACAGTGACCAACTGTTTTCCCAAGTAAACTTCTTTGATAAAGGGATATCGAGACGTGTGCATCGTGGCTTAGCTGTGCATTCCCTACCAGACGCCTCCTCTGTCCACAAACTTCACCCTTTCTTTGGCCCCCCTCCATATTTTCCTCCTTTTCTGAAATCACAGAGAAAGAACTTGACCATTTTCTCTCCTCATCCAAATTCACTACTTGCTCTTTTGACCTCATTGCCACCTGGCTCCTCAGTTCTATCTCCCCTGCAATCATCCTCTCAATCTATCACATCTTCAAACTGATCCCTTGCTACCATGACTATCCAATTTTCCTCCAAATATGCTGTGGTCACACTGCGCCTCAACAAACCCTCACTGTACCCTACCTACCCACTTATCATACCTGCCCCCCCTTGCATTCAAACTGCTTAAACGTGGTTCCACTGCAGTCTGGCCTTCACCCTTTATGTTCCACAGAAATTGCTCTCACTGGAGTCTCCCATGACCTCTTCATGGCCAAGGTCCTTTTACTTGGTTTACTGGTTTAGAAAAAGCTCTGTCAATGGTTTCCTGCATACCCAGTGTGATTAGCCTTCCCACTGGGTATCGTCAGCAAATGGGAACCAACAGAAAAGAGTGCACACATTGAACAGTACCAGCCAGTAGTTCTTTCAAATAAGGTGGCTGTTTCTAAAAAAACTAATACCAAAATTTTAAATTTAGTCCTCTGCACAACAGGAAGCCAGTGTAGGAACTGCAAAACCAGCAATGTATGGTCTCTCCAAGGACAACCTAAGACTAAACATGTTATTCATCAGCATCTGTAATGCTCTAAGATGACATTTTAGCCATCCAATATATAGTGCACTGCAATAGTTCTCTTGGAGGAGAAGTCGCTATAAAGTTCACTTAGAGAATAGCCACTGCCATTAGCAATGGTTACATGGAATAGACTTAGTTTTTGGGTACTTGCCAGGTTCTTATGGCCTGGATTGGCCACTGTTGGAAACAGGATGCTGGGCTTGATGGACCCTTGGTCTGACCCAGTATGGCATTTTCTTATGTTCTTATAGATAACGCAAACACTTGTATGATAGAATGAAAATGCAATTTATCCAGAATATGCTTAAGTCTTAGTTTAACAAATCTCTGGTTCTCACAACTGCTTTTAATTGGAGATGCAAACTAAAAACCTTATCTAGTTGCACCCCTAAATTTCACACTGAATCCAAAAATGGAACAAGCAGCCCTTCAAAAATAAGAGAGGGGAGTGCAGCATGATGAAGCATCTGCACAATTAACAGGGCTTCAGTTTTAGCAATATTCAGCCAAGTCCATTTTCAGCCACGCATTGCTTAATACCTAAGTACTAAGAATCCACTGAAATGTTACATCATCTATAGACGTAACTACAGTAAACAAAATCTGTATATAGTCAGCATAAACTTTTAAAAAGATTCCTTAATCTGCCAACTTACAACAAGAGGCTGAAATAAATGTTAAATATAACTGGTGACAGAGAAGATCCTTGGGGCACACACACACATCAGCATATCCTGACCCATCTGAACTTGCTGCAACCGCCCATTTAAAAATGATCCAAACCATTGTATTTATTTAAAACATACTTATAGTCCATGAATTCCAACATAATTCACTACAGAGAACCAAAAATATGCACTCATAAGATACATTAATACATGTTCAAATAGTAAACAAATATAAAACAATACAGTAATATGAAAATACAATACAAATAAAATGAGACATAAAACACATTAAAATATTTAGTGTCTAAATGCTTCCTTAAAATATAGAGCTTTACTTGTTCTTTAAAAATTTGAATATCCTTTTCTGCTCGGAGGTCTGCTGATAAACATTCAACAAGGTCAGGGCAATACAGGCAAATGTTCTATTGCTTAGAATTCTGCAACAACAAATTAGCATTAAAAGACCTCAACGGGTGCACAAGAACATTATTTAACAATACTAGAAGCCAGGGAACATGGATTCCCAGTATTTAATAACAAATACGATGACCAGGATTTTAAACTGAGCCCTCCACTTCACAGGAAGCCAGTAGACATTATGCAATACTGGAGTTATATGCTCAGTATGGTTAGCAGCAGACAGGATTCTTGCAGCAGCATTATGTAATAGCTTCAAAGCTTTAGTGTACTTTTGGGCATCACTACACCCTCAATACTTTTTTCCATCAATCGCTGCAATATCACCAGATGCAGAACAGAATTAATCACCAGTAAAACATCCCAAAAATACAGCAATAACAGAATGCTTCTGGGCCCATCTCTTTCAGAATAAAAATCAGCCACTGAGACCAACAGTGTCTCAATACTGTGGCCCACACGAAACCCATATTGGTGGTCATTCAAAATCCTATTATCTTTCAAAACATCAAGCAGTTGGGCCAGATCTATCTTCTCCAGTGACAGAAGAACCGAAATAGGTCTGTAACTAGAGGGTTTGCCATTGGGAAGATGACTCCCCTTCAGCACTGGACAAACAACTGCCTTTGACAAATTAACCAACGTGGTAAGAGTTTCTACAAAAATGTCACACAACCCACTTAACAACCAAAAGGGGCACAGATCTAAGGGACAAAGGGATGATTTCAATTTCGATACTACTACTCAAACTTCTGAGGATGCCACTACTTCAAATGTATCACTTTTTATCTTTAACTCTGCTCCAGGGCCTATCATTAACAGCTTTATATGTTTTACCTATTTTATCCCTACAATATTGAGAAAGTTATACAATCAACTCCAATCTGACTCTGCTTTCTGAAAGGGCTCATCCAACCAGGAAACTATGCCAAATAGCTCATGAGGACGATTCAGGGAAGCTTTCAGATGAGAGGTAACATACCGGTACTTTCTCCTTGCCTGATCAACTTTAAATTTACATGACTTTCTAGCAATAACATTTTCCACAGTCTGGAAAGTTGGACTATTCCTTCAACGTTTCTCAGCCCATCTCATAAGTTATTTTTCCCCACCAGAGAATGTTGTACCAGGGGACCCGAGGTCTCATCAAAGGAGAAGATAACAACTTTAAAGGAGCAGTCTTCTCAACTGCCTGCGCTAAAGAATCAGATAAAGGATTAGAAAAAGAAGTGGACTCGCGATGTCAATCTCACCATGAGACTGGTGCAAAGTTCCAGTTGGAGCCGCTGTGTGAGAGCTTTTATCGAGAGTAAATTGAAAACTCATTTAAAATATGATTTGACCACAATACTTCCTCTGCTTCTAGATCCCCAATAATCTTCCTACATAACAATTCGGTGGGGAAACGCACCAGATCTAAAATGTGTCTAGTGCGATGCGTTGGAAAATCCATTAACTATGTTAGTTCAATGGACATAATTGTTTCTTAAAAAAAAAAAAAAAAATTTTTAACCGGTCTCTCCCCAGTATAATCCTCCCAATCCACCCACAACAGCATTCAATACCAAAGGTACAAGGAAGAAACAAAATCCCAAACTACATCTAATGGAGTCCCCTCTTGACCGGAAGGTCAGTACACCAATCCAATAGCCCAATTATCACCAAACTTTCACTACCCAAACCCAGCTTATGAGATGCATATTGCACAGACAGAGTAGACAGATATACTAATACAATCCCTCCACCCAATTCTGGCATGATGGTAAAAAGCAAAGCATGGGAGACAGAGCTGATTCAAAGTCAAAATATCAGTATCCATAGCCAAGACTTATCAAAAACAGGTCAGGCTTAAGATCTGAAAATAAAGATATTCCTAATAGAGCAACAATTAAAATAAAATTCTAGTGGGGCACCCAATGAGCATTTCATAGCTACTTTACATGTTAACAAAGTGGAAAGCACTGCATCGCCAGCTTTTTGTCTACTGGCAATATAACCTATTGTCTGACCATATCTAACCCTGCCCCACATAACTGAAATAGAGTTAACTTCTTGCAACCCAGCATCCCCCACAAAATCCGCAAAAATGTCCCCCAAAAGAAGAGACTTACAACAGTGGTTCAAGCTAAGGGGCAAGCAAAGTCGGTGGCCCGCCAGCAGCGCATCCCTTTTACAGAGAAGGCTGATGCGGTAGGATGACAGGGACAGGGCTGGCAGGAGCATCAGTGACCTCAGCAAAATGCAGTTCTCAAGTGCGCGGCGCTTCACAAAAACATGCACACACCCACCAGTTCTCAGCCAGTTCAAGCTTCTCTTACCTTCTGTCTACTTAGATTGCAAGCGCTCTGAGGATAGGAAAATGCATGCGGTACCTGAATGTAATCCACTCTGAAGTGCCAAAAAGCGGAATATAAATCAAATAAATGCATTCACTCTGCAGCTCCTAATTACCTCTCCTCTCTCTCTCCCTACACTCTTCCTCCAGCAAGTCACTCATCCATAACCCTCTTCTCCACCGCCAACTCCCGACTCTGTGCTTTCCATCTTGCTGCGCCATATGCCTGGAAGATGTCCTGGATCGGTGCATCATATCCCCCAACTCTGGCTGTATTAAAATCCAGTTTTAAAAACTTGAAGCTGTTTTTAAATCCTAAGTGTTTCTCTACGATAAATACACTTCCCGTGGACTCCTCCTGTCTCCCATTTATAATTGTCTTAACTAGCTTTTACACTCTCTGGAGAAGGGGGCTTTCTCCTATGTGTATCGCTACAGCACTACATACATGTGCAAGCACTTTAGAAATGATAATTATTATTAGTGGTGGCGTTGCAGGACACGCCAAAAGAAGTGACTAAATGCAGAGCCACTAAAATCGGTAATCTGACAAATTGAGGTTTGTCCAATCCACACCAAGAGGGTTGAAGAAATGCCATGCACCAAGTCACCTGAGGCCAGAGGAGCCCAAGCAAGGGAACAGGAGTCTAGGTGGTCTCCACCAGTGGGGCCAGGTAGAGGAAGCCATGGTGGCTGCGGCTGGCGGGCCTCAGCAAGGAAGTGGTGGCAGCTGGCACTGGTGGGACACTATTGCTGGACCACAAAAGGAGGAGAATGCTAGTAAGGAAGGGAAATGCCTGGCCAGAGGGAAGAGGAAGAATATGGGATGCAGGTGGGGGTGGGGAGGAGTGCCTGGAAGCAGGGGAGGAAAGAGGAAGGGGGAAGTGAGTACCTGAAGGAGAGGGAAAGCGAGCAAAATAAAGTAAAAAAGAACCTAAAGAGCAAAATAACCAAAAGAAAAATGAAAAAAGGGCAAAAAAAAAAAAAAGCAAAATAAAAATACATTTCCCCGGCTCCTCAAAATTTTTGGCTGATGCCTAAGTAACACAGTAATGATGGCAGAAAAAGACTAAATGGTATTCTCCACCCCTACTGATCTGGTAAGTGAGAGGTCTGTTCTATCGTCTTATTGTACACTACTTAATCTTGGGTGGGTTTCTGATTACAGACTGAGCGCAGCACAGATGTGGTTACATTGTTCAGTAAGCTAAACTTTGGAATCAGGTGAGAGATTCACCAAGGACTTGAAAGATGATAAATTCAGTAATAACCTGCAGTAATAAGCCCTATGAAGTTTAACCAAATTATCTGGGATATACCTATCTCTCTAAAGCGGAGCTACCTTTCTGAGCTGGCCTTCGACTCAGCCACAGGCAGTAAAGAGCAGGTTCTGCAGTCTGAGCCATATTTTAACTGAATTCGTCAGCACTTACTCAGCTTACAGTGAAATGACAAATGCGTAAAGCTAACCATCCCCTGGCCACACTTCCAGCATCTTCCCATCCCTCTTACCACCTCATTCCTGCACCTCCCAATGCATGCAACTGCTGAGGGGACCTCAGATATAAAAAACTAAACAGAAGCACATCTCCCGCATGTGAGCATGCCTGCCCAGCCCACCACCAGCTCAACAAGGGCCAATCTGCACTGCAATCATAATGCAGCAGAAATCCCTGCAGAAGGGCTTTGTGTTAAAGCATGCCCACCTGCCTTCACAGTCAGCAGTCCTAAGCACAGAACTCCAAAGGAAAATGTAATTTGCATTACTGCAGCCATCAGATAATGAAATTAAAGCCAACGTTACACCTTATTTTGAAAGTGATGGATCAGCAGGCAGTAAACTTATCTGGATCTCATCACCCACTGGCTGCTGGATATGATCCGTTCTGTAATCTCTCTGAAACAGAGAGCACTCTAGCTCCCTCGGCAGGTTGGCATTTCTGGTTGCTACCGTATAGAAGATTGCATGCTCTATTTTTCAGAATAAAGAAATCCACAGAAAGAAATCTGCATGGCTAAAGCATGCCATAAGATTCCCAATAAATGTGATCATATTAATGTGATTTACATTAACTAAGACAGTCATATACATTTGGGAGGCTTTATGTTGGGGGGTTTTTTCCAAGTAAATCCTTGACAAGTGCTGTAATTTAATGCCAGCTAGTAAGCAATGAAAACAGGAATAAATACATTTGCCCTACTAGCCCTGAAACTCAAACTTGACACAACACAGGATATTGTAACACCTTATTTCTAACAAAAACAAATAAAAATACTGAACAAAAGTCAGGTGGGCCTCATTAGGGGTGAGTCAATAATGATTTTTGCAAACTCCATAAGTAGCTTGTGGACAATCCGTTTGGATAGCAAACATCTCTTCCGTTTGTACAGAGTCCATGGATTCAGATTTGTGATTCTGCCAGGAGAGGATCAACAGGGCATGAGTGGGCTTAACCCGCACTCAGCAGGCTGCTGCCAAAGAACTGCAAGCAACGGATACCTACATAAAACACTAATTTGATTGTCATCTCTGTGGACAGAACAGGACTTTGTGCAACCTTTCTGACTGCAGGACGGTTTTTCCAATTCATCCATCCAGAATAATTTCCACGGTTTCTTTACTGCTGCATTCACGTCTCTCTGCACTTTTCACGAAGTAGCATATAAATGGCATGAACACCTAAGTCCGACCCAAAATCTTGAAACCAGTGCGATGAAGCACATATTCGCATATCAGAGATGCACAGATGCATACATTTTAAAAAATGAATATACAAAAACCCAATGGAACAAGTGGAGAAGGACTGCAGCACATAGGCATCAATAGGAAAACAACGGATAATGCAGCAGTCACAGATAGAGATCCATTTTATGCAAAAGTTGCAATAGCAATCATGTATAGAAGGCAGAAAATGTTTTTAATATCTAGAAACAGGTTATTGAAACCTTAAAACACTGCTATTCGCAGATGTCGTTGAAATAGCCGAGTCCCCTGCCACGTACGTGTTTCATAGACATGCTGCATCGGGAGGGACAAATTACTAGGAATAAGAAAGAATATAAAATTGTGCAAAGTAAAATTTCTCGACTGTGTCAGGTTCACACTTGCCTCCTCCTTTCCCTCCCCTATGATATTTCTAACCTCATCATCCCCTCTCTCCCCAACAAGTTTCAGTTAATTTCACCATGAATGAAGCTCACTGACACAACATGGTTTACAAATAAAGATCTTTATTGGATGACTATGGCCACAGCATAGGTCAAATTACAATACTAAATTCAACCATTAATTAAATCCTAGACCGTTAGGCAAGCCCTATAGGGCGACCACGTCCTTGCCAGAGTTGCAGTTCACAGAGGCTCATCACGTTATCATACTAATGCAATATTCTGGCGCTGGGAGCGCAGGGCCGTTGAAGCCTCGCCTCTCCGACGATGTCCTGGTCCGTAGCAAGAGCAGGACTCACTTGTTCAGGATGCAGCAGGAGTACTGGGAAGTGATAGGGCTAATCCTGGCCATCAAAGCTGAAGACTTGACAGGCAACTCGTCTACACTTTCACTACCAATGCAACACAGTGGCAGGAGATGCCCGCTTGGTATTCGCTGCCTGACCAGCTTTCACATCACATAATCTGTGTGCAACACAGTGGCAGGAGAACCTGCTTGGTGTTCTCTGAACAACTTTAAAATAGCATTTTAAAACAGCACTTGCTGTGCACCTTTAGGGCATGGTCAACCTCACCCCATCCCCACAGTAGCTACACCTCGCTTGCCACAGGCTCTCCACCAACCTACCTGTGGCCATATTCCAATAGCTTCAATGCTACCTGCAAGCAGTAAGGATTTTCTTGCCCCACTGAATCGCTACAAACGCCTCCAGCTGTAACTCCTCTTGAGGTTCTTGACGACGACTTGGTATGTCATGATCATTCCGCAAGATACTGCATATATTACTGCTGACAGCACGGCTCTTCTGTATTCCAAGGAGGGTATCACAGGCTGGCACCCACAGATATGATTGCGCCCATTCAGTTTGGTAAGCCACCACTAATGCTGCAAACATACTGCACAAAGGTGCCAAGATAGTTCAGCCCCTCCAAAGCCAAAGTAGGATACTTCAGGTTGGCACCAACCCATGCGATTCAGGAATGACAATACCTGCCGTATATATAGCCCAAGTACCTGTCAAAGCCCTCTTCCAAAACCCATACAGTTGTGCTGTATGCTGTAATAGATCGAAGGGGGATATGGCATCCCTGAATTAAGCAACACCAAGGGGCTCCACCAATCACATTTCTCAAACATAAATGAATAGCACATGACACATCATGGGAAGCAAACTACCAGCATAAAAGCCCTCACATCAACAGCACAAGTTCAGAGATGAGGATACATAGCCGATGAGATATGCAACAATGGAACTCGCGTAGAGAAATACATGTATCCATAGACCATGCGGTAGCACAACCACATCCCCAAGTGTGGGATTGCAAGATCTGCATGAGACAAGCTTTGACATCCCCAGTAGAGGCTTCTGTAATGCCTCTTGGCAGGCCATGTGTAGTGACATAGCTGCCATGTTCCTGCAGTGCTTCAGGTACCAGGTGAAACTGCCCTTAGGGAGGAATAATGGGAGAGTCATATTGAAGACTGGCATACTAAGATACCTGGACAGAACAAGGCATGAACAATACGAGATAGGGCAGATAGCAGAGATATTGCTACAGGGTATCAGCAGTCACCCAAACAGCATTTCTGTCACCCTCTCAGTGAAGAGGGTGACAGAAGACCACAGTCACGGACAAAAAACACTTTAGTACTTCCCTCTGCCAGCCCATCTTATAGCACCCAAATCGGGGACAAATCCCCATTCTGGAAAGAAAGTGTGAGATGCCTAGAGTAAGTGATTCCCACAAATGCATCTATAAATCACATAGGGTTAGGTCTGGAACTTGCAGTAAGAATTAATAACTATTATATAGTGTGAGGTTGCAAAAGTCATGGGATCTCACAAACAGCTTGTAGCCATATAGTGAACCAGGGAGATGAAACTCACGTTTGAAACAGAGATGGCAACATGCTCACAACACTACAGTGTCTCTTTGCCAGGTACCTCTAGAGCTTGCCTACCTGCACTAGAGTCTAGACTAGGGATGAGTACAAATCACGTTTAAAATTCACCTGCCAGAAGGTAAATTAACCACAAAATAGCACCAATGTTGCATAAGTTATGTCATCGCCTTGTCGAACACTCAAAGAACAGTGCTGCCTTGAAATTAACTGCCATTAGCTGAGCTAACTGTTGTGATGCTGCTCGCGAGCCTAGCCGCAAGCAGCCTCTTACCTCCACCACCAGTCTCTCCCGACGCCGTCTCTGCGGCCTGGAGGCCGCTGCCTGTGCTCCGCGGTGGTCGGAGCTGCCGCTGTTCAGCCACTGCGGCCCGGAGGCCGCCCATGCCAATTTCCTGCTATGAGTGTTGCCTGGATTCCACTTCATCCTGAGTTGTAATCTTGCTGTCGTCTTTCCACTCACCAAGAATCCTCATCCACCTAGTTCCCTTAGCCTGTCCTTGTGTGGATGTTCCAGGTTCCGGGGGCCAGCCTTAGCCCATCCAGCGGACCCTGCCGTCAGTGGACCTGCTAGGGCGCCAGTCGCGCTGGGTCACTGAAGCCTCTTCCGGCTGGACCTTGCCTTGTGAGCCGCCCGAATCCTCTCTTCATCCTAAAGCCTCAGTCTTGCCTTAGCCTTGTCCACTCGCCTAGTATCTTCGTCCCGACCATGTCTCCAAGCATCTTCATTCCGACCATGTCTCCAAGTACCTTCGTCCATGTCTTCATCTTGTTCCAGTACCATCGCCTGTCCTCGACCTCTGTGCGTCCTGTCGCATCTGCCGTTTCCAGGCGGCAGGTCCAAAAGGGCTATTGAGTGGCCGGAGGGCTACCCCAGAGACCAGCATTGCATTGTTGGGTCTCTTCCAGTGCGTCGAGGTTCGGCAGAGGTCAGGGCTCCCGGTCTTCAGCCTGTCCGCCTCAGCTTGGACACGTCTTGCCTGCCTCGGCGCTTCCTCGGAGCTCCTCTGCAGTCGCGCCGTGGTGCAAGGGCACAATAACCTCCCCGGAATTGGGACCGCTCCCGAGCACTCCCCCAACACTAACAGCTCATGGCAAAGCAATTAGGCCTGTCCTAGAACATGCCTACAGAGATCTATTATATGTACCAGAACTGAACAGGTAGAAGACTATCAGCAGAGACACCTGACAGGCTAGCACTTCATTGTCCTCATTCCTAGGAAAACCTGCACAATACCGAGGCTCAAGATGATGCAGCAGTCTTCACTGAAGATGTGATAAATAATGCTGCTGGTCAACTCCATGTCACTGCAAACAAGAATCATAAGACTTACAAACCAAAAGCTGACAGTAATTTCAAAACATCACATCAGTGCATTGGGGCCCAGCATGTGCGTGCTGTCCGCAGCCAAGAAACACTTGTGCTACCCGCCAGGGGGAAATCCCCCATGGTGATGAGGGCCTGGATGCCATAAATGACCTGCTGAAGGACGAGAATGGATGACACTCAGAAAATGCTGACTTGCAAGTGCTGGGGGTGATAAAGCTGGCTGCTGCCTTCTCAGAGGACTGACCCATGACCTTCAGATTATGATACTGACACACTGACTGCTGTGCTAAGACAGCACTGGGCCCCCGATACTGAAGTCCAATAGCGATTGATCACTATCTGTTCAAGGCAAGAAGGTGTACAAAGAATTGTTTGAGGACAGAAAATGTTTTAACAGTTCTTAGCACTGTTGGCCACCATGTGAAAAGAAGAAAGTTGGGTTCGCTATCCTCTGCTGCTGGAGCATATCCCCTATTGGGCATATCCGAGCACCCTTAATGCTGCGGGAATGAGATGTATTTAACTACAGCCTGCAGATGAAATTGACTGCAATATCTTAAATACCAGGCATGAAGACAGAATGACTCCAGCCTGTATCATCTGAAAAGCAGGGAGTGGATGCCTATAAGATAGAAATACCACTAATAAATGTACTAATATGACTGCACGCCGATGCCAAAAGTTTGAAAATAAGACTATACAAAATAAGTCTACATAGAAATGCAGAAGGTGGGAAGTCAGAAAGGTGCAAGCAGCAGGCTCAGTTAGGTACCTTGGTTGCTGCATTTGGCTGACACAGCTCAAAAAGTCAGAATGAGTCACATCCCCAATACCAGGCTCTCTCAGCCTGGGAATAAGACAGCGGCTGAAATTACTTGATGCAAAGGTGCTAAGCGCAATGTATGTGTTGCAGAAAGTGGGACCTAGCTATCCATGCCCTACATACATCTCATTAATTACCACACGCCAGGGCTCATGCTGTACCTAGGAAAGGTAATTAACGATGCACATGTCCTCAGCCCAGAAATCCTGCACTTTCCGGAGCAAGCACTGGTGATCTTGCTGCAAAAGCCTGGGTGCGGGCCTGTATATGAACATTGGTCAGCAGTGATTTTCCATGGCTCGTTGTCTATGTAACCAAGGATCTTATGCCCTCACTTTATTCACCTATTCGGACCCTGAAGATCTTCAGGTATATAATCTCCCGGTAGAGGTGGTTAAGACGAAAATAGGAAATGTAATTAGAATAAACACAGAAGATCAGTAGTGGATAATGGAAGGAAATGAAGATAAGAGATAACCTGTCCTGGAGTGCCCTGCGCAGCTGCCGACCTTGACGAAGGGCATGGGGTAATCTAATTGGAGCGGTAGTTACAACCTCAACAGAATTAAATAAATTAAAAGAAGGAATAAATAGTGCTTGCTGTGCTGATTGGATGGGCTTTTTTTTTTTTCTGTCATGATTTAAGTTACTATCAGGCCGATACAGAATGGTGCGTTCAGCCGAGTGCACCGTTTAGCCGAACGTTTTTGACGCGCTATTATTACCCCTTATACTATAAGGGGTAGTAATAGCGCGTGGAAAACGTGCGGCTAACCCCCACCCCCACCCCCGAAACTAATAGCTCTCTTCACATGCAAATGCATGTGGATGAGCCAAGCCGCACATTTTACTCTCAGAAATTAATGCCTGCCCAAAGGTAGGCATTAATTTCAGACGGCACCGAGCAAATGTACAGAAAAGCAGAAAAAACTGCTTTTCTGTACACCCTCCGACTTAATATCATAGCGAGATTAAGTCGGAGGCCCCAAAAATTAAAAAAAAAAAAAAAATCTGCCCGCGGGTTGGAAAACGGACGCTGAACTTTGCCGGCGTCCGTTTTCTGAACTCGTGGCTGTCAGCGGGTTCAACAACAGACGCCAGTAAAATTAAGCGTCGGCTGTCAGACCTGCTGACAGCCGACGCTTCCGCCAATGAGGCACAAGGGACGCGTTAAGTGCCCCTAGCTCCTCCTTATTAGCGCGGGCCCTAATTTAAATAAAGAATCGCGTGCCCAGGAAAGGTGCCTGAGAGAGGAGAGGGAGACGGGTGGGAGAAAGGGGAGGGGTGGGAGAGAGGAGAGGGGAGGGTGAGAGAGAGCATGGGATCTGAGAGCGCGGGTGCCAGAGAGAGGGAGCCTATATGAGGAGATTGTGAAGGAGTGTGTGTGTGAGAGAGATCGGGAGCACGTGTGTATGAAAAAGGGATCGTGTGTATGTGAAGGTGCTAGCCTGTGTGAAGGGATTGCATATGTGTGAGAGACATAGGTAGCCTGTGTGAAGAGGCGCATGAAAGAGAGACATAGGTAGCCTGTGTGAGGATGTATGCGTGAGAGTGAAAGGGAGCTTGTGTGGGTGTGTATGCAAGAGAGAGGGACCATGTATGAGGGGATGTGTGTATGTGTGCGAGAGAGTGAGAGAGCCTGTATGAGGGGCAGTACTGAGAATGGGGTCAAACTCTGGGACTGGCGATAGAGTGAAAGGGGTTAAGCCAAGAGGTGGAGGGGAGAGATACTGGCAGGTGGAGGAGTTGGGGCCTGAGAGGACAAAGTGACCAGGGGAGTAGGGAAAGCGAGTGGAAGGGACACTCTTACAGTGAATTTCTAGGGAAATTCTGTTCAAAATATTTAAAATTCTGCATCTCTAAGTAATAACTTTTTTCTGTATTAATTTAAAATGTAATTACTTAAAGACTGTCATGTAAATTGGGTTATTTTGACCAATATAAAGTTTGCAGAATTTTAAGTTTTTGTGCGCAGAATTCCCCCAGGAGTACAACTGTTTTGACCTTCCCCCCTAACCTGGGATGAGGGTTGGCTCCTTTAAACAAATAACCTCTGTGCTCACCAGGAAAATAAAGAAACATACCTGCTTCTGTCATTATATAACGCTTGTACAGAAATCTCTGTACAGCATCAATATAAACGGAAGCATTGCTGGAGGAAGAAATATACATACTGTTTCAAAAACGTGCCAAAAGTCACATGACTCCAGAACACCAATGAGAGAAGTCAGAGATTCAGCCAATCAAAAGAGGAGAATAGAAAACCTGTCAAAGCTACATTTCATATATATACAAAAAACAGCATGGTGTTCATAAACATAGGGCTGAAAGCTACAAACGCAGAATCAATATCTTCAGAGATCCCCTTTTTTTTTTTTTCAAAACACATAGAAACAAAAGACAGGAAACAAATTACATATATACAGTCCGATTCAGTAAAGTCTGCAGGAGAGCGGGCAAATGCCCGCTCTCCAGGCGCGCGCACAGGCCACTGGCCTGTGCACACGATACAGTATTCAAATGAGGCCCGGCGGTAGAAACGGGCAAAAGGAGGCACTAGGGACACTAGCGCGTCCCTAGCGCCTCCTTTTTGACAGGAGCGGCGGCTGTCAGCGGGTTTGACAGCCGACGCTCAATTTTGTCGGCGTTGGTTCTCGAGCCCGCTGACAGCCACGGACTCGGAAACCGGATGCCGGCAAAACTGAGCATCCGGTTTTCGACCCGACAGCCGCCGGGCTACTTCAAATTTTTTTTTTTTTTTTTTATTTTTTTTACTCTTCGGGACCTCCGACTTAATATCGCCATGATATTAAGTCGGACTTAATATCGCCATGATATTAAGTCGGACTTAATATCGCCATGATATTAAGTCGGAGGGTGCACAGAAAAACAGTTTTTACTGCTTTTCTGTGCACTTTCCCGGTGCCGGAAGAAATTAGCGCCTACCTTTGGGTAGGAGCTAATTTCTGAAAGTAAAACGTGTGGCTTGCATTTGCATGTTGAGGGCGCTATTAGGTTCGGCGGGTTGGACGCGCTTTTTCCGCTCCTTACTGAATAAGGGGTAAGGGAAAACGCGCGTCCAATTGCAGGTTAACAGTGCGCTCCGTTGGATAGTGATTAACATAAAATTAATGGAAAGTTAGGCAGAGTGTAAAATAGGGGCAGATTTTCAAAGGGTTACATGTGGAGCTTACGCGCATAACCCTGAGAAAGTGCCCTATTTTGCATAGGCTCGGCGACGTGCGCAAGCCCCGGGATGTGCATATGTCCCGGGGCTTTGAAAAAGGGGCGGGACCGAGGCCTCCGGCACAGCAGCCAACAGGCATAATTAAGACAACAAAGGTGGGGGGGGGGGAATTTAGGTAGGGCTGGGGAGCGCGGAGGGAACAGGGAAAGCCATCGAGGCTCCCCTAGGGCTCGGCGCGCGCAGGATGCACAAGTGTGCACCCCCTTTGCGCACGCCGACCCTGGATTTTATAATATGCGCGCGCATGTTAGAAAATCTGGCCCATAATACATAAGCAGTGATTATTATGCAACTTTTGCAAATAATGGATCTCTAACTGTGACTGCTGCACTACTCACTGTTTTCCTATAAAGAACCCAAAACATTGTTTCCAAATTTTACAGCAATATTCTTTTCATGCACAAATAAAAATAGTTTGGTCTATTTTCCACAGCAAACCTTAAAATACATTAACATTAATACAAACTTACCAAAAGTGTATTCTTAAAATGTTTGCTACCAGCAACATCAGACAGACGTAAGTGGAAAAACCTTCTGCATTCTGTGTCCTTTTAATGTCTCTGTACTGGGGGATGTAAGGTACCACCCCTCCAAAGACCATAGCCCCAGCTGCCCCCCAGGCCACCAGCTGGTGCAGGAGCAGAAGTAGCCACTCCAAGTCATCTGCCTCCATCCTCGTTCCTCAGTTACTCTGGATTACTCTTCAGCAAACAATAATCTCACCCTGGGGCAGCCTACTGCCATGGCTCAGGTGACAGAGACCAGCCTCCTCCAAACTGCAAAATAATAAAAAAAAAAAAAAAAATGAACACAATCAGACATTGTCTGCAAAACCCTATTGCTCTCTCACAGGTCACCTGGGCACTAACTGTACAGCATGTGTGCACACACTACGGGTGTGCAGGTAGGAGGCAAGGTGAGCATATGTGTACCATGGCTATGTAGGTCATAACCAGTGTGTGTACCACAGGTGTACTTGTACTATAGATGTACAGGACATAAGCAGTGTTCAAGTACCATGAGTAGGCAGGACATTAGCAATGTGCATAACACAGGCAGTGAATTCACAGATGTATATGTATAATTGGTGTACAGAATGTTGGCACACCATGGATGTGCAGGATGTATGCATTGTGTGTATGTCTCCCATGACAGTGCAGAAAATACAGTGTGTGTGTGTGTATGTGTGTGCACATCTCCCATGGGTGTGCTGGATGTGCAAAGAATGTATGAATACTATGAAGGTGGAGATTGTGGGCAATGCGTATGTATATGTTTGTGTGCACTACTAGTGTACAGATCATGAGCCAAGCATGTGTATGTATACTATGAGTACATAGGATGTAGATAGAATGTAAATATTCTATAGGTATGCAAGGTGTAGACAGAATGTGTGCAATTATATACTAAGAGTATGCAGGCCATGGGTGGTGTGCAGGCAGATACATATGCACAACCTGACTGCCAGCATATATACTGGCCAAACAAGTGGCGGTCAATGTATCTGTGCGTATACACTGGGCGTAAAGGTGGCAAATCAGCGTGCGAATACAGTGGTTGTGCAGGTGGCTGTCGGCGTGTGCGTAGACACAGGGTGTGCTGGTGGCAGACAATGTGTGTATACACTAGATTGCAGGTGGTGGTCAGCATATGTGTATACACTAGATGTGCAGGAGGTAGTTATTGTGTGTCTATATACATTGAGCATGCAGGTGGAAGTGCATGTGTATACACTGGATGTGTAGGTGCCAGTCAGTGCGTGTGTATGTACTGGGAGTGCAGGTGGGGGTTAGTGTGTGTATATGCTGGGTGTGCAGGTGGCATTCAGAGCATGTGTATACACTCGGAGTGCAGATGGCAGTGAGTGTCTGGGTACACCCTGGGCATGCAGGTGGTGGTCAATACATGTATGTATGCTCTGTATGCACTGGGTGTGCAGGTGGCGGTCAATGTGTACATACACTGGGAGTGCAGGTGGCGGTCAATGTGGATATACTGGGCATGCAGGTGGCGGTCAGTGGGTGTGAATAAACTGGGCATCAGGTAGCGATCAGGGTGTGCATGTATATACACTGGGCATGCAGGTTGCAGTCCAGGTGTGCGCATACACTGGTTGTGCAGGTGGTCAGTGTATGTGCGCATATACAACGGGCATGCAGGTGGCAATCAGAATGTGTGTATACACTGTATGTGCAAGTGGCAGTCATGTGTAACCACTGGGCATGCAGGTGGTGATCAGTACGAGTGTACACACTGGGAGTGCATGTGACGGTCTATGTGTGTGCATACTCTGAGCATGCACATGGCAGTCAATGTATTTGTGTATTCACAGGGCATGCAGGTGGTGGTCAGTGTATATGTATACACTGGATGTGCAGGTTGTACTCAGTGCATGTGTGTATTCACTGGGCATGCAGGTGGTGGTCAGCACCTGTGCATACACTGGGCATGCAGGTGGCAGTCAGTATGTGTATACAATGGAGGTGCAGGTGGCAGTCAGTATGTGTATACAATGGGAGTGCAGGTGGTGTCAGTGTGTGTGTGTATACACTGGAAGTGCAGGTGGTCAGCACCTGTGTTTGCATTGGGCATGCAGGTGGCAGTCAATATGTATGTGTATACATTGGGCATGCTGGTAGGTGGCAGTCAGTGTGCGTGCGTGTGTATACACTGAGTGTGCAGGGTGTGCACGTGTATACACTTGCCATGCAGGCAGTGCATGAGTGCATATACACTGGATGTACAGGTGGCAGCAAGTGTGCATTTACTCTGGGTGTACAGGTGGCAGCGAGAGTGCATGTACACTGGGAGTGCATATATATATATATATATATGTACTGGGTATACAGGTGGCAATGAGTGTGTGCATACACTGGACCTGCAGGTGGCGGTGAGCATGTGTATATATACTGGGTGTTCAGGTGGCGGTCACTGTATGCATACACTCTGAGCATGCAGGTGGCGGTCATTGTATGCATACACTGGGAGCGCAGGTGGCAATCAACGTGTGTATACAGTGGGTGCGCAAGTGGCGATCAAGTATGTATACACTGAGCGCACAGGTGGAAGTGAGTGAGTGTATATACACTGAGTATGCAGGTGGCGGTCAGTGTGTGTATACATTGGGAGTGCAGGTGGTGGTGAATGTATGTATTCACTGGGCGTGCAGTGATGGTGAATGTATGTATACCCTGGGCGTGCAGTGGCATCCCTCCCTTTGCGCAGACACCACGGGACCCGAACACAAACCAAACACGACCACATCCCCCTAGCACTAGAACATGGGGAAGATGGAGAGAGCACCGGAGATAGAAGAGTCATCCTCTCCTCCAGGAGTTCAGCAGTTTTCTTTCTGTTTCTTTGTCTTGGGTGTAAATCGAAGGCAGTAAGGAACAAACCCAACCGCTAAGTTGTCTGTCGGAGAGACAGCTTGGCGGGGACTTCGCTGCCGGGTCTATATCCCTGCACGGGCGGGGGCTCTTCTGCAGAGAAAGAGGGAAAATGCAGCAAGAAACTCCCCCGCTGCTCGCAACTTCTTCCGCAACAGCTCCAGCCTCACAGCCGAGAGAGCTCTGGCGTGGCGGCTCTGAAATCTGGCAGCGGCACCACACACACACACACCCTCCCCCCTCCAGGAAGTGCCCTGCACCCCGCTCTCTCTGACATTCCCCTCCCGCCGCCATGCTCCCCTTACCGGTCCCGCCTTAGGACGGCCTGCAAGCAGCAAACAGGACCCCACGCTCCCCTCCCGGAACCGGCCGAGCGAGGGCCAGGAGCAAGGACAATCCCTACCCCTCCCATCTGTGGCGTCACAGCCAGAGGAGGACCGCCGGCTCTGTGACATCACAATGAGGGCCCGGAAAGAACGCCGAGTCGGCACGAGCTGCCTGCTTCTCCTCCCCTCTCCTGCATATTCAGCAGTGGGAGGCTCTGGAGTTCTAAGAAATACTGGAACGTTATTTATTTATGTATTTGATAAAATATCAGAGTCAGCAGAATGGAGTGGCCCTGTCAGCGTTTTGTACCACATGGTATCAGAACAAGGGTACTTCAGGGAGTAGGGGCAGGCATTAGTCTATTTGATTCTCTCCCCACCCCAACGAAAAACGTGTTCAGCTGCCCCTGTAAAATATCATGTATCTGAACAATATATTAAAAAAAAAACAAAAATCGCCTGCTCTTCATACCTGGGAATTTGATTTCCAGGTGTCCCGAGATTAGTAGGGGAAGGGAGGGGTCAGTATACAAACTTTCTCCTTTCTTTTATGTATATACCCTTTGACAATATTCCACACAAATGAGGACTGCCAAACTTTTCACTCTATTTCACCAAACATATTTCAAGACTCAGGGAATTAGTATCAGAATATTTGTGCTCAATCGTTTAGGCTCTTGCCCTTACAGGGCTACAACCATATTCATGGCAACAACAGCACTTGATTGTTAACCTCATTTACCAATTCCCATTAAAACACAATTTTTATTTTTCAGTTTTTAAAAAATGCACATTAATTTACTGTCACTTATCTCTTTTCTTTTTTCAAAAACACTCCGTAGATCCTCTAATTCCTTCCATCACCTCCTCTCGTGACTCAAGACTGACACTGCTTTTGTGACTATTAAAACTTTTCAACCTCCCAACATTGCAATGTTTTGGTGGCTCATCTCGCCTGCTTCAGGGGATTCCTCTCATTTAGTTGGCCTCTCACAGCTCCTCCCTGCGAGTTGGCCTCTCACGGCTCCTCCCTGCGTTTCAGACGCCGTTTGGTTTTTTGTATACATTGTGAGGAGAGAATAGCCCTAAAAACAGAATTATTGGTTTATACTCTTTGACATGCACGTTCATTTTCTCTCACATGCTTCCTCACATACATGTCCTTTCTCATACACATGCTGTCACACATGCTCTCACGCACACATGATCTCACTCATGCTTTCTTACACACATATGTTCACTATCATGTCTGTCACTTTCATACATTGTGTCACACACACCCTTGAATGCTCTAACGCACACACATGCTCATTAGAGTTGACAACTTTCAACTGTGAAATTCCGAACACCTATGTCCTTCCACTTTAAACTTTTATTACTTTGAAAACTGTACACTAAGAAAGGCACAACCAAATGATCCAAAATGTAATACCTATAGCATTCCATTAGAATAATCAGGGAAACTCTAATTACTTAACAACTGCCATCTCCACCAACAGTGGTGTAGCCATGGGTGGGCCCGTGTGGGCCATGGCCGGCCCACTTTGGACTCAGGCCCAACCAACCAGGGCTGCCTGACACCAGAGCAGCAATGTCAACTGGGGATCCCATCCCCACGACGGCAAAAAAGAGGACCAGAGCTGCAAGGCCATTGCGGGATCCCATCCCCGCAATGGCGAAGAGAAAGGCCGGAGCAGCAAGGCAGTTGCGGGATCCCATTCCCGTGACAGTGGAAATAGGAGTTTGACTGTGCCAAACCAGGCCACAAGAACCTGGCAATTACCCAAACACTAAGGAGATCCCATGACTCTGATGCAATTAATAGCAGTGGCTATTCCCTAAGTAAATTTGATTAATAGCCGTTAATGGACTTCTCCTCCAAGAACTTATCCAAACCTTTTTTGAACCCATCAACACTAACTGCACTAACCACATCCTCTGGCAACAAATTCCAGAGCTTTATTTTGCATTGAGTGAAAAAGAATTTTCTCTGATTAGTCTTAAATGTGCTACTTGCAAACTTCCTGGAATACCCCCTAGTCCTTCTATTATTCGAAAGTGTAAATAACCGATTCACATCTACTCGTTCAAGACCTCTCATGATCTTAAAGACCTCTATCATATCCCCCCTCAGCCGTCTCTTCTCCAAGCTGAACAGCCCTAACCTCTTCAGCCTTTCCTCATAGGGGAGCTGTTCCATCCCCTTTATCATTTTGGTTGCCTTTCTCTGTACCTTCTCCATCGCAACTATATCTTTTTTAGATGCGGCGACCAGAATTGTACACAGTATTCCAGGTGCGGTCTCACCAAGGAGCGATATAGAGGCATTATGACATTTTCCGTTTTATTAACCATTCCCTTCCTAATAATTCCTAACATTCTGTTTGCTTTTTTGGCTGCTGCAGCACACTGAGCTGACGATTTTAAAGTATTATCCACTATGGTGCCAAGATCTTTTTTCTGGGTGGTAGTTCCTAATATGGAACTTAACATCGTTTTCCCTATGTGCAACACCTTGCACTTGTCCACATTAAATTTCATCTGCCATTTGGATGTCCAATCTTCCAGTCTTGCAAGGTGCTCCTGTAATGTACCACAATCCGCTTGTGATTTAACTACTCTGAATAATTTTGTATCGTCCGCAAATTTGATAACCTCACTCACCGTATTCCTTTCCAGATCATTTATATGGATCCGGGAAACTACAGACCGGTTAGCCTGACTTCAGAGCCAGGAAAAATAGTGGAAAGTGTTCTAAACATCAAATCACAGAACATATAGAAAGACATGGTTTAATGGAACAAAGTCAGCATGGCTTTACCCAGGGCAAGTCTTGCTTCACAAATCTGCTTCACTTTTTTGAAGGAGTTAATAAACATGTGGATAAAGGTGAACTGGTAGATATGGTATACTTGGATTTTCAGAAGGCGTTTGACAAAGTTCCTCATGAGAGGCTTCTAGGAAAAGTAAAAAGTCATGGGATAGGTGGCAATGTCCTTTCGTGGATTGCAAACTGGCTAAAAGACAGGAAACAGAGAGTAGGATTAAATGGACAATTTTCTCAGTGGAAGGGAGTGGACAGTGGAGTCCCTCAGGGATCTGTATTGGGACCCTTACTTTTCAATATATTTATAAATGATCTGGAAAGAAATACGACGAGTGAGATAATCAAATTTGCATATGACACAAAATTGTTCAGAGTAGTTAAATCACAAGCAGACTGTGATAAATTGCAGGAAGACCTTGTGAGACTGGAAAATTGGGCATCCAAATGGCAGATGAAATTTAATGTGGATAAGTGCAAGGTGATGCATATAGGGAAAAAAATAACCCATGCTATAATTACACAATGTTGGGTTCCATATTAGGTGCTACAACCCAAGAAAGAGATCTAGGTGTCATAGTGGCTAACACATTGAAATCGTCGGTTCAGTGTGCTGCGGCAGTCAAAAAAGCAAACAGAATGTTGGGAATTATTAGAAGGGGAATGGTGAATAAAACGGAAAATATCATAATGCCTCTGTATCGCTCCATGGTGAGACCGCACCTTGAATACTGTGTACAATTCTGGTCGCCGCATCTCAAAAAAGATATAATTGCGATGGAGAAGGTACAGAGAAGGGCAACCAAAATGATAAGGGGAATGGAACAACTCCCCTATGAGGAAAGACTAAAGAGGTTAGGACTTTTCAGCTTGGAGAAGAGATGGCTGAGGGGGGATATGATAGAGGTGTTTAAAATCATGAGAGGTCTAGAACGGGTAGATTTGAATCGGTTATTTACTCTTTCGGATAGTTGAAAGACTAGGGGGCACTCCATGAAGTTAGCATGGGGCACATTTAAAACTAATCGGAGAAAGTTCTTATTTACTCAACGCACAATTAAACTCTGGAATTTGTTGCCAGAGGATGTGGTTAGTGCAGTTAGTATAGCTGTGTTTAAAAAAGGATTGGATAAGTTCTTGGAGGAGAAGTCCATTACCTGCTATTAAGTTCACCTAGAGAATAGCCACTGCGGTTAGCAATGGTAACATGGAATAGACTTAGTTTATGGGTACTTGACAGGTTCTTGTGGCCTGGATTGGCCACTGTTGGAAGCAGGATGCTGGGCTTGATGGACCCTTGGTCTGACCCAGTATGGCATTTTCTTATGTTCTTATATATATATATATATATATATATATATATATATATATATATATATTGAAAAGCACCATCCAAGTACAGATCCCTGAGGCACTCCACTGTTTACCCTTTTCCACTGAGAAAATTGACTACCTGAGAAGGCTACAGGAACACACAGAGCCACTGGGGACTGAAGACACAGGAACACGGAGACACTGGAACAGGAGAACACTTGGAACACAAAGGCAAACTAATACACCAACAGTGTTGACCCGATTGCCAAGGCGAGGTCCTAGGGACAGGGCCTCGCCTTAAGTAGTGAGTCTATGTGACATCATCGGGAGGCACCCCGGGGGGTTTCCCGCCTTGGGCCCTTTAAAAGACTGCACGTTGGCCGCGAGCGCACCTAGGGGCATGGCCGAGGACACTGACGACGCGGAACCCCGATGGGAGCTCTGCCTTGACGCCTGCGAGGAGGATGGTGAGCGGAGAGCCCGAGGACGCCGTGAACTGGCTGCGGCCACAAGGGAGGGGTACCCGGAGCTGGTCGAAGGAAGCGCGAGGTGAGCAGGCCCGGCCGCGGAGCCAACGTGGCCGGGACGCGCAACAATGCAGCTGGTGAGAAGTCTGTTACACAAATAAAAATGCATTTAAATCCTTTAAAAAAAGTTCATATTTCAAAACAGCTGACCAATAGAAAATCCAATAATTAAAAACTCATTTACATAATTTTTAAAAATTTCTCAACCAAGAAAATATTTCAGAACACATCAAATACCCAATAAGTAAAACTAATAAGAATTTTTAAACCTGTCTTGCTCTCAATATCTGGGTGCTTGTGATTTCCAGTCACCATGACCCCGAAATTGTTGTGGATTAGTGTATGTGTGTGGTGTGAGGTGTGTGTGTGTGCGCGTGCAGGCATGCACAAACGTTCTCCTCTCACTCACACACACGCGCTTGCTCTCTCGCACATATATACATGTGCTCGCTCTCACACACCCATACAAAATGCTCTCTTCCTCCTCACAGACATGCTCACTCTCTCATGCTCCCCATACAGATACATGCTATTTCTCGCCCCCTCACGTGTGTACACACACATGCTCTTACATCATCCCCTCCCCCAACTCACCAATGTCCCTTTCTCTGTTCTTGCGTCCCCCCCAAGCAGTACCAGTATCCCTCTCTCTGTGTCCCCATTCCTTTCCAAGCCAGCACCAGCAGTATCACCCATCCCCCCCCATCTGTTCCTGCTTCCACTTTCCTTCACACAGGAACTTTCACTTCTCTCCCTCAGGAACATATAGTACATTCACTAACTCCCTCTCCTCACTGCCCTCTCCTCCTCCCAACACCATCATCATCCTAGGCTCAAATTATCCTCCCTCTCAAAGCCTTTTCCTACCAGGCGGCCTGCACTGCAATGCTCCCTGAGCCACTGACCTCCAAAGCCACTTGCTCTGTTTCGGCACTCACTGCTGGATCCCGGGGTTCTTCTTCCAGACAGCAGCCAGCTGCAGCCACAGTACCCGCTTTGTTCCTGTTATGATATTGAGGTGTTTGGTGGATTCTCAGGGGCAACAGTGATGTTACCTCCTATGGGGAGGAGCCCCGTAGGGAGACTGATGCACCGGGCTGAACTCAATAGCACAGACACAGAGATAGTTTCTTTTATTGTACAGCTAGGATGACCACCAGAGGTGGCAGTAAAGAGCAGGTTAGCTGGTAGCAGTCTGAAATCCTTGGCGAGGAAGACCCGTCCCACAATGGTGGTGTGAGGCCTCGATGCAGATGTCCAATAAGGCACTGTAGGAGAGGCAGACTGGCAGATGTCAAACACTCTCCCGTAGCAGAGTAGAGAGAATTCCAATGAGCAGTAGAGAGGATAGGTGTTAGCAGTCTGTGGTCCTCGGCAGAGGAGACCCGTTCCAAAATGGTGGTGTAGGGCTTGATGCAGAGAGGTAGAGAGGAACTGATGAGAGACAGCTTGATAGAAGTTGTACTCACTCTCTGTAGCTGATAGATGGATTTCCAGCAGGTTGAGGAGTGGAGCAGGCACCAGGAAAGACACACAGGCCCTTGAGGAGCGAGTACCTGTAAGAGGATAGGCACCTGTAAATAAGCAGAGGGCCCCCGAGGAGTGGGTACCCAGGTAGAGAGCCCCGAAGGGTGAAGATAGCTTCCAGTGGATAGGATCAGCAGAGTAGCTTCAGACCAGGGCAACCGATCCTTGCTAACTCAAATAGCAGTAAAAGAGAGAGGGTTGAAATCCCCACAGGGGTGTGGAATTTCCGGGGCTGGCCCCAGGTATTTCCCGCGCTGGACCCTTTAAACGAAGAGCTGACGTCACCGCGTGCGTCCAAACGACATCAAGGGGTGTGGCCTCGCCGGCGGCAGCACTTGCTGCGAAGGGAGGCCTCCCAGCATTTCCAGGCCCGCCGATCCGCTGCGAGAGTGGGTAAGCACAGTGTGTAACAATACCCCCTCTTCATAGATCCCCTCCGATAGGTTGTCATCATCTGTCGTCCAGTCCACTTCATCCTCTGTAATCCAATTCTGTTCACTATCCTCAGTCTCCAAACTGGATAACTCCGAAGTCTGCAGGGAAGAAGATCCCTCTTGTAAGGAGTTCATGGAGTCCGGAATGATTGATGCAGATACCGCGGAACCCCTCTGTTGTTGCAAATGAGTGTGTAATTGCTGAATCTCCTGTTCCTTATAAGTCAGAATGGTTAATAGGCCTTGGGTGGTTTGTCCATGAGATTTCCTCAGCTTCTCATTCTCCAAAGTCTTAAGGCTCAACTGTTCTTTTAACTGTGCTAGCACCTCCAATGAATTAAGTAGTCCTGAAGATTCGGCTCTTTCGGGTTCTTTTTCAATTACAGCACGGGGAACTATAGGTTCCAATACAACAATAGCCGTCTTCATGTACTGGGATGGTTCTGGAACTGCAAAGCAGGTTCCTGCACAATGAGGGCCCAACTGAATCTGGTCAGGAAAAGCCCTGTCGAATTGAGGTTGGTGTCTTTGTAACCAAGTTAACCCTAGAATTATAGGGCTCACAGCCTTGGGTAAGATAAAGAAGACAAGGTGCTCCACATGATATGTTCCAATCCTTAATGACAACGGCAGAGTAATTAATGTAATCTCACTCGGGAGAGGATTCCCGTGTACAGACAAGAGAGCTAGTGGGGGTTCTACTGGTGATGTGAAAAGACCACAATGATCTACCACGTCCTGCCAAATAAAATTCGCCCCGGCACCCGAGTCCACCAAGGCCTGAGAGGAAACCCTGGTGGTTGGGAGCTCCACTGCTGTAGGTAAGAGGAAAAAAGGTGATCCGGCAGCTTGACCGAAGGGTTTACTTTCAGCTGGTCTAGAACAAAGTGGCATCGTCTTTTCAGACCCAAAAGATGAATCAGAAGGAATATCATCTCCAGAGAAAGCTCCCCAACTGTAGGGAGTGGTCACGGCTGCCAAAACCTGGGTCCAACCCAGTTGCATCGGCTCCTCGGTGATAAGCGGAGATACCTCTGGTCGGAAGAGTGGGTCTGGAAGATGCCCTCGTCACCCTCCATGGGCCTCCTGGCTCGCTCCCGCAACCTCCGGTCGATCTTCCCTGTGAGGTTAATAAGCCCTTCCAAAGTCGTGGGAAGTTCCCGAGCCACTAACTCATCTTTGATCTGTGACGACAATCCTTCTAGGAATATAGTATTTAAACTGCCAGTCTAATTCAGTAGCCATGGTGCGGAATTCTACAGCATATTCGCTTAGGGATCGAGTGCCCGGTCGTAGGCGAAGGAGATCTGCACCCATAGCTGGCAGCCTGCCGGACTCATCAAACACCTCCTTGAAAGTGGCAACAAACTGAGGTAGATCAGATAGCAGAGGATCAGAGTGCTACCACAGGGGTGAAGCCCAGGCCAGGGCTTTGCCATCTAATAGGGAGAGAATAAAGGTCATCTTAATCATATCATTAGGAAACAGTAATGGTTGAAGAGTAAAGTGCATATGGCACTGATTTAAGAACCCACAACAATGCTTAGGGTCCCCAGAGTAGCGAGGGGGATTAGGCAGAGAAATCGCAGCTTGCTGGAGTCCTGGGACCACTGGTGAGACAGCTAGCATGGGAGAATTTATGTCTAGCTTCTGTAGAAAATCTTGGCGGAGAGTCAAACGGTGGACATCCGCCATTACTAGTTCTAGGGAGGCCTGGAGGCTATGGATCTTCTGAAGAAAACCGGGCACTGACTGAAGTACTTTCAACTCCTCAGTCTGTGAATCTAGTCGAACATTCAATCTGTCCACAGAGGTAGACAGTGCTTCCAGGAACCTTTGTTGCTCTTGACTCCTCTGTGCCAAGCCAGGAATGGCCTGCAGAGCGTTGAGCTGAGCCGAATCCATGCAGTTAGCAATCTGTTATGATATCAAGGTGTTTGGTGGATTCTCAGGGGCAACAGTGATATTATCTCCTATGGGGAGGAGCCCCGTAGGGAGACTGATGCACCGGGCTAGACTCAATGGCACAAACACTGAGATAGTTTCTTTTATTGTACAGCTAGGATGACCACCAGAGGTGGCAGTAAAGAGCAGGTTAGCTGGTAGCAATCTGTAATCCTTGGCGAGGAAGATCCGTCCCACAATGGTGGTGTGAGGCCCCGATGCAGATGTCCAATAAGGCACTGTAGGAGAGGCAGACTGGCAGATGTCAAACACTCTCCCGAAGCAGAGTAGAGAGAATTCCAATGAGCAGTAGAGAGGATAGGTGTTAGCAGTCTGTGGTCCATGGCAGAGGAGACCCGTTCCACAATGGTGGTGTAGGGCTTGATGCAGAGAGGTAGCAAGGAACTGATGAGAGACAGCTTGATAGAAGTTGAACTCACTCTCTGTAGCTGATAGGTGGATTTCCAGCAGGTTGAGGAGTGGAGCAGGCACCAGGAAAGACACACAGGCCCTTGAGGAGCGAGTACCTGTAAGAGGATAGGCACCTGTAAATAAGCAGAGGGCCCCCGAGGAGCGGGTACCCAGGTAGAGAGCCCCGAAGGGTGAAGATAGCGTCCAGTGGATAGAAGCAGCAGAGGAGCTTCAGACCGGGGCAACCGATCCTTGCTAACTCAAAAAGCAGTAAAAGAGAGAGGGTTGAAATCCCTACAGGGGTGGGGAACTTCCGGGGCTGGCCCCGGGTATTTCCCGCGCTGGACCCTTTAAACAAAGAGCTGACGTCGCCGCGCGCATCCATATGACATCAGGGGGCATGGCCTCGCCGACGGCAGCCTTCTTGCTGCGAAGGGAGGCCTCCCAGCGTTTCCAGGCCTGCCGATCCGCTGCGAGAGCAGGTAAGCACGGTCGGCCATGGCCTGGGTGGTCGACCGGCATAACAGTTCCCTGTGCTGCCTACCTGCCTCTGCACGGCACGTGCTCAGCAGTCAGCACTGCACCTGCGTGGCTGCAAGTGTCTCAGCATGCTGCACGGGAAGTGCCATTACTTTTGGGAGGTAGAGACATTGTGGCAGGCGCGGCAGTAGCTGTGGTGCAGGAGTCTCCAGCGTGGCTGACGGTAGTGGTACTGATGCAGTGGTGCCCTTTGGGGCTCCTATGGCCACTGTCATATTGGCCATAGGCTAGCATGTGATAGCAAGAGTTTGTGTGTGTGTGTGTGTGTGTGTGTGTATTGTAGAGCATGTTAAGAACATAAGAACATAAAAAATTGCTATGCTGGGTCAGACCAAGGGTCCATCAAGCCCAGCATCCTGTTTCCAACAGAGGCTTGTGTGTGTGTGTGTGTGTGTGTGTGTGTATGGTAGAGCATGTCAGAGTGAAATCTTGTGTGTTTATGTGTGTGTATATTAGAGCATTTGAGAGTGAGAGCTTGTGTATGTGTGTGTGTGTGTGTGTTTGTAGAGAATGTGAGAGCTTGTGTGGGGGGGAGAGTATATGTTGCGTTCGTGCCTCTTCTCACCCTTCGCTCCACCCTCTCTACCTGGGATGTGACTCCCTTCGGCTCTGACAAACAGTGCAGCCGCGGCTTCTCTCCGCCTCTTGGTCACGGTTCCCCCGGGCTGGCCTGACGCACGGATCCGCCATGTTCCCGATGACGTAAGGGCACACGCGCGCGCCGCTCCAGACTTTATACCAGCAAGGACGTGAACCTCGGGGGCGTCCCCCCGTAGTGACGTCATCCACTTGTACTTTAAAAGGACTTTGTTTGCTAACCTCTAATGAGTTAGCAAGGAACTCCAACAGGACTTGCTTTGGCAGTCCACGATACTTGCACCAACGATCCGAGTCAGCGAGGGGAACCCGTCCCCACTGCTCGGCCTTTTCAAACTTACCAGGAGTACCCACTCCATGGGGCCTCCACTCTCTCTTCTTGATTTCAGATTGCCAGAACACTCGGAAGACTCCTCATTCCTGGAAGCGATTGCAGACATGAACACAGTGAGCTCTATTACATAGGAATCGGTACTCGCTCCATGAGGGCCTACATTCCTATTTTCTCAGAAGACGCCCTTCCGTCCAAGACGTTGTCGCAGGTACAGAGATCAAGAGTTACATTGGCAAGACAACAGATAGGAACCGGTACTCGCTCCACGAGGACCCATGTTCCTAGAATCTTATACAGTTATTGTGAGTTCTTATTACAGACTATTTGTGAGAACCAGTGCTTGCCTATGGCTCCTATTCCTGCATGTACTGAAGACTCTCTGGCATAGAGACCATTGCTGACATCTACTATTGTAAGTGTACCATCTTGTATCCAGTATACCCTGTCTACTCACTACTTCTAGTCTCTCTCTACAGCTCAGCGACCCAGAGATTATATTCCAGTATCAGAAGGACTTCAGCCTTACCGGACACAACGACTCACTACTGCCACCCCTGGTGGTCCAGCTTCCAGTCTAATAAAGAACTATTGTGTTTATCTCATATTCTAGCCTAGTCGGTGGTCCCTCTCAGGATCTCCTCATGGGGGCACTGTCAACTGCCATCAACCCAGAGATTCACCATTTCCTCCAAGTGGTCATTCCTTTCACTATTGTCACCTTGTGGGAGCCAACCACTACAGACCACTAACTCCGCTCACGGAAGTTTTATATAGACAGCTACTCCTCTTTCTCTGAGACTTACCAGCAGCTTATATATATATACAGATTGCTACTCCATAGCAGGGGCATGATAGATTGCTATCTCAGTAGCAAAGTTCTATATACCTATATACCTATTACCTATATACCTATATACCTATACCTATATACCTATATACCTATACCTATTGCCAACTCCTCTTCCTTCCAGATTGCTACTCCTTAGCAGATTGGTAACAGCTTGCTACTTCCTTCCTTACAGGAGTATCTACAACAGTTCGCTAACAGATCTACCGATAGCTAACTCCACCCCTCTGGAGGAGCAGGTCATGTCATATCGCTACTCCTTCCCTTTTCAGGAGAACAGCAGAACAGCTTGCCAACTTCGCCCTCCTGGTGGAGTGAGTGACAGCAGATTACTCCTCCCCTCTGGAGGAGGTGAGCGTAATAGACTGCTAGCTCATCCCCTTTGGAGAAGGAGAGTGTAGCAGATTGCTAACTACCTAGCAAATCCACAACAGTATATGAGAGTGAGAGCTTGCATTTGTGGTAGAGCATGTGAGAGTGCGAGCTTTTGTGTGTGTGTGTATGGTAGACCATATTTGTTTATTTATTTATAAATGTATATATCACCTATCAATTACTAAGTGGTTTACAATAAAACTATTCATAATCAATACAATGAAAAAACAAAAATAGTACATACCTTAATACAAACATATACATTAAAACAAGAAACAAAAGAAAATAAATCCTTCTTACTGCATGTTAAAGTGAGAGTTTGTGTGTGTATGTGTATAGAGAATTAGACTGAGAACTTGGGGTGGAGAGCATATGAGAGTGAGAGCTTGGGTGTGTGAGGGAGTCTGTGAGAAAAAGCATGAGCCTGTGTATGTGTATGTGTGAGAGAGGGAGGAAAGGAAGAATACAGTAGAAGAAGAAACAGAACAAGAAGAGAGACCCTAAAAAGGAATTAGGAAATGATCAACCAGGAAAAAGTGAGAACAAAGAGGCTAGGACCAACTGATTAGAAAAATACAAAGATCAGACAACAAAGGTAAAATATATATTGAGATTTTAGCAATTGAAATTTCCATCTTTGGGCATGTGCATTTCTTACATTTTTGTATTTTGCTCTTTCTTCACTATTCCACTGTTCAGAGTCTAGTTTCTCAGGCTTTCTATTTTGGTTTTGTCTGCGTGTTTCTGTTTCTAATTTGTAGTCTTTTATTTCTATATTAAGTAAAGGTCGGTCTCTGTTTTGCCTCTGTGTGTGTGACTGAAGTGTGGTATTTCTGCTAGTGTGTAGTTACTCTGTAATAGTCCAGCTTGTTCTGTTACTCCAGTAGGTGATGTATTAATATGCTAGGGCCTGGTGTAGTATTTGCATTGCTGCTTTTTCATAAGGTTGCTGTTATTTGAATCCAGAGGGTCAGTGCTGTGACTGTATGGTATGGCAAGGTTCTAGATGTCTCTTTTTTTGCAAGAGTTATTGTTACTTCACAAAATGTTTAGCAATGGAGGGATATTTTTTGCTGAGGTGACACCAGAATTATTTGAATATTTTTTTCATCTTGGTGTAATGTGAATTGACCTAGCTCTGCTCTGCACCTGTTTGTTTATTTATTTAAAACTTTTTATATACTGCTTATTCAATTTGGGTAGACCTAAGTGGTCTACAGGTAAATACATACATAATATATTAACATTTTACAGAGTAACACAAATAAGAATAAAAATTAAAAGAATAAAAATCATACATGTTACATAGGTAAGAAACGTAAAGGAAGAATTATTTGAAAGCAAGTGTAAATAGATAGGTTTTTAACTGTTGCTTAAACTCTTTAAGTGTAGATAGTGATCTTAGGTGGTCAGGAAGAGAATTCCACAATGATGGGCCTGCGACGGAAAAGGCTTGGCGTCTAGTGATATCCAGTCTTGCCAGTCGAACCTCAAGTGATGATTAATGCTATTTTATTATAGTTATGATGATTTCTGTCTGTCTGCAAAGAAGATTCATGAAAGAATACATTGACTTTTATTTTATTACACGATTGAGTGGATCTGTTTACTTTCTTTGCTTTTTACATGATATACTTGTGCATTTATAAACTGCAATAAATATAAAATAAATTCATACAGATTAATAAGGAATTTTTTATGTTGGTAAGTGCTTGAAATAATGAGTTAAAATGTTTTAAAGTTTCATGCATGATGCATAATGGCTGTTGCAAACTACTTAGAAAAGCATTGTAGGATGCAGTATATGGCATTATTTAGCAATAAGAATACAACTAGTAGGTCTCAGACCTGCATGCCTACAGCCCACCCATATTAATCTTGTGCCCACCCAAAAAAGTCAGTTCTGGCCACGCCACTGCTCACCATTAGGAAAATATGCATTTGATTTGAAGAAGAATCACAAATACTTGCCATTTACCATACCATACAAACTTTCTAATAATTCATTAAATCTTTTTCTCCATTACTATTGCTTATCTCTTGAGCCAGGTATCAGTCTCATAGTAAGACACAGATAATGGCAGACAAAGCCCAAACTGATCCATCCAATGTGTGCCCAGTTGAGATTCCTCTGCTTTGGTAGATGAGCATACAAATTCCCACATGCAACCCAACAGGAACTTCCTCCTATTATCATGTCTTTTTTACTTGATATCACCCCCCTTTATCTACCGCTGTCATCTCAGGATGGGTGCAAGGATGCTAGGTGCACTAGGCAAAGTTTATAGCTTTGAATGATCCCTTCCCACACACAATTAAATATTATGCAGTTATAGCAACTTTCACATGGAAAAGGACATTCAAATGAGGTAAAATATGACTTACAACTTTATATAAAATGTACATGTACCTCTGTAGTGAAGACTAGAAAACCCTGCAAAACAATACCCTTGGAACATATATAGTATTAGGACTATTTGAACATGTGTTGGATTTGGGCTTGTCTGTCAGAAAGCCATGAGTAAACCGAATTACAATTACAATATAGTAAACCTCCCAAACCAAAACAGCACTAACTGCCAGCACTCAAACAGTAACAACCCTACCTAAGATAACACTGCTAATATTACACCAGGCCCTAAAACATCAGTACACCTATTAGGTTAACAGAACAAACCAGACTGCAATAGATCCCTACATAGAAACTACTCTCTAGCTGAATACCTCACTTCGGTCACACATGCAGAACATAGGGGGTCATTTTTCAAAATGCGGTAAGGCGTTTTCGCATGCGTTAAGGGCTTATTGCATGAGAAAAGCCCCGTTTTCGCATGCGATAGGCCTTTAACGCATGCGAAAACATGTTTACCACATGCGATCGCACCATATCGTATGGTGCGATGCAAATTCCAAAAATGGGAGGAGTTAGGGGCAGAGAGTGGGCTGGGTTAGCCTCTCTGCAAAGAGCTATCGCACAGCCATAACGCAGATTTTAACTACACCTCTTTGAAATGTGTTAGGCAGTGCGATAGTGGCCGTGACCATGCGGTAAGGTTTTATAACCATTTGCGATGTGTCCTGTAAGGCTTATTTCAGATGAGAGAGAGAGAGAGAGAGAGAGACTGGCCATAATATCATGGCCCATAGGCAGGTATTTGTATCCCTAGGGTAGGCCCTCAAGTTACTAGGTGGGCCTACCCTAGGGATACAAATACCTGCCTATGGGCCATGATATTATGGCCAGTCTCTCTCTCTCTCTCTCTCTCTCTCTCTTTCTCTCCCCCCCCCCCCCCATATGTGTCTGGGATCATTGAAAAACTGGTCCCCCAGTGGTTGAATGCAGGAAATACATCAGGTTTGGCACTTATCACAGAATCTGAAATGGTATCGCAATGTGCACTAACTTAGCTCTTCGCACAGGTAATTATCACAAATTGCGATAAATACTATATTAGCATAAAACACACCCCTTTTGCTATCGCATGCGGTACTTACCGCATTTTGATAAATCCAGGCCATAGACAGACCCTCACCAAAATACAGAAAAAAGTGAGCATAAAGTATAAATAAAAACATGCAATTGGAAACTGCAACAAGCCAAACTCTGTATAGAGTGCTAGAATAGAAAAACAGAAAACATCAACAAACATAAGCTCCTCTTTATAAATCACAGCCTTCTTACATTCAAAACTTATAAATCTGAATCACTGCTAAATAAAAGGCCATCATATTTATTGGCAGATTATTATGTCTGGCAGGCTTTCAGTGGTACTCTTCACCATTGTTTTAGAGCCTTCAGATATAGACACGGACGGTGTTTTGAAATGCTCAGAGATTCTTGTATCAGGGGCAGCGGCTCATGACAACAAATCTTTTATGAGGCTGAAAACAAGCAGACACCAAAGAACATTTAAAACAATGTCCTACAGTAACATTCTAACGTGTTGAATTTTCCGAGGACCAAACTACACATTGACAGCTAAATAGCTTGCATTCCCATTGATTGCTTTTTCAAAACTAAAGCAATCAATGTCCAAACTCAAAACTTTAGGGCACACTGTATCCAACTTGTAAATCCATTGCTGTTCCCAATAGTTGAGCAATGCTTCTCTATCACCCCTCCCCCCCATATGTGCTCTAAAACTTGATCAATTATTAACCAACGTGGTCTGGGAAAGTATGTTTTTTTCTCCAAACAATGTTACACTATTGGTGCACTTATTTTACTGGTAGATAAACAACTTTCATGTTCATTTCATCTCATTCTGATGGATCTCTTAGTTCGATCCACGTAGATTAAGTCACACGGGCATACCCATGCTGATTTACAATTGCTGTAACGTAATTTACTCATGTAAGATTTCTTAGGTGGTATCTGTTCTGAACCCTCCACTGTTTGGATACAGTGTGTGCAATTTCAACATTGGAAAGTGGCCCTTCAATTGATGTTGATCACTTGCCTTCTTAATACTAACAAAAATAAAACCAAGAAATAGAAATCATAATAACAAAGCCATACTAATAAAAAGAATAACTGTTTCAAAACAGCTGACGAGTAGAATAACATCCAATAATTAATAATTCATATTAAAATGTTTTAAAATTTTACCAAACACCAATAAAATGTTTCAAAACAGCAGGCACACCAAATAAAGTCCAATAATTAAAACAAATGGGGTGAAAAATATGCCCCCCCCCCCCACCTCCATACTGGGATCTTGTGATTTCCAATCACCCTAAAAGCTAGCATGGAATAGTAGGGGAGAAAGATGGTGCACACTTTATCCTCTTTCTCTCATACATACATTCCCTAACACACACATGTTCAATCTCTCTCACACACATACATGCACATGTTCACTCTCATGCACACTCCCTCTCTTACACAAACACACATACAGGCTCTCAAACATATATTCACTGGCTCGTTCTCTCAGAAAAATACAAACAGACTGACTCTCACACTTACTGGCTCTCCCTCCCTCCACACAGGCTCTGTCAAACTATCTCTCTGCCTCACACACACACAGGTTCTTTTACAGTCATTGTCCCTCTCTCTCTCACACACGCACACAAGCTCTGTCACACTCACTGTCTTTCTCTCCTTCACACACACACACACTTAGGCTCTGTGAAACTCACTGGCTCTCTTTCCTTCCTCCCACCCACACAGGCTCTGACATACTCACTGGCTGTCTCTCTCACTCCAACACACACACACACACACACACACACAGGCTCTGTCAAACTCATTGGCTCTCTCTCCCTCCAATAGGCTGTGTCTCTCCTTCCCACACACATACACACACTCTGTCAGACTCACTAGCTCTCTCTCACTCCAACACACAGGTTCTGACACACTCACTGGCTCTCTCTCACTCCAACAAAAAGGTTCTGTCACACTCACTCCAACAAAAAGGTTCTGTCACACTCACTGGCTCTCTCTCACTCCAACACACAGGTTCTGACACACTCACTGGCTCTCTCTCACTCCAACACACAGGTTCTGTCACACTCACTGGCTCTCTCTCACTCCAACACACAGGTTCTGTCACACTCACTGGCTCTCTCTCACTCCAACACACAGGTTCTGTCACACTCACTGGCTCTCTCTCACTCCAACACACAGGTTCTGACACACTCACTGGCTCTCTCTCACTCTCACACACAGGCTCTGTCAGACTCATTGGCTCATTGCGCTGCAGGTGGGAGGGAAAGCGTAAGCTTCATGGCTGAGCTTCTTACTATTTTATCGTGAGCGGGAGAACATCCACTAGTGGACAAAGAAACAGAGACTCAGGGTACAGACCACATGTACTTCTTGCTAATGAGCGCCATGTCTGTGCAGTTTGGTGAAGCAGAGAGGGAGGGCCTGTGCAATCAACTTCCCGGTGACAGTATAGCGCCTTCATTGGCTTTGGAATCAAATCACAGTACTTTTGAGCTAAGTTAGGAAATGCAGGTGATAATCTAACTAGCGTGCTGGACTGGAGGGTTAAAATCCGGATAATTTCCAGACATTTCAGGCTTCTATCTAGCTTCTAGACACTGTCTTTAAATTCCGAACTGTCCGGAGAAAATCTAGACAGTTGTCAACCCTAATGCTCACACACATGCTCTCAGTCTCAGACACACACACGCACTCTGGCTCATGCTCACACACACACACACACACACATGCACATGAATGGTCTCTCTCAATCACACATACACACACACTGTCACTCTCACATACAGACACACCCACATACACTGTGCCACACATATACATGCTTGCTATCATTCTCACACACACATGCATGCATGCCTGCTGTCTCTCACTCACTCAGGCCAGGCTTTTCCTCCTCTCCTTTTCTTCCAGCTGATAGCCAGCTGAGGTCCACAGACAGTCCGCTGAGGCTTTCTTGTTCCTTGGGCAACTGGCTCCGTCGGCTGGAAGCAGCCAAAATTCATCAGCTTCCTTCCATCTCCAGACGCACGGGCCCCAAACCTACCAACCAAAATGGGAATCCCCATCCTGGATGGTCTGGGGCCTACCCGTCAGCAGACAACCAGCTTTAACAGGCCAGTTTTCTGGTCTACCAGTTAGTTGGTAACCCTAAGTACTGCACTGCATTGGATTGCATCACGCGGGGAATGGGAATGTGGGTTACCCTGGGCCTGATCTGACCCCTGGGGTGGCACTTTCCACCTCTTGCTACTCCTAAAAAGCAAGTTCCAGCACCACAACTAGAAACATCTCTTCTAATAGCTCAGGATGCATCGTTTAATAAGACCTGAAAGCACAGCTATAAATGCATTCATTCAGCAACTTCTTATTACCCATCTTCTCTTCTCTTTACACCCTTCCTCCTGAATTTTCTTCATCAGCCAAGTTGCTGTTACCTTTGTCCTTCTCTTCCACTGCTCACTAACTTCTGAGTCCAAGCTTTCCATCTTGCTGTGTTGTGTGTATGCCTGGAATAAACGTTTTGTGTTGATAGGTCATGCTCCCTCTGGCTATATTCAAATCCAGTCTGAAAACTCAACCTTTTTGAGGCTGCTTTCAAAACCTAAGCATTTCTCTACAATAAATGTACTTCCCATACACTAATTTGTCATGTATGTTTGTCTTGATTAGATTGTAAGCTCCATGGAGTAGGGACTGTCTCTTATATTTGCCTGTACAGCATTGCTGTATGTCTAGTAGTACTTCAGAAATGATAAATAGGAGTAAGCAGTAGCTAATGGATGGAGGGGAACAAATTATGCTGTGAAATTACTGGCGCTAAAGATACACTATGAAGCTAATGTTATTTAGCTGGATATCCTTAGGTGGCTCCAATTCCTATTTCTGGAACTGAGCAGCATGCAATGGACTTTCCTTTTGGGGATCTGCTGGGTACTTCAAGTGATCTGGACTGGCAACTGTCAGAGACAGGATGCTGGACTTGATGGACCACTGATCTGACCCAGCTTGACATGACTTATATTCTTTCTTTGAGTCCTTATTCCCAGTTCCCTATTCATAGTTCCCTTTTAATTTATTGCAGGGTCAAGGTGAGAAAATAATACACAGAGTGCCTCAAAATACGCTAAGGTTGCCACATTATCCCAGAACAGTTGAACAGGGCTGATCCAGTCCTAGCCTTTTAACCATTACATGCATAGATTTATGCTTCTGATTTCCTGAGGGAACTCAATGGGAAAGTCAGAATGACAAATGCATGTGTATAGACGCCCAGGCCTCCACTAGATGGCCCAAGATCCTTGCCCTAGGTTTTTCCAGCTTAGTGGCTGTGAATGGTAGCTCCTTAGTTCACTTGGGGGGCTGGTGGCTTAGAGTGTGGTCAGGTTGCGTTAGCTCTTGAGAGTGCTCTTAATTTGACTTAATTTGACTTCCCATTCTGAGAGGAGAAGTTTCTGCAGTGCACCCCTGCCAGGAACCGTCTCCATTTCTGCAAAAAGACTCTTGAGTGAGATTGAGGACATTTTCGGGTTGCACCTATAGAGGAAACCTTGGCAGATCTGGTGAGGGACTAGCCCCAGATCCGCAGGCCAGGGGTGAGAAGATCTGTGCACCCACCCTGCCAGTGAAGGGAAGCAGTGAATTATCACCCACAAGGAAGAGTTTCGGACTTGAAAGGTGTTTTGCTCTTTTGATCGGTGAGGAGGTTTACAGCCTCACCATGAAGCTGGGATATATTGGCCTGTTTTTCCAGTACGGACCTCTCCTCCAGAGAAGTCACTGCAGAAGGAGTCTGAGGAGCAGGAGAGACAGGATCTTTGGAGCACGATGAGGGCCGGGGTGGAGCTCCTCGACACAACAATCAAATCCCCAGCACTTGCTGCAGGCATTTCAGCATCCAGCAGGCTTAAGCACCATCATCTTTAGCGTCCTTCAGTCATGGATCCCAGCATCCACTATAATCAGATAAACCTTCAACCCAACAGGTACGAGGTGTTTTCCCAGCTAGGAGAACACAGATAGAGAGACCGATCCTCACCAAATCAGAATTAAAAGGCCATGAAGTATAAATAGAAAGGTGCAGACAAAAGACTAAACTGGAAAACTCTAAAAGCCAGACTCATATGAGACGCACAATGCAAAAACATAAATAGCATTCTTCATAAAGCAAAATAACGAAGTATAAAATCCATCACTATTAAACCATGTTAATAAAAATATTTCAAAACGATTATGAATAGAATATATACAAATTAAGAATAAGGATAAAAACATTAAACATTTCCCAAAAATCAATTAGATATTTCAGAATACCAGACCTATCAAACACTCAATAATTAAAACCAATAAGAATAACAATATCCCCCTCTCCATACCTATGAATTTTGATTTCCAGTCTTTCTGACATTGTAGTAGATTATTAGTGGAGGGAACAGACAAACGTTTTTCTCTCTCATATATACACACGCACACACACACACACACACACACACACTCACAAAGCCTTTTACCCTCTCTTCTCAATCCTCTCTTTCACTTGCACCCTCCCTTCTCAGTCATTCACTCCTTCCCACTCCTCTTAGTCATTCATCCTCCCACTCAATCCCCTTTCCTTTCCTCTGTCACTCACCCATCACCACTCACCCTCTTCTCACTGTCATGCACTCCTCACTCCCTTCCCTTCATGTCACTCATCCCTCCCTCCCATTCGCTCCCTTCCCTCTCCTTATTTTTACCCCTTCCCTCTGAGTCACTCTGTCTCCTTCCTTCCCTTGCAGCTTTATCCTACCTTAATGACACCAGCAGAGGCCCTCAGTGTGCCTCATCACTAGTCTTGTCAAATTCCTTCTCACTGCCCTTGCCATACCCAGACCCCAGCCCTATGTAATCCTGCCTTGCCAGAAGCTCCTTGTCTTCTCATGGTGTCACTTCTGACTCTGCGACCTGACCCTTGATTTTGCTTTATGGCCTTCAGGGCTTCTTGCCTTGTTCTTTCCTTGCCTTAGACCCTTGGGGCTATCCTATCTTGTTCCCTGTCTTGAAAGCTCTGTCCTATTCTCTCTTGTTTATTTATTTAGGCATTTTTATATACCGAAACATATTGGGGCGGATTTTCAGAGCCCTGCTCGCGTAAATCCGCCCAAAACCGGGCGGATTTACGCGAGCAGGGCCCTGCGCGCCGGGAAGCCTATTTTACATAGGCCTCCCGGCGCACGCAGAGCCCCGGGACTCGCGTAAGTCCCGGGGTTCTCCGAGGGGGGCGTGTCGGGGGCGTATCGGGGGCAGGCCCGGTCGTCGCGGCGTTTCGGGGGCGTGTCGGCAGCATTTTGGGGGCGGGTACGGGGGCGTGGCTACGACCCGGGGCGGTCCGGGGGCGTGGCCACGCCCTCCGTACCCGCACCCAGGTCGCGGCCCGGCGCACAGGAGGCCCGCTCGCGCGCGGGGATTTACTTCTCCCTCCGGGAGGCGTAAATCCCCGGAGAAAGGTAAGGGGGGGGTGTAGACAGGGCCGGGGGGGTGGGTTAGGTAGAGGAAGGGAGGGGAAGGTGAGGGGAGGGCGTTAGAGGATTCCCTCCAAGGCCGCTCCGATTTCGGAGCGGCCTTGGAGGGAACGGGGGTAGGCTGCGCGGCTCGGCGCGCGCCGGCTATACAAAATCGATAGCCTTGCGCGCGCCGATCCAGGTTTTTAGCAGATACGCGCGGCTCCGCGCGTATCTACTAAAATCCAGCGTACTTTTGTTTGCGCCTGGAGCGCAAACAAAAGTAGGCTATTCGCGCGCCTTTTAAAATCCGCCCCATTATGTACACCTCATGTCGGTTTACATAGTTTGATGGGCAGTCTTTCTTTCTTTCTTTCTTTCTTTTTTTATTTATTTATTGGCTTTTATATACCGACGTTCATGTATTGGTACATATCACGTCGGTTTACATAGAACTAAGTTGAAATTACATCGAACAGGAAGGAACAATTAATAGGGCTAACTTCGAAGATCTTGTAGATAAGATAAGAAAAACTTAAAAATTGAAATTAAATTAAATTATTACATATAACTTGTAACTTATAACAGAACTTATAGATAAGCTAAGAAAGACCTTAAAATTAAAAATAAATTATTACAGATAACTTATAACTTATTACAGATATCAGCTAACCAGTAAAAGTTTAGAGTTCTGATTTATGGCCTAACAGTATAAAATCTAACTAATTAGGAGGATTTAAGGTTACAGCATGCGACATCTAGCGTCTTGGAGTATGAAATGCGTAAGTTAGTCCCTAAGGGGGAGACCTTTAAGTGAAGGCTTTAGTGAAAAGCCAAGTTTTAAGCTTCTTTTTGAATGTTCGATTACAGGTTTCTAGACGAAGGTCCGTGGGGAGTGCATTCCAAAGAGAGGGGCTGGCAGTCGAGAAAGCTCGTTTCTTGAGCTGTGACTTGGCTGGAGGTGTATATAAGGTGCCTAAATAGCTGGTTCTGATGGGTCTCAGTGGTGCGTGAAGACGAAGTGGGTTGCTCAGATCTAGCAATGTTTGTGAATGAATGGTCTTGTGTGTTATGGTTAAGGCTTTGAATATGATTCTAGATTTAATGGGGAGCCAGTGTAGGTTCTTTAGAATAGGTGTGATGTGTTCACCTCTATTAGAGTTGGTTAGAATCCTGCAGCCGAGTTTTGCAACATTTGTAGTGGTTTGGTAGTGACAGCTGGGAGGCCTATTTGCAGAGAGTTGCAATAATCAATTTTTGAAAAAAGAATTGTTTGGAGGACTGTTCTAAAGTCCTGAAAATGGAGGAGAGGTTTCAGCTTTTTCAAAATGTGTAGCTTGTAAAAGCATTCTTTCGTGGTGTTTTTGACTAATTGTTTGAGATTCAGCCTATTGTCGATAGTAACGCCTAGGTCTCTTACGTGTGTGGGGGTGGACCTTAACGGTGTGATTAGGTTGTTGGTGGCCTGAAAATTGTCATCAAGGGAGATCAGCATGAGCTCCGTTTTTGAAGTATTGAGAACTAGGGATGTGAATCGTGTCCTCGATCGTCTTAACGATCGATTTCGGCTGGGAGGGGGAGGGAATCGTATTGTTGCCGTTTGGGGGGGTAAAATATCGTGAAAAATCGTGAAAATGTTAAAATCGTTTAAAAAATCGAAAAATCGAAAAACCGGCACATTAAAACCCCCTAAAACCCACCCCCGACCCTTTAAATTAAATCCCCCACCCCCAAATAACTTAAATAACCTGCGGGTCCAGCGGCGGTCCGGAACGGCAGCGGTCCGGAACGGGCTCCTGCTCCTGCATCTTGTCGTCTTCGGCCGGCGCCATTTTCCAAAATGGCGCCGAAAAATGGCGGCGGCCATAGACGAAAAAGATTGGACGGCAGGAGGTCCTTCCGGACCCCCGCTGGACTTTTGGCAAGTCTCGTGGGGGTCAGGAGGCCCCCCACAAGCTGGCCAAAAGTTCCTGGAGGTCCAGCGGGGGTCAGGGAGCGATTTCCCGCCGCGAATCGTTTTCGTACGGAAAATGGCGCCGGCAGGAGATCGACTGCAGGAGGTCGTTCAGCGAGGGTTCCGGCGCCTCGCTGAACGACCTCCTGCAGTCGATCTCCTGCCGGCGCCATTTTCCGTACGGAAAATGGCGCCGGCCATACGCGTATGGCCGGCGCCATTTTCCGTACGAAAACGATTCGCGGCGGGAAATCGCTCCCTGACCCCCGCTGGACCTCCAGGAACTTTTGGCCAGCTTGTGGGGGGCCTCCTGACCCCCACGAGACTTGCCAAAAGTCCAGCGGGGGTCCGGAAGGACCTCCTGCCGTCCAATCTTTTTCGTCTATGGCCGCCGCCATTTTTCGGTGCCATTTTGGAAAATGGCGCCGGCCGAAGACGACAAGATGCAGGAGCAGGAGCCCGTTCCGGACCGCTGCCGTTCCGGACTGCCGCTGGACCCGCAGGTTATTTAAGTTATTTGGGGGGGGTTCGGGAGGGTGGGGGATTTAATTTAAAGGGTCGGGGGTGTGTTTTAGGGGGGTTTTAGTGTGCCGGCTCACGATTCTAACGATTTATAACGATAAATCGTTAGAATCTGTATTGTATTGTGTTCCATAACGGTTTAAGACGATATTAAAATTATCGGACGATAATTTTAATCGTCCTAAAACGATTCACATCCCTATTGAGAACTAAGTTGAGGCTAGTGAGGAGGGAGTTTATGGACTGTAGACAATTGTTGCAGTAGTTGATGGTGTTGGAGATGGATTCAGTGATTGGTAGCAGGATCTGGACGTCATCGGCGTATATGAAGTGTGTGATCTGTAGACTTGAGAGCAGCTGACATAGGGGGAGAAGATAGATGTTAAACAGGGTTGGGGAGAGAGATGATCCTTGAGGGACTCCGAGAGTGGACTTGACCGGGTGAGAGTCCTTGTCCTTTAACGACATGTCCTAAAATCAATTAATAGAAATAAAATAACAATAAATAAAATAGAAATAAAAATAATAAAATACTAAAATAAAAATGAAATAACCCTATAAATAGTTACAGCATATAAAATTATATCCTAATCATTCTAAAATAATAAAATAATAGGCCTTTGGGCCTATTCTGTCTGTTTCAAGCTTTGCTGACTTCAGGCTTTTGTATTCTTTGTTCGGTGTGTCCTTTGCCTGCCTTGTTGGTCTTTTCTTGTCTGTTCCAGTATCCAGTCCTGCCTGGACCAGAGTCCTGTCTTTGCCTTGTCTCACCCTTGTCTTTTCTAATTCCAGGTCCTGCTTAGTATCCAGCCTTGCCTTGCTCTGCCAGCCAAACCTGCCTTCCTTTTCCAAGCCTTGCCTCCAGCCTGCCTGTCTGGCCTCGCTTGTCTAGTCTTGCCATGGCTAGTTGTGTTCCTGCCTGTGTGGACTCACCATATAATGTACTGCCGCCACAGAGGCCTTTATTGGAAAAGCTAAACTACAACAGGTAAGTTTTTCTGGCTGAATTCAACTGTGGAGACCTTACTTTGAAGGGGGATAATTTTTACTGATAACTTTTTGTTCTTTTAATTTTTGATGGAAAGTGAAATGCTAAGAGAAATTAGGGAAGCTTAACCAAATTGATAGTGTAGTAATAATGGGAGATTTCAAGTACCTCGATACTGTTGCACTCGGAGGTGGACCCTTGTCCTGGGGCACAGGTGGAAAGCCTCCTGAAAGGGAACAGGAGGTAACTGCTCCCAGAGGGTGGAGCACTGGAGGAGACAGAGGCTGTGAAGAGCTTCACCACTGGAAGCCTGAGGTCCCCCCGGGTGGAGCCCGTAGGGACCCGGGCCACTTGGACTTAGGTGGGCCTCACAGGGTCTCCTGAGAGAGTGAAAGTCCGGCATGCCCACAGAGACAGGGGGAGCACGATCGGGTTTGAAGGAGGGGGCTGGTTGGAACAAGGAGAACCAGAACAGAGTTGGTGATGACAAGGCAAGGAACAGAGCCAGAATCTGGAGACGAAGTCAGGCAGGCAAAGATCAAGATCCAGAGGTCAGTCTGAGGAATGGTCAGCAAAGCAGGGGTCAAGTACCAGAGGTCAGATGAGGTCAAAGGCAGGCTGAGGTCTTTGAGGCAGGCGGCAGGCAGGCAGGTCAGGAGCAAGCTGAGGTCTTTGAGGCAGGCGGCAGGCAGGCAGGTCAGGAGCAAGCTGAGGTCAGTACCGGTAAGACAGTCCGAGGGTACTACCTGGGTAGACAGACAGACGAACACAGGAACAAGCAGGACACAGGAACTAGGATGCAGGAACAAGTCAGGAATAAAACTGGAACAGAAAGATCCTGGAACGAGACTAGGAACAGGCAAGAACAGGAACAAGCGCAGAGGCAATCTTAGAACAAACCGACCCGATTGCCAAGGCAAGGAAGCATAGACAGGAAATTCCTTATATCGAGGGATCAATCAGGGCGCGCCGATGAGCTAGGACCCGCCCTAGACCCTACTTGAGCCTGGGCGGTCCACGCGCACGTGAATGGGCGTGGCTAACATGGCGAGGATGCCGAGCCTCGCTGTGAGGCCTGGAGCTCAGTGGAAGGCCCGGCGACCGCCACCGCAGGACGCCGGGGTCTGGCAGGACTGGCAACTACCACGAGGGAGGTCGTCCCGGGACCCGCTGTGGAACCATGGAGGTGAGCAGGCCCATGCGCGGGACGGCTGCGGGCGGGACGCGTAACAAATACTAGGTAAATGTAACATCAGGACATGCTAGAAAAAAGACAGTTTTATGGAGCAATTGGTTCAGGAACCGACAAGAGAGGGAATAATTTTAGATCTAATTCTCAGTGGAGACCAGGATCTAGTGAGAGAGGTAACACTGGTGGGGCCGCTTGGTAATAGTGATCATAATGTGATCAAATTTGAATTATTGACAGGAAGGGGGACAGTAAGTAAATCCATGCCTCCAACACTAAACTTTCAAAAGGGAATCTTTGATAAAATGAGGAAAATAGTTAAAAAAAAAAAAAAGAAAGAAAGAAAGGAGCAGCTACAAAAATAAAAAGTGTGCAACAGGCATGGACATTGTTTAAAAATACCATCTTAGAAGCGCAGTCCAGATGTATGCCACACATTAATAAAGGTGGAAGGAAGGCAAAACGATTACCAGCATGGTTAAAAAGTGAGATGAAAGGGGCTATTTTAGCCAAAAGATCTTTACTAAAAAATTGAAAGAAGGAAAATAGGATAAAGCATAAGCACTGGCAAGTTAAATGTAAGACATTGATAAGAGGCTGAGAGAGAATTTGAAAAGAAGTTGGCCATAGAGGCAAAAACTCATAATAAAAACTTTTTAAAATATATCCGAAGCAGAAAGCCTGCGAGGGAGTCGGTTGGACTGTTCGATAATCAAGGTGTTAAAGGGGCACTTAGGGAACATAAGGCCTTTGCAGAAAGACTAAATTAATTCTTTGCTTCAGTGTTTACTGAAGAGGATTTGGGGGAGAAACCCATTCCGAAGATGGTTTTCAAGGGTGATGATTCAAATGAACTGAATAAAATTATGGTGAAATTGGAAGAAGTAGTAGTCCAGATTGACAAACTGAATAGTAGTAAATCACCTGGACCAGATGGTATACACCCCAGAGTTCTGAAAGAACTAAAAAATGAAATTTCAAACCTATTAGTTAAAATTTGTAACCTATCATTAAAATTGTCCATTGTATCTGAAGACTAGAGAGTGGCCAATGTAACCCCAATATTTAAAAAGGGCTCCAGGGGAGATCCAGGAAAGAATAGACTGGTGAGCCTGACTTCAGTGCTGAGAAAAATCACGGAAACTGTTATAAAGAATAAAATCACAGAACATTTAGATAGACATGGTTTAATGGGACACAGCCAACATGGACTTACCCAGAGGAAGCCTTGCCTCACAAATCTCCTACATTTTTATGAAGGGGTAAATAAACATGTGGACAAAGGTGAACTGGTAGATGTGAACTGGTGTATTTGGATTTTCAGAAGGTGTACGACAAAGTCCCTCATGAGAGGCTTCTAAGAAAACAAAAAAGTCATGGGATAGGAGACGATATCCTTTTGTGGATTGCAAACTGATTAAAAGACAGGAAACAGAGAGAAGGATTAAATGGTCTGTTATCACAGTGGAAAAAGGTAAACAGTGGAGTGCCTCAGGAATATGTACTAGGACCAGTGCTTTTTAATCTGGAAAGGGGCACGACAAGTGAGGTGCTTAAATTTGCGGATTTCACAAAATTATGGAGAGTAGTTAAATTTCAAGCGGATTGTGATAAATTGCAGGAGGACCTTGCAAGACTGGAAGATTGAGCATCCAAATGGCAGATGAAATTTAATGTGGACAAGTTCAAGGTGATGCATATAGGGAAAAATAACCCTTTCTGTGGTTACACAATGTTTTTATTTATTTATTTTTATTTATTTTAAGTTTTTCTATACCGGCATTCGCGATGGATATTCCATCATGCCGGTTTACAATTAACAAGAGGAGAAGGAACAAACGTAATAATAAATAGTAATAATAATAATAATAATAATGTTATGTTCCACATTGGGAATTACCACCCAGGAAAGAGATCTAGGTGTCATAGTGGATAACACATTGAAATTGTCAGCTCAGTGTGCTGTGGTGGTCAAAAAAGGAAACAGAATGTCAGGAATTATTAGGAAGAGAATGGCGAATAGAATGGTGGATGTCATAATGCCTCTGTATCGCCTCACCTTGAATACTGCATGCAATTCTGGTTGCTGCATCTCAAAAATGATATAGTTGCACTGGAGAAAGGACAGAGAAGGGTGACCAAAATGATAAAGGGGATGAAATGGCTCCCCTATCAGGAAAGGTGATGGGGGGGGGGGGGGGGGTTGACACAAAATCATGAAAGGGACTAAGAAGCACAACATGAAGTTAGCAAGTAGCTCATTTAAAACAAATCAGAAAATTATTTCACTCAGTACATAATTAAGCTCTGGAATTAATTGCTAGAGGATGTGGTTATGGCAGTTAGTGTAACTGGGTTTAAACACGGTTTGGATAAGTTTATAGAGCAGAAGTCCATAAACTGCTATTAATCAATAAGGATTAGTAGCTTGGGATATATTTATTTAATGTTTGGGTATTTGCCAGGTACTTGTGACTTGGATTGACCACTGTTGGACACAGGATATTGGGCTTGATGAACCTTTGGTCTGACCCAGTATGGCAGATCTTATGTCCTTATGTACTGGCCTCCAGAACCCAAGGGCTTAACTTGTGGGGGAGGGGGCTGGCTAGGCAGAAGACCATCCTTTATCTTGTCCTGAGTCCTGCCATTCAGTCATATGCTGCTCCCCAGGTGGGTTTCAAGGACTCCGGGGCCAAAACACCCTCTCAGTTACTCTGTCTCCTTCCCCCTCACTCCCTTCCTTCTAAGTCACTCTGTCTCCTTCCCCCTCATTCCCTTGCCTCTCAGTCACTCTGTCTCCTTCCCCCTCATTCCCTTCCTTCTCAGTCACTCTGTCTCCTTCCCCCTCCTTCCCTTCCATCTCTGTCACTCTGTCTCCTTCCCCCTCATTCTCTTCCTTCTCAGTCACTCTGTCTCCTTCCCCCTCATTCTCTTCCTTCTCAGTCACTCTGTCTCTTTCCCTCTCATTCCCTTCCATCTCAGTCACTCGTCTCCTTCCCCCTCATTCCCTTCCTTCTCAGTCACTCTGTCTCTTTCCCTCTCATTCCCTTCCATCTCAGTCACTCGTCTCCTTCCCCCTCATTCCCTTCCTTCTCAGTCACTCTGTCTCCTTCCCCTCATTCCCTTCCTTCTCAGTCACTCTGTCTCCTTCCCCCTCATTCCCTTCCTTCTCAGTCACTCTGTCTCCTTCCCCCTCCTTCCCTTCCATCTCTGTCACTCTGTCTCCTTCCCCCTCATTCTCTTCCTTCTCAGTCACTCTGTCTCCTTCCCCCTCATTCTCTTCCTTCTCAGTCACTCTGTCTCTTTCCCTCTCATTCCCTTCCATCTCAGTCATTCTGTCTCCTTCCCCCTCATTCCCTTCCTTCTCAGTCACTCTGTCTCCTTCCCCCTCATTCCCTTCCATCTCAGTCACTCTCTCTCCTTCCCCCTCATTCCCTTCCTTCTCAGTCATTCTGTCTCCTTCCCCCTCATTCCCTTCCATCTCAGTCACTCTGTCTCGTTCCCCCTCATTCCCTTCCATCTCAGTCACTCTCTCTCCTTCCCCCTCATTCCCCTTCCTTCTCAGTCACTCTGTCTCCTTCCCCCTCATTCCCTTCCTTCTCAGTCACTCTCTCTCCTTCCCCCTCACTCCCTTCCTTCTCAGTCATTCTGTCTCCTTCCCCCTCATTCCCTTCCTTCTCAGTCACTCTGTCTCCTTCCCCCTCCTTCCCTTCCTTCTCAGTCACTCTGTCTCCTTCCCCCTCACTCCCTTCCTTCTCAGTCATTCTGTCTCCTTCCCCCTCATTCCCTTCCTTCTCAGTCACTCTCTCTCATTCCCCCTCACTCCCTTCCTTCTCAGTCATTCTGTCTCCTTCCCCCTCATTTCCTTCCTTCTCAGTCATTCTGTCTCCTTCCCCCTCCTTCCCTTCCTTCTCAGTCACTCTGTCTCCTTCCCCCTCACTGCCTTCCTTCTCAGTCACTCTGTCTCCTTCCCCCTCATTCCCTTCTTTCTCAGTCACTCTCTCTCCTTCCCCCTCACTCCCTTCCTTCTCAGTCATTCTGTCTCCTTCCCCCTCATTCCCTTCCTTCTCAGTCATTCTGTCTCCTTCCCCCTCATTCCCTTCCTTCTCAGTCACTCTGTCTCCTTCCCCCTCCTTCCCTTCCTTCTCAGTCACTCTGTCTCCTTCCCCCTCACTCCCTTCCTTCTCAGTCATTCTGTCTCCTTCCCCCTCATTCCCTTCCTTCTCAGTCACTCTCTCTCCTTCCCCCTCACTCCCTTCCTTCTCAGTCATTCTGTCTCCTTCCCCCCTCATTTCCTTCCTTCTCAGTCATTCTGTCTCCTTCCCCCTCATTCCCTTCCTTCTCAGTCACTCTGTCTCCTTCCCCCTCCTTCCCTTCCTTCTCAGTCACTCTGTCTCCTTCCCCCTCACTGCCTTCCTTCTCAGTCACTCTGTCTCCTTCCCCCTCCTTCCCCCTCCTTCCCTTCCTTCTCAGTCATTCTGTCTCCTTCCCCCTCATTTCCTTCCTTCTCAGTCACTCTGTCTCCTTCCCCCTCCTTCCCTTCCTTCTCAGTCACTCTGTCTCCTTCCCCCTCACTCCCTTCCTTCTCAGTCATTCTGTCTCCTTCCCCCTCATTCCCTTCCTTCTCAGTCACTCTCTCTCCTTCCCCCTCCTTCCCTTCCTTCTCAGTCATTCTGTCTCCTTCCCCCTCATTTCCTTCCTTCTCAGTCATTCTGTCTCCTTCCCCCTCATTCCCTTCCTTCTCAGTCACTCTGTCTCCTTCCCCCTCATTCCCTTCCATCTCAGTCACTCTGTCTCGTTCCCCCCTCATTCCCTTCCATCTCAGTCACTCTCTCTCCTTCCCCCTCATTCCCTTCCTTCTCAGTCACTCTGTCTCCTTCCCCCTCCTTCCCTTCCTTCTCAGTCACTCTGTCTCCTTCCCCCTCACTCCCTTCCTTCTCAGTCATTCTGTCTCCTTCCCCTCATTCCCTTCCTTCTCAGTCACTCTCTCTCCTTCCCCCTCACTCCCTTCCTTCTCAGTCATTCTGTCTCCTTCCCCCTCATTTCCTTCCTTCTCAGTCATTCTGTCTCCTTCCCCCTCATTCCCTTCCTTCTCAGTCACTCTGTCTCCTTCCCCCTCCTTCCCTTCCTTCTCAGTCACTCTGTCTCCTTCCCCCTCACTGCCTTCCTTCTCAGTCACTCTGTCTCCTTCCCCCCTCCTTCCCTTCCTTCTCAGTCATTCTGTCTCCTTCCCCCTCATTTCCTTCCTTCTCAGTCATTCTGTCTCCTTCCCCCTCATTCCCTTCCTTCTCAGTCACTCTGTCTCCTTCCCCCTCCTTCCCTTCCTTCTCAGTCACTCTGTCTCCTTCCCCCTCACTCCCTTCCTTCTCAGTCATTCTGTCTCCTTCCCCCTCATTCCCTTCCTTCTCAGTCACTCTCTCTCCTTCCCCCTCACTCCCTTCCTTCTCAGTCATTCTGTCTCCTTCCCCCTCATTTCCTTCCTTCTCAGTCATTCTGTCTCCTTCCCCCTCATTCCCTTCCTTCTCAGTCACTCTGTCTCCTTCCCCCTCCTTCCCTTCCTTCTCAGTCACTCTGTCTCCTTCCCCCTCACTCCCTTCCTTCTCAGTCATTCTGTCTCCTTCCCCCTCATTCCCTTCCTTCTCAGTCACTCTGTCTCCTTCCCCCTCACTGCCTTCCTTCTCAGTCACTCTGTCTTCTTCCCCCTCACTCCCTTCCTTCTCAGTCATTCTGTCTCCTTCCCCCTCATTCCCTTCCTTCTCAGTCACTCTGTCTCCTTCCCCCTCACTGCCTTCCTTCTCAGTCACTCTGTCTCCTTCCCCCTCACTCCCTTCCTTCTCAGTCATTCTGTCTCCTTCCCCCTCATTCCCTTCCTTCTCAGTCACTCTGTCTCCTTCCCCCTCACTGCCTTCCTTCTCAGTCACTCTGTCTTCTTCCCCCTCATTCCCTTCCATCTCACTCTGTCTCCTTCCCACCTCATCTCCTTTGCACTCACTCTCTTCCTTTTCAGTCACTCTCCCTCCCCTCTCAGTCACACATCCTTTCCCTCCCTTCTTAGTTACTCACCACCCTCACCCCACTTTCCTTTCCTATCCTTCCCTTCACTCATACCTCTTCCCTTCCCAATCCACCATGTGACTCACTCTTTCTGCCGGCTTCCTGTCTTATTCCTGCTGGCTGGGTGCTGGAAGGCCGCTGGCAGGTCAACCTCAGGCTCACCACCGTGTAGGCCCTCTTCTTGCTGGGAGGGGGTAGGAACCCTGCTAGTGTGTCACAAAGTGTGCAGCGTGCTGTATTCTTCTTGTTGGTGGATGGTTGGGAACCCCCACCAGCGCATCACAAGCTGCACTGCGGTGCTACCTTCTTCTTACTGGCAGGGGGTAGGAACCCCACTAGCACATCATTCAGTAGCACCACTGACAGAGCCTCTGATCTTCCTGCCTACACTCCTGAGCTTAATGAGCGGGCCACATATATAAGTTTCTTGACGGTAGAAAATTGAACCTGCCTGTATTTTCTTGAAGCCTATCAAAGATTTGAATATTTCTATCATAATCTCCCTTTCCCTGCTTTCCTCCAGCGAGTACATTTTGTTTGTGTCTTCTGCTTCCCTTTGTAGATTTTTGTTGCAGGCCTTATGCCATTTTAGTAGCCCTTTTCTAATCCACTTCCATTCTCTCAATGTCCTTACAGACGTTATGGCCTTCAACGCTGAACACGGTGCTCAAGGTCCGGGTCACACTAGTTTCCTCCACAAGGGCAGCATTACCACTCCTTTCTCCTGCTGATGATTCCTTGGCTTATGCCCCCGAGTATACTGTTAGCTTTCCCTCTTGCTGTATTGCATTGAGTTGCCACCCTTCAGGTCATCTGAAATGATTACCCTTAGGTTTCTTTTCCTTTGCCAATTATTGCTCTTCTAGTTGATAACTGGCTAATGGAGTTTTGTGCCCAACGATGTATAATTTTGCTTGGGTTTTTTTTGGGTTTTTTTTGCATTGCAGCATAGATTCCAAACTCTTGACCGTTCTTCCAGTTTTCTCAAGTCCCTTTTCTTTTTTTCTTTTTTGCCTTTCCTGATGTATCTAGTCTGCTACAGATTTTTGTCTCATTTGAAAAGTCTATTTTCCCCTCGAGTCCCTCTGCAATGTCACTAATAAAGATATTGAAAAGGAGCTGGCCCAGTGCCAGTGCCAGTGCCATGTGGAAGACCTGGTTTACATTCCAGGGTCAGGTCTTCTGCTACTCAGGTTTTCTGGGGACTGGGGATGCAGAGCAGGGCGCCCTTGATTGGGGGTGGGGAGGGGAGGAGAGTCCTATTCATTGTGCAATGGCAACACCTGATGGCTGGATTTAGGGCAGGGCTTCCCAGACCTATCCTGATGGCCCGACAGCCAGTCGGGTTTCCAGGTTATCCACAATGAATGTGCAGGAGATGAACTGAAGACCCAGTCTGTGTCAGTTTATCTCCTGTATATTCGTTGTGGATATCCTGAAAACCCAGCTGGCTGTGGGGGTCCCCAGGACAGACTTGAAAAGCCCTGATTCAGGGCCCGTGACTGCAGAATTTCAGAAGGAGCTCTGGATAAGTTGCGCGGTAGCCCAGCAGGAGCCAGCTCCACTTGAGCTGTAAAGCCCAGAAGAGCAGGAGGGCAGGCCAAAAATTGAAAAAAAAAGATATTGTAAAGAACTGAGCCCAGTACCGAGCCCTGAGGTTCCTCTTTGGGCACCTTATCATTTCCGAGTTCTGCTACTCAACCAGTTTCTCGCCCAATTTACGGATTTCTGTCCTACTCCCATTCTGGGCAGTTTGCTTATTAAATTTCCATATGGAACAGTGTTATATCTGAATATATATATCTGACTTATTTAATTTTCATTTATATTGAGTGCAGCACAGAGAAATGTATCATCTATGCCACAGTTCCCCCGTTGGAGGCGCTGCAATGGTTTATTCCTGCTTGCCTACAAGCCAGTGTTGTCTCTGGCCCCCGCCCAGTATCTGTGTGGATTTTTAGCTTGGGTTTCAGAGAGGAGCTGCTGTTTTCTTTACCTTCCCTTACCTTAGCATTGTACAGGCCCAAAGCCTTGGCTGAAGAGTCTTAATCAGTAGAGAAGTTTATTTCAGCTCACAACCGGAAGTTGATAATTGTATCAATTATCAACTTCCGGTTGTGATTACAAAAATTGTACCTTTGTGCTCCTTCTAATATAATTATATTTATGTTTATGTTAATAATTTAATTTTTATTAATGTTATTTAGCTTTTTGCTTTGTTTAAAATTATTTCATTATTGACGTTTAAATGTATTAGACTAAGGAATTTTACTTCCTGCTTATTCTGTTTCATTGTAAACCGGTTTGATATGCATTTTATGCAGGAAAATCGGTATAAAAAAACTATAAATAAATAAATAAATAAATAAAATCTCTGTTTTGAATTGTTTTGTTCATTGTGTGACTTTTGCTGGGAAGAAGTTTTTATCCACCCTTCCTATCCCAGAGAGTGGGAGGAGTCGAAATGTAAAGATGTCAAGTCATCCGGGTGCTCCTTGGTTCGAGGGATTCCTTTGCCAATCCATCGAGAGGAATAGAAACTTAGCTGGTACCATACCCAGGAAGAGAGAGGAAAAACTAGTGCTCACAAACAGCTAAGGACGTGCCCACAGGGTACTCTGAAGAGGAGAGGAGAAAACTGGAAACCTTAAGTTCAAGCAGTTGGATCCCAGGTACTGTGGTGGAAAAACCAAATTGGGATAAGAGGACCCCACTTTTACAGTTTGACCCAGGATAGTTTAATTTTCCATCTAGAGAGAGAAAAAAGGACCCTGAAAGAGAGAGATTAAGGGACCACAGACCCCCAGACATACTGCTTTTAAGTTGCTTTATCGCAGAAATTCTCACCCCAGTCCTTGGGATGCACCTAACCAGACAGGTTTTCAGAATGTGCATAATGAATATGCATGAGAGAGATTTGCATACAGTGAAGGCAGTGCATGCAAATCTCTTTCATTCATACTCACTGAGGATATGCTGAAAACCTGACTGGGTAGGTGTGTCCTTCGCATTAACCATCCCTCAAGTATGTAACTGTCAGTTCCCCATTTTTTTCTCTATAATCCTCTCCACATAGGTTGCTTTTCTACACCTTTAATTAGGGATTTTATTCCCCATGAGTACAATTATTCTAGAGTTCAGACCCATTTGTTTTTTAAAACTCTGTCCAAGGGACCCTACCAGAATATTAGTCTGATATTCCTATAAAGCAGGAGTAGGCAGTTCCAGTCCTGGAGTTCACAAACAGGTCTGGCTATCCACACTGAATATGCATGATGTACATTTTCATGCATTGCCTGCATTGTTTGCAAATTTATCTCATGTGTATTCATGCGTGCATATTCATCTCACTCTTCTCATGCATCTGTGGCATCCCTATGGGTTTCCCCACTAGATGTCACTAGGTCTCTGCTTAGAACCTTACATCTATGAGCCTTCCATCCCTTTCAGCCCCTCCCAACATGGATGCCTCATCCTATTTACATCAGCAGCTTTAGTGTTCCTTGGTATCCTTTTGATTTAGAATCAGAGCAGTGAGGATGTAGCGTTTCCACTCTCTGGTGAGGCCTCCCTGCCTCATCAGGAACTTTATATTTTTAAAAGATGCCTCTCTGTGCACACCCTGCCAGAGGGTTGTCTTGATTTTAGTTGCAGAGGGATTATATTATTGTTGGATTCCCTTTGGGGCAAAAGGGATCTCAAAACAGAGGCCTGAAGACCTATGGGCCCACTCTACACCCTAGGTGAGGCAAGCACCAGTGACAGATCTTTCTGTGTGAGGTTTTTGATAGCCAAGATGTATCCAGTCTTTTTTCAGAAGGGACTCCTATGAAACCTTGCATCCTTTGGAGAGAGCTGCCCCTAACACAAAGGACAAAGGCTAAAGAACTGTCAGGCCGATTCAGTGAAAGGCCACTCTCCTGTGCGCGCGATTCAGTATTTAAATGAGGGCCCGCAGTAAAAAGAGGCGCTAGGGACACTAGCGCGTCCCTAGCGCCTCTTTTTTGACAGGAGCGGCGGCTGTCAGCGAGTTTGACAGCCGACGCTCAATTTTGCCGGCGTCGGATCTCGAGCCCACTGACAGCCACAGGTTCGGAAACCGGACGCCGGCAAAATTGAGAGTCCGGTTTTCAACCCGCGAGCCACGGGCATCCAAACGGGGGTTAACAATGTACTCTATCGGCTTCTGTGAGCCTTAATCCACACCCTAGCTGGGGCAAGCACCAGTGATAGTGAAGCAGCAGTCACAGAGAGATTTTTCAGAGAGCAAGTATTTAGATATTGTTTTGCGGGGAGGTGTTTGACCTACCCCCTTCCCACCTGGATCCAGGGCTGGCATAATCTGGTTCCCACATTCTAAAACCTTTTCCTGCAAAAGAAGTCATCAGTACTGACATTGAGAAGTAAAGGATCAAGATTCTGGGAGTTCTCACTCGGATCTCCATCCCATGGGCCCAGGACAGGCTGGGTAATTGTGAATGAACTGGACTCAGGACTTTTGTAGGGGACCCATCTACTAGGATCCGTTTGGCCCTTGGGAAAGCTTTTGTGAACTTTAAAATCGCCATGGGAAGCTTTACCTAGATACCTGAGATAAAAAGGAAACCTACCCAGAAGAGAGAAAACACCTTTGTACATCAGTCAGCTGTAAATTCATCTTTACTGGAATGGACTTTAATTTAATTGTTGACAGATTCAGTAAACATTTAATTTAACACCCAGAGCTTTGTCCTGCCCGGCTTGTCCCAGCATCTCACACCCTGGGGTGCAGCAGCTAACACATACAGAGAGAGAGACGTACACACCACTGCCTGGGCCATAAACGAGAGCTTCCCCCCTTGGAACAGAGAGTAAAGTTATGGGAGAAGGGCTAGCCAGAGCAGCCCCAAAGAATAAATACGTTTGTGTGCCCTTGGGACTTAAACCTCCCCCCCTGTAAAGGTTACACATATTCTAAGACTATTATATTACTTTGGCTGTAACAGCTTCATATTTGTACATCAAACATACTATATTCAACCAAGTAGGTATCTCTAGAAAGGAACTATCCTTCCCGTTGTTAAGGATGAGAGATAAGGCCAAGGAGAGTAAAAAAGAGTCTGCTAGTTTCTTAATGCAGACAAAACTATCTTCTTTATTTCCAAATAAAAATTTAAATGAAAGTTCGCACTGGACATTCAGTATATCCTCAGTCCTTCCCCATGCCCCCGTCCAAAATTTCCTCTTATTCTTGCAGAAATATAACATATACGAGAAGATCCCTATCTTGGTACAACAAAAACAACAGCATTTATTGTCTTCCTGAGCACTGAGTTTGGAGATTTTTACCTGACTGCCCTAAAAGCAATGAAATGCAACATTTGAGTGAGGGATGCAGACATAGAAAGCAGCAGTGAAGCCTTCCAAAAAACTAGCCCATTGTGCAGGTTCCATGCAGGAAGAGCCAAACACAAGGAGTGGGCAAGAAAGGCAACCGCCCTGGGCACCACGCCGGGGGGAGGGGCGGAGTGCCAGGCCACCCTTTTTGAGTTAGTTTGCAAGCACAAAAGGAATGGGGGGAGGAGACATCAAAAGCAATTCTTGCCTGGGATGCCATTTTGTCCAGTGAGTGCGCTGCATATAGGCCTATAAGCCCTTTCCCCACATTTTCTACCCTTCAAAGCTCCCTCAGCAAGTGCATTCTGTAAACATTGGGCCGGATTTACTAAGGCTTTTCTCCCATTCCCAGTCTATTGGGGAAAATGCTTAGTAAATGATGCCCATTGATAAGAGCTTCAAAACCATTTTATCAATTTAAAAATCTCTGGTACAGGGGCATTCTTGGGAGCTCTGACAGGATAGTAGCCTAGAGCAGTGTTTCTCAATGGCCGGTTCACAGCAGCATTATTACCAGTCCGAGGAGCCATGGTTCAGACTCCCTGTGCCTCACACGCAAGTTATTTCCTTCTGGCTGGCCAGCAGGAACAGCAGCCAAGACAGCAGCGTCTCCATCTTGATGGTCCCTCCCTTCCCTATGCCTCTCTTCTGCCAGGTTTTTCCCTCTGCTCAGATCCTGTTCCTCTTCCCCTCTTCTGGGAAAGCGAAAGGCATCTGCTCCACCCCCCCCCCCCCCCCCCCTGCGATCCCCTGCAATTGCAGCTCAGCCCGGATTTGCACCTGTCGTGAGCCGGGCACAGGTTCTTGGTGATGCAGAGCTGGAGGATGTCTCTTGATTGATGCAGGGCTGGGTGTGGCGTGGGCGTTTTTTGGCTCCTGAGGCTGCAGAACTGGGTATGTGTGCTGGTGTTCCCCTCTCTGGGACTGCAGTGCCGGGGGAGGAGGGTGGGGGTAGAGTGTGCAGGTGAAAGGGGATGAAACAGAAGAGAGGAGAGAGAGCAGGGGGAAAGGAGCAAGAGTGTTGGGTGTGAGTCAGAGAGAGAGTGCCACACAGAACCGCTCACCTCCCCAGTACCCTGGAGCAGATGCTGGAGAAAAGGGGGGGGGGGGGGGGGGAGGGGAGGAGGCAAGGTTCATTGAAGTGTGGCGAGGTTGCCAACTTCTGAGAAATCTAGAAATATCTGCCATGCCCCTGGGAACCCTACTTCTCAGCTCTCCAGCATTTCAAATCACTGAAAGGGCCAGATGTATTTATCCCCCCTCTCAGTAAACTCTGAGGGGAACGTCCCCCCACAGTCATGAATCTCAGGGGGCACCCCTTTGAAAATGATGAGAGAAGGGCTGTCTCTCCCTGAAATTGGGAGGGGGGGTCCTGACTGCTGAGCCACAACAGTTTAGAAAGATAGCCAGCTGGTCCCTGCTATCCGAAAGGAAGAGAAACAGTGGCCTAGAGCTTGGATTTGCAGGCGGATAAATCGGGTTGTTTTTTTAGTAATCCCGCAGTGTTTTGGGGGGGGGGGGGTTGTTTAATTTTTTTTGTATTAAGTTCCTCTATGGTTAATGCTAAAACTGGTAAAATCAAGGCAGCTTTTCTGGTGAGAGCTTGGGAAAAACAGGCCAACCAAGATCCATCATTTGGGAAAAATGTCAACCTGTCTGCAGCTTCTATTGTGCAAAAACTCAGAACAATTAAGGCAATTCTTTCCGACAACTATGCGGCCATGGAGAAATGGTTAATAGGACAGCAGAGATTAGGGATTGTTTTTCCAAATTATATGCTACATTGTATAGTGCTGCAGGCAATATTATGGATAGTGGCATCACTCAATATCTCAACACAGTTGCCTTGCCCTCCCTTTCTATTGATCAGCAACAGTATATAGATAGACCAGTGAAGTCATGCCAGTTATTAAGTCCTTAAATTCGGGTAAGGCACCGGGTCTGGATGGATTTTCCAGTGGATATTATAAACAATTTTCTCATATCCTGGTGTGTCCTCTAACTGATATGTTTAATTTCATATGAGAAGGGGGATCTTTTGCAACTCAATCCACTGTAGCTGGAATTTCAGTTTTAGCGAAACTGGGCAGAGACCCCACTCTCTGAGGGTCTTATAGTCTGATTTCTTTAATTAATCTAGACTTAAAGATACTAGCTAGAGTCCTAGCTGTACGACTGGCTAATATTTTACCTATATTGGGTGCACAATGATCAAGTGGGATTTATTCCTGAGAGACAGGCAGCTGACAATGTCTGCAAGATTGTTGATATTCTCTGGTGGGTTTGAAAGGCACATATTCCTACTGTTTTGCTATCTGTTGATGCTGAGAAAGTATTGGACATGGTGCATTGGCCTTTTTTATTTAAAACATTAGAGAAAATGCAATTCGGCTCTTATTTTCTTCAGTGGCTTCAGAAATGATACGAATCCCCTAAAGCCAGAGTTAAAGTTAATGGGGGATATGGTGATTGTTTTGAAATTGGTCGGATTATGAGCCAGGGATACCTTCTGTCCCCATTATTATTTGCTCTGTTATTGGAACCCTTTACGTCCAGAATACGTTTATTGGGTCAGATTGGAGAATGTACATTCGAAACTCTCGCTTTTGCAGATGATATATTATTTACTTTGACTGATCCCTATAAGTCATTGTCCAGTGTAATGGCAGAATTGAGGAAATTTAGTGCTGTGTCAGGATTTAAGGTCAATTTAGAAAAGTTCAAAATTCTAAATGTTAATTTAAATGCATCTTCCACCACTTCTCTGAGACAACAGTTCCCTTTTAGATGGGCAAAACGATCTATTAAATATTTGGGGTTTCAATTATGTTTTGATATCTCGTCCTTATTTAAATTATACTCCGTTTGTGCAAGCTATTGCGAAAGACTTTGATAAATGGCGAAGGGAGAGTGTTTCTTGGTCAGGATGTATAGCGATTGTTAAAATGAATATCTTACCTCGCTTTCTTTATTTGTTTCTAACCCTCCCGATTTATCTATCTACGGCTCTATTACGATCTTAGCAGAAGAAAATCTTTGACTTTATTTGGAGGAGGAGACCACCCAGGGTTGCTAGAATTGTTTCAGCCAAAGGTGCGGGGTGGTTTGAGGGTCCCTAAGTTGTTGTGGTATTATGCTTCTTCCCAACTACTAGCCTTGTTGGCTTTTTATAGTACATCAAACAGTGAGTGCTATTGGAGCAAGACATGATTGGGGGGGATGCTGTTTTCTGCCTTACCATGGCAACTGCAAAATACCTGGCGGTTGTTAAAATGCATTCCATATTCTTTACATACTTCCATACGGGTGTGGCTTCAGTGGAAATCTAAATTAGTTGGTGATTCTGCCTATTTCTCTTGTTCATATTTGTTTCATATTTGAGACTTGGAAAGTTCATGGTATTACTAGAATAGATCATTTAATTGTTAATGACACTCTAATACTCCCTGATGCTATATCTCATACCTACAAAATGGAAAAGGTGAACTTCTTGGAATATGCTCAGATTAGGCACTTTATAATAACACAACAGAGAGCTGCCTGTATTCGATTGGGTAAATCTATGTTTGAAAATTATTGCAACCATGTAGATAAATTGAAAGGCTTACTGTATTTTTCACTCCATAAGATGCACTTTTTTTTCCCCAAAAGTGGGGGGAAAATGAGTGTCTTATGGAGCGTATATTAAAAAAAAAAAAATTTACAACCCCCACCCTCCTGACCCCCCCCAAGACTTGCCAAAAGTCCCTTGTGGTCCAGAGGGGGTCCGGGAGCGATCTCCTGCTCTTGGGCCGTCGGCTGCCAGTAATCAAAATGGTGCCGGTGGCCCTTTGCCCTTACTATGTCACAGGGACTACCGGTGCCATTGGTTGGCCCCTGTCACATGATAGGATAGCCCCCGCCATCCATTGCTCCTACCATGTAACAGGGGCCAACCAATGGCACCGGTAGCCCCTGTGACATAGTAAGGGCAAAGGGCCACCGGTACCATTTTGATTACTGGCAGCTGACGGCCCAAGAGCAGGAGATCGCTCCCGGACCCCTGCTGGACCACCAGGGACTCTTGGCAAGTCTTGTGGGGGTCAGGAGGGTTGTAGTTAATTACATTTAAAGGGTTGGGGTGGGGTTTTGTTTTTTTATTTTTTTTTTCCAAAGAGAACGATAAAAGTTTTCTGATCCAGAGAGTGGACCAAAATGGCCTTCCTCAGACCCGAAAATGAAATGGGGACAAAAACAATTTTATGCAGTCCCTTAATATTCTCCATAGGACACACAGACGCCCTGGAACAGAGCCAGTTTAGCACACCTTTTTTTTTTTTTAAATTTCCCGCTCTTATGGTCAGGTCTTATGGAGCGAAAAATACGGTAATTTCCAAGGTCTTTGGTCTTCTCAATGGATGCTTAACTGATTCATTTTCACATATCAGAAATTGGGAAAGGGATTTAGGAGGTAGCTTAACTCTGGAGGACTGGGACTCCATATATTCATGCGCCAGCAAATACTCCATTTCCACTACTTTGCAAGAGAATTGTTACAAGTTGTTATATCGCTAGTATATGATTCCAAGTAGACTTCACCACATGTTTTCTCCTGTTAGTCCCTAGTGTAGGGAAATTGTGGGAAAGTGAGTACTTTTATGCACATATGGTGGGATTGCGTAGTAGCAGTTTACTGGCGACAGATTACTGATTGGCTACACAACCTGTTGGGAGTCCAGAATATATGTGAAGTTCACTACGTCTTACTTACTCTGCCGGTGTTGGGTCTCGATAAACCACAACAGCGATTCTGTCAACAAGTCTTCATAACAGCCAGATGTGAATTAGCCAGGCTTTGGAAAAGTGTTGATATACCTTCTTTTTCTTTAGGGCTTAATCATCTATCTACGCATTACCGTTTGGCTCATTTAACAGCTCTCCGAAATAACTGTTTGGCCTCATTTGGGAAGACATGGGGACCTTATATAAAATGGAGACATTCCCAGGGCTTAGATGCCTAATTTTGTAACTCTCTCTGACATTTTTCTTATTGCTAATTCCGTTATTTTTTAGCTCCATCTATTCTCTTTATTGATGGCCTTTGTATTATTCTATGGTAATTTTGGACTGTGATGATTCAGTTTATTTAATTTTGATGCACTGACTTGTACTAAGGATAGTGCTCACCAGTGACTATGCATGCAGGCTTCGATATATTTATTATTGATGTTTTATAATATGTCTCCTAGAACATCACACTTTATGCTATTCATAGGATTGTTTGAGAGAAGGGTGGGTTAGGGGATTTATCATACCATATAACGTAGGGTGGATGTATGTTGGTTTCGTTTGACTTTGTAATGGTTCCAATTGTTTACATTCAATAAAAACTTTTAAATTAAAAAAAAAAAAGGAACAGGCTAACCTCACTTAGCCATTTCCCTTAAAGTCTTTTGTACTTCATTCTCTACATCGACGGTGTTGCCACTCACTTCAATGCCAAATTTCACTGGAAGGAACAAAACACAGAAGGAAGTCTTTCAGGAACTCTCACCCTTTTTTGTACTCCAAGAATTAGTATCAATTAAACTATCCCACTTGTAAAACTTCCTGTGTTATAGGTCCAAGGGCAAGCTATCAAAGTGTTAAATTACTGAAAACTATTCAACTTCAAGAGTAAGTCTATGCTTGACTAAACCGGTTTTTATTTTTCTTCTTATTCTTCCAATGTATAATTTTTAACATGGGCACATGATGTAGTAAGTAACAAAAGAAGTGTTACAGGTTACAGAATGATGTAATTTAATAATTAACCTATTGGGGATCTTGCCAACTAGCTCCACTTATTGAAAGTGAACAAAAAGAACAGTTTCCACAAGACATGCCCTAAAGACTTCTTTATGAAATCAGTTGCTAACTGAGGTAGACAGGACTATACCACATTGAATATTTATATTTATACCCCTCCTATAAGCAATAATCAGAAACTGTTCAAACACTGAATGAGGGCTTAAAAGAATCCAATGTTTATAAATGATAGAGCTGATGGCTGACTATATTTGTGAGTAATGTATCACACAAACTATACTAGAATTCAGTTGGTGGCATTGCTCAAGGAGTAACCATGATCTATCTGTATATTTCTCTTTTATATGCTTGTCTGATAATCAGAGAAGGATAACTTTTCTCCAATAGTCGTGTACTCAATTCCTATTGTTGTGTTCCGCGGTCGTGGCGCCCCACAACCGCGGCCTCCTACCTTATCCATGGCGTTCTTTCACCACGGGAGCCCCGGGGGATGGCTCCAGTTCGGGCCGTCGCTCCCGCGCAGCCTCCGGTGTTACTCGCTGCAGGGGGAGCCGTCCTGCTCCCCCCTCACGGCGTCCAGCGGCATCTCTCCTCCGCGGGGGAAAATCCAAGATGGCCGCCGCCATCCTTAGGCGCGAGGCTGCGCCTCGACAGATTTAAAGGGACCTAATCCCTTTAACTAGCTTCACCTGTTCCTGATCAGCTTGAGCAGGGGAAGTATAAAAGGAACCTTCCTCTGCTCATCCAGTGACTTGGCAACTTCTTTGGTTAGTCAGGTCTGCTTGCTTCGGTGAGTTCTTGAGCTTTGGATCTTGGTGTTCCCGGTTCCTAACTTCGGATTGGCTTTCGGTGATTCTCTGGTGTACGACTTCGGATTGGCAAGCGGTGATTCCCTGGCATGTGACTTCGGACTGGCAAGTGGTGATCCCTCGGTGTGCGACCTCGGACTGCTGAGCGACTTCTTCATTTGGCACTCGACCTAGGATTCCTTCTAGACTACCGTCTCCAAGGGCCCGCCTAAGTCCCAGCGGCCCGGGTCCCTACGGGCTCCTCCCAAGGGGACCGCGGGATTCCAGGGCGAAGCTCCAGTCAGCCCTTGCTCCGTCACCCTGACCTCTCAAAGGTCCGCCTAAGTCCCAGCGGTCTGGGTCCCTACGGGCTCCTCCTGGGGGGACTACAGACTTCCAGGGGTGAAGACTCAGCTCCTCTTCTCGCCTCTTCATCTGCTTCTGCAGTCGCCTCAGCCTCCAGTGCCAGGGGTCAGCTGGTCCGGTCTCCTGCTCTGCCTCGCCACCCGACGAGAGAACCTATGGATCCTCCGAAAGGTATACCATCCTCCCGTCAGCCAAGGGTTCACAAGCCTGAGCACAACACCTATGCATGGATCAGAAACTCATTTTTCATAGAACAAATGCTATGTATCCAGAGAAATTGACCAATCAGTAAATTAGACAAAGTCTATATGAAGGAAATCTAAAAGAAAACCCCCCAAAAAAACAAAAAAAACTATTGCTTTCATTTGGATTTCGATACAATAAAGTGCCAAATGTGTTCTTATGTTTAAAAATTGTAATGTCCAAACAAAAAAATTGATCCACATGATGATGCATGGTAAATTGTAAAATGTAAACCCAACGTGTTCAATCAAACAAAGGACTGTTGTAAGAGGTTAACCTGCACAGAGCGGCAGTTACTCCCACAAGCAACTTGCTGGGCAAACTGGATGGACCATTTGGTCTTTTTCTGCCGACATTTATTACGTTACTATGATAATATCTTTGGATTTGTCATCAATGTGGTGCAGATGATTTTAGCATGTGGTCCACAGTAATTCCAATTAGAGATGTGAATCGGAACTGGAATCGGTTCCGATTCCGGGTACTATCGGGAAATGTTTTGCGTGCGGTCTGATCGTTTTTTTTTTTTAAATCGGCTGCGCCCGAGCTGATAAACAAAACACCCACCCCGACCCTTTAAAACACATCCTTTAGCTTCCCCCACCCTCCTGACCCCCCCAAAAAACTTTTAAAAAGTACCTGGTGGTCCAGTGGGGGTCCCGGGAGCGATCTCCCGCTCTCGGGCCGTCGACTGCCACTAATCAAAATGGCATCGATGGCCCTTTGCCCTTACCATGTGACAGGGGCTATCTGTGCCATTGGCCGGCCCCTGTCACATGGTAGGAGCAATGGACGGCCGGCGCCATCTCAGCATGTAAATCACTTCCAAGTAGATCTGGAAAATTAATTTAGGAGCCCTGCAGCAAACTCAGGTTAAGCAGCTGATAAGATAAACAACAGGGAATAAATCTCTCCATTAGGTTCTGCTGGATTGGCCATGTCAGAGCCAGGATGCTGTGGGTTCAATGGACACTTCTTAGTTCTTAAGAGCTACAGTGAAGGCTGGACACAAACCTCTTATTTTTCCCCACCCATTCTGAATGGGAAGAAGGCTAAGGGAAACTGTAGCAGCTGCTTTAGACTAGAGCGTTTGAAAAGGTAGCAATACCTGCTTGGATGAAAGCCAGAGAAAGGGCAGTGCCTGGAGCTTGCAGATGACAAATCTATAACGGCATGTTGGGAGGCGCATGGTAAAGCCTGAGGTGAAAAGCCTTTCTACTCACTTTACAATACCTCACCCTGTCAGGCCACATTGTTCCTGGTTGCTACTTCACTGCATCAAATGCATATCCTTTCTTTAACTACTTCACTGCATCAAATGCATATCCTTTCTTTAACCTGACTGCTAATGTTCCTCTATGAACAGATTTCTGTCCCCAGTAATGTACCTTCACTGGATTGTGTAATGTACCAGACTCTCTGGCATTAAGGAACCTATTTAGCTTCTAACTCTTAAGAGTTTGCCCTTCCTGTAAACCTCCCTGTGACTCACAACCAATTGAAGACTAGACCATCCCTTCCTGTAGCATCATCTTTTTTTTTTTTTGCAGGGAAGGCATTTCCTCCTGTATCATAAAATGAATTTAGCAAACATTATGCTTCTTTTCCTTATTTTATTTTATTTTTTTTAGCAGGCTCATTTTTCTAAGTCACTTTGTTTAGCCAAGGTCAGACTCTGTCAACAGATGCAACTTACATATCAAGTCCTTCGCTAGGTGATGAGGTGTCTCCACATATATGTATGCATAAAGGTGGGGTTATCTGTTTGTAGGCTAGGGTTTCCAAATCTGACCTGGTGACCTTAGGTTTTTAAGATATGCTCTATAAATGTACATAAGATACATTTGCATATACTGGTTCTGCATATTAATTGTGCATATTAATTGTCGATATCCAGGAAACTCCAACTGGTTGTGGGACCACCAGGGCAAATATGGAAAGCCGTGATAGGGGATGTCTGCTTTATGGTTGCACACCCCTCCCCTACCTACATGCATGAATAGGAGGCGGGGTAGGGGGGTCCTTCATATTCATTTTGGCCCATTTGCTCAGTAAGTTGCTGGGCGCCCCCTGCTGGTGGGAAGCCGGAGTCCCGGGCATGCCCTGCAGTTGCCTTTGTGGCTTGGCGCCGCCGGAGAAGCCGTTTGAGGAGCGGCGCTGTCACCGCGGGAGGATGTCGGACAACGACCCGCGCAACCCCCAGCAACTCTCCCACTTTGTAAGTATGACATTTCCGACAAAATCGAGAGGGAAAGGGGGGGGGGGGTGCATTCAATCTAGTATTCTATTTTATTTGTAATTTGGGAAGCCGAGTGGAAAAAAAATCAAACAAACCCCGAACTAAAAAGCAGTGGCTTTGCTACTGACCTCTTCTTACCCGTCTGCCGGCTGCTGCCGGACAATCCCTTCGCTGGTGTTTCCAGTGCGTTAATGCTCCCGTCCTGAACGGGAGCTCTGACCACGAAGAGATGCCCTTTATCCGAAACCCGGATTACTCGTTACAAGCAAATCACAGGCTAGAAGGGAAGCATTTGTAGAGGGAAACTAAAATGAATTAGGTAACGTGTCGCTAATACGTGAAACCCTTCCGAGGCATCTCGGACTGATTTTTTACTGAAAAAGTCCTCTAGGGTGAAATTCGGGGTCTTCTTAACTTTTCACTCGTGTTCCCCCTGTAAACAAATCAACAAGCCGCCTTCCACAAATTAAAAAGCACTCTCCTGCCGGTAGCGGCGGAGTCAGAAGCTGTGATTTGCAAACGAACAGATCCTGCCTCTTGGCAGAAAGCACAGCTTCAACCCGGCCCCTGTTTAGCACAGTGCAAGTTTTGTTTCATGTTAGTTTCGTCGGTGGGTCAACGATTTTTTTTTTTTTTTAAATAGTGCCTGCGAGTCGATTGATCATTAATTACAATTGTACGGGAACATGTTTTAAAGAATTATTATTGCTGATTTTCACCAGAAAATGAATTTAAAAATACTGACAAATTTCTAGATCTCATAAAAGTAAAAAAACAAACCAAAAACAAGGACAGACCAGGAAGATCTTAACTACAGCCAAATGCGAGGTTCCCTATTAGGAGTCACCACCCCGGAAAAGGACCTTGAGGTCCTTGTGGACAGTACAATGTCAGAAATCATCCGAAAAGGAAATGAGAATAACACGGTGAATATGATAATGCCTCTGAATACTGTATGGTGCCACCACACACCAAGGGCGGCTCAAGGTAATCTGCTGCCTGAGGCCAAGGATGAAATGGTGCCCCCAGTGACCCGGTGCAGGTGAAATCACCGAGGGCCAGGGCAGGGGGACGGCAATGGAGGGTGAAGTGACTTGCCTAAGGTAAAAAGGAATGGCAATAGGATTTGAACCCTGGTTTCCCTTGTTTGCAGCTCACTGCTCTAACCACTTAGTTTTTGGGCCTGCTATTTTTTTGTTCTCAGTCTTTGGCATTCACACTAGGGGGGCACCAGAGAAATGTTTAATGGGGTAGGGCGCCTTTCAATAACAGTAGTTTAATAGACTTAATAAACTACCTTTCTCCTATTAATCAAGGCGGTTTTTACTGGATCCCATATGGTATTAGGCCTATGGTAAAGTGCACCGGGTGTGAACTTGGCCCACAGAAAGCCAGGAATAAACTGAACTACAATTCCAATACAGTAAGCTTTCCATATCATAACTGCCAACACTCAAGCCCTAAACACCAGTACACCTCCTATTAGGAAAGAAGATTAAAGCCAGGTTGTTTTAAATCCTTAAACAGAAACTACATGCTAGCTGAATGCCTAAAGCCGCAATCACACAAGCAGAACACAGATAGACTCTCACCAAATACAAAATAAATAGATCATAAAATATAAATTGAAACATGCAGACAAAAGCTGAACTGGAAAGTACAAGAAGCCAAATTGTAAGCAATGCAAAAACAATCTTACTAGATAAACGAAGCTTGACCGATGTGCCGCAAATGCGCAGTAGAGACCAGCTTTACCGCGCATGTGCGGGCGAGCACGTCGGTCTGAGCCAGCGTCAGAAAGAAAAAAAATGGCGGCGTCCAGTGGCAGCAGTGGGCGGCGACGGCGGTAGCGAGCGGCGGCGGTACCGGCAGCGGGCGGTAGCGAGCGGCGGCGGTAGGCGTAGCGGCGTGCAGGTAGCGGGGCGTTGGCGGGCGGTGGCGGTAGCGGCGATGGCGGTAGCGGGCGGCGTCCAGTGGCAGCAGCGGGCGGCGACGGCGGTAGCGAGCGGCGGCGGTACCGGCAGCGGGCGGTAGCGGGCGGCGGTAGCGAGCGGCGGCGACGGCGGTAGCGGGCGGCGGTAGCGGCCAGTAGCGAGGGAGGGAGAAGAGAGAGAGAGGGAGGGACGGACTGAGTGGGAGGGAGGGACGGAGAGAGAGAGTGGGAGGGAGTGACTGAGTGAGAGGGAAGGACTGAGTGGGAGGGAGGGATTGAGTGGGAGGGAGTGGGACTGAGTGAGAGGGAGAGGGACTGAGGGAGGGAGTGGGACTGGGAGAGAGAGGGAGGGAGTGGGACTGAGGGAGAGTGAGTGGGACTGAGTGAGTGAGAGGGAGGGAGAGAGGGGGGAGGGAGTGACTGAGTGAGAGAGAGGGGGGAGGGAGTGACTGAGTGAGAGGGAGGGACTGAGTGGGAGGGAGGGATTGAGTGAGGGGGAGGGACTGAGTGAGAGGGAGGGGGGACTGAGTGAGAGGGAGTGAGTGGGACTGAGGGAGAGAGAGGGAGGGAGGGAGTGGGACTGAGGGAGAGGACGGAGGGAGTGGGACTGAGTGAGAGTGAGTGGGGACTGACTGAGTGAGAGGGATGGGAGAGAGGGGGGAGGGAGTAGTGAGTGAGAGGAGTGGGAGGGAGGGACTGAGTGAGAGGAGAGGGAGGGTGGGGAGGAGTGGGTGAGGGAGGGAGGGAGGGAGGTAGGGGGTGGTGAAGAGTGAGGGGAGAGAGAATGAGGGGGAGGTGAGAGACAGAGGGATGTAGCCCGTTTTAACGGGCTTAACGGCTTGTCAAGAAATAAAAAACAAACACACCAATAAAAAGAATGTCAAATCTGCTGATAAATTCAGCAATTAAAAATACATATAAAAATATTTAAAATATTACCAAACACTAATAAAATATTTCAAAATAGCAGATACATCACATCCAATAATTAAACTAACAAAGATAAAATAAAAATCTCCCACTCTCCATTCCTGGGAACTTTAGATTTCCAGTCCTCCTGAGATTATCATAGATTGGAGGAAGGTGCACAAACTTTAACCTCTCTCACACACACATATATACAGGTACTCTCACTCATGCACACACGTGTGAGCAGGCACTCTCCCTCATAGACACACACACATACACTCACCCCCACCCTTTCATACACACATATATACACATACACACACACCCTCTCATAAAAACACACACCAACACCCTCTCATACACACACCCACACCCCATCACCCTCTCTCTCTCACACACACACACTGGCTCCCTTTGTCAAGCACACATATACACGTGGTTCCTCTCTCTCAGCACACATGCTTACATGTACACAAATGTACTTCCTCTCTCTCGGACACACAAGCTTACACATACACAAACTCTCTCGAGCAGGCATGCAGGACTGATCCCCTGCCAACACGGGGCCTCCTTTAGTTGGGCCCTTGGGCAGGACGCGATCCCCCGGTAGCCGTGGTGCCTCTTCTGTTGGTCTCCAGGCGGGATGTGATCCTCCGGCAGCTTTGGGGGTCACTTCCATTTCGCCTGCCGAGCAGCCGCTTCACCTTGCCTCATTATAGAACCGCCCCTGCCACACACCTTTAGAATGGAGTGCAGTAAAGGTGCCCCATCTTAAGAAAAAACAAAACACAGCAGAACCAGAAAAGGTGCAAAGGAGAGCACCAAAGTGACAGAGGGTGCAGGGCTCCCCTTTGAGAAAAGGCTGTTCTGCTTGGAGGAGAGAAGACTGGTGATTTTTATAAACCTATGAATGGGCTGCAACAGTTTACGTTTTCCTATAGTACTAGCACTGAGGGACACTCCACGAAACTAGCAGGTAGCAGATTTTAAACAAATTGGAAAAAGTATTTTTTTTTTCCCTCAACGCACAATTAGGCTGTTGCCAGAGACTGTGGTCAAGGAATGTAGCCTAGCTGGGTTTAAAAGGGGCTTAAGTCAAGTTCCCGGAGAAAAAGTCCATAAACCATTATTAGCCAAGTGGACTGGGAGAAGCCCACTGCTTATCCCTGGGAGTGAGGAATAAGGAACTGCCAGCTACTTCCTAATGACCCAGACTGGGCACTGTCTGAGGCAGGATGCTGGGCTGGATGGACCTTTGTCTGACCCAGCATGGCAGCACCTCTTATGTTCTCATCCTTGCAAAGCACAACAGCATAGCAAAGCCAGCCACATGGAAAAGTGTGATTAATGAACTTTTCCTGAGAACAGACATAATTACTGTACAGGATACAGAGCCAGAGAGAGGCTATAACAAATGCTTTTTGTACAGCGCATATGAGGTGATGTCATTAAACGAGTTAATTCTTTCAAACGTTTGGAATCCACTGAAGCACACCTGAATTATCAAGGTTTTTCTCCCATGCTTTGCCTACGGAAAAGAAAGCTTAATAAATCTTTCCCAGCGACCCTGTTCAATAAAGATTTTTTTCCGTTAGACCAAAAGGGCATTTTTTCTTTCCTTTGACCTAGCAGTTTCTTCCTGCTCTTTGCTTCCAGCTTAGTGAAACCAGGGCTGTGATTCTGGTGCCATCAGCCCCCTTCATTTGCAACAACCTGGGGCTATTTACCCCTGTTATATATCCTCCTCTCAACCCACTAAGCTCAGTCGCGCTGCAGCTGCAGTTCTCAGCTGGGGGCTGATATCACAGGCCCTAAATCTGCCCCTAGTCATCACCATTGCGCAATGAGTTGGGACTGCCTTCACAGCCAGGGGCAACTGTCCTGGGCTCTGAGCCTGGAGGGGGTGGGGGAGCCCCTTTGAGGCGATCTGTGAGCCAGCCCAAAAAAGGAACGGGGGAGGGGGCACAGAAAGGAAACCCTTGACTCGGGTGCCATTATGTCCCGTGACTTCCACATTCACAACCTGGCAGCAAAAAGCCTGACCTGGGAGTCAAACTCTGCACCAAACACTGAACCTCCAGGCAGGCCCCAAAAAGCAGGGTTTTTGTTTTTTTTTTTCTTTTTTTTAAATAAGGCCCACTTGATAGTCATTCTTGTGGTTTGCAGTATCACCGGACTCTTGATAGAATTAAGGACGTCTAATTCACAGTTCATGAGCTCCTATTAATCCTGAGGTAACTTCATTAAATTATAGAGCATGGCGATTGTCACTGCAGGATGGCTGTTGCTTTGAGATTTTCTTCTGTTTCCTTTCAGAAAACAGTTACAGTGCAAATATCTATATCTAATGCATAGCAGAATTTTTAGAATTTTCTGATAGGTGTAATTCAGTCAGTGGTGAACAAAATCATTTTTTTTACCCTTAGCCAGATTTCACCGGAATTTGATGGCACTAAATAGATATTTATTTTTTCATATTAAAACAAACCTGAAAAAATAGGCCTCATTTTTGAGAGAATATTAAGAGCCATGGTGTGACTGCACCTTGAGTATTGTATGCAGTTCTAGTCGCCCCATCTCAAAAAAGACATCGCATGGAAAAGATGCAGAGGAGGGTGACAAACATAATAAAGGGGATAGAAAAGCTCCCTTAAGCAAATTAGGGCTCTGTAGCTTGGAAAAGAGAAGACTGAGAGGGAATACAATTGAGATTTATAAAATCATGAGCAGGGTGGAGTGGGTAAACAGGAAACAATTATTTACCCTTTCAAACACTAGAACCAGGGGACACTCCATGAAACTAGCAACTGGCAGATGTAAAACAAATCAGGGGAAGTATTTTTTCACTCAGTGCCCAATCAAGCTATGGAATATGTTGCCAGAGGATGTGATCAAGGCAGCTGACATACAGCTCGATACAGTAACATTCATTTGAAGATTTCTCGTCTGTAACGAGCTCGCTGCGCACAATTCGGACGCGTAAGGCAAACCAGCGATACAGTCTCCAGTTTCGCGCGTCCGTAGCGCTTCTTAAAACAGACGCCTAACCCTTCCCCACCCGGCATGTAAATGAACGAATTAGCTGTATAATGAAGGAATTAGCTATTCCCCTCCGATACCGTAACGCGCGCTCAGGTTATCTCATTAGTAACGCACTGTTTTGCCGCGGCCGTAACGTGTTAGTTTACCGCCTCCCCCTAGTAGGAGTTAGGACTGTGAGTCTAGTAACAAATCCATCGACACCGCTTAAGACACTCAAAAACAATAAAACACAATAAAAAAAAAAAGCGATACAGAGATGATCGAGAAAATGTAATGATGTGGGACACATAAAACCTGTCAGAAAAAAAAATAAAAATTTTTAAATACCTGTCGGAGGGCCGCGTGGGTCCAGGCGTGTTAAATCTAGGCCGCGGGCGGGTGGGCGCCTGTTCCAGGCGGCAGCGGCGGCGGGGGGACACGCGTTAGTTCGAGACGGTCGGTGGGCGGCGGGTGGTCGCGTGTTAAATCTAGGCCGGGTCCGCACAGGCGCGCATTCATTCACTGCCGGTGGGGGCTGCCTCCGGCAGCCCCCACCGGCAGTGAATGAATGCGCGCCTGTGCGACCCCTGCGATTCGGCGCTCAAGGCAGTCACATGCCGTGACGTCACGGCATGTGACGTCACGGCATGTGACTGCCTTGAGCGCCGAATCGCAGGGGTCGCATTCATTCACTGCCGGTGGGGGCTGCCCCGGCAGCCCCCACCGGCAGTGAATGAATGCTGTGACTGCCTTGAGCGCCGAATCGCAGGGGTCGCACAGGCGCACATTCATTCAGGCGGAGCCGGCAGCTTTCGCCGCCGGCTCCTCCGCCTGGATGAATGAATGCGCGCCTGTGCGACCCGGCCTAGATTTAACACGCGACCACCCGCCGCCGGCCGCCTCGAACTAACGCGTGTCCACCCGCCGCCGCCGCCTGGAACAGGCGCCCACCCGCCCGCGGCCTAGATTAAACACGCGACCACCCGGCTCCCGCCGCCAGCCGCCTGGACCCACGCGGCCCTCCGACAGGTATTTAAAATTTTATTTTTTTTTGAACACTCAGGTTTTTACATATTTTGGTATTTTTTTTTTTCACTTCATGGTGCCTGTCATTTCAAATGTCATTTGAAATGACATTTGAAATGACAGGTACCAGCGCACCCTGGTTACTGTATAGGCGCTGTATTAAGCGCCTATACAGTAAAATGGGTTACGCGGGCATAACCCTTCCCTACCGCTTTAAAGCCGCGGCATGCATTTGCATGTGATTAGAGGAGAGTATCGGGGAGTTAGTGAAGAGAACTGTGCGTGCGGGGAGGAAGGGTGCGCCTGACACTGCCGCACTGTTATTACCGCGGCCTTACAGGATCGACCAGATAGTGGGGTTCAAAAGAAGATTGGTCAAGTTCCTAAAGGGAAAACAATCTATAAACAGTTTATTAGGTTGATCAGGGAAAGCCCGCGCCTATCCCTGGGACTGAGATACAAGAAATAGATCAACTATTGGGAATCTGCCAGGGACTTGTGACCTAGATTGGGGACAGGATACTGGGCTCGATGGGCCTTGGTCTGACTCAGCATGGCACTTCATATGTGTTCTTCTTGAGTATGAGGACTCAGGAGTCACATGAAACTGCAGGAGTCACATGAAAAATGCATAAAAGCCTTTGTCATGAGAAAAATGACAAAAAAAAAAAAAATGCAGAAATCACAAATTGCAGCCAGCTGAGAAAACTTGAATCCTGGGGAGAGTCGGAGTGGAGAGAACCTAAGATAAGCCATGCTGGGTCAGACCAAGGTCCATTGAGCCCAGCGTCCTGATGAGTCCGGGTGGCATCAGTTGGGATTAAAGCCGGTTTCTTCCTATATTCTAGGCTTCCCACTCCAATGGTGGCACCCCCGCTACCTATGCTTACTACTCACTGTGCTTTCATGTAATCAGCCTACTTGCTATTTTTATTTCTTCCATCTTCCTTTTCTCAGCATCCCTTTTTTTTTTCCCAGCCATGTGAGTCCAACATTGTTTCTTGTTCTGAAGTAAATGGAAAGAAAACTGGAGAAAAATGGGAGACATGTCTGTATTTTTCTTATTTTGAACCAATGAATTTTCTGGGAGCATTCATACATGCAAATCAGACATCCAGTTGGACATGGCATGCAGATTCAATGATCATCACAGGTCAGCCTAATTAAAACTCTGAGCAGAACCTTTGTTCAGGACTGGGGGTGCCCTCGCATACTGAAGCTCCAAAACACAGCAGCAGCTCATCCGGAACTGGCTCACCAGTCCTGCTGCTTCAATTTGCATACCTCTACTGCTGCACCATGGAGAAAATGAAAGTAGTATAAAAGATTCAAGCAGAGGCATAAAGTAGTAAATCATTTTTTTTCCTAAGAATGTGAACATAAGGACAATCCATATTGGGACAGACCAAGGGTCCATCAAGCCCAGCATCCTGTTTCCAACAGAGGCCAATCCAGGTCATAAGAACCTGGCAAGTACCCAAAAACTAAGTCTATTCCATGTTACTGTTGCTAGTGATAGCAGTGGCTGTTTTCTAAGTCAACTTAATTAATAGCAGGTAATGGGCGTCTCCTCCAAGAACTTCTCCAATCCTTTTTTAAACACAGCTGCACTAACTGCACTAACCACATCCTCTGGCAACAAATTCCAGAGTTTAATTGTGCGTTGAGTGAAAAAGAACTTTCTCTGATTAGGTTTAAATGTGCCCCATGCTAACTTCATGGAGTGCCCCCTAGTCTTTCTATGATCCGAAAGAGTAAATAACCGATTCATATCTACCCGTTCTAGACTTCTCATGATTTTAAACAACTCTATCATAGCCCCCCTCAGCCGTCTCTTCTCCAAGCTGAAAAGTCCTAACCTCTTTAGTCTTTCCTCATAGGGGAGCTGTTCCATTCCCCTTATCATTTTGGTTGCCCTTCTCTGTATCTTCTCCATCGCAATTATATCTTTTTTGAGATGCGGCGACCAGAATTGTACACAGTATTCAAGGTGCGGTCTCACCATGGAGCGATACAGAGGCATTATGACATTTTCCGTTTTATTCATCATTCCCTTTCTAATAATTCCCAACATTCTGTTTGCTTTTTTGACTGCCGCAGCACACTAAACTGACGATTTCAATGTGTTATCCACTATGACGCCTAGATCTCTTTCCTGGGTGTAGCTCCTTATATGGAACCGAACATTGTGTAACTATAGCATGGGTTATTTTTCCCTATATGCATCACCTTGCACTTATCCACATTAAATTTCATCTGCCATTTGGATGCCCAATTTTTCAGTCTCACAAGGTCTTCCTGCAATTTATCACAATCTGCTTGTGATTTAACTACTCTGAACAATTTTATATCTGCAAATTTGATTACCTCACTCATCGTATTTCTTTCCAGATCATTTATAAATATATTGAAAAGTAAGGGTCCCAATACAGATCCCTGAGGCACTCCACTGTCCACTCCCTTCCACTGAGAAAATTGTCCATTTAATCCTACTCTCTGTTTCCTGTCTTTTAGCCAGTTTGTAATCCATGAAATGACATCGCCACCTATCCCATGACTTTTTACTTTTCCTAGAAGCCTCTCATGAGGAACTTTGACAAACGCCTTCTGAAAATCCAAGTATACTATATCTACCGGTTCACCCTTATCCACATGTTTATTAACTCCTTCAAAAAAGTGAAGCAGATTTGTGAGGCAAGACTTGCCCTGGGTAAAGCCATGCTGACTTTGTTCCATTAAACCATGTCTTTCTATATGTTCTGTGATTTTGATGTTTAGAACACTTTCCACTATTTTTCCTGGCACTGAAGTCAGGCTAACTGGTCTGTAGTTTCCTGGATCACCCCTGGAGCCCTTTTTAAATATTGGGGTTACATTAGCTATCCTCCAGTCTTCAGGTACAATGGATGATTTTAATTATAGGTTACAAATTTTTACTAATAGGTCTGAAATTTCATTTTTTAGTTCCTTCAGAATTCTGGGGTGTATACCATCCGGTCCAGGTGATTTACTACTCTTCAGTTTGTCAATCACGTCTACCACATCTTCTAGGTTCACCATGATTTGTATAGACTGTGATTTGTATAGACAAATGTAGTTAGATATAGGAGCCTATGTTCTAAAGATTTTGTTTTTCCATTTTTGGTCTCTTGGCAAATGCTGAGCACATAGGACCCTAAACCTTCTATCATAATAAGATCACTTAAATGTAATTTAAAATGTGTGTGTGTGTGTGTGTGTGTGTGTATATATATATATATATATATATATATGAAAGCCTGTTCAAGACAGATTACAATTCACAAAAATTTCAATTTATTTATTTATTTATTTAAAGGTTTTATATATCATCGTTCGGTAGTCCATCACAACGGTTTACAAAACATAATAACATAAAAGAAATTCTAATTACATTTAGTTCTATAAAATTTAAGAATATATATTATTTTGTTTCCTTTCACCTTTCTCTGTAGTGCAGCAGTAAAAATGTTCAGGTTGAAGCAGTGGGGCAGGCCCATCCTCTAGAGCTCCATGAATGCTCCAAAACTGTAGTCAGTATCTCAATGTGGCACACCAAGGCTTAGTGCCTTCAGCGTTTATGCTGGAATAAAAAGATTAAATAAAAAACAGCAGAGAAGTAGAAACATTGGGAAAACATAACTCTGGGACACCATTCTCTTTCTTTTGAAAACAAAGGCCCTTCCCTTTAGAGGAGCCCCTCACAGTCCCTTAACCTAAGGGACCATCGCTGGCAAGCCGAGTGTGATTAATGTGGTTAATGATCAGACCCATTCGTACAGGTAGATTTTGTTTCCCTGGCTTACTCAAATGCCGTTGTCCAATGGGCTCTCGTTATGCAGTGTCTCTTTCTGACATAATGATGCTGTTCGCTGGGGTGACGTTCAGTGAATTTAAAGTGTTATTTTATTTTTATTGCCAACAACATCTATAGCACCAGAAGTGAAAAGGCAAACCTTGAAGGCTCTGGAGAGCTTTGCTTTGCTTTCTGCCACAGATTACTTGATTTTCTTATCTAACTCCTTTGGGCTACAGTAAATGTTAGGGATGATTTATTATTATTTATTGGACTTGATGTACCGCATGCAGAAACAAATTATCCAAGCAGATGTCTTTCCTTCCACGGATATGAAGCTTAACAAAAAAAATAAATAAGGCGATACCTTTTTATCGGGCCTGAGGAAATAACAGCTCCTTAGTCCAATAAAAAGGTATCACCTGATTTTATTTTAACTTTTAACTTCTGTACATTCAAGTGGACTAACATGGCAACCACTTTACTTTATACGTCTTTTATTGCAGGCAGAAGACCTGTTACAGAAACTGCAGGAGAAATTTCAAGATTTGACCGACCAATTAACTTCCAAAAATATCCTTTTTTTCATTCTGTCATAGATATGCTTCACCATCGTGCACAGAGACTAGTCTGCTGTGTGTGCTGATATCTTTTTTCTAATAGTTCTCTTATTCACAAAAAAAAATTGGTGCCCTGAATATGTATGTAGAAAGACATTTACTACGATTTACCAATTCCTCCCCCCCCACGTCCACGCTTCCCCTCCTGATAGCTGCAGTGACTGCTTTAATGGTGCCACTCCTCTGTTCCTCCGAGGGGCATGACTGCGGACCAAGCACATTTTGGGGATCTTGATGCATTAGGGGGTCTCCGAACCTTGCCAGAGTCTGCTAGACTAGAGCCACCTCCAAGGCATTCCTTACCTCAACCCCCCATAGCTGCTAAGGCTTGTCCGAGATGGTGAGGAGCTGCTGGTCAGTGCTGCCGCTGTGCCCACACAGAGCTCGCCACCTGCATCACCCCGAGGCGAGGAGGCCCACTGCATTTCCAAGGTTGGCACCCTCTGCCGGCCTCACTGCCCCCTTGTGTCTCTCTCCTTTATTTGTTCCCAATCCATCCCGGGCTTCCCTTGTGCAGTGTAGATGATTTGGTTGTAAATTCCCTGGATTTTGAATACAGGGTTGTAAGGTTATTGTCTAGTACAGGGGTGCTCAAACCGGTCCTATGGGCCCCCCTACCCCCAAGCCAGCTGGGTTTTCAGGATATCCCTAATGAATATGCATGAGATTTATTTGCATGCACTGCCTCCTGTGTATGCAGATGTTTCTCATGCATAGTCATTAGGGATATCCTGGAAACCCAGCTGGCTTGGGGGGGGCTGTAGGACCAGATTGAGCACCCGTGCTCTAATACACTACAATCTAGGATTCCAGTTGACTACAATTTAGTAGTCACTGGCACTGCCGTAGGATTTGTCTGTTGTCAGAGAACTGTGGTTGAACACCCATATGCATCCTGCATCCCAGCACTCATGCTGCATCCACCCTTGAAACCAGCAGTACAGCAGCTCATGCCATCACCACCGGGTGCGGACCAGCACTACTCCTTCTGCCTGTCCCTTTCCTCATTAATACGACACTGCCATCTTTGTTGTTTTTTTACTTTGTTTTTTTTACTGTCAGCCGCCTCGACAGGCAGTGGGGGGCCTCTCAAGACCCCCTGGGAGAGAGACTTTTCTCTTCAGTGGAAGGAAATATTTCAGGCTGCGTGGCCTTTTAAATAGCAGCCCTAGAGTATCGGGATGAGCATTCACGTTCTGATGCTTCGAGGGAACAGTTAGCCGCAGCTTTTCATTTATAGCTGTTTTGAAAATAACGTGGCTTGAGTTTGGGCCAGCCATGCTATTTTATTTGCATAGGATTACCTATGCATTAGCTGCTTTGCATGCAAAGCAACACATTGTAATGAGGGCATATTTTGGCCCAAAATGCACACTATCACAAATACCACTGAAATATGGGTATACTGTGTGATAAACACATTTTTTTTTCATGCATTATACCCATATTACACCTTCATAAATACCTCCCTTATATTGTAAGATCTCTGGAGTAGAGACCTGCGTTGTAACTCGCTTTGACCACGGTTTGAAAAGACAAGTAACTAACTCTAATGTATGCCAATCAGAATGTTAAATGGACATTCTCGAATGGATATGTTCCACGGAGCTTTTTAGTTTGCTAAGATTCTAATTAGAGTTTTTTTGGAAAGGTAGAAAATAAAAAGTGCTGGACATTTCACTATTCATCTCAAGCAGGTACAAGTAATCAAAAGTTAATTGTGACAAACAATAAATGGATTCCCAGAGGAAAAGCCAAGTCTAGGAATGTTAGGGAGCTCACACTGCGTTGGTTATGGTGAGTCTTCTTTAGCAGTCAGAAGGGGGGAGAAGGGAGGCAGGAAGGGAAATGCAGGGCTGGCGTTTGGGAGCCTGCATCCTGTGCCTGCTTAATCACACACTTGTAAGTGAGGCAGGGAGTTTTGAATGTTATCCTGTTTTCGACTGGGAGACAGCGCAGTTGATGCAGTATTGGTGTTAACGTGGGCAGTTGCTTTGGCACCTACCTGCCACAATTCTAGCAGCAATACTTTGGAGGAGCTGGAGGCGCGTCGAACTGTATTCTGAGATGCCGTTGAGCAGGGAATGGCAGTAGTCAAATCGGCCTGTGATGAACGCGTAGATTACACCAGCAAGATTGTGTCTTATCAAGGTGGTCGCGCAGGTGGCGGATGTGGCGTAGGCACACAAAGGAGGTCCTTAGCGTCTTAGTGATGCGAGTTTCCGTGGTGAGGCTTTGGTAGAACTGAACCCATGACAAACACTAAACCAGAACCAAGTATGTGAGAAAACCTCCAAGACCTCAACAGGTTCTTTGATTTGTCTGTCTCACGAGGAAATAGGGGAACCCTGGGCTTGGAAGGTCTGAAAGGGGATATAAGCATAACATGAGTCAGAAAAGAAGAGAATATTTGTGGGAAAAAGGTGAAATAAAGTCAAATGAAGCAGTCAAAGTGAAAGGAGACGTGAGAGATCCAGGGAAAGATGCATTTACTTCAATGCTATGGAAGGGACAAGGTCCTCAATTGTATAAGCAAATGAAAGGGAAGGGGTGAAGAGCCCCAAGTCTATTAAAATGCAAGCTTAAATAAAGACCAAAATATAATCAGAGGGACTGGGCATAAAAAATACAAATAGAATTGAATTAATTAAAAGAAATAAATACATTACATTACATTATAAGAAGTTAATTTCTTTCTATTACCTCCCATGATTGTATTTAATGTTTTTTGTATTAAAGTTGGTCTGGAACTGTTCTGTTTTTTTCCCAACCTTCTTTCTCTTTATTCGCTCGCTTTTTTGCTGTTGTAACTACAAAGCACGTGATTTCACCGCGCGTGCACAGACACCGTTATCTTCTTTAACTTTCTACTGGAAGAAATGGGAAAGGGCATTGACGAACTACAGGAGAATGTGAATGATCTAATGGTGACTGCAGGGATAGACAACAGCGGCAAAGATGTCACGGTGAGAAACAACAGTCTGTGCCGCTTTTCTTAGAGTGCATGCACCCACAGACAGACAGCGGCCTCTGCATTTATTTTCAAAGGAATCTGGGAATCTGTTATATCAGACTGCCTTCTTCCTTGACACTTCAGATGCTTAAAAGTCCTCATTGAGTACCCTCTTCAGCTAGGATCTTAGTTGCTCTTTGGGTCCAGAGAATTGGAACAAACATGGGGAGTAGCCAGTATCAGACCTGCTTAGTGGTTTGTTTTTTTTTTAATTGCTCATATATTATTATTTAAGGACCAGATGTGTCTGTAATTTCATACTATAGACCCAACAAAATATTACCCCTCCCCCTCCATATTTTCACTTGTCTTTACATATTTGAAAGACAAGATGCTTGGAAAGGGTTAGAAGGAAGACATGGTGCTTCTGAGGTGGCAGCCAGCCCTTTGATCAAGAGAATATCAGAAAGAAAGGCAAGGGGAAGGAAGTGGTCATGGTTGACACACATTCATGGCCTCAGGTACAAATTTAATGTGAGCAAGCACGCGTTTTGTACAATGGGACTGACTCCCACAAGACACTCAGCTGGCCACAGCAGGCACTGCTGCCTGGTTTATTAAAGCAATGCATGTGGCAATGTACAGCACTAGATCAGTGCTTCTCAACCAGCGTGCAGAGGAGGTTCTTCCTGTGCCCCGGTGCTCAGCATGACCTCCTCCTGGGTTCCTGCTGGATTCTGTTAGACAATGCCCTAAAATCCTTTGCTTGTTGCACCAGTCCCACCCTCCTGTCCGCATGGCAGTCAGACAGCACTGAGGAAGAGCGGAGGGGAGAGGCAGGAGCAGGGAGCCTACACAGCAGCGAATGGTAGGGCAGAGGCTACCAGCTGCTTCCTGGAGTACAGGGCTCATCTCTGCCGTGCTTTGCTCGCTTGGGGAGTCACTGCCTCAGACCTTAGATTCTGTGCTGCAGGGACTTGGGACTCAGATGACAGCAGAGTGAGGAGTCACCCAGAGATGCAGCCAGATAAGAAATGATTTGTGGGAAGGAAAGAGGGTGAATGGAGAAGGGGTGAATGCTGGGGGGAGGAGGCATAGGATGCTGATACAGTATTATGCATTGCTGCTCCTGCTGGGTGGGAGGGGGAGGATTGGAAGGACAGGCTGGGCCATAGCAGGGAAGGGGGAAGCAGATGAGGGAAAGAGAGAGGATGGGTATGAAGAAGGAAGGAAAACCAGGAGGGGACAGAAGGGAGAGAAAGAGGATCAGGGACTGAGGAAGAAGGGAGAATGGACCCTGGATAAGGGGCAAGGTGAACTGGGAAGACAGATATGAGGAAATGGCTCAGAAAGAGAGAGAGAGAGAGAAAGGAGATGTGAGAGGATTTGGGAGTCAGTGATTTCTGGGAGATAATGGAGGAAAAAGGGAATGAGGAATGGAGAGAGAGGAGGAAGAATTGAGGAAGGGAGAGCATCAAGAGAATAGAAAGTACTAAAATATCTACCCAAGGAAAGAGACAAAGAAGAAGGAAGGATGACACCAGAGGAGAGAGGGAAAACAAAAAAAAACAAAACAGAGATAAGATCTGAGAAAAAGAGACACAATCAGTCAGAAAAGCAAGCCAGAGACATCAAAGGTTGGAAACTATTCTTTTGCCTGACAGAGAATATTAATAACTCATCAGTATAAAATATACCAGGATACAGATCAAAATCTCAGTCCTGGCTGTGACTCCCATATAGAATCTACATATTGGGAAGAGTTGAATTTTGTTGGCTCATTTTGACTTTCTGGTGTATAATTAATCCTCTTGTATGCAGGACTTACCCACCAGAACAGAGGCTTTTGTATTAGGCCAAAAAATATTTTGTGGTAACAAAACTTAAAGTGCTTGTAAGCATATTTTGAGAGTAGATTACTATCATGGGGCCAGCCCACCAGCCTTCCTCTCTCCCTCCAAAATGAACTTCTCACTCCCTACTCGTACAGCAGGGAACAAGTATACCAGATTCACCCACCACAACTCTGGTAATCTTACTTTATCAACAGCTCTTACATGTATGCTCGTCCTCTGCCAGCTTCAGTGCGATGTTTGAATGTGTGAGGCCCACACAGGATCAGCTGGTTCTGCATGTTCAGAAATCAGACTTAAGCAGGCAGAATGAGGGGCACACAGGTAAAAAAGTGATGCTCTGCTCCTGCTGGTGGGGGGTGGAGGGAGAGGGAGAATGAAAATTGTGCAAAATTTGGTTTGGTGTACCATGAGAATTGAGCAGACTTGAAAGTGTGCCATGAAATAAAAAAGGGCGAGAAGCACCTCACTAGATTACATGTTTTTACTCCTCTTGCAGCAATGATCATGAGGAGCATCGAATGACTGAGGACTTCTGGGGAAGCAAAAAGCAGATGAGAAGACGAGATAACCCTGTGTTTTGATTCTCTCTTTGAAGCATGCCATTTTTGGCTTCCGGTGGTACAAGAAGAACCTGTATTTCTGTAACACTCCTTCAGACAGAAATCAAGTTTTTAAAAACTCCAAGCCCAGAGGTTCCCAAACCTGACCTGGAGGACACCCAGCCAGTCGGGTTTTCAGGATAGCCACAGTGAATATGCACGAGATAAAGTGTGCTTGCTAGGGAGGCAGGGAATGCAAATTTTATGTCATGCATATTCACTGGCTATCCTGAAAACCCGACTGGCTGGGGGTCCCCCAGACAGCTCTACTCTAAGCATTTTCTTAGTAATCTCCTCCCTTCCACAAATAGGAATTCAGTTCCTGCAAAATGAGGCTCCTTTTCTGCTCATGATAATTTGTTTGTTAGAATTGAATTACCTAACTATTCATGCATTCATGAATGCAAAGTCTATGGCGTTATGACAATATTTCTTTGGTGATGGGTTTTTGGGTGTGCTTGTGTGTTACAATCAGAGGCGAGTTATACCATGCATATCAGTCTTCAGCTTGGATTAGAATAAATTCAGCACTCAAATGAGCTGAATTCCCTACTTTGACTATACATATTTTGGCATTTAAAGAGGGAGCACTGTATATTCTTCAGTGTCTAGAAGAGTCATTCATGTTTAAGACACGATGAAGCAAAGGAAGTGTGGACAAACGAGTCCTCGGCTTTATCTGGATAAATTGATTATTAAGGAGTTGGTATCATCATAATGCATTATGGTATTTGAAAGAGTTTACACTTATAATTATATACACAAAATGTCCATAGTCCAAATTCCAATATTTTTAAAAGCCACCGTGATTTGTTTTAATCTGCTTTTGTATTGAAACCTAACTACCAGAGAAAGTGCAGGAAAATGATGAGCTTGCTTTCAAGCTGTAATTTTGCACTATGAATTATGGAAGTTATTAAAAGTGATGTGACAAATCAACACTCCAATGTACTAACAGAATGCCAAACTTACTAAAATAATTACAAGGCATTTATAATGCTGAGTCTGCCAGTTTCCTCCTCTTTTAGGTTTCCAGCTCATTTGGAACCACCTAGCAGGGCTACAGCACAGTCAGGCCACTACAGAACGGTGCGCTCAGGCCGAATGCACCGTTAGCCCCCGTTTGGACGCGCTATTATTTCCCCTTTTACAGTAAGGGGTAATAGCACGTGGAAAATGTGCGGCCAACCCCCCTCCCCCCCCAAAAAAATACCTAATAGCGCTCATCACATGCAAATGCATGTTGATGAGCCTATTAGGTATTCACCCGCAATACAGAAAGCAAAATGTGCGGCCAAGCCGCACATTTTACTCTCAGAAATTAACTCCTGCCTGTGGGTTGGAAGACGGGCGCTCAATTTTGCCGGCATCCGTGTTCCGAACCCGTGGCTGTCAGCGGGTTCGTCAACCATCGCCGGTAAAATTAAGCGTCGGCTGTCACACCAGATGACAGCCGCCGCTTCCGCCAATAAGGAGGCGCTAGGGACGCGCAGGCTCTAATTTAAATACTGAATCGCATGCCCAGGAGAGGTGCTTGGGCGCGAGTTGGGAGAGTGGGCGCACGCCTCGGAGCGCCGGCTCTCCCGTGCAGTTTACTGTATGGGCCTGATTGAGCCTTCACATTCACAACTACCCCAGCCTAGCCCAGCCATTGTTGTGACGGTCCTTGGCCAGGGAGCACAGACTGCAGCTCCCTCTGGAATCAACAGTAACCCCCCTAAGGTCACTCAGGAGGAGTCACTGTTGAGGAGAGCAGGGGCCTTTCCCCCTAACCCTCACCCCTCTCCGGGAGACATGGAAACTGCCTCTGCAGCATCTGCAGGGAATCAACCCCGGGTCGTGCAGGTCTGCTGCTGAGCGGCCCACAACTGTTACCTTTACTAGCTAAAATTATTTTAGATAATTTAGTGTGCACATACAGAAAACTAAATTGTTCCTGTTCCTTTTTCTTCTGCATTTGAAGTATGACTTTTTCCAGTTTTTGAAAGCTTCTGCTGCTTAGCCCCTCACCTTTACGAAGCTTAAGTAAATCAGGCTTCTGCTAAGGCCTCACATTGGTACACAGGGTACAAAAAGAGCAGCAAGCAGCTAGGAGTGGATTCACAAGAAATTAAGTTTATTGGGACAAAGAAAGAAAGAATATGAGCCATAAAGGAAACAATATAGCCAAGAAAGAGGCAACTTGCCGTTTTGAGCTGGTAGTCTTGCTTTAGAGTTAAAATGCCCAAGTTACAGCAGTTTTCTAATTTGGTTAAATTAATAATAAATGGTTCAGTTTTACTACAGGATCCGTATTACTAAACCAGGCATGCATTGTTTAACGTGGCAGTTACTATTAGCAGATAACCAGGTGATGCTCTGTGGGAGACCACACATTATGGGCATAGATACTATCTGAAAACGTCTCCCTGTAATTTGTTAACAGATATCAGACATTCATTTAACTTTTTTGATAAACTGCATTTCAGGTAAATGATTGTAAATAAAATAAGTGAAAGACTGCTTATGCTGAATGAAAAAACAGAATTAAAAAATTCTATTTTGTGATGTGCTTCCAAATCTAATGTCCACATTCAATGTCACGAGATGAACTTTGTGCTTGGCCAAAAAAGATGTTCTGTGATGTCCCATCAGTAGCACAGCGGGCATAAAAATACATTCAGGCTGCACAATCCCCTCTCCTGGGCGCTTGATGCAATAGGCAAATGAGCCGCCACGCTAAAAAGGACACGCCAGGGATAAATTGTGCATCCCTAGCGTGTCCATGGTATTGGGCACCAGGAGATGTGGCTGTGTGTCTGTTAGGAAAACGGATGCTGAATTAAATGGGCGTCCGTTTTCCTAACCTGACCGCTGGCAAGAATTTTGTTTTTCATGCTGCTTCCTGTGGTTCCTCCTATCTAGTGTCGGGACGTGCTGCTTCCTGTGGTTCCTCCTATCTAGTGTCGGGACGATACTAGATAGCAGTATTTTGGGCTTTTTGGGGGGAGTTTTTCAAATGGCTCAGAGCACGTAAAGATCTAATGTCAGCCCTGGGGCCTAGCATTAAGTTTTCCATATTAAACATGCGTGCCAGGCGCACAGTGATCTTTTTGCATCGAGGGTAGTAGCTAATAGCCTCCTCCACATGCATTTACACGATGAGCGCTATTAGCTACGCGCTGGTTTGGATGCGTTTTTTGGACGCGCTAATCCCTTATTGCATTGGGTGTTAAGGCTAGCGTGTCCAAGCCCTTGTTCATCCCTGCGCTAGGCTCAGCACACAGTATTGTATTGGCCTAATTGGTGGGAAATCTGAGACCTTGAAAATGAAACAAGTTAAATAAAAAACTATTGTATGAAACTCCACTCACCATGCATGCTCTGCCCCTGTATAAAGAAAGTCCATGACCAGGCAGAGTTGAACATATAAAAATAGAGCATACCTTCAGTAGAAAAATGGATGAAAAATCTTTTTTTGCCGCATTAAGAAGCCCCCAGGCTAGCAGGAAATTTCCATAGCAGGTTGCCCCAGTGGTGATTCCATGCAGGTCACACTTTGTCCAGAATCGATCCAGGTTAGCATCTCTTTAAAGTTCTCCCTGTCTCATAATTGCATCATTATACATATGATGTCCATAACTCGTATTAAGAAAAACATAAATACAGAAAAATATTTGATAACCTTTATAACAAAGTTACACATTGGCAGTTTAAAAGCAACTAATAGCAGACAGGATTCAATCATTTTTCCTACTGATAAAGGCAATCATTGGTGCATGTATTATTTCTTGCAATCACCTCAAAATTTCTTAACATTATCTAGTGTTGCCACAGAGGGCCTGAATAAGAGAAAACTTTTTAATTATTTTAAAAAGATATCCTCAGCTCAGCTGCTTTAATTTTTTTTTAATTTTCAAGGTTGTACTCGTCAATTAATATTAAGTTGATCTCTGAGATTCAGAGCTTACATTGTATATCCACCCACTGATGTGCAGGGAAACGACTAAAAGGACAGCACATTAAAAAAAAAAAAAGTAGAATGCTAACAAAACTGTGTGGCGAAGAGTATTTCTGGAGATTATTTCCTTCTGAAACAAACAATGCTATAAGGGACAAGGATCTGTGGTTGAGCTGTAGAATGGTATCAGCATGATGAGATGTAGAGCTTAAAAGCACAAGCGAGACGGGATTGATTTTTTGCAAACCACAACCCGTATCAAACAACCACCTGTGTGTAACCACTTTTTCTGGTCTACCCTGTAGAAAACAGCCCTACAGAGGCTTGACAAATTCAATATAGTCCCGGTGGTTCTTCAGACTGGGGAGGAAGCAACTTGCTTCTATGCCCAAAAGGATTGGTCTCACAATCAAAGAATGCTTTGCACACATAGATTTGCTCCAATCAATAAAGGGATATTTACTGAAGCAAAGATGTAAAGAGGTAGAAATAAGAAAAATCTTCTTCCAGAATTTGTCTCTTAAAAATGCACAGTCCAGCAGTGTCCCTTTGGCCTCATTTGCTTCCAAGACTTTCCCCCAGATTCAATGTGGGCTACTCTGTTACTATTACAGATTCAGCTTTGCACCTGTAGGGGGTTCCATCCCCTTAGAAATGACTCTGCTCTACTCTCCTACAGATGGACACTCTTCAAAGACTGAACATCATAAAATGCCATCTATCAAATCCAACATCCTGTCTCCAACCGTGGCCAATCCAGGTCACAAATACAGGACAGAATCCCAAAGAATAGATCCAGTTCTTTTTGCTCATAACCAGAGAGAAGCAGCATTTAGACACTCGATCCTCCAGTCTTGCAAGGTCCTCTTGCAAGTCCTCATACTAGGTTTGTGTGCTGACTTTTCATTCACAGATTTCTCCTTCAGAAAAATAAATTATAGTTACACAACTGTGAATTTCTAGTACACTGCTAGAGATCTTTGCTTACAAAAAAAAAGATGGGACCGATGAGAAGAGGAGCCTGCGAGGCCGTGGTGGAGCTCATCCTAGCATGGCCCAAAAAAAAAAAGGAGCCTGGGGGCCATGATGGAGCTCATCTCACCAGGCCCGTAGAGAATAGTGCATGGATGTGAGTCTGTGTGAGAGCTTGTGTGTGTGACAGCCTGTATGCATGGTGTGGCTGTGTGAAAGCTTGTGTATGGCCATGTAAGAGTCTGTGTGTTGTGTGCACTTGGGAGAGCCTGTGTATCATATATAGGCTTTCACAGGCATGCGCACTCGTGTGTCTGTGAGGGAGAGAGGGAGTGTGTGTGAAAGCATATGCATGTATATGAGACGGAGGGAGAGAGAGAAGATAACGTTTGTGCGGCCCTATCTTCCTGAATCCACAAAAGTTTCAGGGTGACTGGAAATTGAAAGATCCCTGGTATAGAGAGCAGGAGATTTTTTAATCCTTATTTTTAATTATTGAATGTGATTTGATGTTTTTGCTTTTTTGAAATATTTTGTTTTTTTGGGAAAAACAAACATTTTTTAATTATTGGAGTTTTTTTGAAATATTGTATTGGTGTTTGGGAAATTTTGAATATTCTATTCATCAACTGGTTTGAAATATTTATTCTTTATATGAATATGATTTTACTATTATTATGTTATATGTTTCTTGATTTTATTATTTAATGTTTTATGAAGAATATAGAGGTTGGCTTGTTGTGGGTTCCAGTTCAGTTTCTTCTCAGCACTTTTCTATTTATACTTTCTGGACTCTTTATTCTGTATTTGGTCAGGGTCTGTCTATAAATCTACATATGTGACCGAGGTGAGCTATTTTGCTGGCATGTAGTTTCGGTATAGGGATCTACAGCAGCCTGATTTGTTCTGTTTTCCCAATAGGAGGTTTATTGGTGTTCTAGGGCCTGGTGTAAAATTTGCAGTGTTGCCTTTTCATAGATAAGGTTGCTATGGTTTGAGTGCTGGCAGTTAGGATTGTTTTGGTATGGGAGGTTTACTATATTGTAATGATAATTACATTTAGTCATGGCTTTCTGAGGTGCCATTATAAATTCCATAGAAATTCAAAGTGTCAATTTTGCAGAGTTTTCTGATTGGCACCACAGCAGTGCATGTAAATATAATATATATGTGGTAAGTGATATTTTGCCTCATAAGACGGTACTTTTGAATGTTCTTTTTCATATAAAATTTGTTACAAGTGCATAATTAAATTTTGTGTGGCTATAGAAGGTGTGGGAGTGTGGGGAGTTGGTGTGTGTGCAAGGGTTTAAGGTTTCCCTAGGTTATGTAATACCCTTCCCTTGACCATGGGTTCCGTGGAAGAGTGGATAGGTGTCAGTTTTTAAAAAAATATATTGCTAGAGGGAGCTGGGCTTTATTTGACGGGCCTGGGACAGAGACTGAATGAATGGTTGGGGGGACAACACAGTAATTGTCTATACGGCAGCAACAAAAACTACCACTGGCCCTGATCAGAGATCTGTGCGAATCCCAGCCTTAATCTGATACTTGTTATTTTGTTGTTAGTTCTTCTATATGTTGTATTTTTTTACTTTATTTGACCCTTTTAATGTATTCGTTTTATAGTTATTTTTATGTTTCTTAACCTTGTTTTATTCTTTGGTTATTTATGAATGTACTCTTATAACGGTCCTGAACTTTGGAGGGCACTGTCTATAAATAAATGCAAATAAATAAATATTGTAAAGGATTGCATTGTACCAAATATAACCAAGCATAAAAGTGTAGAAGGGACAACCACGCATATGTGGATATCCAAGAGACAAGAGATATGGTATGTATACATTTCAGGTTTGAAGAAGACAAATTCAAAAATCACATAGCAGATTAAAATTTACTCTGCTACATGCTTTTTGAAATTGTACCAAATATACCACAATAGTATTAACAGCATAAAGGCCCATGAAAAATTAAAAAGGGGGGGGAAAGGCATTTGTGTGTACAGTCACTCCCTCTAACTCCCTCCACTCCCAACAATGCCTTTTCCCCAGTGGTGGAAAGGGCACTTACTGTTCCTGGTGGTAAAAGTGCATACTCTGTTATACTCTCCATGTGCTTTTACCCAAATGAAGGCTGAGTAATTTTCAGCTACCATTTTATGTACATAAACAGCTGCTTACCCATGTGAAATGCCAAGAAAATCAGTCTTTATATGATCTGGGAGAAAACATGTTAATGATATTTCCTGTCAAAATAATAAAAATTTGACTATGAAAATAGGACTCGGTATGTAATGGAGTCTAGCAACCGTCATACATTGCCACAGTGTATTCTGTGCTTGTATCATCAAGCCCGTGAAACACTGGGTTTATCTAATCATGGGTTGCTGAAAGACACCAGGTGCTGGCACGGTGTAAAAACTACTATGCAAGCACTTATCTTGTTCCACCATTGATAGTATATGCAGTCCTGAAGTGATGCTCCGACACTGCGGTGTTTCAGAGAATTTGACTCCTTCCTCAGGGACCCTCCAGGTGATGATATACTGAAGTGATAGTTCTGTGTGGAAACAAAAAAGTCCTTAATAATGCCTGAGCAGCTAATATAACAAGGGTGCATTATCAGACTGAGGAGTAAAAACTTACAAAGTCTGTAGGTTGCGGTCGTTCTAAGAAGCTACAGGACCGCTTGTATGAAATCGCTATGAAACAAAAACTTTTGACAGTAAATATCCAACTTTCTTGAAAATATCGGCATAGTGTCAACATGGATCCAGGTGTAGATTAAAAGTACTTACGTGCACGATAAGAGTGCAGCCTCGCAGCGGTATGTGCCGCTGATTGACAGGAGAAATGCGGGCAAAAACGCCGGTTTTAAAGGTAAATCCTTCGACCAAAGTGAGGGAAGCCAGGAAATGACGTTGGCTGCCCCAAATATGGTAATGACCATATATGGTTGATGACGTTTCTGGGGATTACATTGCACTAATTGAAACATCTTAAACGGGCAATGACGTTGCAATGGCGGCCATTTTAGAAAACAGCGGATAACAAAGGTTCAAGCTGATTGACACGCCTAAAAAGGGCATTGACGTCATGACTGCGGCCATATATATGAGTGAAAGAGAATTTGAAAAAAGGGGAATCCTGAAAGGAGGATATGATACAGAATGCGCCGACAACCAAATGCAGTTAGATTAAAGAGAACCATTCTACTTTTTCATTAAGTCCCCGTGGTTCTGTAGAACATAAACGAAAAATCCAACGATTTTCCTTAAAATTTAAGTGCGACGATCTGTCTCCTCCTCTCCAATGAGGGGGAATGTGTTCCAAAATGTGTTCCAAAATTTTTTCGACTTCGTAGACTCTGTTCAGACATCAGTGAATTTCATGTACAAGCAGATCTATTACATAATAGATTTCTAGAAAGAGGTTATCCGTCCCACGTCATTCGCAGAGCACACAAAAGAGCAACTTTCTCAGATAGAACACAGTTGCTACAATATAAACAGCGAAATGAGACTCCAAGTTTAATTTGTGTTCTTCAATACACAGAACTCACGTCACACATTAAACAAGCCATCATGAAGAATTGGCAGGTACTCAGTCCTCATTCATTTTTTCGCGAACCACCTTTATTCGCATACACCCGTGGATCCAATATCAAACAAAGAGTAGTTAAAGCTGCACCTCTAACTGGTTCTGAATCACCACAAGGAGGACAAACGATATGTGGCAAATGCTCATTTTGTGTTTCAGCTATCATAGGCACTCAATGGAAAGATCCTCAAACCGGTTATTTAATCACAAATAGACACGCAGTAAACTGCAATACGGACTATGTGATTTATGCGCTACAGTGTCCATGCCACAAAATTTATGTAGGACGCACACGGCGCAAAATTCGCATCCGATTAATTGAGCACCGCAGCAGAATCAATAACAGAGACATTAAAGCCCCGGTGGTACAACACAGTATCACACACGCACACTCTTTTAATGATTACAAATGGATCATTTTGGAACACATTCCCCCTCATTGGAGAGGAGGAGACAGATCGCACTTAAATTTTAAGGAAAATCGTTGGATTTTTCGTTTATGTTCTACAGAACCACGGGGACTTAATGAAAAAGTAGAATGGTTCTCTTTAATCTAACTGCATTTGGTTGTCGGCGCATTCTGTATCATATCCTCCTTTCAGGATTCCCCTTTTTTCAAATTCTCTTTCACTCATATATATGGCCGCAGTCATGACGTCAATGCCCTTTTTAGGCGTGTCAATCAGCTTGAACCTTTATCATCTGCTGTTTTCTAAAATGGCCACCATTGCAACGTCATTGCCCGTTTAAGGTGTTTCAATTAGTGCAATGTAATCCCCAGAAACGTCATCAACCATGTATGGTTATTACCATATTTGGGGCAGCCAACGTCATTTCCTGGCTTCCCTCACTTTGGTCGGAGGATTTAACTTTAAAACCAGCGTTTTTGCCCGCATTTCTCCTGTCATTCAGCGGCACATACCGCTGCGAGGCTGCACTCTTATCGTGCCGTAAGTACTTTTAATCTACACCTGGATCCATGTTGACACTATGCCGATATTTTCAAGAAAGTTGGGTTTTTACTGTCAAAAATTTTTGTTTCATAGCAATTTCATACAAGCAGTCCTGTAGCTTCTTAGAACGACCGCAACCAACAGACTTTGTAAGTTTTTACTCCTCAGTCTGATAATGCACCCTTGTTATATTAGCTGCTCAGGCATTAAGGACTTTTTTGTTTCCACACAGAACTATCACTTCAGTATATCATCACCTGGAGGGTCCCTGAGGAAGGAGTCAAATTCTCCGAAACACCGCAGTGTCGGAGCATCACTTCAGGACTGCATATACTATCAATGGTGGAACAAGATAAGTGCTTGCATAGTAGTTTTTACACCGTGCCAGCACCTGGTGTCTTTCAGCAACCCATGATTAGATAAACCCAGTGTTTCACGGGCTTGACGATACAAGCCACAGAATACACTGTGGCAATGTATGACGGTTGCTAGACTCCATTACATACTGAGTCCTATTTTCATAGTCAAATTTTTATTATTTTGATTGTTTCTGATTTTTGGCTATTATTGAGTCTTACTACATTTTCTAATGATATTTCCTGTACATTTAAAGCTTTTAAGAGACTATTTTGGTGGAATACCCAGAGTAGACCTGAAGGAAACTAAACCAAAACAATCTATTCAATGTCCTGAAAACACAGCATAAATGTTTTTTTTGGAACATGACACAGAGCAGCCAATACACAAAAGTAGAAAATTCTAGAGCAATGAAAAGGAGAGCTTGACGTGGATATTACTACATTTTTCAAGTCCTTGGCTCACTTGGACTTGTGGAATATTGCCATGAGCAGTTAAGCCTCTATTTATATTTTATTGCTAGATTATCATAATAAAATTTACTGGGTGGAGAAGAGAGTTGGCTCATTCTTTTGATACTGTACTTGCAACATTGGCAGGATAATCAATTAGACCATGACATCATCCTCCAAATGACATCCTGCTAGCATGCGAGAATAAGATATTCAAGCTGAAAGCCAGTTTTGAAAGGGTTATTTCAGGCATGGGCTGGCCTGCTGAAGTTGCAAGAGAAAAGTAAAACCATGTAAGAATTTCTATTCCAGGAGACTGTACAGGTGCAGTCAGAAATTATTACCCATGATGGAGCTGTGGCAGGTCCCATGAAAGCTAGTAAGAAATTAGCCAAAATGACCAACAGAATCAAACATAGCTGAGAAATGTTTAGAACAGAAGGTTGAGATGTGCATCGAGTAAAATTTTTGTTTCGGGATTCGGATTCGGCTCGCTACGGGAAATTTCGTTTTCCTGTGGCTTGGGCTTTTTTTTTTTTCCGGGGACCCCCGATTTTCGGGTTAGTGCGCACTAACATTTTAAAGTTAGCGTGCACATTAATGGGAGTTAAGGCGCACTAACTCCTGTTAGTCCGCGCTAACCCAAAAAACAAAGTCTTCCAAAATTTTGGAAAAATTTAGATCTTTTTTCGGGTCCTCCAAACCAGGACGAATTAGACAATTCATCCAAAAAAAATGCACATCCCTAGAGGATATACAGTATTGCAAAGAGCAGAAAATCAAACATCCTACAGTACCTGAATGTACTCTGCTTTGAAATGTCACAAAAGGCAGAATAATAATTTGTTTTATTTATAAGAGACATTTACAGGTCGATGCAATAAAGTGCGCCCAGCCTAGTGAGCTGCTGGACATACGTTTTTGGAAGCGCATCCATAACTCCTGATGCAATAAGGGGATCAACACATGCAAAACGCACGTCCAAAGGTGTAGCTAATAGCGCTCATCACATGTAGATGCCATGCAGATGAGGCTGTTAGCTATTAGCCCTCAATGCAAAAAATCCATGTACCCGATGTGCACTTTTTAACCTGTAAAACTTTACGCCTGCCTGAAGTAGATGTAAAGTCTTCCCACACATCAAGGGCTCAACTTAAAAACAAAAAAAATTGCTTTTCTGTGGTTCCTCCTACTTGGTATCATCACAATACTAAGTAGGAAGAAACAGAAAGCAGCACCATGCAAAAAAAAAAAAAAAAAAAAGTAGAGTAAAAAAAAAAATGTCAGGGTGTACAATCAATATACACCCACAATATACATGCTCCGGGCCGTGTATATCGTGCATGTGTACTGTGCCGGTAAAATAGCTGCCGTGGTAAAAAAATGGATGCTCATAAATTGAGCGTCCATTTTCCTAATCCGCGCACAACCACCTCTCCTGGGTGCCCTATGCCATGGATACGCTAGGGACACACAATTTATCTGTAACATGTCCTTTTTAGAGTGGCAGCTCATTTGCTTATTGCATCAGGTGCCCAAGAGAGGTGATTGTGCGCATGTTTTTTTTTTTTAAAGAAAACAAATAAAGGAAAATTCTTTATACATTGCCAGTTATAAGGAAAAAGAAGGCCCTAATTCAATTAATCTGGAGCATAAATTAAGCAAAATTTACTTAAGGAATAGGTGCGTTTAAATGCTATATTTATTTTATTTATTTATTTTGAATTTTTATATACTGACATTCTTGTATCAGATACAAATCATACCGGTTTACATTAAAAATAGAGTATGCAGGAAAATAGGTTTCCTAAGTCAAATACATTGAACATATTTAATAAACAAGGGATTACTAAACACTATGAAAAAGGTTAATTAACAAAGGAAAACTTAAGGGAATTAAATTAAGCGTAGCACAAAAGATTGCACGAAGGGTTGCACAAAGGGGAGTGCCCCTTTGGCACACCCCTTCGGCGCGCGACACCTGGTGGAATGTGGCCGTTTACCGGCTCGCCGCTGAGCGTGATGACGTCATTATATATCAAATATATAAACCAATGACCAGCCTGGTGAGAGTTCATTTTTTAACTCTTGAGTCTATAAATTTTTTAAGTTCCAATGGTTCTAGAAATACGTATCACTCATTTAGATGTTTTACGATACATTTACAGGGGAAATACACTATCATCTGGGCTCCCGGTTGCTTAACTTCTGAACCCATCTGAAGAAAGTTTATCCTCCTTATCTGAACTACTTGCAGTAGAAAATGGGCTCCAGCGTTTCCAGTAGTAGTGAGGAATTCTCAGATTGGGAGGCCACAACTTCCATGCCAGAAGCTTCTCGGAGAGCAGTAAGTATTAAAATAAAAAAATTAGGGATAGGTAGGATTAGGGAAGAGATGGGAAGGGGAGGGTTAGGGACAGGAAAGCTCCCACCCAGTCCACTCCTTAATTGGAGCGGACTGGGAGGGAACCGGGGAGGCCCGTTTGCGTCACAGCGCGTAATTTTCTAATATCCCCCCTCTGCACGCGGAGCACGCCACCCACCTGCACATGCGTGCGTGGACATGAAAATCCAGCGTGCATGAGCGTGCGGGACCCTTATTTTAGAACATGCGCATGCCGACATACACGTTATAAAAATGGCGTGTCTATGCATTCATGCGCTCGTTTTAAAATCAACTCCCTAGTAAATTGTAAAAGTTATAACCAGCAAAAAACAAACAGGAATTAAAGAACAAGACTGCTCCATAAACAATATCTAATTAAGATTTATTTTAACTAGTCCAAGCCCAGGAAAGATTTAGTACTAGTCTGTATGCAGGATACGGTTTAAAAGTGAAACAGGGTATTGATGTAGGACCAGCTGGCTGTGCTCCTCAGTCAGGACTGAAATGTCTGGGCTAGATCTTTCTAGAGTTGAAGAAAACAAACCATCTTAACCCAGGACACTGGCTTCCTGATGTAAACTTACATAACCTTAATACTCACAAAACATTGCAATTTCCTGGGGAAAGTTATGAAATGCCTCCATTTTGAATCAAAGCTTTAGGTCAACTACTTCATTCTTGAGTAACACACAGGCCGATACAGTAAAAATCGCGGGACAGCAGGCGAGCGCCCGTTCTCCTGTGCGCGCAATTCAGTAATTACTCAAATTAGGACCCGTGGTAAAAGGAGGCACTAGGGACACTAGCGCATCCCTAGCGTCTCTTTTTTGACAGGAGAGGCATCTGTCAGCGAGTTTGACAGCCAACGCTCAATTTTGCTGGCGGCGGTTCTCAAACCCGCTGACAGCCACGGGTTCGGAAACTGGACGCTGGCAAAATTGAGCGTCCGGTTTTCAAGCCGTGGGCCGATTTAAAATTTTTAATGTCGCCATGATATTAAGTCGGAGGGTGCACAGAAAAGCAGTTTTTATTGCTTTTCTGTATACTTTCCCGGTGCTGGCAGAAATTAGCTCCTACCTTTGGGTAGGTGCTAATTTTTGAAAGTAAAATGTGCAGCTTGGCTGCACATTTTACTTACTGAATCGTGCGGGAATAACTAATAGGGCCATCAACATGCATTTGCATGTTGCGGGCGCTATTAGTTTCGGGGGGGGGGGGGGGGGGGGGGGGGGGGGTTGGACGTGCTTTTTCGACGCTCTATTACCCCTTACTGAATAAGGGGTAAAGCTAGCACGTCGAAAATGCGTGTCCAAACGCGGGTTAACAGTGCGCGCCACTGGAGCGCACTGTACTGTATCGGCCTGACAACGAATAGCCTCCTAGCTGCAGAATTGCCCGACACTGCAGAAGTCCAGATGCCACTTGTATGGTAAATTTAAGATTTTGCAAAAAGGAAGGCATTACCAATAGGGAAGACATAGGTTCTCGGGAGTCACAGCAGATAGAGTGAAATGGAGTTCAGTGTATCTTTTAGAGAAAATATTAATGACTGATGTTGCTTCATATACTATCAGACAGATCGAAAGTTGATTTCATCAACACTGTTTATTGAATGCATTTCCAAAATTGCTGTACAAATGACTGTGGTTTATCAAAAAACACAATAAAATTATATACATTCAATTACAGAACATTAAATTCCCCATGAATTAATGTATTAAGGCTGAACAGAAGATATGTCCATTGCTGTAACAAAAAACAGACTTTATAAATATACATGACATCATACTAACAGGCAAGGATTCAAATTTTAGGAGATCATGAAGCTTGTCAAGCCAATAAATATGATCTCGTAATGTTTCAAGGCAAACAGCCCCACCTGCTACCTAGTTTACATTCCTTCCAAAAAAAGTTCCCAAATGTTTAAATAAGTTTACAAAGCAACATTTCACATTAAAAATACAAAAGTTATTTTCGGCACAAAAGTAAGCATAGATATTGGTGGGCAAAGACAGTCAGTATCTGTATTTAGTGGAATAGTCTTTTGGAGACACCACCAGACCTCTTCCTTTTCTGGCTCCTCTATAAACGGTCTCCACGATGTCAATCATCTCTTGCTTGTCCTCCATTGCCCAGTTGATTTTGTTATTATTACCAGTACCTAAATCAATCATGATGTGTTTGTTCCTTAAAAAATAAAACAATAAAATAAAAACATGTAAAGAAAGTACTTTCTTCAGTTTAGATATGCAAAGTTTTAAAAACAGAATTTACTGATAACACTGGGGAACAATTTTTAACATAATTCCTATTGAGTTCGATTTTTCAGCTGTTTTAGACTTAAATAAGCATGCTGATTTCAAAACTGCAGTTAATTTTCTTCTATCACGTCAAGCTTTTTCTCTACAGCCTTAGGCCTGGATTTATCAAACTGCACTAAATATCGCATGTGATAGGAAAAGGGGCGTGTTTTATGGTAATAGGCTGTTTATCGCAAAGTGCACTCTCTTAGCACTTCGCATAGGTATTACCGCAGATTCGGCAGCTCATTGAAGATGAACATTTCATCAGGACAATGTCAGAACTCCAAAAGAATGCTTGGTTGTCATTCAAAAACCTTGTCAAGGACTTTCTTGGAAATACACAAGCACAGAATTACACCGAAATTGTCCAGACACTCTTGGAGAGCTTCAAAATGCTTCGCTGCAACATGAACATCAAGGTGCATTTTCTGCATAGCCATCTTGCTGACTTCCCGAAAAACCTTGCTGCAGTCAGTGATGAGCAAGGTGAACGATTCCACCAAGATTTGAAGGTCATGGAGGCACTGTATCAGGGTAGGTGGGATGAACAAATGATGGCTGACTATTGTTGGAGCATCAGGCGAGATTGTCCACAGATTGAACACTGCTGGAAAAGCTATAAGCGTAAATTTTTACCTTAATATATATGTTTGGTAGCAGAACTTTACTACTTGTACACAATTTGACTTACAATAATATATAGCCTATGTAAGAATAAAATAACTCTAAATAAACAGTATATTCAAGTACTTTTTCTCTTTTATTTCCTTTGTATGTACATTTTATATGATTTTTGGGACAAAGAGAAGGTATCCTGTACCTTAAAAAGTTGAAGTGATAGAGAAAACCTGGGGTCATTTTTAGATTCAGATGCAAAAGTTAGTCAAAAACAAGTGTCAGATCTAACTCAATGAAAATTGTGTCCCCCAGTGTAATTGGTCATAAATGCCCAAGAAATCTGACAAAAATTGTCAGTGTCACAAATGCACCATCAACAAACCAGAATAAATGTCATAGCTAAGCCTGTTTCAGAGTCTTATGGGTATGTAAACATTAGGGGTGGACTGGCAGAAAAGTGTCATGTGTTTTCATTTTGTTTTGTTAAAATTAAATAGCACTTCCTAAAAATTAGCAGGCATTAAAACAAAGTGATGAAAGCTCTTTCATGTTAGCGTGCAAAATGTTTAATATGTGCAAAACATTTTAGCATGTACTAAACCAACACAAAAGTAAATGGGACATCCCTAGTAAATATGGAGCAGCCTCAGGAGTTAGAACTCGTCCAGTAATAGGACCTGACCCAACCAGGGCAACTGTACCTGAAAAATGGCAAGGGAAAAAAATGTCTGAACAACAAGAGTTCCTTTTACAGTCAAGAGACATCAGTTGCCCTTTTATAACTTTTCTTTACCTAAACTTACAAACTATAGAAATTTTGCAAAGCCCAATCATACCAGCTTTCACACGAAAATGCTTTGGGGGGCAAGCTTGTAAGACACAAGATTCTTGGAACAATTCAAGAACACTGATCAACAAAGCCTTTATATTGTGTAATTATATCATAATGAATACAGCAAAATGCTATTTACATGTTCAAAAAATGTACAAGCTTGCCTAGGGACTATGTATTGTCTTGGTTGGCACGTTGGCCTCAGGAACAAGGAGCATCTTGAAACCCAGGAATGAAGGGAGGTTGCTGAAGTGTCTTGACTCCAAGAAAGGCCTGGGTAGCAGGAGCAGCAAGAAGTACCTTGGGCCTAGCAGGAATGTAAAAGGGCTGAGTGAGAGATGGAGCGGCGAGAGGGGAAAGGGAAGGGCTGCAAGAGGGAAGAAAGGAGAGCGAGAAGGACTGTGTAGGGGAAGGAGGCCAACTGAAGGTAGAAAGAGGACTGCATCAGGAGGGAGTGGAAGGGACACTGAGCGGAAGAGAGTGGGAGGTCTGCACCACAGTGGGCTAAGGGGTGTGCACTTCTCAGGGAAGAAATACACTCCCCGTGTATTCCCACCACAGCCACTCTTTCCATTCAAATTTTTGGAGGATTGTAGGCAGAAGGCAAGAGTACATGGCAACTGCATTGTGTGTCCTACAAATAAGCACTAGAGGAATTTTAGAATCCCTGGATTCTTATTTTGCTAAGAGTTTCTCCCATTTAACAAGGGAAGAAATGAAAACCAAGCATATTCATGGATTTTCTAGTGCTTTTCAATATAGAAAATTGACCTGAACTTCATCAATTTCTGATCATGTTCAATAGTGTAACCTGTAGGATCATGATGGACCTTTCTCTCACCAGGTGTCAAGCCAGTTGGCACAGTTTAACATAAGAGCATGCCATACTGGGTCAAGCCCAGCATCGTATTTCCAACAGAGGCCAATCCAAGTCACAAGAACCTGGCATGTTCCCAAAAACTAAGACTATCCCATGTTACTGTTGTTAGTAATAGCAATGGCTATTTTCTAAGTCAACTTAATTAATAGGTAATGGACTTCTCCTCCAAGAACGTATCCAATCCTTTTTTAAACACAGCTACAGTAACTGCACTAACCACATCCCCTGGCAACAAATTCCAGAGATTAACTGTGCGTTGAGTGAAAAAGGAACTTTCTCTGATTAGTTTTAAATGTGCCCCATGCTAACTTCAGGACTGCCCCCTAGTTCTTCCATTATCCTAAAAAGTAAATAACCAATTCACATCTACCGGTTCTAGACCTCTCAATTTTAAATATCTCTATCATATCCCCCCTCAGCCGTCTCTTCTCCAAGCTGCAAAGTCCTAACCTCTTTAGTCTTTCCTCATAGGGGAGCAGTTCCATCCCCTTTATCATTTTGGTCACCGGTGTCTGTACCTTCTTCATCGCAACTATATATTTTTTGAGATGCGGCAACCAGAGTTGTACACCGTATTCAAGGTGCGGTCTCATCATGGAGCGATACAGAGGTATTATGACACTATACGTTTTATTCACCATTCCCTGACTAATAATTCCCAACATTCTGTTTGCTTTTTTTGACTGCTGCAGCACACTGAACCAACGATTTCAATGTATTATCAACTATGATGCCTAGATCTCTTTCTTGGGCGGTAGCTCCTAATATGGAACCTAACATTGTGTAACTATAGCATGGGTTATTCTTCCCTATATGCATCACCTTGCACTTATCCATATTAAATTTCTTCTGCCATTTGGATGTCCAATTTTCCAGTCTCAAAAGGTCTTCCTGCAATTTGTCACACTCCGCTTGTGATTTAGCTACTCTGAATAATTTTGTATCATCTGCAAATCTGATTATCTCACTCGTCGTATTTCTTTCCAGATCATTTATAAATACATTGAAAAGTATGGGTCCAAATACAGAAACCTGAGGCACTTCACTGCCTACTCCCCTTCCACTGAGAAAATTGTACATTTAATCCTACTCTGTTTCCTGTCTTTTAGCCAGTTTGTAATCCACAAAAGGATATCACCACTTATCCCATGACTTTTTACTTTTCTTAGAAGCCTCTCATGAGGAACTTTGTCAAACGCCTTCTGAAAATCCAAGTATACTATATCTATCGGTTCACCCTTATCCACATGTTTATTAACCACTTCAAAAAAGTGATGCAGATTTGTGAGGCAAGACTTGCCCTGGGTAAAGCCATGCTGACTTTGTTCCATTAAACCATGGCTTTCTAAATATTCTGTGATTTTGATCTTTAGAATACATTTTCTCTATTTTTCCTGGCACTGAAGTCAGGCTAACTGGTCTGTAGTTTGCCAGATTGCCCCTGGAGCCCTTTTTAAATATTGGGGTTACATTAGCCACTCTCCAGCCTTCAGGTACAATGGATGATTTTAATGAAAGTTTACAAATTTTTACTAATAGGTCTGATTTCATTTTTGAGTTCCTTCAGAAACCTGGGGTGTATACCATCGGGTCCAGGTGATTTACTACTCTTCAGTTTGGCAATCAGGGCTACCACATCATCTAGGTTCATCGTGATTTGGTTCAATCTGAATCATTTGCCCATGAAAACTTTCTCCGGAATGGGTATCTCCCCAACATCCTCTTCAGTAAACACCGAAGCAAAGAAATCATGTAAATTTTCTGTGATGGCCTTATCGTCTAAGTGCCCCTTTAACCCCTCACAGGCTTTCTGCTTCGGATATATTTTAAAAAGATTTTACTGTGAGATTTTGCCTCTACGGCAACTTCTTTTCAAATTCTCTCTTATCCTTTCTTATCAATGTCTTACATTTAACTTGCCAACGCTTATGCATTATCCTATATTCTTCTGTTGGATCTTTCTTCCAATTTTTGAATGAAGATCTTTTGGCTAAAATAGCTTCTTTCACCTCACCTTTTAACCATGCTGGTAATCATATTGCCTTCCTTCCACCTTTCTTAATGTGTGGAATACATCTGAACTGTGCTTCTAGGATGGTTTTGTTTGGTTTTTTTTATAACAATGACCACACCTCTTGCACACTTTTTAACCTTTGAAGCTGCTCCTTTCAGTTTTTTTTCTATTTTTCTCATTTTATCAAAAAGTTTCCCTTTTGAAAGTTTAGCATGAGAGCCGTGGATTTGCTTACTGTCCCCCTTCCAGTCAATTAATTCAAATTTGATATTAGGATCACTATTGCCAAGCGGCCCTACCACCGTTACCTCTCTCACCAGTCCTGTGCTCCACTGAGAATTAGATCTAAAACTGCTCCCTCTCTCATCAGTTCCTGAACCAATTGCTCCATAAAACTGTCAATTATTCCATCCAGGAATTTTCTCTCTCTTGCATGTCCCGATTATCTTTTACCCAGTCAATATTGGGGTAATTGAAATCTCCCATTATTACCGCACTATCAATTTGGTTAGCTTCCCTAATTTCTCTTAGCATTTCACTGTCCGTCTCACCATCTTGGCCAGGTGGACGGTAGAATACTCCTATCACTATAGACTTCCCCAACACACAAGATATTTCTACCCATAAAGATTTCATTGTGCCTTAGTCTCATGCAGGATGTTTGTCCTGTTGGATTCTATGCCATCTCGGACATAAAGCGCTACACCACCTCCCGGGTACTCCTCTCTGTCATTGCGATATAATTTGTGCCCTGGTATAGCACTGTCCCATTGGTTATCCTCCTTCCACTATGTCTCTGAGATGCCAAATAAGTCTGTCATCATTCACTGCCACCAGAAATGGACTAGAAGAATGGCACAGGTATTCATTTGCCCTATGAAGAAGGAACTGTTCCGAAACACGGACTGTGTTGGGCATTGGAACTGGGTGACCAGTATTGTAAGCCATTTTGTTTAAAAGAAAAAACAAGAAAGTATATTTCAGCGTCTTCAGTGATTTTGACAGCTAAGTGCATTAATGATATGTTTCTTACACTGAGTGAAGTATAAATTATATGTGAAGAGAAGTGGATAAGCACACTGTGGCAAAAGGACTGTATTCACAGATATTTAAAATATATAACACTGGGATTACATATAAGAAAAAATAATGACCCATGATTATAATGAATGGAGAGTTAATTTTGTGGTTTACATTTATGATGACACCCAATATAAAGGTCATTTAAATGAAAAACTATTGTTTTACGTTACGAGTGATTCTGGAAATTATTGAAGGCTGGATAGCCATTAGTATTTCCGATTGACTACCACCTGGACTTTATAAGCCTATCAGAAATACGGGTTTGTGAGCAATCATTCACTGGTATACATTCTAATTCTCCCATCTTACTTCTTAGACTTCTGGCATTAGCATACAAACATTTCAAAGTTTGTTTTTTGTTTGTATTTTCATTCTGCTTTTTAATTGATAGGGATAAGTTAGAATTTTTTAGCTCAGGTGAGTTTTTAGTTACAGGCACTTGGACTACTTTTCTTATTTTTGGAACCTTACTGTCAGGATGCCCTAATTCTAATGCATCATTAGTATCCTTTGAAGATACCTCCCTCCGAACCATGCGCTGCTGAGCGACTGTTGGCTTTTCCCCTTTGTTCTAGTTTAGTCTCTCTTTTTAAAGGTTAGCGCCTCCTATCATGTGCATCCTTCAAGGCCACTCCTCCCTCTACAGGGATAGTCATCTGCATCCACCTTCGGAAAACGTAAACACTCTCTCACCACTGGATCCAGAGGGTACAGACCTTCCAAAACCCTACCTCCTTTGAAATTAGCCTCTGGGGCACTCCAGTCAAGATCAATCAATTCTTGACTGGCTTCCTTCACAGGGAAAAAACAAGAAGCTTTACGCAGAGAAATCAAAATTTTTCTTTGACTCAGACATGGAATCTGCCCCAGGTACTCCCAACATATTCAAGGTCTGGGAAATCAGAGCCGGCAGTTCATCTCTATGAAAGAACCATAGCATAGTTCTATACTGTTCTAATTCCAGAGGAATTTCTCCATCCTCTAGAGCAGAGCTTTCCAAAGTGTGTGTCGGGACACATTAGTGTGTCGCCTGTAGTGTGGAGGTGTGTCGCCCGGTCCACAGGGCCGGCGGAAACAGGGAACTATAGCAGGAAGATCGGCGGGCAGTGGTGGAGCTTACATCACCACGGCCCGAAGAAAAGGGTCACGTTCACTCCTCCTCCTTCCTGCCTGTGCAGCCCTGGAAGAAAAACATTGCCGGAGCCGCGTGGGCAGGAAGGAGGAGGAGCATCTGCTGCGTACAGAAGAAGAGCAGCATTAATGGGCCGTTGCGGATCCCACGTCGCGACGGCCCGAGAAGAGGAGGAAACCCGATAGCAGGGCCGCTGCGGATCCCACGTCGCGGCAGCCCGAGAAGAGGAGGAAACCTGATAGCAGGGCCGCTGCAGATCCCATGTCACGGCCAGGGAAGATCAGGGCCTCTGAAGAGCCCATCCTTCGGCAACCCGTGCAGAGGGAGAGCATGTGCCAGTGAGAGCCTGTGCTTGAGCAAGAGAGCATGTAGGAGTGAGAGAGCCTGTGTGTGTGAGAGTGAGACAGCATGTGCACGAGAGAGACAGTATGTATGCAGTATGTATGAGAGAGAGGCATGTGAGAGCTGTGGATGTGTGAGATTGCATGTGAATGAGAGCCTGTGTGTGTGAGAATGTGTGAGATAGCGTGTGAGAATGAGAACCTGATTGTGTGTTTGAGGGAAGACAGATGGAGAGAAAAGAAATAGAAAAAAAGACCCTGTAAAAGGAATTGGCAAAAAAACAAGAAAGGAAAGGTGGAAAAAAAAGCCTGTGACCAACCGATTAGAAAACTAAGATCAGACAGCAAAGGTAAAAAAAAATTACTTTTTAGTGATTGGCACATGTAATCTTTGGGAATGTGCAAGAGTAGCACTTTCTCTATGCCGATCTCACAATGTACGAGATCAGCATGGAGGAAGTGGAAGCCTGTAAATATTTATTATGAGATAGGTTGTGTTGTGAAACATTTTATTTATGTATATATTTAAGGAAACATACATAAATTGTTGAAAAACATTTTGTTCGTTTAACCTTTAACTTCTGGTTTGCTGGTAGACTGAATTACTGTGTCACGAAATTATGTTTGTCTAAAAAGTGTGTCACCAACATGAAAAGTTTGGAAAGCTCTGCTCTAGAGAGTCAGGATCGGCCTCATCACCTGTGCCATTCGGATCCCTAGCAGGCAGACTCACTGCTGATCTCTGTGTACTCTGGCACTCAACAGTAGGTCCAAGCGTGGTTCCTACCTGCAACTCTGCCCGGAGGATCATTGGTTTGGGCTGAGGACTGCGCCTGAAGAAAGGATTGCAATCCCTGGAAAATTTGTTGAAGGATCCATGCCAAAACCAGAAGGTACCTGAGGAGCACCCACTGAGCTACCTTCCCCCTGCTGACGAACCAGTTAGAGGAGTCCAATATCAGGCGCCCCACCTGACGTGTCTTTATCCAGACTCATACCTGGCTGGGAAGAACCAGACTTAGTTAAATCAGAGGAAGATAATTCTCCTTGAGCCTCATAACAGCGCTGGCACAAGTTAGCAGGCACTCCAGGCTGAGATGCTCGAATATGACAGGCAGCGCAAAGGGAAAGGCACTTAGGCTTCTTAGGTATAGGCGCAATTAGGCCAACAGTACACTAAGCAACAATTGAACATAAGAAAATGCCATACTGGGTCAGACCAAAGGTCCATCAAGCCCAGCATCCTGTTTCCAACAGTGGCCAATCCAGGCCATAAGAACCTGGCAAGTACCCAAAAACTAAGTCTATTCCATGCTACCATTCCTAATGTCAGTGGCTATTCTCTAAGTGAACTTAATAGCAGGTAATGGACTTCTCCTCCAAGAACTTATCCAATCCTTTTTTAAACACAGCTATACTAACTGCACTGACCACATCCTCTGGTAACAAATTCCAGAGTTTAATTGTGCGTTGAGTAAAAAAGAACTCTCTCTGATTAGTTTTAAATGTGCCCCATGCTAACTTCATGGAGTGCCCCCTAGTCTTTCTACTATCCGAAAGAGTAAATAACCGATTCACATCTACCCATTCTAGACCTCTCATGATTTTAAACACCTCTATCATATCCCCCCCTCAGTCGTCTCTTCTCCAAGCTGAAAAGTCCTAACCTCTTTAGTCTTTCCTCGTAGGGAAGTTGTTCCATTCCCCTTATCATTTTGTTAGCCCTTCTCTGTACCTTCTCCATCGCAATTATATCTTTTTTGAGATTCGGCAACCAGAATTGTACACAGTATTCAAGGTGCGGACTCACCATGGAGCGATACAGAGGCATTATGACATTTTCCGTTTTATTCACCATTCCCTTTCTAATAATTCCCAGCATTCTGTTTGCTTTTTTGACTGCCGCAGCACACTGAACCGACGATTTCAATGTGTTATCCACTATGACACCTAGATCTCTTTCTTGGGTTGTAGCACCTAATATGGAACCCAACATTGTGTAATTATAGCATGGGTTATTTTCCCTATATGCATCACCTTGCACTTATCCACATTAAATTTCATCTGCCATTTGGATGCCCAATTTTCCAGTCTCACAAGGTCTTCCTGCAATTTATCACAATCTGCTTGTGATTTAACTACTCTGAACAATTTTGTGTCATCTGCAAATCTGATTCTCTCACTTGTCGTATTTCTTTCCAGATCATTTATAAATATATTGAAAAGTAAGGGTCCCAATACAGATCCCTGAGGCACTCCACTGTCCACTCCCTTCCACTGAGAAAATTGTCCATTTAATAAGGCATGCAGCCAGCTGTTATTTTTTCTTTTTTAGGCATCCAAAAATTTAGGTCTCCAATACTTGGGCATTCCAAACCTGGCCGTCCCTATGGATAGGTGCCGCAAAAAAAACAACTTAGGTACACAGCAAAACGCCCAACCTGTGTGCCCAAGTAAGCAGGACGGCCACTAAGGAACCACTTAACTGGGACGCACAACCGAGGCCCAACTAGGTCTCCAACTGGACACCCAATCAGGACGCACAAGCCAAACCGACAATCCTGAAGAGGCAGCTAAACGCATAGATAAAGCGCGAGAAAAGCCTTTGACGCCTACCATATGGCATGCAGCGAAAAGACCTTAGAATGGGGCCTAGCCTACGCAGGCGCTCAACCCGTCAGGCTGTCCACATCCCTTAACCTCCCACAGAGCTGGACGAACGTCGGAACGGCACGCCAAGAAAGGGGGAAGGAGGAAGCCTTTTAAACTTACCTGGCTGAGTACAGAGACGGTCTTCCTACTGCGGGGGGACAGGGCATATGCCATCACCGCCATGCTCAGATTCCTGCCTTTCAGCTGTTAAACAGCTAAGTTCATGTTGGCTGAAAAACCAGCTACCGGACCAAGATGCTCATCTGAGGGACCACAAAAATCACCTCAGGAATTCTCAACTGGGGGAGGGACCTTTTGGTATCACCACAGGAGAGCGGGGCGAATTAATTTTCCTTATTTCTCCTTTTCAATTTGAAACAAGCCCTAGTGGAGAGATGCACGTCCACCATCTGCTGGAGACGAAGAATACTAGCAGGCTGATATCACTGCAGGGATGTGTATACTAGGGATGTGAATCGTTTTTTGACGATTTAAAACAATCGTCAGATATATTTTAAATCGTCAAAAATCGTTAGAGCCGCGATACAATAACAATTCCCCCGATTTATCGTCAAAAATCGTAAATCGGGGGAGGGCGGGAAAACCGGCACACCAAAACAACCCTAAAACCCACCCCGACCCTTTAAAAGAAATCCCCCACCCTCCCGAACCCCCCCAATATGTTTTAAATTACCTGGGGTCCAGTGGGGGGGGTCCCCGACATAGTGAAGGCAAAGGTAGCGCCGGCGCCATTTTGAATATTGGCAAATCGGCCTGAGTGCAGAAGGTTGCTCCCGGACCCCCGCTGGACTTTTGGCAAGTCTTGTGGGGGTCAGGAGGCCCCCCCCCAGGCTGGCCAAAAGTCCCTGGGGGTCCAGCGGGGGTCCGGGAGCGATCTCCTGCACTCGTGACGTCGGGTCACAGGAACCAAAATGGCGCCGGCGCTACCTTTGCCCTGTCATATGGTAAGGGCAAAGGGCCACCGGCGCCATTTCTCTTAACGCAGCCGTGGCCCGAGAATGGGAGATCGCACCGGGACCCCCCCCACTGGACCCCAGGTAATTTAAAACATTTTGGGGGGGTTCGGGAGGGTGGAGGATTTATTTTAAAGGGTCGGGGTGGGTTTTAGGGTTGTTTTGGTGTGCCGGTTTTCCCGCCTTCCCCCCTCCCCCGATAAAACGATTTTTTAACCTAAAAAACTAAGACGATCAGATTCCCCCCCCAGCCAAAATCAATCGTTAAGACGATTGATCACACGATTCACATCCCTAGTGTATACTGTGACATCAGTTTGCTCTGTCTCCATCAGCTGATAGTTGCATAACCCACTTGTTCTGGATTCATCTGACTAGATACTAAGAAAATTTGCCTTTTTTTATGCTTTCATAATTACTATTCATTATAGTTTTACTTTTTGCAAGCAGCTCTGAGAAGAGTATCATCAATGCCAGTAACTGTAAGAAAATGTACATACCTGAAAAAAAACATCACAGTACAAGGATCATACAATTCATACATCTTATTGAAGTCAGGTACTTCTGTAATATCCACAAGATAAATGACAGCAAAATTTTTTACCTAGTGGAGAAGAAATAAATGTATTAAGTTAAGTATATCTGCAATAATAAATCATGCATCTTTATAAAGCACCAGACATCAGCGTGACCAAAGCTAATCCATTTTCTGTTGTGGAAAGATAATAAAATAAAAATGTATGCATGAACCAAAATGTACCTTTAGATGGCTATTTGGCTGAATTTCAACTTTAACTGAATAGCTGCAGCTTTGCAATCGAAGCTAAATAGCTGGTGCAGGGGGAGATACCCAATTTGGAAAAGAATGCCTGGCATAGCCACACAATAGGAATTCAGCTACTGCAGGTGAAATTTAAAAATGCCTTTTGTTATGTGCAAAACACGCTTTATGGCGCTTCTCCATGGATACAAGAACACTTAGATTTTGTAGAAAGTATAGTTTTTTATTGAGCAATATAAGTATTCTTGAGAGATGCTGGATGCCACTTCTCTGACAAACTGACCAACCAGCATCTTGTCGTATATATGAACTGATCCTTCTTTTATAGGTAAAATACAATACAGTATAGGTCAGAAATTCTTAAGCTGCGTGACCACCTGGAGTATCATTTATATAGGTTGTCATGTCAACAGCATGATAGAGTATCCCTACATTACCCTGACCAGTTCTCCTAGTTGTGGCCCATTTACCATCACTCTTTAGATAATCCTTTGTTCTGTTAAAATCTTGCTGTTCAGGGCAATCATTACATCTTAGGCTGTGTGTTTACAGATGCCCCTGTTACCGATGCCCCTGTAATGACACTCTAGCCTGAGGTTCTGACCATTACCTTTTGCTCGTGACCCTATAATTAGGCATCACAAATTGTCACCAGCTTCAACTGCTGTCCAGGTGTCCTTGGAATTCCTCCAGGTCAGGCTCAGTTGGGCATTTAAAGTTCACATAGCCAGAAAGGCTAAGATAGCAGAGGATTCTGGGTCAGTTGCCGCCTCCATGCTGGTGTCAAGCTCAGGCACACATATTTTCCAAGACATGATATTTGAAAAGTCAACAACTTGTAAACATCAGCATCCTTCAAGCATGGGTTCTTTCTTTTTAAGAGTGCTAGTAATGCTGAAGAAAGGTGAAAGTTAAAGACTGGAGGCTTGGGGACTACCTTAAGCCTTCAGAAACTCAATAGTTTGAGCTGCTCTGGGATACCATCTGAGCCAAATTCTGGTATATTTCATACCTAGAAAAGTGGGATTTTGGGGTTGGTTTTTTTTGCCAGATCATTAAAGCAGACAAATAACTTACTGCAGGGCTTCCCAAACCTGTCCTGGGGACCCCACAGCCAGTCAGGTTTTCAGGTAATCACAATGAATATGCATGAGATTAGTTTGTACACAATGGAGATTCAGTACATGCAAATTTATCTCATGCATATTCATTGTGGATATCCAGAAAACCTAACTGGGGTAGGGTCCCCAGGACAGCTTTGGGAAGCCCTGGCTTACTAGCAGTTAAACCAGTTTGAAGAGCAATTTTTCCAGAGAACACTATGAATATTAATTTTTAAGCACATTTAGTTTATAAAAGAAAAGTCTGACTATTACTACTTCTACTACAGATAATGGAGAAATTACTTACCTGATAATTTCATTTTCCTTAGTGTAGATAGATGGACTCAGGACCAATGGGTATAGTGTTCTCCTGATAGCAGTTGGGAGACTGAGTCAGATTTCAATCTGACGTCAGCCTACATATCCGTGCAGGAAGCTTAGCTCTTCAGTATTCTCCTCGAAAAGCAATTGTGGATATATGTGTGTTTTAATAACTTGTTTAACTAGGACTGGTTCAACTTATTTCCAAATTGGAGACCGCCAGTGCACTCAACCGAAAAACGCCGACACTCGGCAACTAGGGTGTCTTGAACTAGGGGTAATGCCTGGCTTACCTGTGCTTGTCTTGCTCGCGGGGGCTGTCACCAGAGGTTTCCTGGTTTTGGGGCAGCCGTGGACGGAATACTGAGTCCATCTGTCTACACTAAGGAAAACGAAATTATCAGGTAAATAATTTCTCCATGGTATATACAAAAGCTACTCCCGAACCGGGTGGGAGGCTGCCCGTGGCCCACTTAGTACTGCCCTTGCAAATGATGTATCCTCCCAGGCCTGAACATCCAGGCGACAGAACCTGGAGAAGGTATGTATGGAGGACCATGTCGCCGCCTGACAGATCTTGGTGGGTGCCAGCATCTTGGTTTCTGCCCAGGACACTGCCTGGGCCCTTGTGGAATGGGCCTTGACTTGTAAAGGCGGAGGCTTCCTGCCTCTATGTAGGCCACCTTGATTACTTCTTTGATCCAGCGGGCTATGGTTGCCCGCGAGGCCGCTTCCCCGTGTTTCTTCCCACTGTTAAGGACAAATAGGTCTGTCTTTCGTACAGATTCCAATCTTTCCAGGTATTGGACTAGGAGTCTGCCGACGTTTAGGTGGCAAAGACGGCGTGAGTCTTCAGAGTCCTTATGTTTATCTGGAGATGATAGAGATATGGTTTGGTTTAGATGAAATTGAGAAACCACCTTTGGAAGAAAAGAGGGGACCGTGCGTAGTTGTATGGATCCCGGTGTCAACATGAGGAACAGTTCTCGACAGGATAGGGCTTGAAGCTCGGAGATGCGACGGGCTGAACATATTGCCATTAGGAATACAGTCTTCAAGGTCAGTAGCCGTAGTGACAGACCGCGGGTAGGTCTGAAGAAAGCTCCCGCTAGGAAGTCTAATACTAGATTGAGATTCCATAGGGGCACCGGCCACTTTAATGGTGGTCGGATTTGTTTGACCTCTCTCAGAAAGCAGGAAACACATCTGGATTGGTTGCTAGACTGATGCCGTCCACTTTTGGCTCTGAAGCAGGCCAGCGCGGCCACCTGAACCTTGAGGGAGTTGAGAGACAACCCCTTCTTCAAACCGTCCCTCAGAAATTCTAGGATCATGGGGATTTTGACTCTCCATGGAAGAATCTCGCGGCCCTCACACCAGGCTTCGAATAATCTCCATATTCGTATGTAAGCTAGAGACGTAGAGAACTTGTGTGCTCGGAGCAAGGTGTCAATCACTGCCTTGGAGTATCCCCTCTTCTTCAGGCACATCCTCTCAATGGCCAGACCGCAAGAGAATCGAGTCGTGTCTTCGTGGAGGATCGGTCCTTGCCGGAAAAGGTCCCTGTGTGGAGGTTGGTACAGAGGGTTCCCAGCAAGAAGTCTTCGCATGTCCGCGAAAATGGCCTTCTTGGCCAGTCCGGGGCCACTAGACATACTAGCCCCTGTGGTGTTCTATATTGCGGATGATCCCGCCCAGTAGTGGCCATGGGGGAAAGGTGTACAGTAGGTCTTCCTGTGGCCAGGTCTGGATGAGGGTGTCAATTCCCTGGGATTGCGGTTCTCGTCTGCGGCTGAAGAACTTGGGCGTTGGGCCGAGTTGCCAGGAGATCCATGGCTGGGGTTCCCCAGCAGTTTACTATCATCTGGAAGGCAGTGGTTGACAGCGTCCATTCCCCTGAGTCCAGACTCTCTCTGCTGAGGTAGTCCACAGTGACGTTGTCTTTTTCCCGCGATGTGGGTGGCTGAGATCCCTTGTAGGTTTGCTTCCACCCACGCCAATAGGGGGTCTATTTCCAGGGACACCTATTGGCTTCTGGTTCCTCCCTGGTGGTTGATGTAGGCAACTGTTGTGGCGTTGTCAGACATGACTGACAGATTCGCCCCAGAGTCTGTGATTGAATTGTAGGCAGGCTAGTCTGACTGCTCGGGCTTCCAGTCGGTTTATGTTACATCTCGACTCTTCCTTGTCCCATTGCCCCTGGGCCGTCAGCTCCTGGCAGTGGGCTCCCCACTCTTGCAGGCTCGCATCTGTGGTGAGCAAGATCCAGGTCGGTGGGGATAGTCTTACTTCCCTTGCTCAGATGGTCTTCCTATAGCCACCATTGGAGCTGGGTCCGAACCTCAGCCGGTAGCTGGAGGCGAACGGAGTAGTTCTGGGACATCGAATTCCATCGTGACAGTAGGGAACATTGTAGTGGGCGCATGTGGGCTCTTGCCCATGGGACACTTCTAGGGTTGATGTCATGAGACCGAGGACTTGGAAGTAGTCCCATACCTTGGGGCGAGCTTAATTCAACAGTTTTCGCAACTGGTCCATCAGTTTCCTTCTCCTTGTAGGGGGAAGAACGACCTTGTCTTGTTTGGTGTCAAACCGGACTCCCAAGTATTCTAGCAATTGGGAGGGCTGCAAGCAGCTTTTGGCTGTGTTGAAGACTCACCCGAGATTCTTGACTCTGGTGGTCGCCTGGTAACTTTCTTCTGGAGATTTTGCCCTGATCAGCCAATCGTCCAGATACGGATGTACGAGGATTCCTTCTTTCTTCAGTGTCGCCGCCACTACCACCATGATTTTGGAGAACGACCGAGGAGCAGTAGCTAGTCCGAAGGGTAGCGCCCGGAACTGGTAATGATGGTCCAGTATTGCAAAGTGTAGAAAGTGCTGATGGTCGTGGTGGACCGGGATGCGGAGATAGGCTTCGGATAGATTCGGTGAAGTCAGGAATTCTCCCGGTTGTACTGCCCTTATGACTGAGCGTAGGGTTTCCATGCGGAAGTGCGGTACCTTCAGGTAGCGATTGACGGTCTTGAGGTCCACGATGGGCCGGAACGTTCCCTCCTTCTTGGGGACAGTAAAGTAGATGGAGTAGTGACCAGTATTTAGTTGGTGCGTGGGCACCGAGGTTATCGCCTTTAGGATGAGTAGTTTTGTCAGTGTGGTTTCCACTGCCATCCTCTTGACACGGTGATCTCACAAAGTTGTCTGGAGGGATGCTGTGGAAGTCCAGATAGTATCCCTCTCGAATGATGGTTAGGACCCACTTGTCCGACGTTATCTCGACCCATTTTTGGTAGAAGAGGGTAAGTCTGCCCCCTATGGCTTCTTCCTGTGGATGGGTCTGTTGATTCTCATTGTGGGTTGCGGCCGGGGCCCCGTACCTGAGCCGGCTCCCCTCTTGTTGAGCCTGTTCCGAAAAGACTGGGCCCTGCCTGCGGGGCGAGGAGCTTGGTATGTGTTTTTATACGGTCTAAAATGCTGGGCTCCTCTGCCCTTGGTTTTTTGGGGAGAGGAGCGCTGGGTTCTTTTGTTCCTGTCCTCCGGTAACCGGGGTACTGGGGATTTGCCCCATTTTTTGGCTAACTTCTCCAGTTCGCTCTCGTGAGTTTTGTCTTGGAGGTCATGTCGGCTGACTAGTTTCGGAGCCATATTTGCCTTCTGGCTGCCACTATGGATGAGACGCCACTGGCTGAGGTGCGCACCAGGTCAGAGGTCGCATCCGTGAGGAAAGATATCGCCGGTTCTAATGTTTCGGCGGAAGTGGTTGCGTCCCTGGAGAGAAGCAAGCAGGCACGTGTCACCACGGCACAGCAGGAGGTGGTTTGCAGGGTCATTGATGCAACATAAAATGACTATTTAAGGATGGATTCCTGACGTCTGTCCTGAGCATCCTTGAGTGCAGCTCCTCCTTCGACTGGGATGGTAGTGCGCTTTGAGATCGTGCAGACTATGGTGTCCACTTTTGGGAACCCTAGCAGCTCTTTGGCCATGGGTTCCAGGGGGTATAGGGCTTCTAGGGCCCATCCTCCTTTGAAGCTGGCCTCCGGGGCATTCCATTCCAGGTCAATCAGTTGTTGTATGGCCTGCAGCATTGGAAAATAGCATGAGGCCTGAAGGAGACCGACCAGAACTGGGTTTGTCTTTGGCTCCGCTGTGGAACTTACACCAGGAATGGCCAGCGCCTTCAGGCTCAGAGACACGAGATCTGGCAGCTCGTCTTTGGAGAAGAACCGCATCATGGTTCGGAATGGTTCCATCCCTGGAGGGATTTCCCCTTCCTCCAGGGAGTCAGTCTCTTCCCCCAAGGTGTCTGTGTCCCCTAGGGGGGAGACTTTTGCCCGGCTGGGGCACGTCTCGGGGGGTCCAAGAGGGGCTTGGAAGGTCTTGCGCTTCTGGTGGAGACTGTGGCTGTGTCGCAAATGGCACCGATTGTGCTTGGACAAAGGTTTGTAGCCTTTTGAAGAATTCCACCCCAGGAAAAGGTCCCTGGGTCCATATTGAATCCAGTGGAGTGTCCCAAGGAGCCCATCTGAGGAGGGGCCGGGTCAGAGATACAGAGGTCCGGGGTACTATCGTTGGTGGAGCCGGATTCCTCTACTGGCTGGAAGGGGCCTTGCTTCGGTTCCCCCTGAGTCTCTTTGCACTGCAGGCAGAGGGCAGAGGCCACGTCGGGTTGTGCAGCTCTCAGGTGGCAGGCTGGGCAGAGGGCTTGTCCCTTAGCTTTCTTGGCTGGCAGTGCCATGATTTGTGCATGTGGAGTGGCTCAAAACTCATCTGTGCGCGTAGGTGCGCACGCCGGGAGACTTAGTTGTGCGCTCCTGGTGCGCAGACGATGTGCGTGCAGGCCGCTATTTGTGCGCTTGGCGGGGATGCGCATGCCGCCGTGCGCACGGCAGGGATGCGTGCACGGCACTGATGTGCGCGCCGCTGTGCACACAAGTCCTTTCTGCGCTTTGCTCGCCGCTGTGCGCACGGCTCAGTTATGCGGACAATAGGGCGCCAACGACCATGTGGGCAAGATGGTGACCCCCCCCCTCCTCCCTGGAGGGTCTCCACGAGTGTGGACCCTCGCACCGGATCGGGGTCTAGCCCGGACGGGACTGCTCAACCCGATTTAACAGACGCTGGAAGGACGATCTGTGCGGCTATCCGAGCCTCGGAGACTTTAAGCAAGTTTTCTACCTTACCTTGTCTCGGCGCTTCCTGGTCTCGTGCTGGGCGGTCTCCGGCTGCGGGGGGAAGAGGGAAAATACCTTCACCGCAGCGCTCGGTATCGCACCTGCTGCCTCTCAGCCACTCTGGGGGCTAAGTCCATGCCGCTTCCTGGTCTCGTGCTGGGCGGTCTCCGGCTGCAGGGGGGGGAAGAGGGAAAATACCTTCACCGCAGCGCTCGGTATCGCACCTGCTGCCTCTCAGCCACTCTGGGGGCTAAGTCCACGCCGGGAACCGGCTACCAGACCGAGGCTTGCCTCTGAGGGATCTCGGAAATCACCTCAGGAATTCTCAACTTGGGGAAGGACCCTTAGGCATCACCGCAGGAGAGAGGGGCTCGTCTTGTAGGATTTCTTTCTTCTTTGGTTTGGATTTTCTCACACTGTGCAAGTGTGTGTAGTGTCCCTAACTGCTTAGGAGACGGAGAAATACTGAAGAACTAAGCTTCCTGCACGGGTATCTGTAGGCTGACATCAGATTGAAATCGGACTCAGTCTCCCAACTGCCATCAGGAGTATACTATACCCATTGGTCCTGAGTCCATCTGCTACATGCTAGGAAAAAAAGAGTTGCTAAGAAAGAAAACAGAACTAAACAAACAAAATAAAGCAACAAAGCAGCCCAGAGGGAGCTTGGGGAAACCACCCCATAAAACAAATTGTACAATTTAACCTCACTATAAAGGCTGTTCTTAAAAAAAGATGCTCTCTAGTTACATATCACACCCCACAAAATTCTATACATTTGAATCTAATCAATGACACACAGAGTAGCCAAAGGCCCTACATTTGAAGGGACATTCCCTCTTTATAGATAAAAGTAATTGCCAGCTTCGCAGCTTGGTGGATGTGCAAACCACAGCCATGAAGGAGATCTGAGTTTGAGTCCTAAGGTCAAGTTATGTGCCTCGGGCTAACAGGGACTGTGGAAGCAATGTCCACAGTCATCGCTCAACAGTGCCAACTATTGGCCAGATGCAGGATACCTATACAGGGTCTCCCATGCAGTACTATGATCTGTGGATCCTACTCAAGGACTGTTACTGCCATGACAGGACTGAGATTTTGGGGGGGAGGTGAGGGAGTGGCTGTGATTTACAAACATGCAGAAAAAACCCAGGTAGTTGCAAGTAAAGGCTCATGGAAACATAGCCCAGTAGAAGTCAGTCCCAAAGGACCTGAAAGTCAAAAGCAGCAAAAGAAAATTGATGTGCCTAATCCCTTTCCAAAAAAAAAAAAAGGTTGAAGAAGTATATGCTTGCGATGTAACCAAAAGGCAGCCTGTTTCATGGGTTTGAAGTGCTGGTTCCCTCCCACTTCTGGGGAATTCTGGAATGGTCCAGTTCTCATGGTACATCTGACCACAGCCCTTCCCCTCAGCTGCAGTGGCTGAAATTTCACCAAGACTTTCCTTCCAAATTTCAGCCAGCTCCACCCATGTGTATGTATGGACGAGCAGATACGGCAACAGCAAAAAACACTTTGCACTGATGAAATATGGCTTAAAAAAAGACAAATCATTTTAATTTCTATTCTGTCCCTCAACATGTCATCCTTATCAATGTAATTCAATAAACCATAAAACTGAATTTGAAGCTGGCCACCCTTGTGACTGTTTTAAAAACAAACTAGTTTGCCAACTTTATTGTATCTGGTTTATTTCTTGGTTTTATTCCATCATTAACCTCTGTTCATATGAGCAGAGGCTCATTTAGTCCTGGGGGAATTCTGCGCTACTGCGGAGTGCTGAATTGCCATTTTCTGCGCAGAAAATAGCAGAGGAGATCCTGGCATGCTGCGAACGGAGCACGCGGGACGTGGGACATGCTCTGTTTGCAGTGAAGATGAAGGCCCTGGCGTGCTGTTCGCAGCGAAGATGGAAGGCCTCCGTGTGCAGCGAACAGAGTGTGCTTCGCTCATGGCGAAGATAAAGGCCCCGGTGAGAGAGAATGTGTATGTGTGTGTGAGACAGGGGAGGGTGAGAGAGAGCGCATGGGAGGTAAGAGAGCGGGGGGGGGGGGGGGGGGGGGTATGCTTGAATGTGGGTTTCAGAGAGAAGGAGCCTATATGATGATACTGTGAAGGTGTATGTGTGTGTGAGAGATTGGGAGCTTGTGTATATGAAAAAGGGATTGTGTGTATGTGAGGGTGCTAGCCTGTGTGAAGGGATTGTGTGTGCATGAGACAGTCTGTGTGAATGAGTGCATGGGAGACACATAGGTAGCCTATGTGAGGATGTATGTGTGAGAGAGAAAGGGAGCTTATGTGGGTGTGTATGCAAGAAAGAGGGCCCTGTATGAGGGGATGGGTGTGTGTGTGTGTGAGTGTGAGTGAGAGAGAGAGTGTGAGGGAGCCTATATGAGGGTGTGTATTAGAGAAAGGGAGCATGTGTGAGAGAGAGGGAGGGACAGAGGGAGCCTGTGTGAGGGGCCTGAGAACAGGGTCAAACTCTGGAACTGGCAATAGAGTGGAAGGGATTGAGCCTAGAGGTGGAGGAGTTGGGGCCTGAGAGGGCAAAGTGACCAGGGGAGTAGGGAGAGCGAGTGGGACACTTACAGTGAATTTCTAGGGAAATTCTGCTCAAAATATTTAAGATTCTGCATCTTTAAGTAATAACTTTTTTTCTGTATTAATTTAAAATGTAATTAAAGACTGTCATGTAAATTGTGTATTTTGACCAATATAAAGTTTGCAGAATTTTAAGTTTTTGTGTGCAGAACTCCCCCAGGAGTACTCATTAGATCATACTGAATGTCTGAGTACAATATGGTTTGTCTCCCCAAACTTATAAACTGTTGAACATTTCTCAGTCACTATAAATATTTTGTACAGTCTCCCAATCATTTCATGGTCTTATATGCATTTCTTCTTCTTCAGTCTAATCTCCTCCAAAAGCTTTGCTTTCTTCAGTTTCTCTTCGTTCCTTCCTCACAGTTTTTTTTGTTTTTTTTTGGTAGGACAGAAGGAATCGACCAGTTTCTCTTTCCCTTCCCTCCTCCCCAACCACTCTGCCACCCATCTCATTTCTCAGTTTCTCTTCTTCCAACACAAACCTCTCTTCTCCTCTTTTCATCCCAGTCTGCTTTCAGTTCTCTTCCCCCAACCTATTTGCATTTTTTGACCCATTAAGCCTCCTTTCCCTCTGTCCTTGGCTGCCTCAACTTTTCATGTTATACTCAACTACTGTCTTTCTAATGATGTCTCTCTTCTGATCTCATCAACTAGCCTCTCCCAGCCTCTCTTCATCACCAACACTGCCTGCTCCTTAAGCCCATATCTAAGTACCTCTCCTCTAACACCAATCTGGCCATTTTCTCCCCACCACTTCCTGTCTCATTCCAACTCCTACTCCATAAACCATTATTAGCCATGTAGATTTGGATATGCCACTGCTTATCCCTAGGTATGAGTAAGAAGGACTGGACCTATTCTTTGGGATGCTACCGGTTACTTGTGACTTGGATTGGCCACTATCGGAGACAGGATGCTGTGTTTGATGGGTCCATGGTCTGACCCAGTGTGAGTTTTGCTCTTACTCTCATCCCCAGTCCTTCCCCAATATCCAGTGTCCTCCTCCTCACAGCAGTCAGATTCTTCCTCTCTCTCCCCATCCCTCTTTCCCCAGCATTCAGTATCCTGCCCTCATCCATCAGTAGCCAAGATATCCAGTGAACAGTTTATGGCATGCAAATTAAACCAGTTTTTAGACCAAACATATAATTTTGGCAATCATGAAAACCAAATAGCGAATCTTGAGAACCAAATTTGGGAACCATTGGTGTAATGGGGAGGTTTCAACTTGCTTGACTTTTACATAGATGAGTATTTTTACAAGTGTATTTTAAATATATTTTTCTTTTTGCGAAATAAATTACATTCCACTCAGTTTACAATCTGTCAACAAGTAATGATAATTAATCATTTACTTAGATACACTACATGTCTCTGAACAATTTGGTTGATGACATCATACAAGGCCAGCGTGATTCTTTTCCCCCATGATGTGGCACATCAACCACAGTGGAGCTACTTCACCTCTATGGCAATGCCTACACAAAGTAAATTAGCCAACACTCAGTTCCGGCATACCTTCTCAGCAATACTGTACAAGACTTCATCCATTTTCATACATGTTGGATCCCAGTCATGACCAAAGCGGATAACTACAACACGATCTTCTTCTGAAAGGATGGCCTGGTCAACCTGCCAGCCATTGTGCAAGTGTGGGAGCATGTACGACATCTTCACAGCTATCTGCCAGGCCTGAAAAGAAAACAAACTCGTCTAAGGAGAGGCCCATCTTAGAATTCATGCAAATGAATAAAGTATGGCTGATCCTTCAATCTTTACTTAAATGTTTGATTACTAGCATAAATAAGCATGTCAATATTATCAACTGCTTAAAGTAGTTTTCAAAGTGCTCTACTCATTTAGATATATATATATATATATATATATATATATATATATATATATAAATAAGATAAAAGATGATATAGTCTGAGCTCCTGATTTCCTGAGGAAGATTTTTCAAGATTCTGTGGCAATTATATGGCAAATTTGCATAATTTTGCATAAATATTCACACATGACTGCAAAAAATTCATTTTTTATTAAAATTATTGAAACTATTTACAATCAGGCCAATGCAAAATCAGACCGTAAAATGAGCACTCATTGAGCGCCCACTCTCCTAACATGCGCCAATCCACCTCTCCTGTGCGCCTAATTTAATATTTTAAAATATGTGCATTGGGTACACAATTTTTGGCATACATGGGTAATAGTTAATAGCCTCATCAACATGAATTTACATGTGATGAGTACTATTAGCTACGTGCTGGTTTGGACATGCATTTTGGATGCATTAATACCCTTACTGCATAAGGGGTTTTGGACGTTCATACAAAATGCGTGTCCAAGCACATGTAAAGCCATGCGCTTGGCTGAGTGCACTATATCGCACCAGCCTGAATGTGAAAAGTTTGTTTTAAAAAATACAAAATTTAATAAGTACAAAAATTTATCAAGGTACAAGTTACAAACTTAACAGTGAAATATCACTTTTGTTTTGAACTGAAAATAGTGAAATGATCCTTTTTATATTTTCTTGAAAAAGTCCTTGTTGTGCGAGTATATGCACTTATGTATACATCAGCAGTTTGTCATGCTGTTCAGAAAGCTATGTGCACAAATGTTGGACACATGGTCTAACACAAAAAAAGGTTGAATAAGCACAAGTTTGAAACTTGTCAGCAGCAGTAGTGCCACTCATCAAGGCTTCTACGAATTGTAATTAATGCCCTCTCTGCCGGCTTAAAGACACCAGCAGTTGCAGACTTCCAAAACACATCCAAGTCTTTGTAGTTTGTGTAAGGTTGACCCCATATGGAAGTGCAAGAACCTCCGTATACATTACCGGTAGATTTATTTTTATTTACGTGTTGGGAGTAGTGCCCCTTTAAGAGCTGGCAGTCATAAGGATAAGCGTTTGCCCTGCCACAATGTTTACATTTACTCTGGGATGGTGGGAGGGAGAAGTCTAGAAACACTGTCAGAAAAGCCCCAGCCCCATGTGGCTTTCCAGTCACTTTCAGCTACAGGGTGCTGGTACTCCCATGCTTCTCAGCATTTGTGTGAACAGTGCATGAGTAAGGGTGCCACACAGTTCAAACTTGCTGAGTCATGCAGAGCCTTGATATGGTAGCGGAATATGGTCAACATTGCACTTCCTCCCTCCCTACCAAAACTGCTAGAATGGGGGGCAGGGCATGGCCTTGACCCCGATTTTAAAATACACTAGTCTACACAATGGATATGAATGCATTGAAACTACAAAAGGGAAAGCAAAAGGTCATCAAGGGAATTATTAATCAGAACAGAGCGAAAAGATCTGTTTTGAGGAGACACAAAGAAATCAACGTGACATTTTTCCTTTCTAAAAAAGGCGACAATTGCAGAAGATGGGGGTGTATCCAAACCCTGACAATTGCAGTTTTAAAAACTGTATTGATGGGGGATCATATGATGTGGTGAGCAGGGACAGATGCGTCTGAGCCAGCTCTGGGTGCCACATCCCCCAATCAGAGACGATCCACCTCTAACTGCCTCCAGAATACCAACAACCAACTTACCAGCTACCTCATATGTCGATTACCACATATATGCAAAGATCCCCCACTCCGATGCCTCCCAAGACCACTAAAAAAGAAAAAGAAAAACCTTGAACAATGGAGGCCAAGATGGCAACGAGCACAGGTACCGAGGGGGGAAAAGCACAACTCCTACACCCTACAACACTGGAAATCAAAGAAGCAGTAATAGCAGCACGAGACAACAAGTTAGCCGGTCTATCATCTCAAATCTCTTCGCTTCAAGCCTCTAGATCAGAATTTACTCCCCGTATCGATCAAGTCAAGAGACGGATGTCAGTCCTGGAAGATGACGTCCTCGGCATCACCCGCAAAATCATAACGCTGGAAAAAACACTTAAGGAACATGAACATAAAATAGATGGACTCGAAAATAGATCCAGACGTACTAATGTGCGCCTAATTAGAGTACCCGAGGTGGTGGAGGAACAATGTTGCGCGGCCTTCTCCTCGAGTGGATCCTGGATAGCTTTGCGCCTACCGGAACTGAAGGGTGTCCTGGAAATTGAGAGAACCCACAGAGTAGGGCCGTGCCAAGACAAGGCAAAGAGGCCGAGGACCGTTATTTTTAAGGTACTGAACTATTTCCATAAACAACAAATATTGCAAGTGGCTCATAAAAAACAAATAAGAGCTCCTCTTTTGGGGATCGCGCGTCCACTTTGCTCCGGACTATTCAGCAAAGGTATCTACACTACGGAGAGCGTTCACCCCAGTCTGCAGTGAGCTAGTAAAAAGACAGATACGCTTTCCTTTGTTGTTCCGGGCAAAACTTAGGATATGGGCACAATACGAAATGCCAGAAACAGCACAAACATGGATTAATGCACTTTCAAACTGCCCCACCATTTGAAAGGCCATTTCCACGCTACGATGAGGTGATATAATGCAGACATTGGGATGTGGCACCCAGTCACGTCAAAACATGATCTCCTCCATAGTTGACCAGAGAAGTCAACAGGTTTCTAAGTTGATAGTGGGGGGGGAGAGGGGGAAATTGATGGGATTTGAGGTATGGGTTGTATCTTACAGGATAGATGGTATCTGGGGGGCTAAGGCAATCACTGATAATCTACCCTTTCAATTGTTTTCTAGAAACATCTGGGGGCTCCCTCCGTGACTCTCACACACGCTTCACAGGCCCACTAACGAGTGCTCCATCAGGCGATGCAGGGTAAAAACAGATTCTTGTCCTGGAACATAGACGGCCTGGGCTCACCATTAAAAAGGAAAAAAAAATTACCAAGCCCTTAAGCGTTTTAAAGCTAACCTGGTATGCCTACAAGAAACGCACCTGAACGCTACGGAAAATGCTAAATTGCGTAGGGAATGGGTGCAGAAATGCTCTTTCGCTCCCGCTAAAGGCAAAAAAGGAGGGATAGCAATATTGATCAGCAAAGACACAGACTTTGAGATAACCAAAGAAATACAAGATCCAAATGGCCGCTACCTTATAGTGCAAGGCCAACTAGAAGGCAATCCCCTTACTAAATGTAACGTTTATGCTCCCAATGCCCCAGACCCTAGCTTTTACAAATTACTTATCTCCCTTTTGCTTACCCACACACAAGGCTCTCTACTGGCACTTGGAGACTTTAACAGCATTCAGGACCCCACGCTGGACAAATCACATCTCCCCCTGGGTTACAAATAACCCTCGAGGTCTGGGATCCATTACTTAACCAAACATCTTCAACTATTAGACGTATGGTGAGTACTTCACCCAGAAGTGAGAGAATACACCCATATCTCTAGAGCTCACACGACCATGTCCCGAATTGACTATGTACTTGCATCCCAAGACGTGTTTCCAAAAATAGACGGGGCAGAGATAGGTCCAATGGAAATTGCGGATCATACTCCAATATGGGTGGACCTCCATCTCTCCAATGAGAAAACCCCCTCCAAACCATGGCGTTTCCCCAGCTACTTAACTGGTGACAAGTACTTCCACCAATTTCTAGAAAAAAAATGGGACCTTTTTGTTCAACGTAATTCCCAACATCAAGATAATCCCACACTGTTTTGGGAAACCAGCAAAGCAGTACTGAGAGGAAACATAGCTTATGTCTCCAATAGAAATAAACAGCTGATTAAAGTCATTTTAGAACTAGAATCGAAACTTCAAGATGCCAAATCCAACCCAGAAAAACAAGGAAATATATCGAGCATGTCTAAACACTCTGAACACCTCCTTACATCTTAGAGCTCAAAAAGCCTTAAAGATAAACGAGCATTCCTTCTTTAGGTTTGGTAATAAATCTGCAAAATTACTAGCCAGACTTGTCACTATCAGGCAACGGAGATCACACATCAAGGGCCTAAAAAATACATCTGGAGAAATACTTACAAACAAGCCCAGAAATTTGTGAAAACTTTAAGCAATTTTATGAAACCTTATATGTACAGGATTAGACGGGAAACAACTTCAACAAGGATCAGTTTTTTGATAATCTCCCACTCTCCAAGTTAACTGAGACACAACTGGAACACCTTAACCGCCCAATCTCAACAGCTGAAGTCCAAATTGTAATCAAAACCGGGAAATCACACAAGGCCAGATGGGTTCCCTGCAGACTTTTACAAAATACTATGTCACCAACTCCTTAACCCATTTCTTCTAAGACGCATGTCAGAAAAATAAATTTTCCCCAAACTTCAACAAGGCCTTCATACAGTCCTTCCTAAACCAGGCAAAGATCCACTGCTGGCTCCATCATATCGACCAATTTCTCTCCTAAACTATGACTTGAAATTTTATGCGCGTATTTTGGCACTGAGGATCAGAACTGTACTCCATCATTATTTCTACCCACCAGGCTGGATTTGTGAAAAACCGAAATGCTGGCTCTCATGTCATACGGCTTGTCAGAGCAATAGAATCCTCACAGCATATTGGTACCCAGACTCTAGCAGCTGGCTTTGACTCTGAGAAAGCTTTTGATCTAATGTCTTGAGAATACATGTTCTCTGTTCTGCAGAGGTTTGGGTTTCAAGGTCCAATCATACAGTATATCACCATGTTATACCACAAACCAACCTCACACATTATAGCCAATGCCCATATTTCAGGCCCCATCCGAATCCAAAGAGGAGTTCAACAAGGCTGCCCACTCTCTCCGATTTTATACATTCTAACTATAGATCCTCTACTCTGAAAAACTGAGTTCCCTGCTGATCCAAGGATTCACTAGTCGTGGAAGTAAATTCACAGTGGCGGCATTCGCAGATGACGCGCTAGTATTCCTTGGGCAGCCACAAAAAGAATTGCCTGTAATTCTGGAAATACAGAAAGCTTTTGGAAAATATGCCGGTCTGAAAATTAACTGTGAAAAAATCGGAAGTACTGGACATATTAGAGACTTTAAGGACATGATGGTCAGGACCTTTTCCCTTAAAATGGGTCACACAGGATCTGAAATATCTGGGTATTCATATACCAGTTAATCCCATCAAGCTCTATGAATTAAACATTACTAAACATTGCAGCTCTGGCAAAACTTACCACTATCCTTATCTGGCAAAATCTATCTACTAAAAATGATGGAAATATGCAAATGGCTTTATACCTTTTATATGTTACCCATCTGGCTTACTAAAAAGGATATTGATAACATCAACAGAGGATAAAGAAATTCCTGTGGTGTGGGAAAAAGTAAAGGATTCCTCAGGATGTACTAATGCCTCCCAAAACAGACGGAGGCCTCAACTGCCCTAACCTTTTGCTCTACAACCTGGCCAGCCTAATGAGACATAGCCGTGACTGGTTACACGACACCTCTTACTCACCACCACTGGAGTCCTTTAAAACATGGGTGTTGCCCCTCTCCTTAAGCGTGACTCTGCACATGGACAGAAAGCTGCTCCCGGCTGAGATAAGGTCCAGTTTAATATTCCGCCCAACCCGCAAAGCATGGAGAATGCTATGTTCAATGCTTCATGTACCACACACAGCGACTGCGGGCCTCACCATAGGTGGCAACCTGGATTTTATGCCTGGAAAACACTCTGGTCACTAGATGGCATGACCAAGGTCTTCGATGGATATTCCAACTGATCGAGTCCAAACATGATGCTCAACATATTGTATGCTTCTCTGACATACAGGAGACATTCTCCATACCCACCAGGGACTTCTACAGTTATCTGCAAATACAGCACTAAATAAACCTCCTGCAAATCAGCAATCCAGGTCTGCTGAATTACCATAAGTTATAAGAGCTCCTCGTGGGAGCGGATCAATGCCAACAAAAATGTGCTCAATTTTATAGGGAGCTACAGAAAGTCCAGTCTAATCAGCACCTAAGGGTAATCACCAATAAGTGGTCTACTCTCACATCTAATTCTTTGACCTCAGAGGACCTACAACTGTGCTTCTCCAATATCCGAAATATCTCTGAATGTGTAACCCTGACAAACAACTTAAATTCTTACACCAGGCCTTCTGTGCTCTGCAAAAGGCACACCAAATGCATCTTATACCAGACCCTAAATGTACACGCTGTGACGGGCCACAAGCAGATTTTATCCATAGTTTTTGAACTTGCCCTACCTTAGATGATGTGTGATGGTAAATGGAACTTACTCTGAAGAGAGAGCCGTGTTAAGCGGAGTGCCACAAGGATCGGTGTTGGGACCGGTCCTGTTCAATATCTTTGTGAGCATCATTACGGACGGGATAGAAGGTAAGGTTTGTCTTTTTGTGGCCTCAGAGTGGACACGCTGGAAGGAGTGGAGAGAATGAGAGGTGTAGAACAGGTAGAAGTGAATTGGTTATTTACTCTTTCAGATAATAGAAAGATTAGGGGGCACTCCATGAAGTTAGCATGTGGCACATTTAAAACTAATTGGAGAAAGTTCTTTTTCACTCAACGCACAATTAAACTCTGGAATTTGTTGCCAGAGGATGTGGTTAGTGCAGTTAGTATAGCTGTGTTTAAAAAAGGATTGGATAAGTTCTTGGAAAAGTCCATTATTGCTATTAAGTTGACTTAGAAAATAACCACTGCTATTATTATTAGCAACAGTAACATGAAAGACTTAGTTTTTGGGTACTTGCCAGGTTCTTATGGCCTGGATTGGCCACTGTTGGAAACATGATGCTGGGCTTGATGGACCCTTGGTCTGACCCAACATGGCATGTTCTTATGATTTAAGGAAGCTGGAAGAGTGGTCAAAGATATGGCAGCTGAGATTCAATGCCAAGAAGTGCAGAGTCATACATATGAGGTATAGAAATCCAAAAGAACTGTACTCAATGGGGGGTGAAGGGCTGATGTGCATAGAGCAGGAGAGAGACCTTAGGGTAATAGTGTCTAACAATCTAAAGTCAACAAAACAATGTGACAAGGTGATAGCTAAAGCCAGAAGAATGCTGGGCTGTATAGAGAGAAAGGAATATCTAGTAAAAGAAAGGAAGTGATGATCCACTTGTACAGGGCCTTGGTGAGGCCTCACCTGGAGTACTGTGTTCAGTTCTGGAGACCGCATCTCCAAAGGGACAGAGACAGGATGGAGGTGGTCCAGAGAAGGGCAACCAAAAGGGTGGATGGTCACATAAAATGACTTATGAGGAGAGACTGAAGAACCTAAATATGTACACCCTGGAGGAGAAGAGGATCAGGGGTGATATGATACAGACTTTCAGATACTTGAAAGGTTTTAATGATCCATGGTCAACAACAAACCTTTTACTCTGGACAAAATTCAGCAGAATTAGGGGCCACAATTTAAAGCTCCAGGGAGGAAGACTCAGAACCAATGTCAGGAAGTATTTCTTCACAGAGAGGGTGGTGGATGCCTGGAATGCCCATCCGGAGGAAGTGGTGAAGATTAAAACTGTGAAGGATTTCAAGGGGGCATGGGATAAACACTGTGGATCCATAAAGGCTAGAGGATGGGAATGAAGAGAAGATCCATGGGGGTGGATTCTGGAGTGGAGGCTGGTACCTGGTGATTACTACCCTTACTCAATAAACCTTTGCACTGATAATGCAACTCCAACATTGCTCTCTGCTTCAACGGCAAAGGGGAAATGTGGAAAAGAGGATTTGCTTTCAGACAACAACTAACAAGGACTGAATTTCACAATCTGGGTAAACAAATAAGCAAGGGTGTAGCCTGCTTATTACAGCGGTTACTACCCTAAACCAATTAAGCCTGATACATCAGTTTGTATGCATATACGACGTTGCTCTTTACTTCAACGGCAGGGGGAAACGTGGAAAACAGGATTTACATTCAGACTACATCCAACAAGGTATTGATCTGTGCAGTCGGGGAAAATAAGCATCGGGGTACTTGCTTGATGCGGCGGTTACTACCCTTAACCATTAAGCCTTATGCTCACCTTTGATGCAACTCCATTACTCTCTGAATCAATGACAGGGGAGGGCAGGAAATTTGAATCAAACAGATACGAACAAGGGCCCTGAACTTGGTGGTTGATGAAACATAAGTATGGGAAAATAAGTGTTGGAGCTTGCTGGGCAGACTGGATGGGCCGATTGGCCTTTTTCTGCCGTCATTTCTATGTTTCTTACAATCCTTTTGGATAGAACTGGCAGCATTTGTGTCAAAATTGTGGGACCGTGATATCCCCCTGGACTCTCTCATTTGGTTATTAGGCCTTTATGGAGACAAAACTACCAGACATTGATCTGCCTCGACGAACATTCCTGGATAAGGTCACTTTCTCTGCAAGAGCAGCTATCTTGGCTCAGTGGATGGTCCCCACCCCTGCTCTGTTCCCGACTTGGACACAAAGAGTCAACAAATTACTGGTCATGGAATACCTCACAGCCCAGAAGATGTCTCCAAAAAGACTCTCACAAACGTCTTCCATATGGGGAGAATATCTCTCCACCTTGCCAAAGGATTATGCTCGTATTTGGTTGGTCTGTTGCTCCTCCTCAAAGTTAGCTGCGTTATAGGAAATAATTATTGTTACATTTGCTTATATATGCTTGTACTTATTCCCTTCTCTCTTTCTTTGCTCCCCTCCTTTCTCCTCCCCTTATTCTTCCTCTCTCTTTTTTCACTAGTCTCAAAGTTGTATTTTGGCTAACCGGGCCTAAGGCAGCGAATACTTTCTTCCCCTTGTCTTATCATTTACTTTTTTTTTTTTTTTAGCTGATACCTAAGGAATCCACAGATGCCTACTCAAGGATAACCTAATGTCATTTGGGATATAATTCAACCATCCTCAATCATTAGTTAGTTGTTGGGATGGGGGAGGGGCACTAGTTAAATATCAAAAGTAAAAAGTATACCTATAATGAACTGTTGCACTGCTGTATCATGTTTCTATAAACCTGAATAAGTTAAAATGTAAGAGAAAAGAACTGCACTGTCAACAGCACATCCTGTTGACCTGTATGTATGAGTGCTCAATGTGTTACTACTTTGTTATATGTGCTTGCAATGTGAATAAAAAATATTGATTAAAAAAACAAAACTGTATTGATATTATTTATTATTGGCAGACAATAACGCCAAAGGGATTAAACACAATGATAGAATGGGAAGCATTCATTTAACAGTTAAGAGCGCTTGGAGACATTGGACTTTGGTGTTTTGAGATTAGACTCATAAATGTTGATGGCTTCTTCATTTGTGGCAAGAAGGGGTTAGGTTGAGATAGTAGGAGTATTAAGAACTTAACAGGAGAGCTGGTAAATACGGTGAGGACAATATCATATGAAAGAGAAATCATTTCAGTACATTATAGGGTAGATTAAGGTGGTAAAGGCCATTCGATGCATTTACTGATAGCACATTGGAAGCAGGGGAGAGTGTGTATGTCTGCTTAGGATGTAATAGTGAGGTTTTGGGATTGGTGGTTCAAATAGAGGTGTGGTGTGATTGGGTGCGTTTGAAAACAGGGGAGGAATATAAATAGGCGAGTTGAAGACGGCGGTCTCGTTATGAGTTCAGTCGGAGAGACCGACGCCGCCATAAGGACGGTGAGGGTGAGTGTTTGCATTTTATAGTGGTAGTTTGAAGTATGTGATATATGGTTGTGGTCTCACGAAAGAGGTTTTTTTTCCTCTTTTCAGTACTAGCATAAAACCTCAAAAGAAAACAATCATCGAGATTCTTTTGATCAAGATAAGTTTCAAAACATTTACCCCGTATTGAAGATCACAGCCGCTGGAGGCGGTGTTAGCTGTTACTCCGAAGTTTGAGTGTGTTTGGAGGCATCTGATGCTCTAAGTTTTTTTATCAAGGTGCGTGGAAAGTTATCTCGAATGGGAGGACTATATGGTTTTATTTTTCTCACAATGCTGGATAAGAACTTTATGTCTTTAATATATCCATAGGTGATAGTTTAAAGGGCATAAAAGCCCTCTGTAGATCTATGGTGACCCGTGTGGATATTTGCTTCAAATGACATAAGAGGGTTGAAGAACTGATGTAACAGTAAGTAGGACTGTGGGAGCATATAAGTACGATGTCTGAAAAAATTCATTTGTTGTAATTGTAGTTTGAACTCATTTTATCAGAATAGTTGAGAGAGGAAGGTTTGAATGGTCTTTCTAATGCATTTTTCATAGGTGCATACCTGGATTCGGGAATATTTTTAGTAGAACAAGGGGAGCCATATGGCCATAGTGAATCGGGAATGCTTTTTCTGACCCACTCCATTTTGTTCAGTTAGGAGTGTGTTCAGTACGAATGGTTTTTCTAATTATATATATTTTAAATACAATATGAATTTTCAATGATTCTTAATTCACAGTACAATGTTATGATAATGTACATACGATAAATGTTCATCTTAAAATATTACTGAAAAGTATTGGATAATAAAATACAGGGGATAGTAGTTTTGTTAAGGGTGAATACACTCGTGTAGGGGTGTGTAGCTCAATGAGTGATACTATTTTATTCTAACATTTTTCAGTATTAATACAATCGTGAGGTGGGAGTGATAATTCCATATTGGTGTCTGGTCTTGTCGAGTCAATTCCCCTGAAGAAGCCTGGTCGGCGAAACAAGGCCCTTGTTGGGACAGAAGAAAAAAACTGTACAAGTGGGACACACCACCGATGAGGAATTTAGAATTATTTGTTTGAAAATTCAAAAGCGATATTAATGACAAAGTTTAATGATTTAGTTATTGCATTGTAACAGTAGTTAAAGTAATCGTGAGGATACTTAGTATAAAAACTTGAACTCACAGTGGTGTTTTGCATCGTAGAAGACCAACAGCAATGATTTAAAATATTGTTTGTGTTATTCGGACAATCAAGGGACAGATTGAGGTTAGAAGTAGTATAGGAGTTGAGGGCAAATATCAGTTGGGTTTAAGATCGCAAATTTGTGGAAATTGATAAGGTTAAAATTGAGCAGCAAATTATACTTCTATCAAATGTTTATTTGTTTTATGAAAAAATGTAAAACTCAAATTATATTATATTTTCAATAAAGCATTACAATTTTAGTTAAATAATGGCGTTTTTGGAGTAGGGAAATAACAAGCAGGAGTGCTTTTTCTTTTTCCCCAAAAATCTTTTGGTTTTTAGGGGGGTTTTTTTGCATGTGATACGTGAAAGCACAAATAAAATACAGTACGTTGCCTTATTTTTTGACTATATATGTTATATATACACACACAAACAAACACATTGCATTCAGAAAGTATTAGACCCCTTCACTGTTTTCACATTTTGTTATGTTACAGCCTTATTTTAAAATGGATAATATGCATTTTCCCCTCTTCAGTCTACACAATAACTCATAACAAAGCAAAATCAGGTTTGTAGAAATTTGTGCAAATTAATGAAAAAAACAAACAAAAAAACCAAAACCCTGAAATATCACAGTTACATAAGTACTCATACCCTTTACTCAGTACTTTGTTGAGGCACCTTTTTCCAGAGATTACAGCCTCAAGTCTTCTTGGGTGTGACGCTACAATCTTGGCACACCTGGATTTGGGGATTTTCTCCCATTCTTCTCTGCAGATCCTCTCAAGCTCTGTCAGGCTGGATGGGGAGCATCAATGCACAGCTATTTTCAGGTCTCTCCAGTGATGTTCGATCGGGTTCAAGTGTGGACTCTGGCTGAGCCATTCAAGAACATTCATAGATTTATCCCGAAGACACTCCTGTGTTGTCGTGGCTGCATGCCTAGGATCGTGGTCCTGTTAGAAGGTGAATCCTCAAACCAATCTGAGGTCCAGATTGCTGGGTTTTATCAAGGTTCTCTCTGTACTTTTTCTGTTAATCTTTCCCTCAATCCTGACTAGTTTCCCAGTTCCTGCAACTGAAAATCATCCCCACAACATGATGCTGCCACCACCATGCTTCACAGTATGGATAGTATTTGCTAGATGATGAATAGTGCCTATTTTTCTCCAGTCATGATACTTGGCATTTAAGCCAAAGAATTCAAACTTGGTTTCATCAGACCAGAGAATCTTTGCTTTGAGAGTCCTTTAAATGTCTTTTGGCAAACTCCAAGCAGGCTGTCATGTGCTTTTTACTGAGGAGTGGCTTCTGTCTGGCCACTTTATCATAAAGTGCCTGATTGGTGGAGTGTTGAAGAGATGGCTGTCCTTCTGGAAGGTTCTCCCATCTCCAAAGAAGAAATATGGAGCTCTGTCAGAGGGACCATCGAGTTCTTGGTCACTTCCTTGACCAAGGCCCTTCTCCCCTGATTGCTCAGTTTGGCCGGGCAGCCAGCTCTAGGAAGAGTCCTGGTGGTTCCGAACTTCTTTCATTTAAGATTGATGGAGGCCACTGTGTTTTTTGGGAATTTATATGCTGCAGCAAGTTTTTTGTACCCTTCCCCAGATTTGTGCTGCGACATAATCCTGTCCCAGAGGTCTACAGATAATTCCTTTAACTTCATGGCTTTGATTCTGCTTTGACATGTACTGTCAACTGTGGGACCTTATATAGACAGATGTGTGCTTTTCCAAATTATGTCCAATCAACTGAATTTACCACAGATGGACTCCAATCGAGTTGGAGAAACATCTCAAGGATCATTCATGGACACAGGATGCATCTGAGCTCAGCTCTGAGTGTCATAGCAATGGTCTGAATACTTACGTAAATGTGATATTTCAGGTTTGTTTTTGTTTGTTTTTTTAATTAATTTGCACACATTTCTACAACCTGACTTTGCTTGGTCATTATGGGGTATTGTGTATAGATTGAGGAAGGAAATAATGCATATTATCCATTTTAGAATATGGCTGTAATATAAATAAATGTGGAAAAAGTGAAGGGGGTCTGAATACTTTCTGAATGCACTGTATATACATGAAGGGGCATTGTGAGTGAAAAAGAAAAGGAAGCTAAAATCAATCAGAATAGATGGGGAAAGGCAGTGCAGAAAGTGATGGAGAGGGGTTAAAATCCAAAATAAGGAGATCTGAAGACTGGCATAGATGTTATTTGAATCAGGTGAGTTAGTAAAACAGGGAGAAGAGGCTACTGCTAACAGCACTGGAAAACACAAAATGAAAAAAACAGCTACCTGAACTAAGTTTTGCTGCAAAAAAGGAATGCAATGGATTTTCCAGTTTGGAGTGGAAACAGATTGTGTGCAAAACCATTTAATACTGCCACTATGATTTATTTAGCACTGGAAATGTACACAGTACTGTACAAGGCACACACTTTTTAAAGACTGATTAGGAGAAAAATGTACTCATTGCGCTCTATATCATTTCAGATACATTCACTGAAAGCAGCGAACACTAGATTGATTAAAAATGTTACTTTTGGGCAGCCCAGTCGCTCAATTGATCGTGGTAAATGAAGTTCACTCTGAGGAGATAGGGGTTACCACTGGCATTCTTCAGGCTCTCTTCAACATTTTTGACAAAGATACTGCAGAAAGGCTATCAGAACAGGTTTGCCCTTTTACAGATGATTCCAAAATCTGAAACAGAGCAAATAGCTAGGAAGGTGTGGAAAGCATAAATTATCTAAAAAAGCTTGAGGAATGGTCTAGAGTCTGGCAGCTAAGATTTAAAGTTAAAAAATGCAGGGCCAAGCATTCTGGCTGCAAAATTCCAAGGGAGCAGAACAGTATAGGGGTGAAGTTCTGTGCAAAAACACAAGAACGAGATCTGGAGTGATTACATCTGATGATCTTGAAGTGGCCAAATGGATAGACAAGGCAACAGCAAAAGCTTGGGTGCACAGGGAGAGCAATAGCTAGCAGGAAAAAGGAGATGATTTTGTTTCTGTATAAGCCTCTAAGACAGAGCTTTCCAAACTTTTCATGTTGGTGACACACTTTTTAGACAAACATAATTTCGGGACACAGTAATTCAGTCTACTAGCAAACCAGAGGTTAAAGGTTAAACGAACAAAATATATTTCAACAATTTATGTATGTTTCCTTAAATATATACATAATAAAATGTTTCACGACACAACCTATCTTGTCGAAAACCTTTTATATTAAAAATATATAATATTCCAAGATTAATGTTATTGTTATAATTTATGAGTAACAATAATACAACAAAGTTTTTGTGTTATTCAATTTACCTCTTTAATGAGATATACGAGCTTGATGGGATGAACACAGCTTTTGAATATTTGGTGTTAATAAAAAAGTCCAAAGGGTCTTCTGCGTAATTTTAAAAAGCTGGCCAGTTTCACACTATAAAATTATTTGATAGCCTCATTCAACTAATTCTATATGGGTATGAGAATGAAGTCTGGAATTTATAGGAAGGGACAGAATGTCAATATAAATCCTACACCTCCAGTTCTGTAACTCTCTGCATCCACTGAAATTCCCCCAAACAATGGAGCTTGAATGTTTCCCTTACAGCTCATCATACTAAAAGATATTTTCAAATTCTGGTGTCACCTCACAGTAACAGCAGCACAAACACCTTCCACTGCCAGGCACATTGTGAACTAACACAAAACCCCACAAAAAAGACACTCAAAATCTATACTGCAATTCCATTGTAACATAACAGTAAAAACACCAAGGACTCAAACAACAATAACCCTACCTGTGAAAAAGCAAGGGTAAATATTACACTGGGTCCTAGAATACCAATACACCAACTACTGAGGAAACAAAACAAACCAGATTGCTATGGATCCCTATGCTAGCAGAATCTCTCATCATGGTCACACACACAGAGCAGAGACAGACCCTCACCAAATACAGAATACAAAATAAAGGAGCACAAATTAGAAAAAACTGAAATGGAAACCCCAAGAAGCCAGACTGTGTATTAACAATGGAAAAACAGAACCACCATTCCTCATAAAACAAATAAAATCAAGAAACAAAGCATCAGTTATAATAGTAAAACCATACTAATAAAAGAATATTTTAAAACTACTGATAAATAGAATTTCTATTAAAATCATATACTTTTTTTACAATTTCCCAAACACCAATAAAATATTTCAAAACAGCACATATATCAAATAACACCCAATAATTAAAACTAATAAGGATTTTAAAAGGCCCCTGCTGTCCATACATGGGAGCTCTTGATTTCCAGTCACCCTGATATTGTCAAGGATTAGGAGGTTATCCTCTCTCTCTCACACATACTCCCATGTCCATTCTCTCTCACATATACACTGTCACATACATACATATTCATGCTCTTATACCCACCATAACTTCTCGCTCTCACAGACAATGACACTCTCAGGCTCTATGACACTCTTTGCCCCTCCACACAAACTCTTACTCCCCTGGATTTTCTCATATACACTCATGCTCTCACTCTCTCTGGCTCCCTCACATACACACAAACACACACACCCAGGCAAGCTCCCAATCATTCTCACACAAACACACACACCCAGGTAAGCTCCCAGTCATTCTCACACACTGAAACTGACTCCCAGGCAGGCTCCCATTCATTTTCACACCACTCCTTCCCCATCCTCCAGGCATGCACACATTCATTCTCACTCACACAGACCCCCAGGCAGGCACCAATTCATTCTCACACACACACACACACATACACCACACACAGGCAGGCACCTCTTCTCACACATACAAACCCCAGGAAAACACCCATTCATTCTCATACACAGACACACCCTCAGGCAGGCACCCATGCATTCACACACATACACCCCCAGGCAGACTCCCATTCATACACATGCACACACTAAAGGCAAGTCCCCCTCTTTCTTGTGCCAGCAACCTCGGAGTCTCTCTCATTACTCTGCTGCCACTGTCACTGATGCCGCATGGCTAATGGGGAGGCGCTGATTGCTGCTACTGGCACTGAAGCCCATTCTGCTGCCTCCTCTGTGCAAGCCCCGTGGGTTTCCACTTCCTCGTACATTGTGAGATCCGCATAGAGAAAGTGCTACTCTTGCACATTACTAAAGATTACATGTGCCAATCAGTAAAAAGTTTTGGGTTTTTTTACCTTTGCTGTCTGATCTTCGTTTTCTAATTGATTGGTAACAGGCTTTTTTGTTCCACCTCCCCTTTCTTATTTTTTTGCCAATTCCTCACATTATTGTCTTTTTTTCTATTTCTTTTCTCTCCATCTATCTTCTTCCCTCAAACACACAGTCAGGTTCTCATTCTCACATGTTTTCTCTCGCTCACACACACACAGGCTCTCACTGTCACATGCTCTCTCTCATATAATCATTCATACACTCAGGCTCTGTCACATGCTGTGTCACACACACACACACAGCTCTCACATGCTGTGTCACACACACACACACAGCTCTCACATGCTGTCACACACACACACACCTCTCACATGCTGTCACACACACACAGCTCTCACATGCTGTCACACACACAGCTCTCACATGCTGTCACACACACAGCTCTCACATGCTGTCTCTGCAAAAATTCAGGTCCTCACTCCCACAAACAGGCACACAATCTCTCAACTCAGCTCATACACGCACACAATCTCTCAACTCAGCTCATACACGCACTCTACAGGCCCTCAGCCTCTCTTACCTCTGGGCCTCCTCTTCACGGGTCGCTGCAGAATGGGCTCTGCAGCGGCCCTGATCTTCTTGGGCCAATCTGCGGTGGGAACTCTGCTACCAGGCCTCCTCCTCCTCCTCTTCTCAGCCGGCGGCAACAACGCTGCTCCTCTTCTGCACGTGGCTGATGCTCCTCCTCCTTCCTGCCCACGTGGCTCTGGCAACATTTTTCTTCCGGGGCCGCGTAGGCAGGAAGGAGGAGGAGCACCTGCACGTTTCGACGTGACCTTGTTCTTCGGACCGTGGTGACGTGAGCTCCACCACAGCCCTGCCGATCTTCCTGCTGCGCGTCTCCGGCACAGCACAGTGATACTTTACTACTCAGCCGCCAGTGGGATGAGGTCCACCAGCGGCCGCATTGGCTCCCACTTGCTTCGCCCCGTCACGTGCACCAGGCTTGCGAGACACACAGGCACACTGCAGGCAACACACTAAAGTGTCGCGACACACACTTTGGAAAGCTCTGCTCTAAGACCTCACCTATAGTACCGTTTATGATTCTGGAGATGCACCTTGAAAAAGATATAACCAAATAAAGTCAGTCCCGAGGGCAGCTACTAAAATGGTCAATTGTCTTCACTATAAAACATGTAAGGACAGATTTAAAGATTTAAACAATAGATACCCTGGATGAAAGGTGGGAAAAGGGGAGATATGAGAGAGAGAGTTAAATATCTCCAAGGAATAAATGCACAGGAGGCAGGCCTCTTTCTACAGAAAGGAGGCTGTGGAACGAGGGATCATGGGATGAGAGTGAAAGGGGATAGATTGACTCAGGTGTCACTTAAGTTTTTGTTTTTCTTTACAGAAAGGGTGGTGGACATATGGAACCGCTTTCCCTGTGAAAATGGTGGAGAACAGACCTGTATCAGAATTCAAGAAAACATATGACAAACACAGAAGATCTAAGGGAGAGGAAGGTGAGCAGGAGGTGTGTTTGGACAGACTGGGACGGACGTATAGTCTTTATCTACCATCACGTTTCCATGCCATAGGTCCTTAGTTCAATCAATGGGTCAGGCCTTCCACTCCCCAGGTCTTCTCAGCACTGGTTATGCTATGAAAGCAGGGTTCACATTCCACTCCCCTGGGGAGGGAGGAAGAGGACTTGGGGGAATCATGGTCATTGTCTAAAGGGGACACCTAGTGTCTTGATTGCAAGGTTCCAGAAGGAGCCTTGGTGCACGGCCCCCCTGGCCCAGAACTGCCATGGCAACAATTGGATTAAACATAAATTGAAAGAGGATTATAAAATAGGGGGAAAGAATCCCTGGGTAGTTGCAAATGAAGGCTAATGGCAACAGAATCCAAGCCCTGGTTCTGACTGAGCTGAAAGTACAAAACAGCAGGAGGCAACAACTGTGTTAAAAAAAAAAAAAAAAAAAAAAAAAAAAAAAAAAAAAATCGCTTTTTTTTTTTTTTAGTTTTGAAATATCTTAATCCTGGTTCCCAAAGTGCAGTTCTAGGAACCTAGGAGTTCTCTGTAGGTTAAGGGGAAGGACTGCCCATCAAAATGGTGCCGGCCCCACCCCAAAAGTGATACTCAGTGCAACAGGTGAGCAGGAAGCTGTGGCTAGAAGGGCAGTAGCTCTGCGCCAGAGTTAAATCGGGAAGCAGCAGCTTTGCACCATACATCAGATACAGGGAGTAGGGGTGTTACATCTAGAGGAATGCATCAATACAAAAAAAACAGAGGTAAGCTAAGAGAGAGGAAGAGAACGTAAAAGAAAGAAGGGAGATATGGCTAATAGAAGAAAAAATAGAAAGATAAAAGGGAAGAAAAATCTAGACAAGTGAGGAGAAAGAAGAGAAGAGATGGTCACTTGTTTTTTGGTACATGAAGAAAAGAGGAAGAGACTCGCTGACAAATCGGGCCGATGCAATACCAAGTGCCACAGCGCACGGCTCAACACACAATTGGTCCTGCGTTTTGGAAGCGTGTCCATAATCCCCAATGCATAAACGGGGGTTAGCGCATCCAAAATGCAGGTCCAATCCACTGCGTAGGTAATAGGTAGCCTCATCAACATGAATTTACATGTGATGAGCGCTATTTCCCCCCCCCAATGCAAAAAAAAAAAAAAAAAAAATCTGCGCCTGATGCACACATTTTAACCCGCAAAAATTAATACCTGCCCAGAGCAGGAGTTCATTCTTGGAGGAGTCCAAAAAAATTAGAGAAAAGCAGAAAATACTGCTTTTCGGTTCCTTTTTTCAGTTCCTCTGACTTAATATCGTTGCGATAATAAGTCTGAGGAACCAAAATAGGAAAATTTAAAAAAAAAAAAAAGTATGCCATGGTCAGGTTAGAAGAGCGACACTCAAAATTGAGCATCCATTTTCCTAACCGGCTAACAGCCATCTCTCCTGGGCACCCGCTACCGGGACACACAATTTCCCCTAGCGCCTCCTTTTTACAGCGGCACCTGATTTAATTTAAATCGGGCGCCCAGGAGAGATTGATTGGCACGCAATAACGAGCACCCATTTAACGTGTGCCAATATTGCATCAGCCTGAATGTGAGCAAGATAGATCTATGAAAGTCTTGACACCTCCAGCCCCCCCCCCCCCCCCGCTGCTGGGAACTTCATGTAATTAAGAAGCATCAACATCTTCCCAGTGATTTCTAGCTAGTAGTGAAACTCCCATCCGGGTCCTTCTAATATCAAGATGAGCAAAACCAAAATATTCTTAGATCTATCACCTGGCCAAAGAGAGGGCACATCTGTCAGCCTTGTATCATGGGTAACAGCAAAGTTAGACAAGTTAAGATTTCAGCAATCAATCATTTAACAGAAATGCAAGAACTTCAGCAAAGCACACAGGTAACCATGAAGTCACTTCTCTTTACTTGGCAGCCTACTCATTGCTTTATTCTAGCTGAAAACATGAACAGAGCTAGGTCTATAAGTTAATTACGCTTTCCACTAACCAACAGCAGAAGGTGATTTCTTAGAGAATGCAAACTTCTGATAACTTTGTTAACAAATTGTTTGAATTCATTTTCTTAGCCGCACCAGACAAATTAAGGGGGTCATTTTCTATGTGGATCTTTTCGCGTGCGATAGCTAAATCAGGGCGAGTTCTGGGCGGTGTCCGCACCGGAAGGGGAGGAGTTGGGACGGCACCGGGGCAGATGCCGCGAAGACACCGCTGATGGCGAAAAGGTAAGGACCCTTTTTGTTGCCAGTTTCACGCCCAATAGCACCACCTCTCACGATGGCGCTTTCGCAGGCCCGCCCCCGCAGGATTTTCTAAGGTCTGTGACCTTAGAAAACCCAGGCCTAAATTTGCAAGGAGAGCAAATAGACCAAAAGTTGTGTTTTGGGGTTTTTTCCTCCCCTCCTCTGCCTTACTCTCATATTTATAAACATTGCCCTCTATTCCTCAGTAAAATGCACATCACAAATGTACACTTTTATACCAAAAAACTATCAAATAAGATTTAGCAACTGTTCTTTACCTATCAATAATGTTAGCATTTGAGAAGTAGAAGAAATCACAGGTGGAGAACAGGGAAGCTTATCTGCAAAAAAACAAACAACCCAAAACAAAAACCCAGAAGGGGCTTGAGAGAAAACAGTTGAGAAGTTAGGCATTTTATGTTGCTTTTAATGAAAGAATCCCATGCAGGAGTGGGATTGTGATGGCAAGGGGGAATTAAAGGAGCTCAGGGATATGCTTATCCTCCCCCAGCGACAAACATTTAATCACTCTCTGGAGACAGGTCAAAGCAGTCATATAGGCAAAGGGTTGGAACTACAGCAGTGTCAACCTGATCTTGATGAGAAGGAAACTAATGGTAGTAGTATTTAAAAAAAAAAAAAAGTATGTTGCACTGATACTTTTCAATCTGCTTGAGAACTCTTTTTCCTCTTTCGTTTGTTTATTTTCCTGATGTATAGGTTTGTAGCCCCTACAATGTCTATTTTAATTCTTCTCAGATCCTGCACCCTGCCAGAGACATCTCTGCATCTCATAAAATACTCAAGTCCATATTTACAAAGAGGCCAATGCAATAAACCCCACATTAAAAAAAAAAAAAAAAAAAAAAAAGACTATGCAGAAAATTCAGCACAATTTCTTAATACAGGTGTTAAAAAATGTAACTCCCAACGCAGTAAGCAAATATATTCAAGTTAAAAATGTGCACATAGAATATACACTCAGCACAGGCTGTGTATTTTAAGTTGGAGGGCTGGGGTGGGGGATCCTCTTAGACAGGATTTATGAGTATAAAGATTATTTAATTTTGCCTTTAAATCTCATTGTTAAAACAAAACAAAAATTCCATGGAAAAATTATTTTTCCCACTCATTTTTCTCCTGTGTGTTTGTAAGAAGATTACTTACTGTAGGCATCTTAGCTAGATCCCTGGAAGATTCTTACCACAAAAAGAGAGCTATGGATCAGAACAGGCTCTAATGATTCATGATTGGGGATCGATTTAAGAAGGATTGTATAAAGGCATGAAACTATCACCATCCTTGTTCCCTTCCTTCCTGGCAACAATGAGCTGACAAACAGTTAAGTTGGACACAGTGAACATCTGGTGTCTCTTAGCAACTGGGAAGTTCAAAGACTAAAGACTAGTAGGGATACTAATGAGCTGATAATAGTTAAGATAGCCTCAAAAGACACTTGGTGTCTCTTAACTGGAAAGATCAAAGTATTGAAATACTTTCCAGGTGTAAATCTTTTGTTAAGAGTGCAGACTGAAACACCTAATTTGCAGAGGGATATACAAGGAATTGCATATGCCCATTTTATTTGGATGATCTGAAAGGAGCAAAGAGCAAAACAGCTGGTTCTTTTTGGGGTCTCCTATGCAGTCTTCCAGGTTTTTCCCCAAGGATGCTGTCTTATAGAGGGAAGACCTATAAGGGAAGTGTTCTTTGTATAATATTTCTGTCTGTTTCCTATTTACCTGTACTGATTTATGTGCAGCTTACTGTGATACTGCATTTTTTTTTATATTACTTATCTTTGCTGATTTATTATCCATATATTTACACTGTTTTGTTTTTGCAATATTTGTTTATGCTTGTTCTATGACATAATACACCTTCCTCGGCCTCCGCACACAGTGTTTTATCAAGGTCATTTTTCCACTTACTTTTTTGTTATAACATTGAAATCCCCAGACAAAATAAAATATAAACTGAAAACAAAGGTCCTTAGTTTTGTGCTATGAAAGATTTGTGCACAATCATGATTTATGCTTGTTTTATAAAAAGAACATAAGATTTGCCATACTGGTCAGACCAAAAGTCCATCAAGCTCAGTATCCTGTGTCCAACAGTGGCCAATCCAGATCACAAGTACCTGTCAGGATACCAAGGGATAGATAGATACCATGCTGCTTATCCCAGGGCTAAGAAGTGGATGTATCATGTATACAAAAACACTTGAGTGTTTTGTATACATAAAGCATGTTTTCTGTATATAAATCCTGATAACAGGTCCCGGCACCAGACCTTCTGCATCTGCCCAGAGAAGAACAAGGAGACTAGAAACTACTCCAGGAGTAAAATTCCAATACCAAAACAACATGAGTAAATTCAGTGCACTTCTCTGCATTGGAGAATAATAGCCCATACATTCATTAGAATGGAATTTTTACACGAGGGCACTAAGCAATTATGCAGTTTGACACACATTTTTTTCTGCGCAAAATTCCTGTTGTATTGCAAGTAAAGTTTATGCACAAAAATGTGCATACAACTGTAGTAAAAACTGTGCTCTTGCCAAGCTCACCTATTACACTGGGCTTGTTAGCCGGGTCAAGAAACCTCACATCTTTGTGTGACCGAACACTGCCATTGGTAATGAGTTAGGCCAAGGGATGTACATGAGACTTCAGACAGCCATTTTTTATCAGGCCAATATAACACACCTCAAGTGTGAATTGTTAGCATCTGGCCAAGATCCTGAGCAACATGTGACATTTTCTATAAATATACACAATGGCACTGTATATCAAACAGCAGCTACTGAAGAGAAAAATAAGACACAAAGGAGCCAATGCAATATTTTGGCGCAGAAAGCGGTTGCTTAACAGACAGCGCCCGCTTTCTTAATGTGCCCCCAGGCGCCCCCACTGGGGGCGCCATGCAATATTTAAATTAGGGGGTTGCGTTAGCAAGGAGAGCCCGAGTGCGTCGGCCCTTCGCCAATTAGGAAAACCAACGCTGAGTTTATCAGCGTTAGTTTTCCTAAAGGTTGAACAGACAGGGGTTCAGGAAACAGACACTTCTCAATTAAGCATCAGTTTGTCAAGAGTGCAGATATGATATTAAGTAGGAGGCAGTACAGAAAAGCAGTTTTTTCTGCTTTTCAGTACTGGTTTAAGGCACACTCAGCTATTAACACCTGTTCCAGGCAGGCATTAATTTCTGATCGCTAAATGTGCATCCTAGACTCACTTTTTTTTTTTTTGCATAGGGAGTGAATGCCTAATAGCCTCGTTCACATCCATTTGCATGTGATGAGCACTATTAGATTCACTCTGCATTGGACGCGGGTTGTAGAGGCTCTAATTCCCTTATTGCATAAGGGGATTAGTTATCAGCCCCAAAGGCACACAGGGCTCCCAAATCATACTATGGGGCTGATGCATTAAATATGCACAGAAAGCAGGCACTGAACAGTCCCTCCTCACCCCTTTTTCAAAGCCCCGGGACATATGTGCATCCCGGGGCTTTACGCGCGTCGTCGAGCCTTTCTAAAATAGGCCCGGTGCGCATAACCCCACCAATGGATTTATGTGCATAGGCTTTTAAAAATCTACCCCTAAATGTGCGTCCTAGTCGCACATTTTTTTTTTGGCATCTGGAGTGAATGCTAATAGCCTCAATCACATGCATTAGAGGATTCATTAACGCCTATTCAACCCGCCTCAGACTGCAGGTTATACAGTGCGCTCATCTGAGCGCACTGTATCACATCGGCCCCTATGTGTTATTGAACAGGCACCACAGCTGGAAGAACAAAGTGTGTGTGTGTGGGGGGGGGGGTTGCTATTCACTGGTCATAGTTTTAATCTTTGTGGGGGCTTTAGGACTCTTTTTATACAGTTTGTCTGAGCTTTTAACTAAATTGCTGCCTTATATTTATGTTTACTCTTCAGTACAAAGCGCCAGTGGACACCCAAGTCTAGCTTGGCCCTCAAGTGAAATTTCATCCCATTCTGGTAACTGGAGGGCAATGACAGCTGGACCGGGAAAGGGAGGGAAATGTCCTTAAAGCTATTATTTTCTTTATAACACATCACTACTTGTAAAATTTGGAGCGACTTTCCAAGACAGTTCATGCTGATGGCAGCATCCTTTAGGAGTTCTGTTGGACCCTCTTTAGTACTGTTTCGGATTTCTGGAGCACTATTGGATAGACCACGGACACGATTCTTACGTCTGTTCGAACAGGGCATCTCAACCTGACAAAGGATCCAGTTCTCTCCAGCTTTATTCAGGAATCTTTACTAGCATAAAGTGAAGGGCGTGAGAGGGGGGGGGGGGGGGGGGGTACCCAGGCCGCCTCTGCCACCATTACAGCCTCAATTTAAATATTTTTTAAACCCCACACGATCCAAACTGCTGCCCAGCCTAGCGATTCTGCAGCCTCTCCCGGTAGTTGATACCCCCTGACGGCCAGCACCAATTGGCCGAAGCGTAACCGCTAATCAGGAGCTCGCTTCGCCGCAGGAACCAGCGCAGCCGCCACGGAAATGAAGGTAGCGACGCCACAGCATTTACTAACTCACCGCCTCCGAGGAGAAACTAAGCGGAGCCTACCGCGCGCTCCCTTCAGCCTCTCCACGAGGGCTTTCAGGAGCCGGCCGGAAGTGACGTCATTGGTGAGCGTCCGCGCCGCTGGCTGCCGATGCAGCGACTTTTTGATCCCGAAGGAGATTTTCGAACCATGAACGTGACAGAGAGCTAATGTTGCTACAAATGTATCAGCTTTCTCGCAACTCTAAAATTTCCGTCGGATGTCTTACGCAAGGAGCACGTCTGACAGCAGGAAAGTGCAAGAGCATGCATTGAGACCTCCGTTGGCTAGAGTGCCCCGGGACCGTGCAAGAGAGCGAGTCCTCCTCTGGCTAGAAAGCGCTGCCTCGCCCTGCCCCCTACAGGTCACCGCAAGGCTCTGTTGCCAACCTCGCTTATTTACCGCGAGATTGGGCTTCTTTTTGTAGTCATTCGCGGGTTTTTTTTTCCGATTCGCGGGTTGCTTTTAATTGGGCTATTTTTTCTGCCAGTCGCGTTTTTTTGGGCTTGTTGGGCAGGACTTGTGCCCTGAATCATGTTACAGTGATTGGCTGCAGCTGCTGCTGCGATGAAGCCTGTCCATAGCAGGCGCACCCTATCCCTATATTGCAGCAGTAAGCGAGTCAGAGCAGGAGCTGCAAGCCTTGTTGATGCACAGGAGCACATTTTGTGGGCAGACCTAGCCAGCACTGCACAGCATCGCACGTGGGCGGAACGGGAAGGCCAGCAGCACAGCATTGGAGCGCAACAGCAAAGGAATCCAGAGTGTGCAGCTACAGCCAGGTATCAGGAGGGGAGGAATGAGAGTGTGGGGGCCAAAGATGTGCTTGGAGGGGGGAATCAGTGTGTGCGAGGCCAGAGATGTGCTCGGAGGGATTAGGGAGGGGGGAATGAGTGTGTGAGTGCCAGAGATGTGCTCGGAGGGCAATGAGTATGTGAGTGCCAGAGATGTGCTTGGAGGGGGGAATCAGTGTGTGCGAGGCCAGAGATGTGCTCGGAGGGGGTGGGGAGAGGGGAATGAGTGTGTGAGTGCCAGAGATGTGCTCGGAGGGGGGTGGGGAGAGGGCAATGAGTATGTGAGTGCCAGAGATGTGGTCGGAGGGGGGTGGGGAGAGGGGAATGAGTATGTGCTCCGAGGGGGGAATCAGTGTGCGGGGCACATCTCCGAGTGTGCGGGGCCAGAGATATGCTTGGAGGGGGGAATCAGTGTGTGCGGGGCCAGATATGTGCTCGGAGGGGAGAATGAGAGTGTGGGGGCCAGTGATGTGCTTGGAGGGGGGTGGGGAGAGGGGAATGAGTGTGTGGGGGCCAGAGATGTGCTCGGAGGGGTTAGGGAGGGGGGAATGAATGTATGGGGGCAGGGAGAGGGAAATGAGTATGCGAGGGCGTTAAATGCTATAAAAAATAAAAAGTTTCAATCTCACGTGTTTTGGGCTTTTTTTGGGCTTGTTTTTTTGGGAAAAAGTGCTTGTTCTTTCATGAAAACCTGGCAACACTGCTCTGCTGTTTCTGTCGCATGAATTCCTAGCATGCAAATGTGGTCATAACTGAGCTTTGCCTTTGTGCGGAAGACCAAAAAAAATAAAAATAATCTCAGCCAGGGGAAAGATTATAGAAAGCAAGAGTTATGCTATTATTATCACGCTATGAGTGACAAACAGACGGCAGTGGGCATCAGGGTTTGTTTGGGTTTCTTTATTGTTGTAGTGTGCTGCTGGGACCTGAGAGATCGCACTGATGCACTTTCTGGAGAGCTGGTGACCGACCCAGACCTCCCCTCCTCCCGGTTTCCCTTCCTCCTTTCCTGGCATGCCTTTTAGTCTCTTTCTCTAGTAATTTGGTAGGGTGGAAGAAAAGCGTTAAGTGTTCGCCAGTTTTTTTATTTTTGGATGTTTCCGAGGGAGTATGACGTCAGTAGCAGTAGATTATACTGTTACAAAAACAAAACAGCAAGAAAGGCAACGGTAAGTAGTGTAGTAGGAGGTGACTATATTGGGAAACGGGAACTACACAGCATGGAAGTGTATGCAGATTAAGGGGCAGGGGTGAGTTTAATCTGCTACAGGCCGATACAGTATATTGCGCTCCACCGGAGCGCACTGTTACCCCGCGTTTGGACGCGCGTTTTCGATGCACTAGCTCTACCCCTTATTCACAGGTCAATCTAGTAAAGTGCGGCCGCGTTTACCCCGCTCTTACCCCGCTTTCTACTCACTTTCCGGCCACGTTAGCCCTTCCTGCGATCCACAATCCCCTTTAACCTACTCTTACCGCATCCTTAAATCCCTGGGTAACCCCTTCCGCCCGCGGCATGTATATTACATGTAAACTATCGAATTAGCTATTCCCTACCATCCAATAACGCGTGCTCCGACTATCGCTTTTTTACCCTGCCGTTTTGCTGTGCGTTTAACCTGCTAACTTACCGCCTACCCTTACCCCTGCGTTAGAGGCAGGGGTAAGGGTAGGCGGCAAGCTTTCCCCCAGCCCCCGCTCACCTGCCCTGGCCGTGTCCATGGGTGCTGGTCTCCGGGGCAGCCCCAGTCCTCTCCCCTCCTCCCGAAGCAACAAAAGCGAAAAAAATCGAAAAAGCGAAAAAAAAAGTTGCAAGAGAGGATGGGCAATCCTACGCTCAGGAATGCCAGTTCTCTCTCCCCTCCTCCTGAAGCAAGGCGCGAAAAGCAGCCTTGCTCCTGGAGGAGGGGAGAGAGGACTGGCAGTGTAAAGCGACGAAGCAACTTACTTTTTTTGCAGCCCCCCTCCGGAGACGGACATCGGCGGACCGTGGCTCCCCTGCCTCCCGGAGCTGCTGGGGAAGATGGATGCCTTCATGGGCGAAAGTGGCCCCTGTTCGTGCAATTGGGCCGCTCAAGGCGTGATGTCACGACGTTTGGCGTCACGGCATGTGACGTCACGTCTTGAGCGGCCCAATTGCACGCACAGGGGCTGCTTTCGCCCGTGCAATGCGACCATCTTCGTGGGCAGCTGGAGGCAGGGGAACCACGGTCGTCCTCGCTGATGTCCGTCTCTGGAGGGGGGCTGCAAAAAAAGTAAGTCGCTTTACACTGCCAGTCCTCTCTCCCCTCCTCCCGGAGCAAGGCTGCTTTTTCGCACCTTGCTTCAGGAGGAGGGGAGAGGGGACTGGCAATCCCGAGCGTAGGATTGCCCATCCTCTCTCTTGCTACTTTTTTTTTTTTCGCTTTTTTCCGCTTTCGTTGCTTGCTTCGGGAGGAGGGGAGAGAGGGCTGACAATCCCGAGCGTCGGAGAACTATCCACTTCCTGGTACCTGTCATTTCAAATGATGATTTCAAATTTGAAATGACATGTGAAATGACAGATACCAGCGTGTCCGTGAAGCGTTAGGCCTGCGCACCCAGGTTACTGTATAGGCGCTGTGTAGCGCTCTATACAGTAAAATGGGTTGCACGGGCCTAACGCTTCACGGACGCTTTTTAGACATAGCTTGCATTTGCAAGCTATTTACATACAGGATCGAGCGGTAGGCGAGCTGGACTGTGCATGCGGCAACCGCGGGTGCGCCGGGCACTAACGCAGCTCTTCCTACCACTCGTTACTGGATTGACCTGTAAGTAAGGGGTAACAGCGCGTCGAAAATGTGCGTCCAACCCCTCCGAAACTAAAAGTGCCCGCAACATGCAAATGCATGTTGATGGCCCTATTAGTTATTCCCACGCGATTCAGTAAGTAAAATGTGCAGCCAAGACGCATATTTTACTTTCAGAAATTAGCGCCCGCGGCGTGAGGGTTGAAAACCGGACGCTCAATTTTGCCGGCATCCGGTTTCCGAACCCGTGCCTATCAGCGGGTTTGAGAACCGACACCGGCAAAATTGAGCGTCGGCTGTCAAGCTCGCTGACAGCTGCCGCTTCTGTCAAAAAAGAGGTGCTAGGGACGTGCTAGTGTCTCTAGCGCCTCATTTTACTGCGGGCCCTAATTTGCATATTTGTCCCCCTGAATCGCACGCACAGGAGAGTGGCCTGTGTGTGCGCCGGGGGAGCGGGCGCTTGCCCGCAACCTTTACTGTATTGGTCTGACAGTAAGGGGTAATAGCGCGTTGAAAACGCACGTCCAACTCCCCCGAAACTAATAGCACCCGCAACATGCAAATGCATGTTGATGCCCCTATTAGTTATTCCCGCGCGATACAGAAAGTAAAATGTGCAGGCAAGCCGCACATTTTACTTTCAGAAATTAACGCCTGCCCAAATTTCGACCGACACTAGGGAAGTGTGCAGAAAAAACTGCTTTTCTGTACACCCTCTGACTTAATATCATAGCGATATTAAGTCCGAGGCCCCAAAAGTAAAAAAAAAAAAAAAAAAAGTAAAAATAAAAAAATATAAATTTAAAATCGGGAAAATTTGACAACCGGCAAAATTGAACGTCTGTTGTCAAACCCGCTGACAGCCGCCGCTCCTGTCAAAAAGGAGGTGCTAGGGATGCACATTTTACTTTCTGAATCGCGCAGGAATAACTAATAGGCCCATCAACATGCATTTGCATGTTGCGGGTGCTATTAGTTTCGGGGGGGTTGGCTGCGCATTTTCCATGCGCTATCACCCCTTATTGTATAAGGGATAAAAATAGCGCGTGGAAAACGCGCAGCCAAATGGGGGCTAACGGTGCCCTCGGCTGAGCGCACCATACTGAATCAGCCCATTTGTTAAGTGGATGTTAAATATTCATGTTCATTCTAATGTTGCTATTTCAGTGAATCCCTCCTCTCCCACGGCAGTAAAAACGTTTGAGCAGATTGTTGTCCCTGTATGTTTGTTTTGTTTAGATTGTAAGCTCTAATGGGCAGGGGCTGTCTCTTTTTTTTTTATATATTTTTGTACTAGTGCTATAGAAGTGAAAAGTAGTAGTAATAAAAGCGAGTTTCTCTGGACAGGTTTGCAGTGTTTGAAATTGTATCTTTGTTCTAATGACACAGTCATTCCCACCGGCCAAACATATATGAGGGCCAGGAGGAAGGCATTAGGGCAATTTTCACAGCCAGTGAGAAAACGCTAGGGTGGAAGGAATGATGGCTGTAAACGTTTGGAGACTGTAATGGAAAGGGAGGGTGATGAGAAGCAGCAGCATGTACATGCTTACAGCCACTTTGGCTGAACTTGCAGTGAATGCAGGAGGAGAGATGTGTGAATCTGAGTAAGTCCATGCAATCTGTGCTTTGGGCTAGCCTCTCCATTTACAACCTTATGTGGGGAGTGAGACCACAGGAAAGAATAAACAGTAACTAGTTAGAAACTCCTGTAGGCCAGTGCAATGAAGATGCACTGTGAATTCCACACACTTTTACCTCCTATTCTACGTGCATTTTCTGTGCGTTAAACTAACCATTGATTGAGCAAGGGAAAGGGGCCAATGCAATAAAGGTGTGTAGAAAGCGGACGCTGAACAGTCAGCGCCCGCTCTCTTAACGTGCGCATGGTGCCCCCAAAGGGGGGGGCACCATGCAATATTTAAATTAGGGGGTCGCAGCTGCCTGTCTGCCAGTAATGAAAACGGCCCCCGAGTTTATCAGCGGCCATTTTCATTACTGGTAGACCGCCAAGTTATGAAGACTGACGCCGGTAAACTCAGCATTTTTTCTGCTTTTCTGTACTTCTTTTCAATGCGCTCAGGTATTAATGTCTGCTCCAGGCAGGCGTTAATATCTGAGCGATAAATGTGCGTCTGAGACATTTATCAGATAAATGTCTCAGACGCACATTTATCTTTTTGCATTGGGAGTGAATGAGTAATAGCGCTCATCACATGCAAATGCATGTGAATCAGCCTATCTTATTTACTCCACGTTAGACGCGCGTTAAATAGGCACTAATCCCCCTATTGCATTAGGGGATTGATTGGTGCCTATTTTACCCGCGTCTAGCTGCTCGTTAAGAGTGCGCTCGGCATATTGCATCGGCCCCAAAATGTGTAGGTAAAACTGTGCGTTTGGTCTTAGCGCCCTCACATGGAAATACCCTCCAAATGAGGTTATTAGCTATGCCCTTCCAATGCAAAGAGTTTGGCTGGAATAGCTCCCGTATTCCTAGTGCTAGACATTTAACTCCTGGTCAGAGGTGGTGTAAACTTTCCAATGCCAGAAGTTTCCCTACTTTAAGGCTCTGTCAGGCTGGTGGATGGGATCGGGATCCCGGGCCCCTTCTCTCCCTGCCGTCTTAAGGGAGAATCTACTGCAGCCCAACTCAAGCAGGCCTCCAACCATGGCTCCAGAGATGTGGCTGCCCCTTTCACACCCCATCCTCCTGTACTTATTTCCCTCCGTGTAGTGCTCCGTGCCGGATGGAGAACAGCGAGTCCCGTCCCCCCCCCCCCCCCCTGTATTTATTTATTTATGGCTTTTCTATACCGATGTTCGAAGGACATCACATCGGTTTACATGAAACATGTGAAAAAATCATTACATAGAATAGTAACTTAGGGAAACATAAGATGAAATATATAACATGAGAAAAAGTGGTAAGGAACAGAACGATATATAACATTATGTACATGATATTTATATTGTCACTAATCAAGAGGGTCAGAGCAGGAAAAGGAGACAAAAAAAAAAGTCCTCTCACAGTTGCTCCATTCCCACAGTTGAAGAGGGGACAGCTGCAAAAATGCGCATTCAAGAAGGCTTTTGCAGCAGATTGGCCTTTAAGAGGAGTTGAGACTACAAAGAAGGGTTGTAGAGAGTAGCGGCATGTTTACTTCCCAGTGAACCCAACTACCTCTTAGCACTCCCATCCCAAATGTGCGTTCAGCCTGTCCTGAGCGCGTATTTTGCAGTCTGCGTGCCTTTTTTTTTTTAACTCCGAATGCATTTGCATAGTATTAGCTTACTGCGTCAGGAGTTAAAAAAAAATTAACCAGTGCCTTAGAAATGTGGGTTGAAATGCAGCGCACAGGTTATTGCATCGGCTTTTAATGTTAACAGGTGCTCTCTTAGGTTTTTATTTTAAAAATAATAAACCTTCAATCATTTCAAAATCCCTCATTCCCATGTTTGCTGTTAGTGTGTCTTCAATTTGACATCATTAAAAGTAGTGAGACTCGGAAGTGATTTCTTAATCTCTGTACAGAGAGCTCTTCTCCATATTGAATATGACTTCACCCAGGCTGCTGGCAAGAAATGCTACAACTACACTCTGTATGTCCAGACATTGTAAACAGGATCAGGGATCTTTGTTTAGTTTTTCCTTTTCACATATTTATTTGTATCAAGCTTAATACATTGTATTTATTTAACAGCTTTTCTATACCGACATTAGAATGCACCTCATATCGGTTTACATCTCAACAGTAGGTGGAAAATACCATGAACAAGGGTGGGAGGGGGACAACAGTAGAAACTCGAGGGCAGGAGGCTCTAGGGGGAGCCTGAAAATTGAACTAGAGAAGTAACAATAACTCGAGGTAACATATTTACATGGTGCAAATTACTTGTACATTTATTAGTGTTCATTTTTTGTAATAGTTTTGTATTTTCTTACATTTTTCTAGAAGATTGTAAAGGTAATGAACCTTAAATTATTTTAAAATCCCTTGTTCAGCATTTATACTGCACTTTAACTTTTTATTTTCAAAGAGCCACCATGACAGTAATATTGAATCATTGTCATAATGCACTTTTAGCTACTTTTTACCCAATTTGGAGACTTTTCACAGCAGATCTGTTACAATTTCAGCTGCAATGTAGCCTCACCATACCCTGCAGAGGCCTCTGGTGAGCCCTGCGCTGAGCTGTTCTTAATACGTCGTCCTTGGTATTATGCCTCAACCTGTCTTGCAGCCTCTGCTCCACCAGGTGACCTCCCAAAAGCCTACTTCCTAGGCTGGCCAGGCCCTTCCTGCATGCATCACATCCAGACTCCAGCCCTACTTAACCCTGTCTGTCCCTTGCTTCAGTGCTTCTGCATCAAGTCTCTTTTGGCTCCTTGCCCTAGATACTCAGGCCTATCCTTGTTTTGTCTCGTGGCCTCTGGGCCTTCTGACCTCAGTCTCGCCTTGCCTTGTCTTGTGGCCTCCGGGCCTTCTGACCTCTGCTCCTAGCCTTGTTTTGGCTTGTGGGATTCCAGCCTTCAGCTGCTAGCCTTGTCGTGAGGCCTTAGGCAGGGCCTTATGGTTCTCTTCCTTGCTTTGCAGCCTATTTTGTCCTACTCCTGACCTCTGGCCTATCCAGGCCTTGCCTGCCTCTTTGGGCCTCTCCCTGTCTTGCCCCTAGGAGCCTTCCTGTATTGCTGCCTTTGAGCTTTATGTTCCATGTTCTGTGATGTTCCAGTCCTGCCTGCACGCTGCTCCTGAGTTCCAGCCTTGGTTCTAGCCTTACCAATATGTCCAAGCCTTGCTTCCGTTGCACCAGGCTGCCCAGGCCTTGCTCCAAAGCCTTGCCCCAGCCTCACTCTGGCATCCTGTGCCACTCTGGAGATGATGCTCTCCATACTCCGCCTGAACTGGAACCATAACAAGATATAGTGATTTTCTTCAAGGCAGAGTTGGCAACACTGGATTTCATTACTCTGCATTTGTTCTACTACCTCTCCTCCCCCAGAAGCCACTGGTAGGCTTGCACCAGGTTTCACAGATGAAAAATGCTTTGTAACAGTTGGGAGACTTGACGTGCATCTTTGCTACATACTCTTGCTATGTCACGGTTCTGTCAGACCATGACGATAAATCCATCAATCGGATGAGTGTGTCATCGCCATGCACATGGTTGTCTGGGGCGGTGTAGCTCTCTTGCAAGTGCTGGCTGCAAGTGGTAGAATTGCAAGTGGTAGGATTGACTGGTAAGGTAGCTTTCATGCATGAATGGAGGCCCCCTGCTTTTGGTGACTTCAGATTTACAGAATTTATGAAACACCTGCGAGTGGGATAGCTTTAGATGAAATCACAAGGTTAGCCTGCAGATGCAGAAATTACATTTATTTTCCGTTGAAACCTGGGGAACATCACTCAGCACTGTGCATCTCCTTCTTATGAAAAACACCATCTTGTCATCCAAAATGACTTTTTGATTTATTTACGGTGATGGATGCAACTTAAACACAGTACTTAAGAACTAAGTAGTTTAAGTTAGCGGTGTACAGTTCCAAATACTTATTAGATGACCATGGACCACTGTATGAATGGATGAGCTTTCTGATCTTTTTCAGGTCTTGTCTAAATACCAGTTTAATCAGCTGCACCTGATTGGGAACACCGGTCATCAGCATAGCAGCTCCTAAGACAGTCTCTGACCCAGAACTTCTTATTAGAGCAGGCCTTCCCAAACCTGTCCTGGGGACCCACAGCTAGTCAGGTTTTCAAGATATCAACAATGAATATGCATGAGATAGGTTTGCATATACCGAGCCTCCATGATATGCAAATTTATCTCATGCATATTCCTTGTGGCTAGCCTGAAAACCTGACTGACCATGGGGTCCCCAGGAAAGGTTTGGGAAGCCCTGTCTTAGATACACACTCCTCATTAGAGGTCTCACTTCCTCTATACCACAGATGACACAATTTAAAGAAAAAGCTGTACACTTCTAAACCATATCCCAAAATGAAATGTTTGTTGCAGGGATGAAAATGTGTAACTCTTCTTTGGGGAGTGGACTCCAAAGTCCTCCATGGCTGCTGGGTTCTTAATGGATTTGGTCAAGCAGATGTTACAGTGTACCTGGGCCCTAGGTGAAACCCACACTGGACAGGATAAGTAGATCAGTCTCTGGCTGACTGCTTTGTTCTAGTACATTTTTTTTTCTCTTGCAAACTTAAGCCCGGAATCAAAAAAAGATTAGTCCACGGTACAGAGGTGATGGTTCCAACCAGCCAGTTTATTTACATAGCAAGAGACGAAAGGAAAAATCTAAGTGAATGATAGTCCATGCCAACAAGATCAGCAGCACATCACAGTAGCAGGTGCAGCACTCCTTTCATAGGCCCCCAAATTATTCTACTATGAACCCAGACTCACAGATTTGGCTTAGGCCTTTGGCAACTGATTGGCCTGCAATCCCTGTCCCAGTGCGCTTACTCCAAGTCTCCCTTTTCCCTTGTATTTCCTATGGAGGAGGAGATTCAGAGGTTGTACTGCATGTTCACTACTGTGGATTCTGTGGAGCAGCTTGGCTAAGGAGCCAGAAGCTTAGACTGCAACTTCCCTTCTAGAAAACAGGGAGCAACAAGCAAAAGGAAATGACTTGACCTCTGTCTCAGAAGACTTTTTCCTCTTAAAACCGAAACTAATTGAATGCTGTATCTTTCCAAGTCATAGGTACACTAGGGTCTCTGTTTTTTAAACTCACAGCACAAGTGCAAGCTTCTCAGTCATAGTATGACAGCAAGAGGGAATTAGGAATAAGTATTATTAGTGCTACATGTGTTAAGTAATAATCCTGAAATCATATTTTCTAATAACTGTTAATGTTGACAGCAAGATTATGTGATACATTGTAGAGTAAAATCAAGAGTGTACCAGGCAGTAGTACTGTCTACACTGTTATACTGATGTGAATCTTAGACACTATACTGCAGCCACCTCTGGCAATTCAAGCAATTCTGTCAGTGCTCCCCGAGATCTTTCTGCATTATAAAATGACAAGAAAGGATCTTCAACTGCAAAGTCCTTGAAATGTGCCAGATTTCTAGTTAGGGATGCCTAAAGTGGGGTAAAACCAGAGCTGCCTCAACTTGTCCTGAAAATCTGGAGGCAGTTGGCAACCATATATCTAGTGTGGAGGGAATGGTGGTGAAAGCTCAGTTTCGATGGATAAGCCATGTCAGAAACCAGACTATCCAACTCTGTTCTATGGACCCTTGGTCTGATCCAGTATGGCATGCTCTTATGTTCTAACCTAAAACATGGACACAGATCAAAGGGCGCAAAATATCTCGGATTCAAGGACACCCTGAAGTACAATCTTGAAGTCTGCAAGGAAGACCTTGTCAGTTGGGAGGATACTACCTTGGGCAGGGTCAGGTGGAGTAGCCCTTTCACTTGAGCCATCCAAAGCTGGGAAGGCAAATGAACACGAGTACAAAAGGAAAATAATGAAGTTGCAGAGTTGGTCTTTCTTGTCTAATCAGCTGTAGGTTTCACCCATGTAACCTGCTATCTCATTTGAGGGTTAAGAATTGGTCTCATATCACATCAGCAGATACATACATTTAGTGAGGGAGTTGTCAGCAGTGGGAGACTCCATCATCATATTTGGACTTACATACAGACCGATACCGTACAGTGCACTCCAGCGGAGCGCACTGTTGGCCCGCAATTGGCCGCATGTTTTTGATGCGCTACTTTTACTCCTTATACAGTAAGGGGTAATAGCGAGTCGAAAACGCACGGCCAACTCCCCACCGAAACTAATAGCACCCGTAAAATGCAAATGCATGTTGGTGGGCCTATTAGTTATTCCCACATCTCTGACTTAATATCATAGCGATATTAAGTCAGAGACCCCAAAATTAAAAAAAAAAAAATTAGAAAAAATAATATTAATTAAAAATCGGCCCGCGGGTCGGAAGATGGACGCTCAATTTAGCCGGCGTCCGTTTTCCGAATCCGTGGCTGTCAGCAGGTTTGAGAACCGTCACCGATAAAACTGAGTGTCGGCTGTCAAACCCGCTGACAGCTGCCGCTTCGGTCAAAAAGGAGGCACTAGGCACGTGCTAGTGTCCCTAGCACCTCCTTTTACCGTGGGCCTTCATTTAAATACTTGATCGCACGCCCAGAAGAGTGGCCTGGGCGTGCGTTGGGAGAGCAGGCGCTCACCTTGGAGCGCCGGCTCTCCCGTGGGATTTACTGTATCGGCCTGAATAAAACTAATGGCAACCTTTTATCAGTTATTACTATAAAGCTTCACATAAAAGTTTACAATACCTGCATAAAAGCTATTCCTAATCTTCCTGCTGGACCAATTTTCACGTATGGTGGGGGTGGCCGACTCCGGTCTTCGAGAGCCACAAACAGGCCAGGTTTCCAGGATACATTGCATATGCATGAGAGACATTTGCATACAATGGAGGCAGTGTATGCAAATCTATCTCATGCATATTCATTGTGAATTTCCTGCACACCTAGCCTGTTTGTGGTTCTCGAGGACCAGAGTTGGCCCCCCTTGATGTGTGGGATTTCCCTCCTCCACAGCTGATGGAGACAGAGAACAGACCTCTTTTATGACCTCACTCTGGTCATAAGGGAGATGTGGTCCTGGACTACTGGCAGTAGACTCTGTCTCCGCCAACTGTGGATGGGTGAAGAGGACATTAGCTCCCAGAGGCTTGGTTTGGCTTCAGCCTGGTTGAGCCCTTGTACACAGGACAGCAACCCTTTTGGGTTTCATTTTCCCTGTGGAAGTATTACTCCCAGGCTAGTGATCAAGTTTCTTGGCAATAATCACAATACCCTGAGGTGTCTGAAAATTACCCTTACCAAACAAAAAAAGGGCAAGGGGTTTCAGGACTGTTTTTCCTTTCTCTCTTTTCCCTTCTCTGCCTTGGTTGTTTTTGCTAGTGGCAAGCAAAGTTTAGAGAAAAAAAAAAGTGGTGAGCGTTTGGCCCAAAGGAGCAGCAGCACGGAGTTCCTGGAGGTGGTGAGTAGCTGGGGAGCAGACTCGGGGAGATAAGAACAATACCATAGTGGGTGTAGAAGCTTGAGTGTGTCTTGTTTCCCAAAGACAAAGCCCCCTCAAGACAGAGGGAGGGAGGGAGGTCCAAATGCACTGCGTTTCTAACTCTGCGCACAGAGAGAAAGCCATTAGGGTGCCAAGTCTTCTGCGGCAAGGATTAATGCTGTGGACTGCAGGAACCGTGGCAGCAACAACGGAGCGCCATGGCTTGCTACAGCAGCATCAGCCTTTGCTGTAGCAGTGGCAAGAAAAACACTGCGGCTCACAGAATAACGGCTGCAGCCTGGTTCTCAATGGCAGGAAACAGTATAAGCCCCATGTGAGTAATAGCAACTTTACAGCAGCTGTACCGCTGCGGGTTGGTTTAGGACCAATATGAGGCACAGGGGCAGGAGGTTCTTTGCATGTGGGACAAAGCAGCTCCCGAGCGTGACCAGCTCTTTCTGCCCTGTATGGGAGGGCGACCCAGGCCGAACTTACCAAGATTCCTTGCCTTGTCTCCTACTCCCAGGGAGGAGCAGATGAGAGTAGAGTCAGGCGAGAGAGGGAGCAATTTTAGATCTAATTCTCAGTGGAGCACAGGATTTGGTGAGAGAGGTAACGGTGGTGGGGCCGCTTGGCAATAGTGATCATAATATGATCAAATTTGAATTAATGACTGGAAAAGGAACAGTGTGCAAATCCACGGCTCTCGTGCTAAACTTTCAAAAGGGAAACTTTGATAAAATGAGAAAAATTGTTAGAAAAAAACTGAAAAGGAGCAGCTACAAAAGTAAAAAATGTCCAAGAGGCGTGGTCATTGTTGAAAAATACCATTCTAGAAGCACAGTCCAGATGTATTCCACACATTAAGAATGGTTAAAAGGGGAGGTGAAAGAAGCTATTTTAGCCAAAAGATGTTCATTCAAAAATTGAAAGAAGGATCCAATAGAAGAAAATAGGATAATGCATAAACATTGGCAAGTTAAATGTAAGACATTGATAAGACAGGCTAAGAGAGAATTTGAAAAGAAGTTGGCTGTAGAGGCAAAAACTCACAGTAAAAACTTTTATAAATATATCCGAAGCAGAAAGCCTGTGAGTCAGTTGGACTGTTAGATGATCGAGGGGTTATAAAGGGGCACTTAGAGAAGATAAGGCCATCGCGGAAAGATTAAATGATTTCTTTGCTTCGGTGTTTACTGAAGAGGATGTTGGGGAGGTACCCGTACTGGAGAAGGTTTTCATGGGTAATGATTCAGACGGACTGAATCAAATCACGGTGAACCTAGAAGATGTGGTAGACCTGATTAGCAAACTGAAGAGTAGTAAATCACCTGGACCGGATAGTATGCACCCCAGAGTTCTGAAGGAACTAAAAAATGAAATTTCAGACCTACTAGTAAAAATTTGTAACCTATTATTAAAATCATCCATTGTACCTGAAGACTGGAGGATAGCAAATGTAACCCCAATATTTAAAAAGAGTCCAGGGGCGATCCAGGAAACTACAGACCCGTTAGCCTGACTTCAGTGCCAGGAAAAATAGTGGAAAGTGTTCTAAACATCAAAATCACAGAACATATAGAAAGACATGGTTTAATGGAACAAAGTCAGCATGGCTTTACCCAAGGTAAGTCTTGCCTCACAAATCTGCTTCACTTTTTTGGAGTTAATAAACGTGTGGATAAAGGTGAACCAATAGATATAGTATACTTGGATTTTCAGAAGGCGTTTGACAAAGTTCCTCATGAGAGGCTTCTAGGAAAAGTAAAAAGTCATGGGATAGGTGGTGATGTCCTTTTGTGGATTGCAAACTGGCTAAAAGTCAGGAAACAGAGAGTAGGAATAAATGGACAATTTTCTCAGTGGAAGGGAGTGGCCTCAGGGATCTGTATTGGGACCCTTACTTTTCAATATATTTATAAATGATCTGGAAAGAAATACGACGAGTGAGATTATCAAATTTGCAGATGATACAAAATTGTTCAGAGTAGTTAAATCACAAGCAGATTGTGATAAATTGCAGGAAGAGCTTGTGAGACTGGAAAATTGGGCATCAAAATGGCAGATGAAATTTAATGTGGATAAGTGCAAAGTGATGCATATAGGGAAAAATAACCCATGCTATAGTTACACAATGTTAGGTTCCATATTAGATGCTACAACCCAAGAAAGAGATCTAGGTGTCATAGTGGATAACGCATTGAAATCGTCAGATCAGTGTACTGCGGCAGTCAAAAATGCAAACAGAATGTTGGGAATTATTAGAAAGGGAATGGTGAATAAAACAGAAAATGTCATAATGCCTCTGTATCGCTCCATGGTGAGACCGCACCTTGAATACTGTGTACAGTTCTGGTCACCGCATCTCAAAAAAGATATAATTGCGATGGAGAAGGTACAGAGAAGGACTACCAGAATGATAAGGGGAATGGAACAGCTCCCCTATGAGGAAAGACTAAAGAGGTTAGGACTTTTCAGCTTGGAGAAGAGACAGCTGAGGGGGGATATGATAGAGATGTTTAAAATCATGAGAGGTCTAGAACGCGTAGATGTGAATCGGTTATTTACTCTTTTGGATAATAGAAAAACTAGGGGGCACTCCATGAAGTTAGCATGTGGCACATTTAAAACTAATCGGAGAAAGTTCTTTTTTACTCAGCGCACAATTAAACTCTGGAATTTGTTGCCAGAGGATGTGGTTAGTGCAGTTAGTATAGCTGGGTTTAAAAAAGGATTGGATAAGTTCTTGGAGGAGAAGTCCATTACCTGATATTAATTAAGTTGACTTAGAAAATAGCCACTGCTATTACTAGCAACGGTAACATGGAATAGACTTAGTTTTGGGGTACTTGCCAGGTTCTTATGGCCTGGATTGGCCACTGTTGGAAACAGGATGATGGGCTTGATGGACCCTTGGTCTGACCCAGTATGGCATGTTCTTATGTTCTTATCTAGGCAGAGCTAGCAGCAGAGGAGAAATTTTTCCCTCCCCCCAGAGAGCCACCAGACTTGCCGCAACGCCACTGGCAAGTCCTGAATCCAACACTACAGGGATGCCGCCGAATGCGACTTGACATTCCGCCCATACCTGCGTGCACATCGCTTGGCTTTGAGGGGCTCGCAGCAGGAAACCCCCCCATGGTGCCCCCCAATGACGTCAACAGGTCCTTCCCTTATAAGCATTCCTTGCATGAAGCTCTGGTGCATCAGCAATGGCTATCCTATTCTTCTGTACAGCATGTTGCTTCAGCGTTGTCCTGCGTTCCTAGTTCTGTTGTCCTGCCTTCCTTGTTCCCAGCTTGTCTTCTCGTCCTGCCCATCTTGTCCAACTCTCTTGTCTTGTGTTGGTCCATTAGTGCCTTCTGTGTGTCTTTGTCTCCACTGGGTGGACTCTTTGGAATTGACCCTTTGCCTGGACCTGATAACTCCTGTTCGCTGCCAGCCACTGATCCCCTGTCTGGACACTGCCTACTTTCACCTGCCATCTGCCTCCAAGCCTTGCTTGACCTGGACTGTCTTGTCCCTGTCCTCTAAGAGACTCTCACTTAAATCCTACTAACGCCTGGAACCCAAAGGCTCATCCTGCAGGGAAAGGGACTGTTAATGGTGAAGCCCTAGACCAGTCTCTCAGTCAAGAACCTTTGCCAGCTGTTGATGAGGGCCTACGGGGCTCACCCCATAGGCTGTGTCAATCTCACCACAGCAGCAACGGTCCACATCAGTTACAGTTTATTGAGGCCATGGACCTGGCTGACTTGGATGCCCTATGAGCCATTGGTGCTACAGTATAGTTGACACAGCCTCGGAGGCAGACCCTTGAGGCCTACATAGGCAGCTAGTGAACAGGCCCTGTAGCGGGACAGTCTGGAGCTTCACCTTTACTAGCCGCCCCCCCCCCCCCCCTGCAGGTTGAGCCTGTTAGAGATCAGCTCTCCAAGGGGAGGAGTTAGCAATCTGATGTTGATCAACTCCCCCGAGGGGTGGAGTTAGCAATCTGTTAATGATCAGCTCCTCCAGAAGGGAGAAGTTAGCAGTCTCATCAATGCTGTACCCTGAAGGGGAGGAGCTGGCAATTTATAATACTCTGTAGGCAGAGTTATCAATCTGTAGTGGGTTGGCTCCCCACAGAGTGACAGTCTGTACAATACAACTCCTGTAGTGTGAGGAAGAGCACCCAATGTAAATTGGTGAATCCCTGGGCTGATGGCAGATGACAATGCCCCCAGGAGGATATCTTGAGAGGGTCCACCAGCTAGGCTGGAGTATGGAGACAGACACAGATAGTTCTTTATTCAGACAGGTAGTAGAACCACCAAAGGTGGCAGTAGTGAGCTGATGTACCCGGCAGGGCTGAAGTCCCTCAAATACTGGAACTGTGATCTAGGGGTTTGCTGAGCTGTAGAGAGAGACTATAGGTAGTGAGTAGACAGGGTATGCTGGATACATAACCACTACCAGTAGATGATACACTCACAATTGTAAATATATCTGTAATGGCTCCTATGCAACAGAGTCTTCAGTATATTCAGGATCAGGAGCCTTTAGGCGAGTACTGGTTCCTAAATGCAATCTGGAATAAGAACTCACAATATCTGTGTATGCGATGGCTTCTGAAATATAAGAAAGTCTTTGGAGGGTTATAGAAGAGAGTCTTTGAAGGGTTTTAGGAACATGGGCCCTCGTGGAGCGAGTACCGGTTCCTATCTACAATAGAATTCACAGTGTGCACGTCTGTGATCGCTTCCAGGCAATAGGGAGTCTTCTGAGCATTCAGGGACGTAGGCCCTCGAGGCGCAAGTACCGGATCCCGTCTTAGAATCTGAAATCAAGAAGAGAGAGCGGGACCCCCGAGGAGCGGGTACCCCTTGGTAAGTTTGTGGAGGCAGAGTAGCAGAGAAAGAATTCCCCTTGCTAACTCGATTCGTAGTTGCAAACAAAGACCTTTTAAGGTGGAAGCGGATGATGTCATTAATGGGGGGACGCCCCCGAGGTTCGCGCCCATGCCGGTACAAACTCTGCAACGCGCGGGCGCCCTTACGTCATCAGGAACATGGCGGATCCGCAGTGTCAGGCCAGCCCGGGGACTCTGGGAAGAAGTGTCGAGGAAAAGCTGCGGCAGCATCTGTCCATCAGACCCGAAGGGAGTCACCACCGAGGTAGAGAGGGTGGAGCGAGGGCGAAAACAGACACGAACACAACAGAGCCTTTGGGTTCTGGCGGCCGGCAGAACTTAGATAGATCCCTAGGGCAGTGAAGGGTAACAGAAGTTTGAGAGCACACCAGGGTCAGAGCAGGCAGCAGACTAACGTAGTCAGAAACAGGCCAAGGTCAAGGCACACAGCTAGCAAGTGTGGTCAGGTCCAGGCAAGGGGTCAGATCCAGGCGGCAGGCAATCATAGGTCTAAGCAAGGGATAAAGATCTGGAGAGTCAGGCCAAGGGTGGATGAGACACACCAAAGACACTGGACAAGACAGAAGAGAGACGGAGAGGCTGGACAAGGTAGGCTGGAAGGCAAAGCTGGATGAGGCAAGGCGCAGGAAACAGGAATGCAAGGCAAAAGACTTGTTGCTGAGGTGATGTAGTACTGCAGGGCCTAACGTCATCGGAGAGCACCGCTCGGTGTTTCCCATCAGGGGCCTTTATTATGTGCGCAGATGCACGTGTGCGTGCACCTAAGGGTGGCCTGTAGCCTGTCAGCATCTACAGCAGGTCAGCGACATGCAGCAACAGCAGCATCCACTGCGATGGGAGGTCCTCTGCAGTGTAGGTCAGTGACAGGGGTCAGTGCAGCAGCTCACGGGGCCCTCCTGAAAACTGCTGAACGTAATATACACACACACACCCTTGCAAGCTCCCATTCATTCTCACACACACAGACCCCCAGGCAGACTCCCATTCATTTTCGCACACACAGACCCCCAGGCAGGCACCCATTCATCCTCACACTCAAGCACAGGTCTCAGGCAGGCTTCTATTTATTCTCACACCACTCCCCCCATCCCTCAGGCAAGCTCCCATTCATTCGCGCACACACACAGAACCCCAGGCAGGCACCCATTCTCGCACAGACAGACCACCGTGACTCTGATACATGTAGGGGGCTTTGATTTTTATTTTCACCCAACAGTTTCCTTCTGCTCCTTTGGGCTTCCAGCTCAATTGGATCCAGTACGGGAATCCTGACACTATGAGCCTTCCTTCACAAATTGAACTGGAAACCTCAAGAAGCCAGACTCTGTATGCCATGCAACTCCAAAGAAATAGAAACATTTCCTCACGTATTATGCAAAATAAAAGATATCATGGGCTGCATATTCCCAAAGCCGATATATTCCACTCACTAAAATGAAGATAACATGCTTTTTTCTACCCTGGCTGTCTGTACATTTGGTTTTTCTAATCACTTTAGTCCTCATCTCTTTATACTGCTTTCCTCTTCTTGGTCTCCTAACTCCTTTACAGAGTCTCCTGTTCATCTTCTGTTTCACCTCTCTCTTTCTGACTTCTATATTTCCTTCCCTACATCTTTGTCTAATATTGATCTTTCCCTTTTTTCATTCTCTTTTTCTCTGCCTCTCTACATTTCATCCCCCTTCTCTCCCTCCAGTTCTCTGTGCCAATCCTACACCTCAACAACTCCCTTCTGCCCCATCTCCCCCTCATTGAATTGCTGCTTTTACTATCTCCAGCTTGCTTGCCCCCTTGTCCTTCCCCTCAACAGCTACATCCTTTCTATTGAAAACCCCTTACCCCCAAATCTTTCATCTTCCCCTTCTCCATCTTCCACAGCCATCTTCCAGCCCATCATAACTCCACCTTCCCTAGGGCCAGTGTGTGGGTATTAGGTACCCTAGGTGAAGCTTATAGGCTTGCACCCCCTTCTCCTGAGTCGTGCCCTCCACACACAATTACAAATTATGCATTTATAATAACAGATTTCACATGAAAAAGAACTTTCTGGGGCAAAATTAACACTTATAACATGTATATTATATTTACATGCACTGGTGTGCTGCCAACTAGAAAACCCTGCAAAAAAAGTAAAAAAAGACCCTTGGAACCCTTATGGTATTAGGTCTATGGTGACACGTGTTGGGTGTGGGCACAGCCCTGGGAAAGCCATGAGTAAACTGAAATACAATTGCAATATAGTAAACCATCCATTTCAAAACACTAACTGCCAGCACTCAAACAGTAACAACCCAACTAACCTATGAAAAGGCAAAACTGCAAATATTACATCAGGCCCTAAAACACAAATACACCTCCTATTAGGAAAACAAAACAAGCCAGTCTACTATAAATCCCTACATAGAAATACCTCACCTTGGTCACACTTGTAGAACACAGGCAGATCCTGTTACGAGCGCGCGCGGGCGCGGTCGTCTCGAGCTGGTGGTGAGCCCTTGGGCCACGGCGAAAGCTAGGGAGGAGCCCCAGCCACACCGTGGGAGGTGAGCTGAGCAGGCATGGGGAGCCAGGCGGGTACAAAAGCAGGGAGTCCGACCCTCAGCCAGACCTGCACACCCATGGTAGCCAACACTGGGAAGTTGACTGATGAACGGTCCTTCGACTGTTCCCGGCCCTTTCGGACCTGCCGCTGGGAACGGCAATGGGCAGCAGGCCGGACAGAGGCGAGGGCAGACAGAGTCCTTACACAGAAGACGTCAGACGGGGCTGAAGCAGACATCCAAGACAGGCTGAAGCAAGACGTTGAAGAGGAGGGCAGGAAGGAAGACACGGGCACTGTCCAACAGGGCGCCCTACTCAGCCCACCCACGGGACTGAGTCGCGGACCACCCCGTCCCAGACACGCCCTACACAGCCCAGGAAGGCTGGTCGCGGACCACGCTGAGGAAAGGAGGGTGCACCAGGAAAGGTCCAGTCGAGAAGGAACTCCGATGCCGGGACCAATGACATCCGAAGCCCCGTCGGCTGGCAGGAACAGAAGCTCAAGAGCCCGGGGGACGAATCCCTCCTGTTGGCCACTCCAGGGCCCAACAGGACAGAAGGCTCAGGAACCAGACGAAGACACAGGGCAGAACAACCGGAACTGGAACAGGAACAGACATCAAGGCAAGGTCAGGAACAGACATCAAGGCAAGGTCAGGAACAGAGAGCCATTAAGGCAAGGTCAGGAACAGCGAGCCATCAAGGCACGGTAGACCTGGATCAGCAAGGTTACAGACAACTGTAGAGCCCGATCTGCAGGCCAGTTGCAAATGACAAGGAAGTCCTTATATACTGGAGGTAGAAGGCAACTCCCTAGGAGGAGCTTGCCAGGACCGCCCCTCGCTGGTCCTATAAATAAGGTGGAGAGCTGCGGGCCGGCCCCTAGGAGAAGGGCGTCGCCAACAGGAAGTCCAAACGCTGGCATGCAAGCCACAGGCACAGCTAGGCCTCTCAGGCCCTGGAGCAAGTCCCGGATGGAACACAGGCAAGGCCCTGGCTTCGGAGCGGCCTCCGGAGGAAGGTGAGAGACCACCTGTAGCGCAGCAACAGGGGGGATCGTAACAGATCCTCACTGAATACAGAATAAAAAGACCATAAAGTATAACTAAAAACATGCAAAAACTAAACTGGAAACCGCAACAAGCTAGACACTATATGCAGTGCAACAAAGGAAAAACAGAAACCTCACTAGTCCTCATAAAACTTCAAACAAAATCAATAAATATAAACCATCAATCATAATAGTAAAACTATACTAAAAAGAAATATTTCAAAACAGCTCACGAATAGAGCAGCATCCAATAATTAAAAACTCATGTAAAAGTTTTCCAAAAGGCAATAAAATATTTCAAAATAGCAGATACATCAAATAACATCCTATAATTAAAACTAATAAGGATTTCAAAATCTCCTGCTTTCCATACCTGTGGACTTTTGATTTCCAGATGCCCTGAGATTGTCACCGATAAGTAGGGGTAGGGGAGGGGATTGTTGTGCACAAACGTTCTCCTCACTCTCTAAAACGCACACACTCATTCACTCTCTCACATGCTGAATCATACACACATGCACATGCTTGTTCTCTCGCACACATGCTGTCACACACACATGCTCATTCGATCTCTTGCTGTCTCTTATGCTCAATCATCCACACACTACACACAATGCTCGATCACTCTTTCACATGTTCAGTCATATATAAATAAACTCATTCTCTCTCACATGCTCAATCATATACACACAGTTACTCTCTCTCACACATGCTTGTACACACACATGCTCGTTTTCTCTCTCTCACACATGCACAATCACACACATTCTATCACATGCTCAGTCATATACACAAAAACACATTCCTTTGCTCTCACACATAAATTCTCAGTCATTACACACAAACGTGCTCTTTTGCTGTCACACATATATGCTCATATACACACATAAATTCGCTCCTTTGCTCTCACTCTCAAACATATAATCAATCATATACACACACATTCACTCCTTTGCTCTCTCACATGCATATATGCTCAAGGTGTTGCTGCTGACCCATGGATCTGAATGAAGAAACATTGGCCTCCTATTCCCCTTCCCTCTGCCAGTTAGGAGGAGCACAGCTCATGGAGCATGTGAATGATTCTGCACAGTTGTATGTGTATGAGAGAGAGCAGAGGAGCACATATGTGTGTGTATATATAATTGAGCATGTATGTGTGAGAGAGGAAAGGAGCATGTGTGTGCATATGATAAGAACATGAGAACATAAGAACTTGCCATGCTGGGTCAGACCACGGGTCCATCAAGCCTAGCATCCTGTTTCCAACAGAGGCCAAACCAGGCCACAAGAACCTGGCAATTACCCAAACACTAAGAAGATCCCATGCTACTGATGCAATTAATAGCAGTGGCTATTTCCTAAGTCAACTTAATTAATAGCAGGTAATGGACTTCTCCTCCAAGAACTTATCCAATCCTTTTTTAAACACAGCTATACTAACTGCACTAACCACATGAATTCACTAATACAATTAAAGGAAGTTAGACACATTCCTACTCCCATAGCAACCTAAAACTTAACTAGGAACTGATCAAAATTGAGATGAAGGCAGCAGTCCAGCAGCAAGAGGGGGGCTTCCCAGTCTTTTGCATCGAGTGTCACATGTATGATTTTTTACCCACCGGTGAGAAGTTGTACATGTGCATGCGATGCAAAGAGCTCCTGGCTCTCAGAGAACGAGTCCGATCTCTGGAGGCTAGAGTGTAGCAGGAAAGGATCCTGTAGCAAGACCTGCTCTCTAGGTGATGCATTGTCCTTTCGTACTGAGGATATCTCCCCAAGGCCTACTGCCCAGGAGGGAAGGGTTAGTTCGGCCGTCATAGTTGGTGATTCGATTATTAGGAATGTAGATAGCTGGGTGGCTGGTGGGCGTGAGGATCGCCTGGTAACATGCCTACCTGGTGCGAAGGTGGCGGACCTCACGCGTCACCTAGATAGGATTTTAGACAGTGCTGGGGAGGAGCCGGCTGTCGTGGTACACGTGGGCACCAACGACATAGGAAAATGTGGGAGGGAGGTTCTGGAAGCCAAATTTAGGCTCTTAGGTAGAAAGATTAAATCCAGAACCTCCAGGGTAGCATTCTCTGAAATGCTCCCTGTTCCACGCGCAGGTCACCAGAGGCAGGCAGAGCTCCGGAGTCTCAATGCGTGGATGAGACGATGGTGCAAGGAAGAGGGATTCAGTTTTGTTAGGAACTGGGGAACCTTTTGGGGAAGGGGGAGTCTCTTCCGAAGGGATGGGCTCCACCTTAACCAGGGTGGAACCAGACTGCTGGCGCTAACCTTTAAAAAGGAGATAGAGCAGCTTTTAAACTAGAACAAAGGGGAAAGCCGACAGTCGCTCAGCAGCGCACGGTTCGGAGAGAGGTATCTTTAAAGGATACTAATGATGCATTAGAATTAGGGCATCCCGACAGTGAGGTTCCAATAATTAGAAAAGTAGTCCAAGTGCCTGTAACTAAAAACTCACCTGACCTAAAAAATTCTAACTTATCCCTATCAATTAAAAAACAGAATAAAAATACAAACAAAAAACAAACTTTGAAATGTTTGTATGCTAATGCCAGAAGTCTAAGAAGTAAGATGGGAGAATTAGAATGTATAGCAGTAAATGATGACATAGATTTAATTGGCATCTCAGAGACATGGTGGAAAGAGGATAACCAATGGGACAGTGCTATACCGGGGTACAAATTATATCGCAATGACAGAGAGGAGCAGTCGGGAGGAGGTGTGGCGCTTTATGTCCGGGATGGCATAGAGTACAACAGGATAAACATCCTGCATGAGACTAAATACAAAATTGAATCTTTATGGGTAGAAATCCCTTGTGTGTCAGGGAAGACTACAGTGATAGGGGTATACTACCGTCCACCTGGTCAAGATGGTGAGATGGACAGTGAAATGCTAAGAGAAATTAGGGAAGCTAACCAAATTGGTAGTGCAGTAATAATGGGAGACTTCAATTACCAAAAGTACATGGTGAGCAGAAACTGCACTATAGCAAAATCGCAGAATACATAGGTGCAGTCAAGAATTTAAGTCCTGACAAAATACTCACAATCGAGTGTATAAGTACTTGTTTTTATTCTTCAATATGGCAACTCCTCTGATTCATACAGGCAGTGAGTTAATGGCGTCCCCCGACACGGTTCCCGTGTTTCGCCGCGGGCTGCATCGGGAGGGCTCGCCAATAGGGGTTCAAACAATAGCTGTAAGACATAAGTGTACATCAGGACGGCAAAATAGGACTTATAGCCGAACATTTCATGTGGACAAAAGGTAATAAACATTATAACATACCTGACAGCAAGATGCCTTAGAAGTGACAGGGAGCGCACTACCCTTAAACACTGACAGGTATTTAAAGCTGATTTTAGGCGCCAAATCAGGAGGACAACCCACGTGGGAGCTCACGGCCCCGTTCATTGGTTGCCATTCCTGTACTGCAGCGCTGCAGGACTATGGGAACCATCCGATCAAATAGAGAACTCTGCACAGAAAGACCACTTTAAGTAAAAAGAAACCACTCAATATCTCGGTTCAAGCCCTTGGGAGATACTGAGTCTAGAGTAAAAATCCAACGTTGTTCAACCCGGCCCAGCTGTTCGGCATAGTTACCTCCTCGGGGGGGCCGTGGAAATACCTCAAGAACACTATAAAATAAATCTGAAAGAGTGTGTGATTTTTTTACCCAGTGATCCACGAGGGGTTCTTTTTCTCGCGAATGGCGGATGTTCGAGCAATGCTCTATAATTCGAGTTTTTACCATGCGAGAAGTTTTCCCTACGTAAATCAGCGGGCAAGGACAGGTGATAACGTAAATGACTCCAGATGTGGTACAATCAGAGTACGACTGTAACTCAAAAATTCTCTTAGAAACAGGGTGGCTAAAACTGGTGGATGGAGAAGTGTGAGAGCATGCAATGCATCGGCCACATGGATAATGGCCAATTACATTATCCAGATTTCTAGACACAGGGATGTCAGTATGGATCAATTTATCACGTAAATTTTTGCCTCTACGGAAGGTGAATCTAAGGGGGCCTGGAAACAAAGTGTGTAGAGATAAAGCCTCCCAGTGTCTACGGATCATGGTAAAAACTCGAATTATAGAGCATTGCTCGAACATCCGCCATTCGCGAGAAAAAGAACCCCTCGTGGATCACTGGGTAAAAAAATCACACACTCTTTCAGATTTATTTTATAGTGTTCTTGAGGTATTTCCACGGCCCCCCCGAGGAGGTAACTATGCCGAACAGCTGGGCCGGGTTGAACAACGTTGGATTTTTACTCTAGACTCAGTATCTCCCAAGGGTTTGAACCGAGATATTGAGTGGTTTCTTTTTACTTAAAGTGGTCTTTCTGTGCAGAGTTCTCTATTTGATCGGATGGTTCCCATAGTCCTGCAGCGCTGCAGTACAGGAATGGCAACCAATGAACGGGGCCGTGAGCTCCCACGTGGGTTGTCCTCCTGATTTGGCGCCTAAAATCAGCTTTAAATACCTGTCAGTGTTTAAGGGTAGTGCGCTCCCTGTCACTTCTAAGGCATCTTGCTGTCAGGTATGTTATAATGTTTATTACCTTTTGTCCACATGAAATGTTCGGCTATAAGTCCTATTTTGCCGTCCTGATGTACACTTATGTCTTACAGCTATTGTTTGAACCCCTATTGGCGAGCCCTCCCGATGCAGCCCGCGGCGAAACACGGGAACCGTGTCGGGGGACGCCATTAACTCACTGCCTGTATGAATCAGAGGAGTTGCCATATTGAAGAATAAAAACAAGTACTTATACACTCGATTGTGAGTATTTTGTCAGGACTTAAATTCTTGACTGCACCTATGTATTCTGAGACTTCAATTACCCCAATATAGACTGGGTAAATGTATCATCGGGTCACGCTAGAGAGATAACGTTCCTGGATGGAATAAATGATAGCTTTACGGAGCAAATGGTTCAGGAACCGACGAGAGAGGGAGCAATTTTAGATCTAATTCTCAGTGGAGCATAGGACTTGGGGAGAGAGGTAATGGTGGTGGGGCCGCTTGGCAATAGTGATCATAATATGATCAAATTTGATTTAATGACTGGAAAAGGAACAGTGTGCAAATCCAAGGCTCTCGTGCTAAACTTTCAAAAGGGAAACTTTGATAAAATGAGAAAAATTGTTAGAAAAAAACTGAAAGGAGCAGCTACAAAAGTAGAAAATGTCCAAGAGGCGTGGTCATTGTTAAAAAATACCATTCTAGAAGCACAGTCCAGATATATTCCACACATTAAGAAAGGTGGAAAGAAGGCAAAACGATTACCAGCATGGTTAAAAGGGGAGGTGAAAGAAGCTATTTTAGCCAAAAGATCTTCATTCAAAAATTGGAAGAAGGATCCAACAGAAGAAAATAGGATAAAGCATAATCATTGGCAAGTTAAATGTAAGACATTGATAAGACAGGCTAAGAGAGAATTTGAAAAGAAGTTGGCTGTAGAGGCAAAAACTCACAGTAAAAACTTTTTTAAATATATCCGAAGCAGAAAGCCTGTGAGGGAGTCAGTTGGACCGTTAGATGATCGAGGGGTTAAAGGGGCACTTAGAGAAGATAAGGCCATCGTGGAAAGATTAAATGATTTCTTTGCTTCGGTGTTTACTGAAGAGGATGTTGGGGAGGTACCCATAATGGAGAAGGTTTTCATGGGTAATGATTCAGATGGACTGAATCAAATCACGGTGAACCTAGAAGATGTGGTAGGCCTGATTGACAAACTGAAGAGTAGTAAATCACCTGGACCGGATGGTATACACCCCAGAGTTCTGAAGGAACTAAAAAATGAAATTTCAGACCTATTAGTAAAAATTTGTAACTTATCATTAAAATCATCCATTGTACCTGAAGACTGGAGGATAGCAAATGTAACCCCAATATTTAAAAAGGGCTCCAGGGGTGATCCGGGAAACTACAGACCGGTTAGCCTGACTTCAGTGCCAGGAAAAATAGTGGAAAGTGTTCTAAACATCAAAATCACAGAACATATAGAAAGACATGGTTTAATGGAACAAAGTCAGCATGGCTTTACCCAGGGCAAGTCTTGCCTCACAAATCTGCTTCACTTTTTTGAAGGAGTTAATAAACATGTGGATAAAGGTGAACCGGTAGATATAGTATACTTGGATTTTCAGAAGGCGTTTGACAAAGTTCCTCATGAGAGGCTTCTAGGAAAAGTAAAAAGTCATGGGATAGGTGGCGATGTCCTTTCGTGGATTGCAAACTGGCTAAAAGACAGGAAACAGAGAGTAGGATTAAATGGGCAATTTTCTCAGTGGAAGGGAGTGGACAGTGGAGTGCCTCAGGGATCTGTATTGGGACCCTTACTGTTCAATATATTTATAAATGATCTGGAAAGAAATACGACGAGTGAGATAATCAAATTTGCAGATGACAACAAATTTTTCAGAGTAGTTAAATCACAAGTAGATTGTGATAAATTGCAGGAAGACCTTGTGAGACTGGAAAATTGGGCATCCAAATGGCAGATGAAATTTAATGTGGATAAGTGCAAGGTGATGCATATAGGGAAAAATAACCCATGCTATAATTACACAATGTTGGGTTCCATAGTAGGTGCTACAACCCAAGAAAGAGATCTAGGTGTCATAGTGGATAACACACTGAAATCGTCGGTGCAGTGTGCTGCGGCAGTCCAAAAAGCAAACAGAATGTTGGGAATTATTAGAAAAGGAATGGTGAATAAAACGGAAAATGTCATAATGCCTCTGTATCGCTCCATGGTGAGACCGCACCTTGAATACTGTGTACAATTCTGGTCGCCGCATCTCAAAAAAGATATAATTGCGATGGAGGAGGTACAGAGAAGGGCTACCAAAATGATAAGGGGAATGGAACAACTCCCCTATGAAGAAAGACTAAAGAGGTTAGGACTTTTCAGCTTGGAGAAGAGACGACTGAGGGGGGGATATGATACAGGTGTTTAAAATCATGAGAGGTCTAGAACGGGTAGATGTGAATCTGTTATTTACTCTTTCAGATAGCAGAAAGACTAGGGGGCACTCCATGAAGTTAGCATGTGGCACATTTAAAACTAATCAGAGAAAGTTCTTTTTTACTCAACGCACAATTAAACTCTGGAATTTGTTGCCAGAGAATGTGGTTAGTGCAGTTAGTATAGCTGTGTTTAAAAAAGCATTGGATAAGTTCTTGGAGAAGTCCATTACCTGCTATTAAGTTCACTTAGAGAATAGCCACTGCCTTTAGCAATGGTTACATGGAATAGACTTAGTTTTTGGGTTCTTGGGTACCTAGTTTTTGGGTACTTGCCAGGTTCTTATGGCCTGGATTGGCCACTGTTGGAAACAGGATGCTGGGCTTGATGGACCCTTGGTCTGACCCAGTATGGCATTTTCTTATGTTCTTATATAAATTTTTATTTCTATTGCCTCCTCTTGGATGTTGTAAGACGTGATCTATCTTAAACCATCTAAGATCTCAGAAGGAATTATTATTTTAAATACAATGTTGCACAATCTGTGCATTCTCTTTCTGGTTGTGTACACAGCTTCTGTGCTCATATAATCGTGCTCTCAAAGTTCTCTATGTTTTCCCACATAATATTTATTGTATGGACACATAATTGTTGTGTCCGTCGCTGTCTGACATCTGTGCTCCGCCCACCTTACCTCGTTGGCGACTCCCTCCGGGGTTGATGGAAGACTAGCTGCTACGGCGTCTCCAGGCCGTCCTCCTCCGGCGTTCCCGGACCGGCTCGACGCTGCAAGCCGCCATGTTGACCAGATGCCTGAGGGTGCGCGCGCGGCCCGACTGATGTACTGGCGTTAGCACGAACCTCAGGGACGTCCCCCTGATATGACGTCATCAGCTCCAGATATTTAAGGTCTCAATTTTCGCTAACAAAATGAGTTAGCAAGGGGATTCACTACCTTCAGGTATCATTGCAGATGGGATTTGCTCTCCGCAAACCTAGCTACTCTGCCTCCTTGGACTTCAATAGAGGTACCCCCTCCTCGGGGGCCTTGCACTCTCTTTTTCTTTTCAGGTCGCAGTCCGGAACCGGTACTCACTCCTCAAGGGCCCATGTCCCGGACCAACTCCTGAATACCACTTCTGCTAAGAAGTCATCGCTGCTTACAACATCTATCTCTCAGAGCTTTCCCTAGGACCAGGTACTCGCTCCTCAAGAGCCTACTGCATTCCAACACCTGGGCTGCCTCAAGAGACTATGGTGTGAGTGTTATCACCAAGGACTTGTTCCAGAACTCTGCATATCCTATCTACTCACTTTCTTAGTTTCTCTACCACCTTGAGATCGCTGTTCCAATATCTGAGGGACTACAGCCCAGCCGGGCGCTTCCATCTCACTACTGCCACCTTTGGTGGTTTAATATACTGCTTACTAAGAAGTCTTTGTTGCTTATAACATTAGTGAGTTTCTATCTATCTCTCAGAACTTTCCCTGGGACCAGGTACTCGCTCCTCAAGGGCCTACTGCATTCCAACTCCTGGGCTGCCTCAAGAGACTATGGTGTGAGTGTTATCACCAAGGACTTGTTCCTGAATTCTGCATGTCTTGCCTACTTACTTTCTTAGTTTCTCTACAGCTCAGCCACCTTGGGATCGCTGTTCCTGTACCTGAGGGACTACAGCCCAGCCGGGCGCTTCCAACTCACTACTGCCACCTCTGGTGGTTTAAAATATTGTCTAATAAAAAGAACTAGTGTGTGTCTGTCTCCTACACTAAGCCTGACCAGTAGTCCCTCTCAGGAGGTCCCCCGAGGGTGTGGTCACCTGCCACTGGTCCAAGGATCCACCCACAACTTTTCTAAATAAAAACAATCAACATACTGTGATAATGGTTCTAAAACTGAATCATTAGATGAAATAATGGGTCTTCTTGATGGGTCTTTCAAACTTTTATGAACTTTAGGAAATACATATATTGCTGGAATTTTCAGATATGGTGGATTTAAAATGTGAATTCCTTCTGTGTCACAAAGCCTTGTGTAGGCCCTGTGTAGTAATATTCTTATTGACAGTCTGGAACTGCTGTGTTGGTGTTATGACTGCACTGCCCGCGGGTTTCCCCGCGAGCAGGCTCACTCACCATGCTGTTCCTCTTCAGCCAGTGCAGCAGGACGCCGCCGTCGGCCTTCCCACGCAGCCGGAGCCGTGGCTTGAAGTTCCTCATGTGGCCCGGAGGCCGTCCGCGTTTCTCCTGGTCTCCACGGTCAGAGCCGCGGCCTTCTTCGGGGCTGGGACCGCCCCCGACGCTGCTCCCATCTTCGCCGCACTAAGGCCGCATCCCCGGGCTGGCCCGGTGGCTGGAGCCGCCCCTGGGGCTCCCCGCAGCGGCTGGAGCCGCTGCTGATGGCAGGGCCTGCTCCTCGGGCTTTGCCAGCGTCTGTGCGCGACGACGACAGTGCAGGCCGCTGTCCGCGGTCCTGCACAGCTCCCTTCTGCTCTCCTTAGGTGCTGGCGCGCGCCTCTCTGCAGAATTTAAAGGGCCAGGCACAGGAAGTGTGCTGGCCCCACCTTGGGACTAATTTCCTGCTTCAGCCCTATAAAGGGCTGCTCCGTCAGTCTGTTCTTCGCCTTGCATCGGAGTTATTTCACTCTGGAGGCTCCTGCCTGCCAGAGCTCCATCAGGTCTTCTATTGTCTTTGTGGAGCTCCTTATCTCATCTTGTCTTCTCGTCATGCCACGTCATGTCTTCATAGCCTGAGGTCCTCGTCCAGGTGTCCTGGTGTCTTGATGATCTTCTACGTCCTGGTGTTCTTGCCTTCCTAGATGTTCGTTCCTTCGTCTCGTCTTCAACACTCCTGAGCCTTCTGGTCCTGTGGGCCGGACTCCCTCGGACGACGTCTTTCCCGGGTTGGAGTGGCCTGCAGGTGGACTGGTGTCCTGCGCTCTCGAGCCGTCATGTCCTGGATCTTTCCTGCGCTGTCCCATTCTCCTCGTGGTCCGTGACCAGCCTGCAAGGGCTGTGTAGGGCACGCAATGGGACAGGGTGGTCCGCGACTCAGTCCTGCGGGTGGCCTGAGTAGGGCGCCCTGAGAGACAGTGCCAATGTCTGCCTTCCCTACTTCTCATCTCGTCTGGATTCCAAGTTCCTCGTTATGTCTGCACTTCAGCGTCATGTCTCTGATGTCGTTGCATCAACCCTGGTCTGGGATGCTGTCGCATCGACCACTGGTCCGTGATGTCTTCGCATCAGCCTTGGTGTCAAGTCTTCGTCTGCGATGCCATTGCATCGATCCTGGTGTCACGTCTTCAATAGTCCTGGTGTCATGTCTTCAACCCAAGTCTTCGTGCCATGTGATGCCGTCGCATCAACCCAAGTCTTTGTGCCATGTGATGCCGTTGCATCAATATTCATAGTCTTGTCTTCGTGTCAAGGCCACCTGCCCTCAACCTCAGGCCAGGCCTGCTGCTCCATGCTGCTCGCAGCAGGTCCGAAAGGGTTCGGAATGGTCAGAGGACCATTCAACTTCCAACATCCTCGGATGTTGGCCTTGGGAGCTTGCCGGCCTGGCAGAGGGTCAGACCGTCAGCCATGCGGAGCCACCGTCAACCCTCGGCTCGGCCTTGAAGGTCTGGGTCCGGGCTGAGGCCCATGGGCACACTAAAACCACCCGAGTGTAACAGAATGCAAGGCCCTTGAGGCCGTTCTCAACAATTGGATCCCGTGGTAACAGCTTATAACAGGTTTGAGCCTTAATTTATCTGTAAATTTCTCCTTTATAATCCTACTATTCATCACAACAATACCTACTTTTTTGTCAGCTGGTTTTAGAACTATTGCTTTGTTCTTAGATAATTTGGAAATTATTTCATATTCTTCCCTACTCATAGTCAAGTTTATCCTATGGTGCTTTTTTTCAAAATTGCTTACATCTTTTGAAAATAAATGCCAAAAAGTGTACACTAGTGGGTATACTGGACCCGGTGGATTCCAAGTAGATTGATTCTTATCTGTATTTCATCCAATGTTCCCCCCAAAATATACCTTTAATGAAATGCTACAAATGAATCTTTGAAAATCCACCCTAAACTGAAAAGCATCATGTTTTGATGTAGACAACATTAAGGCCTGACGCAGCAGTTAAGGTGAAACGTTGGCCACATCAGTGTTCTTAAATGACATCGGGATTTTAAATCATCCGGTGCTGGCTTAAGCATTACAGTCTAAGATAAGTGTTTCTCTTGCTACTAGAAATCAAAGATAAGAAAATGAACAGACAAGAGATTTTGCATATAAAATAATTTGGAATATACTGGCAGTGCATTAGGAGATGACAAGTACATCCATTAATCACTTTAATATATAAAACAGAAGAAATTAAAAATAAAAAAATAAAGAGGTTTTCAGGACCCATGACTGGAATTTCTGAGATTAGATCCAGCCTGTGGGTGCTTCTACTCAGGGCTGAGGTCCTTTCCTCTTATAAAAATTTGTTTAGATATTGAATATAAATACCGGAGATTTGTATGAGGCATATAGTTACTCCTGGATTCCCTGGTTATCCATAATATATCGGACTTGGTAATGTGTCCGTCAGTGCTCGCTCATGTTCCCCAGCCCGCCGATAGATGGCGCTATAATATATCGGGCTTGGTAGTGTGTCCGTCAGTGCTCGCGCATGTTCCCCAGCCCGCCGATAGATGGCGCTATAATATATCAGGCTTGGTAGTGTGTCCGTCAGTGCTCGCGCATGTTCCCCAGCCCGCCGATAGATGGCGCTATAATATATCGGGCTTGGTAGTGTGTCCGTCAGTGCTCGCGCATGTTCCCCAGCCCGCCGATAGATGGCGCTATAATATATCGGGCTTGGTAGTGTGTCCGTCAGTGCTCGCGCATGTTCCCCAGCCCGCCGATAGATGGCGCTATAATATATCGGGCTTGGTAGTGTGTCCGTCAGTGCTCGCTCATGTTCCCCAGCCCGCCGATAGATGGCGCTATAATATATCGGGCTTGGTAGTGTGTCCGTCAGTGCTCGCGCATGTTCCCCAGCCCACCGATAGATGGCGCTATAATATATCGGGCTTGGTAGTGTGTCCGTCAGTGCTCGCGCATGTTCCCCAGCCCGCCGATAGATGGCGCTATAATATATCGGGCTTGGTAGTGTGTCCGTCAGTGCTCGCGCATGTTCCCCAGCCCGCCGATAGATGGCGCTATAATATATCGGGCTTGGTAGTGTGTCCGTCAGTGCTCGCGCATGTTCCCCAGCCCGCCGATAGATGGCGCTATAATATATCGGGCTTGGTAATGTGTCCGTCAGTGCTCGCTCATGTTCCCCAGCCCGCCGATAGATGGCGCTATAATATATCGGGCTTGGTAATGTGTCCGTCAGTGCTCGCTCATGTTCCCCAGCCCGCCGATAGATGGCGCTATAATATATCGGGCTTGGTAGTGTGTCCGTCAGTGCTCGCTCATGTTCCCCAGCCCGCCGATAGATGGCGCTATAATATATCGGGCTTGGTAGTGTGTCCGTCAGTGCTCGCGCATGTTCCCCATCCCGCCGATAGATGGCGCAGGCGGCTCCTTGGCCACCTTGGAGGCTCAAACAGGCCATGTCACAACACCAGCTACAAGAGGTTCTCCTGGGGGAATTCAGCGCTACTGTGGAATGCAGATTTTGCGCAGAATTCCTCCTTCCCACAGATTTCCTCCCTCGCTAGAAGACTATTCAAAACCGGAAGGACAGTGGCCATTGCGGGACAGGCAGAAAATAGCAGAGGAGACCCTGGCATGCCACGAATGGAGTGCGTTCCGTGGCACATGCTCTGTTCGCGGCGAAGATGAAGGCCCGGCGCGCCGTTTGCGGTGAAAAGGGAAGGCCCCCGTGTGCTATGATCGGCGCACCCAGGCCTTCACCTTCGCCGCGAATGGAGCGTGTGCCACGGGATGCGCTCCGTTCGCGGCATGTTGGGGTCTCCGTTGCTATTTTCTGCTCAAGGCAAAAAATGGAAGGCCCCCGTGTGCAGCAAATGGCACGTCGGGCCTTCATCTTCACCGCGAACGGCGCGTGTCCCGCGGCATGCCGGTGAGAGAGAATGTGTGTGTGAGGGGGGGGGGGGGGTGACAGAGAGCATGGTTGGTAAGAAAGGGTGGGTGGGGGATGCTTGAGTGTGGGTTTCAGAGAGAGGGAGCCTATATGAGGGGAGGGGGATGCCGGTGAGAGAGAATGTGTGTGTGAGAGCGGAGAGGGGGTGTGGGGGAGTGTGAGAGACAGCTTGGTAAATAAACTTTGCCAGCCCTGGCTTTAGCAAATGTGCCTCCACGTCCCATGCCCTGGGTGAAAACAATTTAGTTTTTCCTTTTCAGCTAACGCTTCCATACAAGAGCATATGTGCCAATAAAAAGGCTCGCTGCCCGGGTGTAGAACAGGTACAGTTGCTAGTTTTGTATGTTTGGTTTTCTGGCATCAAGCTTTTTATTGGTTGGCATGGGAGTATCCCAGGTGATCACAACTTCTTCATTCTCTACAGTTGTCAAGGTTGTGATCCCAGTGTTTTTCTGGTACAGCAATGTTATATTGTTTAAACAGTTTCCAATGGATTAGTGGTGCTACTTTAGTGTGCCTTCCTAGATACAGGCCTTCTGACATAAGCACATGACACCCAGCAACGAGACATGTAACGCTTTCCAGTTCTGTTTTACAGAGTCTGCATTTGTCTGTTTTGCTGTTTTTTCTTCTAGGCTTACTGTAAATCATCTTCTCTAGAGTCCACTGTCCTTTGCCTCAATTATTAATCTCTTAACTTTAGGTTTAAGTTTACCTTTCTTTACTCATGCCTGCATCAGGTTTTGACCTCTGTGTGTTTGTTAAAGTAATTCCTTTCTATTTCCTGCTGTATTAGTGCATTTGCCACTTTGTTTATCTTTGTTTACTAGTCCAACTCTTTTTAAAGAGATTTTTCTTTTATTTTCTAAATCTGTTGCTCCTTTCCCCATGTGTGCTGGTGGAGTCTCATGCATTCTTTCTGTTCTTTGAAATGCTTGTCCAATTTTAAGGCTGGAAATTGTTTTGTGCTTCAGGACTTTTTGAATATTTGAGTCTGTTGATGCTGTTAAATATGCTTGGAGGACTATTATAGTACTGTTGGGAATGTCAAAAGCCTTTCTGAAATGTAAGTATTCCCTATTATAGTAACTGCTGGGAATGTCAAAAGCCTTTCTGAAATGTAAATATTCCACATCCAATGTTTGCCCCTGAATGATCACCCAGTTAAAGAAATCAATCAGATTTGTTTGATATGATGTTCCTTTAGTTTAAATCATGCTGGCTTAGATTCTGTAACCTGCTGCATTCATGATACTTGAAATAACATAAGATTTGCCATACTGGCTCAGACCAAAGGTCCATCAAGCCCAGAATTCTGTTTCCAACAGTGGCCAATCCACATCACAAGTACCTGGCAGGATCCCAAAAGGTCAATAGATTCCATGCTACTTATCCCAGGGATAAGCAGTGGATTTCCCCAAGTCCACCTTAATTATAGTTTAAGGACCTTTCTTCCAGGAACTTGTCCAAACCTTTTTTAAACCCAGCTACACTAACATCTTTCACTATTTCCTCCAGCAATGAATTCCAGAACTTAAGTATTCATCAAGTAAAAATTTTCTTCTCCTGTTTTAAATGCATTACCTACTAACTTCATTGTGTCCTCACTAGTCTTTGCACTTTTAAAAAGATTAAACAACCAATTTGCATTTATCCATTCCCCTCCACTCATTATTTTAAAGACCTCTATCATATCTTTCCTCAGAGATCTCTTCTCCAAGCTGATGAATCCTAAAATCTTTAGCCTTTCCTCATAGGGGAATCATTCCATCACTGTTTTCTGTACTTTTTCTAATTCCGCTATATATTTTTTGAGATGCAGTGACTAGAATTGCACACGATAATCAAGGTGTGGTAGCACCATGATGATTATGATATTCTCTGTTTTATTCGCCATTTCTTTCCTAATGATTCCTACCATTCTATTTACTTTCTTGGCCACTGTCGCCTCACATCAAGCAGAGGATTTCAGTATATTATCTAAAATGACTCCTAGATCCTTTTCCCGGATGGTGACTCCCAATGTGGAACCTTGCAAGAGGCGTGGTCATTGTTAAAAAATACCATCCTAGAAGCACTATCCAGATGTATTCCACACATTAAGAAAGGTGGAAAGCAGGCAAAACGATTACCGGCATGGTTAAAAGGGGAGGTGAAAGAAGCTATTTTAGCCAAAAGATCTTCATTCAAAAATTGGAAGAAGGATCCAACAGAGGAAAATAGGAAAATGCATAAACGTTGGCAAGTTAAATGTAAGACATTGATAAGACAAGCTAAGAAAGAATTTGAAAAGAAGTTGGCCATAGAAGCAAAAATTCACAGTAAAATCTTTTAAAAATATATCCGAAGCAGAAAGCCTGTGAGGGAGTCAGTTGGACCGTTAGATGATCGAGGGGTTAAAGGGGCACTTAGAGAAGATAAGGCCATCAAGGAAAGATTACATGATTTCTTTTCTTCGGTGTTTACTGAAGAGGATGTTGGGGAGGTACCCGTACTGGAGAAGGTTTTCATGGGTAATGATTCAGATGGACTGAATGAAATCACGGTGAACCTAGAAGATGTGGTAGACCTGATTGATAAACTGAAGAGTAGTAAATCACCTGGACCAGATGGTATACACCCCAGAGTTCTGAAGGAACTAAAAAAATGAAATTTCAGACCTATTAGTAAAAATTTGTAACCTATCATTAAAATCATCCATTGTACCTGAAGACTGGAGGATAGCTAATGTAACCCCCATATTTAAAAAGGGCTCCAGGGGAGATCTGGGAAATTACAGACCGGTTAGCCTGACTTCAGTGCCAGGAAAAATAGTGGAAAGGGTTCTAAACATCAAAATCACAGAACATATAGAAAGACATGGTTTAATGGAACAAAGTCAGCATGGCTTTACCCAAGGCAATCTTGCCTCACAAATCTTCACTTTTTTGAAGGAGTTAATAAACATGTGGATAAAGGTGAACTGGTAGATGTAGTGTACTTGGATTTTCAGAAAGCATTTGACAAAGTTCCTCATGAGAGGCTTCTAGGAAAAGTAAAAAGTCATGGGAAAGGTGGCAATGTCCTTTTATGGATTACAAACTGGCTAAAAGACAGGAAACAGAGAGTAGGAATAAATGGACAATTTTCTCAGTGGAAGGGAGTGGACAGTGGAGTGCCTCAGGGATCTGTACTGGGACCCTTACTTTTCAATATATTTATAAATGATCTGGAAAGAAATACGATGAGTGAGGTAATCAAATTTGCAGATGATACAAAATTGTTCAGAGTAGTTAAATCACAAGCAGATTGTGATAAATTGCAGGAAGACCTTGTGAAGCTGGAAAATTGGGCATCTAAATGGCAGATGAAATTTAATGTGGACAAGTGCAAGGTGATGCATATATGGAAAAATAACCCATGCTATAGTTACACAATTTTAGGTTCCATATTAGGTGCTACTACCCAAGAAAGAGATCTAGGCGTCATAGTGGATAACACATTGAAATCATCAGTTCAGTGTGCTGCGACAGTCAAAAAAGCAAACAGAATGTTGGGAATTATTAGAAAGGGAATGGTGAATAAAACGGAAAATGTCATAATGCGTCTGTATCGCTCCATGGTGAGACCGCACCTTGAATATTGTGTACAATTTTGGTTGCCGCATCTCAAAAAAGATAAAATTGCGATGGAAAAGGTACAGAGAAGGGCTACCAAAATGATAAAGGGAATGGAACACCTCCCCTATGAGGAAAGACTAAAGAAGTTAGGACTTTTCAGCTTGGAGAAGAGACGGCTGAGGGGGGATATGATAGAGATGTTTAAAATCATGAGAGTTCTAGAACGGGTAGATATGAATCATTTTTTACCTCTTTCGGATAATAGAAAGACTAGGGGGCACTCCATGAAGTTAGCATGTGGCACATTTAAAACTAATCAGAGAAAGTTGTTTTTCATTCAACGCACAGTTAAACTCTGGAATTTGTTGCCAGAGGATGTGGTTAGTGCAGTTAGTATAGCTGTGTTTAAAAAAGGATTGGATAAGTTCTTGGACGAGAAGTCCATTACCTGCTATTAATTAAGTTGACTTAGATAATAACCACCGCTATTACTAGCAATGGTAACATGGAATAGACTTAGTTTTTGGGTACTTGCCAGGTTCTTATGGTCTGGATTGGCCCCTGTTGGAAACAGGATGCTGGGCTTGATGGACCCTTGGTCTGACCCAGTATGGCATGTTCTTATGTTCTTAGCTATAATTTGGGTTGCTTTTCCCTATGTAGTATGTATATCACTTTCCACGTGTCCACTTTAAATGTTATCTGCCATTTGGTTGCCTAGTCTCACTGTCTTGTAAGGTCCTCTTGAAATTTCTCGCAAAACCCTTGTGATTTAACAAATTTGCATAATTTTGTCTCATCATTAAATTTGATCAGCTCACTGGTTGCTCCCATTTTTAGGTAATGTATAAATATGTTTTTTAAAAAAGTGGTCTCAATACAGATCCCTGGAGCACTCCACTATTCATCTTTCTCCATTGAGATAATTGACCATTTAGCCCTACTATCTGTTTTCTATCTTTTAACCAGTTCTCAGTCCACTTTAGAACATTGCCTTTTATCCCATGACTTTTTCATTTCCACAAAAATCTCTCATTAGGTACTTTGTCAAACACTTTCTGAAAATCCGGAACCAGTATAATCAACTGACTCATCTTTATTCACATGTTTATTCATGCTTTAAAAAAATGTAGCAGATTGATGGAAAAGACTGCCCTTGGCTAAGTCCATGTTGCTTTGTCCCATTAAACAATAACATTATATGTATTCAGTGATTTCATTCTTTATAATAGTTTCTACCATTTTGCTTGGCACTGATGTCAGGCTCACCAGTCTGTAGTTTTCTGTATCACCCCTGGAAACCTTTTTAAAGATTGGCATTATGTTAGCCACCCTCCAATGTTCAGGTACCATAACCGATTTTAAGATAGTTTACAGATTGCTAACAATAGGTCTGCAATTTCATTTTTCAGTTCTGTCAGCACTCTGGGATGTATACCATCTGGTCCAGGTGATTTGTTACTCTTTAGTTTGTAAGTTTGCCTATTACATCTTCCAGGTTCACTGAGATTTATTTCAGTTCCTCTGAATCATCACTTAAATATCACTTCTGGCAGGGGTATCTACTTTACTTCTTTCTCAGTAAAGACTGAAGCAAAGAATTAATTTAATCTCTCCACTATGACCTTGCCCTCTCTTAGTGTTCCTTTTATCCTTTGATCATCTAATGGTGCAACTGACTCTATTATCCTATCCTTAGGTAGTGACTCAATTAATTTATCTACCACAGAGGCTGTGTTTATAAAGAAAGAAAATATTTGCCTAAGTTCTCTGGAACCACATCTGTCTCCAAAGAATGTCTAAGCTAAATTATCAGTGGAGCTGCCAGAATCTCTCAAAGAATCTTTTATATACTAGGATCAGAAATGTTTGTTGGGAATATGCTCAGTCCCTGCAATGCAAAGATATGGGGAACCCACAACTTTGAGAGGTCTGCTTAACAGTCCTGGTCTTTTGGAGGCACAGGTTTTCATGTCCTTCTCCATCCCCCTGCTGCTGCTTGATTTATAGCCAATCAATGCTTTTGGGATGTGGAGCATCCCCATCCTCACTCAAGGAAGAACTGAGGGATCTGGAATTGTTGTTTGTTGCTCCAGAGCGGGTATGCAGAATGCACTTTTTCTCCCTTTTCTTCCAATTAAAGAACTGTTGTTGTAGGGGTTGCTGAATCTGGCTTTTCTTTGTCCTGAGTGGATCAGTGCTGTGTGGAGGTGGCAGGGCATGGAGCAGCAAACCCTATTTCTCTCCATTATTGCTTCTGGTGTTGAGCCAAGATGGATCGTATACGCCCTGCTAGTAGAGCAGCCATGGAATCCTCCACCTACCCTCAGCCCAAAATTTGTTTTTTTTTTATTAAACTTTTTGTATTTAACAGGCATGAAACACTATTACACAAGATATCATATATAGATCACACGATATACAGAGAAAACAAATTTATTGCATCAGTATCTAAAAATGGCAGGGCACATAATTTATATTACTTCAGTAGCCATCAGCAGAGACATTACAAAATTCTATTTGCATATATTCAATATTTGCTGCAAACCCCATCATATTTATCCAGCTTTTCTTTTAATATGTAGGTCATCTTTTCTGTTGGAGGTATTTCAGATAGTTGTTTCATCCGTTGATCAATAAAAGAGCTCAGCCCAAAGTTTTGTGGTTTGCATATATCTCCTGCGCAGAAAGAATTTACATTCTGGAAATAGCTAGATTTGATTTTCAGTTTGTGAATCTCCTTCTTCTTGTTTGCAGGAGATAACATTTCATCCTTAGTATTTTGCAGTAAAAACACTTAAATATTTTTTATTAGGTATGAGGAAATTGCATATCTTCAAACCTAGATTTTCTAACATTTTTTCTGGGGAGGGCAATCCTAAATACTTGAGAAATGATTCACTCGGTTTGCTTGCACATGTACTTTTTTTTTTCTTGGAGGAGGCTGGACAAGACTCAGGAGTGTTCATGAGTACGAGAATGCTTAATGAATACAGTGGGGAAGACTGACAGTGCAAAATCATTATAAATACATGAATCTGTGGTTGCACTTGTGAGGCCGCTTCTCTTCCCTCAGTATCACAAAGTGGCAGTGTTCTTAGATTCATTAGTGTGTTCTTTTATTGTTAGAAACCTGTCAGTTACAGTTATTTAAATTCTTTATAAGATTTTAAATTACAAAGTTAATTGCTTGTTACTGAAACACATGGATAACTACAACAGAGATCAAAGTGAAAAGGAAATTACTAATTAAGGATAAACAGTTGCCATGTAGGCATCCATATCAAAGCAGAAAATGCCTGAAGGAGGGAAGGAAATAACAAAGGAGAGCACACTGAAGAAAACCATAAATCAAGAAAGGCAATAACATAGTAATAACCAGCAGTATAATACTAATAGCACTAAGATACTTGAGGAGCAGGGGAAGAGGTAAGTGGCCTATGGGCCTCTATAAAGGACTGTAATTGTTCAGGCAAGAAGAGAATAAAACATCCGTCACCCCTTTTGATAACACATTTACAGGGGTAACGAAGCACAAAGGAAAACCCAAGAGAATTTCTTACCAAAAAGATGGGAAATCTCTCCTCTTAACTTGCGCTACTTGGGCTCAATCCTCACAGGTTGACCCATAGAACAATGCGGGAAACTTCCTAAAATAGCTACGCATCACATTATTTAAATCTCAAGTTGAAATAAAGGAACCTAACAAAGTACTCCTATCCAACACCTCCCAAAGTAGAGTTCTGAAGGAAATTAGACAAAATGTCCTGAATTTCAGTATTTACCTCCAAGCCAGAAGTTATTCTTTCAGGAAGAAAATAACATGAATTAACAGAAGGCATATTTTCAGGCGCCAATCCTAGAACTTCTTGGAAAAAAAACTCTTCAGCATTAAAAAAGGGATTTCCCTAACAATTTTGGGGAAATTCAAAAAATGCAGATTAAGCTGTCTCACATTATTTTCTAAAAATTCAATATGCCTGGAAAGCGCCGAGCGATCTTTCACAGTAGCAGCATTAAACTCGTGTGAATAGTTTTAATCTTGTCTTCATCTTCAGAAACTTTAGAAAAGGTAGAATTAACTTGCTCCTGCAAATCCAACACTTTTTGACAATAATTTGAAGAGAAAGAATCCATCTTTAAATGAAGCAACTTTAGAGAGTTCCCAAAGCCAGCTACCAAGCCCTACAAAGCCTCTAAAGTCACCGCCTCAGGCAAGGTGGAATAGCAATGGACTCACCACCTTCAACAGCCGGAGCTTCCCGGGATAAAAAGTGCAGGAGGGTCCCAACGCCGGCCCCAGAGTCAACAATTCCATTGCATGTGTGGCTTCAATGCCCTTCTCGCTACTCGCTCCTCGAGGGCCAGCTAGCACTGGTATTGAAGATAGCGAATCCAGGCAGAAGAGAAGGTAGGAGCAGGCAGCAAGTCAGGGAACATGGGCCCTCGAGGAGCAAGTACCGGTTTCCTGATAGCGAACTGAAAAGCAAGTGAGGCCCCCGAGGAGCGGGTCCCGAGGAGCGGGTACCCCGTTAGCGTTAAGAGTCCAATGAAGATTGGAGGCAGAGTAGCTGTTGCGTCCGTCGCTGCTCGACGCCCTCACTCTGCCCTCCTTACCACTGTGGCGACTCCCTCTGGGGCTGATGGATGGTTTGCTGCCACGGCGTCTTCTTGCTGTCTTCCTCCGGCGTCCCCGGAGCGGCACAATGCTGTGGATCCGCCATGTTCCTGATGATGTAGGGCGTGCGCGCGCGCTCCGAATAATGTACCAGCAAGGGCGCGAATCTCAGGGGCGTCCCCCTGAACTGACGTCATCCGCTTACAATATAAAAGGTCTCAGTATTTGCTAACGAATTGAGTTAGCAAGGATTCGTCCAAGCTACTCTGCTTCCTCGGACTTATCAGGGGTAGCCGGTACTCGGGGGCCTTGCTTTCTTTTCTCTATTTCAGATTGCCGATAGGAACCGGTACTCGCTCCTCGAGGGCCCATGTTCCTGAACACTCTGAAGATTCTCTACTGCCTGGAAGCTATCACAGATACAGACAATTGTGAGTTACCATCGGTTTCTCAGAGCTTTTCCTGGAACCAGGTACTCGCTCCTCGAGGGCCTAACCCTTTCCAGCTACTGAGCTTTCTAAAGACCTTATGTGAGATCTGTCACATAAGGTGTGGGATTGCTGTTCCAGTACCTGAGGGACTTCAGCCCTGCAGGGCATATCAGCTCACTACTGCCACCTCTGGTGGTTCTACTAACCTGTCTAATAAAAGAATTATCTGTGTCGGTCTCCATACTCAAGCCTAACCGGTGGTCCCTCTCAGGATATCCCTCTCAGGATATCGGCCGTCATCTGCCGATGGCAGATGACGGCTGATGGCAGTCATCTGCCATCGGCCCAAGGATTCACCTATCTACATTCCTCTACAGCTGAGTGTCCTCTCCAAGCACTCCGCTGGTAACAGATGGCTACTCCTTCCCCACCAGGAGTCTTTAGCTACAGATTCATTACAGTTTTTTACTACTCCCTCTACAGGAGCTGAGCATATCAGTTACTAACTTCTCCTTCCTCAGGAATAGATTATAACAGATTGCTAACTCCGTACGGAGATTCATAACAGATTGCTAACTCCTCCCTCTTGAGGTGTCATTCACAACCAGCTTGCTAACTCCTCCCCTTCATAGGAGTATAACCATAACAGATTGCTAGCTCCTCCCTCCAGAGGAGCTCGCTCATAACAGATTGCTAACTCCTCCCCTTCATAGGAGTATAATCATAACAGATTGCTAGCTCCTCCCTCCAGAGGAACTCGCTCATAACAGATTGCTAACTCCAGTGGATCCGGCTTTAAATTTGGAGACGCAGTACTCCTGGGAATCCAGCTTAAGGTATGAGATGTCAGTAACCCTATGGACCGGCATACCTCTACTGTTCTGTTCGTACATCTCACTCTGAATGTCAAAGTGGCCCCTAACCCCTACACTCCTACCTAAACCTCACCTCGAGTAACTAGGTGGGCCTCATATAGCGATATTAATACCTAACTACTATGAAGGCCTTAAAGCTAGTCTCTCTCTCTCTCTCTCCCTCTCCCCTGTAATTCAAATGTTTTTATCACTACCAACAAATTTTCATGCCTCTCTGACTCTGTTTCCAGTTTCTAAGGCTAAAGTAGGGTTCTGAAAAGAACTGAATTTTTCCTCTGGTTAGCAAAAGAAAAGGCCTTTATTTGTGCCATTCTGCACCAGTTCTGTACAGTGGCGTAGCGAGGGGTGGGCGGCCGCCCCGGGCGCCGGGTCTAAGGGGGCGCCAAAACGCGTGAGGGATACGCTCTAGGAATCACAAAGCTCCTGTTACGCTCTCCGACCAACTTTTTCCATTCCCACGTGCACCGCCTCGTGGCAGCAGTTTACCATAGCTCGTCGCGCACAACTGGAAGGAACCCCAATCGTTCCCGTCGCCAGCACACGCAGACTGTAGCCGAGAAAAACTGGCCGCGAAGCCTCCCCAACCTCACTCGCGCGTGTCGCCTATTGGCAGCAGTCTCTCATCTGTCTTCGCTGCTGCTGCCCTCTGATTGGCGGTGCCGGCCGGCAGTCAGAGGTGTTTCCCGGGAGACGGCGAGTGGACTTGCTTGGAGTAGACTGCGGCGGGCGGAAGCTCATTCGAGCTTGGTTTCTGTTTTGACTGAGGCGGTGGTGGCGCCGCCTTTCTTTTGGTAGCTTTCCCTGTTAGTCAAACGAGAGGAGTCCTGCAGCGTTGTTGCAGAACTGCACTCCTCTTTGTAGCGGCCAAAAGGAAAGGGGGGTGCTACAGGAAGAAGGCGTGTGGCCGTGGAGGGCCCCTGCAGCACCGCGTACTGAGTGCAGGTCAGACACTGAATGTTGTGTGTTAGCCGCCGGCAGCGGGGAAATCAGTATATCTGTGAACTGAGCTGGACTGGGATCTTGGAGACTTCCACGGTGATCACATGCGCCACTATCGTGTTTCTCTTATCTTTCAGAAGGTCTAATGGGGGCGGGGTGATGCTGCTATCTGACAGGCCAATGTAATAAGACTGCTGATTTTTCTGCGTGGATTTTTTTTGTGCGCATCCTGCAAAAACTTGTGGAAGTACGGGATGTAATAACAGCCATGTATGCTAATTAGACACTGTATAAACTCCATGCACACTGAGCATATGTGCTGGGTCTACTGGGGCGCCAAAACGCCTGGCTCTGCAGAAAAATAGCACCGATTTCAATGCAAATCATTGATGGAGGGAGGGGGCGCCGAAGAAGTCTCTTGCCCCGGGCGCCAAATTGTCTAGCTACGCCACTGGTTCTGTATGCAAAGAGAGAATCAGGACAAACCAAAGTCCACTGGGCACAGCATCCTGCCTCTTACAGTAGCCAGTCTGGATCACAAGTAACCCACAGATCCCAAAAAATAGATCTATTTCTTGTTGCTCACTCCTAGGGATAGCAATCGTTTTCTGTACCTGGCTTAATAATGTTTTCTGGACTTTCTTTTAAACCCTGCTATGCTAGTCCACTTGACCATATCTTTTGGCATCAGATTCCACACCTTGATCATGCATTGAGTGAAATAGCACTTTCAATAATTAGTTTTAAATCTGCCATTTGTTAGTTTCATGGAGTATCTCCTTATGTGTTAGTATTATTTGAAAGGGTAAATAACTGTCTAGTTTTATCCATTCCACCTCATTCATGATTTTATGAACCTTTCTATCACAGGGCTTCCCAAACCTGCCCTGGGGACCCCACAGACAGTCGGGTTTTCAGGATGTCCACCAAGAATATGCATGAGATAAGTTTGCATATCATGGGGACTCGGTTTATGCACATTTATCTCATGCATATTCATGGTGGATATCCTGAAAACCCGACTGGCTATGGGGTCCCCAGGACAGGTTTGGGAAGCCCTACTCTATCATGTCCTCCCTCAGCCATCTCTTTTCCAAGTTGTAGAGTCCTAATCTGTGTAGACTCTCATGATTGGGAAGCCCTTTCACCCCTCTTTAGTTATTTTTGTTGCTCTCTTCTGTACTTTTTCTAGTTCCGCTATGTCTTTCTTCAGATGGGGAAACCAATTCTAAAAATAACCGGATGACTTTATTCAAGGATATTCAGCTCTTTCCTTGACATCCTCCAAAGCTGTGTCCTCCTCTCCTTTCAGTCTTACATTCCCACCTCTGTACTTCCTCCATTCATTAATATAACTTTAAAAAGGCTTGTTTCCATGTTTTACCACCAGTGGATATTTTCTTAAAAGAAAAAAAAGGGTATCAGGTCAGGACCAGTAGGGACCTCTACCTTCTCCATTTGCAAAGGAGAAAAGGAAGTATGACCTGGTTGAAAATAACCATGGTTTATCACCTTAGCATATCTCTGGTAAATGACACAAGGGATCCTGATTGCTGTCAGTTACCCCGTGGACCTGCCTGACTTGTGGGGTTGGTTGATCATAAGTAAAGAGTGGCATTTCTAGAGTTAATAAGTAGTGTGTTAGTTATGGAAATGCCTCTACTCATTAATGAAGAATTGGCAAAAGTCCATCTAATGCACAACCACTATGCATGTTACTTATGCCATGTGATTGGTCCCCAATTAATCTGTCTTATTTATTTATTTGCTCCAGTTTGATATTGCAGATAACTACACCAGACGGCCCCAAGATGTATTAGAATGTTATAAAAGCATTACATAAATACATAACACAATTATATTTATATAACACACACATATAACTAAAATTAATAACACAATTATAATAAAATGAGTTTAAATCTAATATAATCAGGCTAATACATCTATTCAAAAAATGAGATGTGCCATCTTCTAAATGTCAGCATAAATTTAAACAACAAAATTAAATGAAAATAAAATTAAGGGAAAATATATATAAAATTCAGGTTATAATGTCTTTCAAAGATGAGATGTTCCAACTCTTAAGAGATCAGCCATGTATACAGTTATATCCAACAAACATCAAGAAATAATTTAAAAATGTTATACAGAGCCAGGCTTTTAATTTCTTCTTGCAGATGATATAGACTGACTCCTGCTTTAGGTCCAAAGGAATTGCATTCCAGAGTACAGGAGTGAAAAATCTGAAGCCTTTCTTGGTGTTCACTAGCTTCCTCTGCTTTAATGTTGGCATAGCCAGTAGGGCCTGCTGTGATGATGTTAGCATCCTTGTTTGAGAGTACTGGGTAAAAAGACAAGCAAAATTCTCTGGACCCATCTGGTGCAGTGATTTAAAAACAACAAATAATATTTATGTTGCGCGCCCCGTCTGCGGCCTGCTCATGCACGGGCCTGCTCACCTTTCCAACTCCACTGCAGGTAATGGGTCGGCCTCTCCGGCAGCAGCTGCAAGCTCCTCCTGGCCTCGGCGTCCTGTGGCGGCGGTCGCCAGGCCTTCCTCAGCACACCAGGCCTCACGACGGGGCTCGGCGTCCTCCATGGCGTCGGCCCCGCCCCTAGGTGCGCATGCATGGACCGCCCGGTCCCTTATAGGGCATGGGGTGAGTCCAAGCTCTGCGGGGCGCCCTGATTGAACGTACTACTAAAGAAAGTGCCTGCCTGCACTTCCTTGCCTAGGCAATTGGGTTGACACCGTGTGTGTACTGAGTTTGCTTCTGTGTCTCATAGCCTGTTCCAGACAGCTCCCACCAAACCTTGGTCAAGTATATCCACGGATTTTATCACAGACCTTCCATCGTCACAGAACAATACCGTGATCTGAGTTATCATTGACCGTTTCTCTAAAATGGGTCAATTAATCCCCCTGCGAAGCCTTCCGTCGGCCCCAGAGTTGACTAAATTGTTTCTAAAACATGTCTTCCGCCTCCATGGTCTCCCAAAAGAGATTATCTCAGACCGAGGACCACAGTTTGCTGCAAGGTACTGGCGCTCTTTATATAAAAAGTTCAACATCACCTTGAATTTTACGTCAGTCTATCACCCCAGGCCAACGGCCAAGCAGAAAGACCCAGTCGGACCCTGAAGACTTTCCTCCGCTCATATGTGAACGACCAACAGGACAACTGGTCCGATCTGCTGCCTTGGGCAGAATTGTCGCATAATACCCATGTTGCTGCTGCCACAATATATCGCCATTTTCCGTGGTGTTTGGTCGACAACCATGCTTACCACTGCCAGTACCCCTCTCGGTTCCCTCGCCAGCTGCTCAGTTCACGGCCCACATCATTCGGCAGTTGTGGAACCAAGTCAAAAAATGCCTCAACCAGGCTGCCAAATGCTCCAAACGGACTTCAGGTGCCCACAGATGTCCCGCTCCACTCTTCCATCTTAGCCAGAAAGTGTGGCTAAGCACTCGTCATATAAGACTGCGACTCCCTTCACACCGCATGGCACCGAAGTTCATCGGCCCATTCCCAGTCCTACGGAGAGTGGGAGCAGTGTCCTACCAACTGCCACGTGCTATGGGCATTCATAACACCTTCCATGTTTCCCTGTTGAAGCCGCTAGTCTTATCCTGGCCCTCTCAAAGAGATTCGTCCACCCCGGATCTCCACTGAACCTGATACGACTCTTCAGGTAAGAGAAATCCTCGACGTCCGTCAGCGTCGAGGCAGATGGAAATACCTCTTATCCTGGGAGGGTTACGGAGCCGAGGAGAACTCATGGGAACCTTTCCACAATATCCTTGACAAGGACCTCCTTAGAGCCTTCCATAGGGCTCACCCAGAAAATCCTCGCCTGCGTAAAGGGAGGCCTAGAAGGGGAGTACTGTTGCGCGCCCCGTCCGCAGTCAGCCCACGCATGGGCCTGCTCACCTTTCCAACTCCACTGCAGGTCCCAGGTCGGCCTCTCCGGCAGCAGCTGCAAGCTCCTCCAGGCCTCGGCGTCCCGCGGCGGCAGTCGCTGGGCCTTCCTCAGTGCACCAGGCCTCATGACGGTGCTTGGCGTCCTCCATGGCATCGGCCCTGCCCCGAGGCGCATGCGCGTGCGGACCGCCCGGTCCCTTATAGGGCCAGGGGCAGGTCCAAGCTCTGCGGCGTGCCCTGATTGAACGTACTACTAAAGGAAGTGCATGCCTGCACTTCCTTGCCTTGGCAATCGGATCGACACTGTGTGTACTGAGTTTGCTCCGTGTCTCATAGCCTGTTCCAGTCTTGTTCCAGCCTTGTTCCAGCATCCTCGTGTTCCAGTGTCCTTGTGTTCCAGCATCTGTCTGTTCTGCGATCCCCCAGGTAGTACCTCTTGGACTGACTCTCTGGTACTGACCTTTGCCTTTCTCCTTGACCATGCTGATCGCTGCCCGGATTCTGACCTTTGCCTGCCTCCTTGACCACGTCTGACCTCTGGAACCTGACCCCTGCTTTGGCTGACCATTCTCGGACTGATCCTTGGACCTTGACCCCTGCTTTGGCTGACCTCTCTTGGACTGATCCTTGGAACTCGACCTCGGCTATCCTTGACCATACCTCCTTGATTCTGGCCCTGCTCCTAGCCTTGTCATCACAGGACTCCAGTCAAGACATCGACCACGTGCCCTTGATCCTGGTGGGCGCACCTCTATACTTCCTATCCGGGAGACCCTGCGAGGCCCACCTAAGTCCAAGCGGCCTGGTCCCCAAGGGCTCCACCTGGGGGGACCTCGGGCTTCCAGTGGTGAAGCTCCAGCTAGCCTCTGTCTCCTCCTGTGCTCCACCCCCTGGGGGCAGGTGCTTCCTGGTCCCTACCAGGGAGCCTTTCTACACTGCTCCAGGACAAGGGTCCACCTCCAAGCGCAACAATTTATTTATTTATTTATTTATAAATATTTATATACTGTCCTTCATGCAGATCATGGCAGTTTACAAAAGATTACATTCATAATATTTAAAATTAATAGAACAAGATTCTTATAAGATACAGATACATAATCATGAAATAATTTAAATAAAATAAAAAATAAAGAGTAAAACTAAAAAAAAATCAATAAAATATATAATACACATTGACTACTCATAAATTCTTCAACACTTTGCCATACTCTCATTCAGATATAACAGGGACATCAAGCAGTTAATTAGCATCAAAAGCACATTTAAATAGCCATGTAAAAAGCAGATTTAAATGTAACCCTATCTTAATGAGCATTCAATGCAGCTCCCTCAGAATTGGCCTTAGATCACTGGGCTTAGCCCTAGCCAACAATCTTGTTGATTCTTGAAGGACCTGCAACCAGTTAAGAAGTGATTCAAGTGCTTCATGAGCATATACCAGAAAGCATCAGTCCACTCGGAACCCGCAGGATAATAGCATCTGAAGCATGTAGTAAACTCCAAGTATGTGTAACCCCACCCGTCTGTCAGGCTGCCATTAAGGCCTGAGTGAACCTTTAGTTCAGTTAGTGAGAGTGCAGTTGTGGGGGGGGGGGGGGGGAAGCCATTCAAATTCAGCCCTTCCCTTTCAGGGATCTGGAATGCCTGTCCCCCTGAGAGTCTATATAGCAGCTCCCCACAGAGAGCTCAGGAGGCAGTCCCTTATGGTTTGCTCAGAGTTAGGAAGTAGAGAGGAGCTTTTCTCTGAGTCGTTTTTCAGACCCAGTCAGAGAAGCCAGGCAAACCCTGGCTGGTTAGAATTTTCCCTCTGGGTATATTTTTCCGGTTTAAGACATTAAGTGGTAGGATCCTTGTGGGAGAGCCCTGTACACCACCCGGTCTCAGGGCATGGGGTACCCTGTGTCTGGGGGTTGTGCAAGTTAGGGAAGACCTGCCCTTCATACCCTCCAGGAGGATGGAGGTGTCAGTGACCTGCAGCAAGGAGAAGCTCCGCTGTTAAATTCAGTTGACGGGGAAAAGACTTTGATTTCAAGATCCAGGAAGAAGTTTCGGCTGCCCTTCCCTTCTGTTTGATGCAAGAGTGCTGCTTGCTTCAAGAAGATCCCCCTCATCAGGGATCCAGGAAAAAGGAAATAAAGAGACTGTGTAATAACCAAAGAAATCCAGAAAACCATCTAACTGTGAGTAAGTACTGAAGATGCCCATCCAGTGTTTTCAAAGCCTGGGGAGAGAGAGAGAGAATTTTATGCCAGTTTTGAAGGGGTGTCCTGACCATCTGAGAGATACCCTGCCCTCCTGGGGACTCTATGTTTCCAAGCCCTGGAAGGTAGAAGTTCCCCTGGCTCTGCTGCAGGGGTGGATTGCCTTTCCCCCCAGTGCGCCGGTCGCTCCCATCACGTGACTTTTTTTTTCTTTAAACTTCCTGGCCCAAGAGAAGAAGAGGGGCGGCTGCTAGGGTTTTCAGGCGTGCTCTGCAGCATCCAGTCAGAAGTCCCGAGCAGACGCTAAAAGTTTGGTTTTGCAGGTAACTCCTCCTCTCCCCCTACAGTCTCTTAGTTACAGGGAGAGGCGGGCAGGGTGGGAGCCTCTCGGAGGAGAGCTGCATTGTATGCCTGCCCTCAGCTCTTTTCTTAGGCTGACTGAACAGCATGGAGAGAGGAGGAGGGGAGGCACAGCAGAGCCCCAGTGGCTCGATTTCTGTAGCAATGACTCTCTTGCTCCCATCCCCCCTCCCCTCTCACAGCAAGGTGGGCCAGGACTAGGAAAAGGTGCAGAAACAGACATACAGGGCCGCGGCAGACCCCATCTTGCAGTGGCTGGGAGACAGCTGTTCTGGGGCCTGGAGAAGCGTGACCCTCCCCCTCCCTCCCAACTTTGCAGGAGCCGCACAGTAGCAGTGGCTTCCTTCCACCTCCCTTCAGGCAGTGAGGAGCAGTGCTGCCATCCAACAACGGCAAAGACAAGGTACAGGGTGAGGAGAGAGACAGGGAAGGGGAGGGCAGAGACAAAAGGGGAGGAAAAGGGAGATAGACAGTGACACATGGGGAGCATGGAAGGAGGGAGTGGGTCACAGGACATCTTGCTCAGTCCAGCTGACAGCTGCAGCTGTCTGGGAAATTGCTCTATAGGTTGTATCTTCCCCCCTCAGGTCTCACTCTGAACCCAAGCCTTGTCCCATAGCCATTTGGAACTTACCTGATGTTAAACCAAAACATATAATGAACTGCAGTGACCCCCTTCCCCTCTCTGCCCATGCCTATACCCCTTTCCTGGCTCTTTCTCTACTCAACATCCCTTGTCTATTATCTCACTGCTCCCCTCAAGCCTATTGCTGGGCTGCTCAGTACCCTGGGTAATGTAAGTAATATGGCTGGTGGTGGTGGGGGGAACAGGCAGTGCCTCCTTGGATGACATGACTGGCAGCCACATAGTGGCTAAGGAATGTTTGTCCCACTACAATGGTGGCCAGCCCCCTGAGCAGGTGCATTAGTGCCCCCTGGGCCTGGCACTCTGGGCAATTGCTTGGATCTTCTGACAGCCCTGGTTCTCCCCTCTTTTCCCCCTTCCCTGCCCAGCGTGCTTCTGACCTTCTGAGATCATGTGTGAAAGAGAGAGGGAGCATGTATGAGTGAGTGTGTTTGTGTGTGACCGAAGGAATGTGCATGTGTATGGGGAGGGTCACAGAAAAACGTTTGTGCTGCCCACCAATGCCCACTTATAATCAATGAGAAATTGAAATGGGGAGCAGCTGAGTGGCAGGGGGCCCCCTTCATTGCCCTGAGAGGCTGTAAGAGAAATTGTTGCCTGTGTGCAGCCTGTCAATTCATTATTGTCCTTTATTAATTAATGTATACACAGATACAGTGATGTGATAGTTCAGTGGCTGGCTATAAAATTTTTGCTAATGAGGGATACCATCTTTTCCCGTTGATAGGAGGGCTGAATTAGCCATGCTGTCATGGGAACTGTCCATTGGCCCGGGAGGCGGAGCTTCTTAAGCATAGCTTAAAGTTTTGCATCCTCTGCGGCTGCACGTGTGTTCCCGCGCAGGAAAGTATCAGATTCTCCTCAGTCTGTTTTTTTCCGCGCGCGGGATCGCACACAGAGCTTACTTTCTTCTCAGCAATCTTAAAATGTTGAAAAAACAGAGCCGTCCACCGGGATTCAAGCCTTACCCATGCTTTAAGATCATATCTGTGACAGACGGACATGATCGATGTTACCGATGCCTCGGGCCCGAGCACATCCAGGCCGACTATGAAAACTGCGGCCAAATGTCAGCGGGCCCAGAAGATTCAAGGCCTACAGCAGGTAGCAGGTGGTTCGTATGCCCCCCCTCTGAAGCTCACTCCTTGCCAGGCCCGTCAAAGATTCAACCCCCAACTGCGAGGAGAGCGTTGTCCCTAGACCCAAAACTCTCCAGGCCTGGAGAGTCAAAGGGTCTAACAGATAAAGGGGAACGGAGTTTAATCTCTCACCCGACCCCAAGCAGTTCACAGGGATCTGGCCCGTCATCGCATCAGGTGCACGACGCCTCGCGAAAATGACACCAGGGGCACTCGACGCATAGACAGTCAAAATCGACGTGTGAAGCGCACGAGTCGAAGCAGTCGCTATCGAGGCACAAGCAACAAACGAAGCCGACGGACCTGCGTCAAGACCAACGCAACCTGCGTTGAGACCGGAGCAACCGGCGCTTAGAGCGACACAGCCAACGCCGACCTTCACACAACCAGCTCAGACACCGACGCAACCAGCTCCAATTCCGACGCCATTGGTGTCGATTCCGAGGCAACTGGCGCATACACCGGTGCAATCGGCGCAGACTCAGATGCCCCAGGTGCAAAAATTGATGCACTCCACAGAAAACTTGAAGCCGGCACATTCGAAGCATAAGCGTAGGCACTCTTCCAGCATTTAACATCACTGGAATTGACGCCGACGCATACGCATAGATCTGACTCCTCAGGGAAGAGACACGAGACATCACATCACCATAGAAAACATGCTACCTCCAAAAAGGGTCATAAACATCTCCACACACAAAAAAGAGGTCGTGTGTCTGAGTGTGATGTTTCGGATTCTACTTCATCTCACCATACAAAGACCTCAAAACTATCCTCTGGCTCAGAAAGGGATGTAGTAAGGATTTCTTCTTCCCGGACATCCTCTTCCTCATTCTCACGATCATCAGCACAAACGTATGCACGCCCTTGGTATGAGAACACTCCTCAACCACCAGTAAAGAAGGTGACAGAGGATCACTGAAGTCAGGTTCCAGGTTCTAAGATACTACCTTTAGATCGTGATTTAGGCAACACCTCATCATCTCCAGCAGAGGTTCCATGTCCAAAGATGCTTCCATCGGCTCAACAGGCTTTCTCTAATTTATCTGAGGCACTATCAGGGTTCTTCGACTCCCTTCAATCCTCCTTCCAATTACCAAATGTATCCTCCCCCAGTTCTCCTGAACCACAAGAATGGGAAGAAATCCCTATACAACCAGAGCAGTCACCGAAACTCATGGTACATGACTCGCCTGTTCACGACCATCCATCACCGGGGGCTTCCCCTTCTACTCACTCATCACACTCTTCCTCGACCAGATATCCTTCAGATCCACCAGATCAACCACAGGAGCCTTACTCTCCTCCTGAAGATTTATCCTACCCAAAGTTTTTGGATAAACTTGGAACCATCCTCCACTTAGATGTCCAAAAGCTACCTGACCCAAGGTCTGAAACACTTGGTCTTCTGAAGATTTTCGATACTCCAGGAGAACCGGCATCACTTCCTCCATAGGAGGTACTGGACACTGTCCTTCGAAAGTCATGGGAAACCCCACACGCCCTTTCTGCAGTGTCACGGAAAACCGATCTGAAGTTCGATATGCCAAAATCATCTCACTATACTGTGCCACAACTACCACATACATCCATAGTGGTAGAATCCGCTATGCAGAGGTCCAAGAGATCAAAGACACATGCCTCCTATCCTCCGGGAAGAGATAATCGAACACTGGACGAGTTTGGAAGAAAAATCTACCAAAACTCCATGCTGGCAGTGCGAATACACACTCACCAATTCTACATGATACAATACATATATGAATGCATCCAATTGACTAAGGGTCTACTGTCCTCTACTGCAGAACCGATTCCACAGCTTCTCCAGGACATGGAAGAATGCTCGTGACACCTACTGCGAGCAGTTTACGAAGGCTTCGAAAATTCTTCTAGAGCTTCAGCTATGGCGGTTGCAGCTCGGAGGCTAACATGGCTCAGAGCTAGTGCTATTAGGGAAGACCTTCACGACACGCTCGCTAATTTGCCCTGTACTGGAGACAATTTGTTTGGAGAGAGGTTCCATGTCACTATCACCCAACTGAAGGAACAGGCTGTAGCAGTCCAGTCGTTGACGACACCATCTTCATTTTCATCCTCATGACGGTACTTTGGATATAATCGGTGTCAACTCTTAGCTAGGCAGCCTTATCGTTCCTTTCAGCCTTATAGACAACCTTCATACCCACAGTATCAAAGGACACAAAATCAACAGCAACAATCACAAAATAGAAGAGGTAAACCACGGATCCAAAGACAACAGGCACAGCAGCCGGCAGCCCCTATAAAGTCCACACAATCTTTTTGAGAGTACAGCCAACACTACTACTACATCAAGCACCCCCGGGCAGACTTACACAATGCCTACCTGCGTGGGAAGCAATAACTTCAGGCTGGTGGGTTCTCGATATAGTGCAACAAGGATATCAACTCTAATTTACGACAAAACCCCTTCTCCCTCATCTACATTGGTCAATACAAAAGTATCATCCTCAACTCGGACAAGAGGTCACCATGCTTCTGGAACAACAAGCAATCCGAGTTGTTCCACAGACAACCCTGAACCCAGGGTTTTATTCCCCATATTTCCTCATTCCAAAGAAATTGGGAGGCCTCCCCTCAAGTCCATTCTCCCCCTTCTTCAACCAAATAATTGGATGTGCTCAATAGACTTGAAGGATGCCTATACACATATCCCCATCCATCCGTCCTCGTGGCAGTACCTCTGTTTCAGTACAAGCAGCAATCAATACAAAAGGTATCGCTAAAAAGGTATACAATTTTTCACACCGTCTAATCAAAATAATACAAAAATATTTTTGAAAAATATTGTTTTGAAATAAATTATTATGAAGAACAGGACTGCATCAGCAAGCCTTTGTCAACGTGCTCAATGCATTCATACAGAGCCGTCCGGTCTTATCAATCATTTGCAGCCTGTAGATATTCAACTTACACGTTACAGTGTTCTCTGAAGGACATCTAGATTACATCTTCCGATGTTCTCACAAGTTATATGAATAAATTTCACAACCACAATTGTGTAAATGAGTAGAAAATCCCACGAAGTATAGCACTCTTCTCCGGTGATTCTAATGTATGTACACAACTGTATAAATGGGTTAGAGCACTCTCTTATAATTCTTTTTTAATGTCTCGGTACTACAGAGCTCTAGCAGGAGGAGATATATCAAAATTCACACACGCTGGTCCATTCCATTCACATGCTTTGCCAAAATAAAAGTTCAGAATATGCATCTGATGCTGACTCAATGCATCAGATGTCAACTCGACTCGACAGCGGCCGTGTTTCGCAGCCTACCGGCTGCTTCTTCAGGAGTCAAAAGAACTCATAATGTGTGATCTATAAAACAAAGCCAACAATTGATAATAGAATCTAGTGGGAAAGAAAAATCAATACTTAACTGACTGATGACGGTGCGATCACCTCTTAAAGCCAGGACAGAAAGTCTCAAAGTCATCCTCTGCAAAAACGCCGAGCTAGAGACCGCATTCAGCTAGTTTAGCTAATTAAATAGCCCGCTCTTGAGCGGACGTAATGACGTCACCAAGGACGTATTCTGTAGTCAAGGATACGAGACGCAAAACTCTAAGTATAGTATCAACTATAAACAGGCACATAGCAAAAACGTCATCTTTTGAAGCCAAAATCAAATGAAAACGTTATATTCCAAGGTACTGTTGAGACCCTGAGGGTGAACTGTATTGAGTCGATGGATCCATCTCTGTTCTGCCTGAAGCAATTTTTTGTCAAAGTCACCACCTCGCCATGATGGAGTCAGCTGATCAAGTACACAGACTCTCAAATCTTCAAAGGTGTGAGAGAAATCAAGACAATGGGTAACTAGAGGCGCTGTGATCCTTTGCATATTGATGCATGAACGATGTTCTATTAATCGAGTTTTCAGAGTCCTCTTTGTTTTACCCACATAACACAATTGACAGGGACATTGAATAATATATATCACCCCTGAAGAAACACAGTTGGTGGTATGATGTAAATATATGTTGATATTCAATGTTGAAAAATGTAAAACTGAAGTCTCAATCATGACGTGGCAGACAGTACAAGAGCCACATTTCGAATGGGAACCTGAATGATAAGACAAATCACGAACAGTGGAGTCTGAGTGTACCAGCTGGTCCTTCAGATTCGCTCCACGAGTGTATGCAAATCTAGGACAGTGTTGAAATTCAGAATGTAATTGTAAGATATTCCAATTGTGAGAAATGATGGACTTTATTTTTGCTGACATTGATGAAAATGGTAGAACACAAGTGAGAGAATCTTCTGTATCGTCGGATCGGGGTAAAAATAACCATTCTCGATGGGTGTATTTCGCTCTCAAATATGCTTTTTTGATACATTTGGGTGGGTATCCTCTTTAAAGAAATCTGGTCCACAAATCTTTGACTTGATGTTGGAATTCTGATAATGTAGTACATAGACGCCTCAGCCTAAAAAATTGCCAATTCCAGAGCGGACTGAGTTGTGTGTTTTATCCTCATGAATGGATTCTCAACCCAACCGTGGCTCAAGGTCTATTTCAACAATGGGGATCCCAACAATAGATCTCTTTGCAACAGAAATGAACGCCCAGCTTCCTCGTTTCTGCTCACTATGGCCAACTCCCAACAGAGTGGCACAGGATGCGTTCTTGATCCCTTGGAAGGAGAGCCTGATCTACGCCTTTTCTCCAATTCCGCTCATCACAAGGACTATTCAGAAATGTATGGCAGACGAGGCACAACTGATCCTCATAGCACCCTGCCAGCCGTTGGTGGAGCTTTGGACAACATCAGCTCCGTCGGAGTTCTGCTTCGACTGGATCCTTCCCTGAGCTTGTCCCGCTCCCAGCGTGGTCCGTGACCAGCCTCTTCGGGCTGTGTAGGGCGCGCAGTGGGACAGGGTGGTCCGCGACTCAGTCCCACGGGTGGCCTGAGTAGGGTGCCCTGAGAGACAGTGCCAATGTCCTTCCGCCCAGCTTCTTGTCTCGTCTGGACTTTGTCAAGTTCTTCGTCTCGTCATGGATGCCGTTGCATCATCTTGGTATCTTGTCATGTTCCTGATGCTGTCGCATCGACCCTGGTCCGGGATGCCATCGCATCGACCACTGGTCTGTGATGTCTTCGCATCAGCTGTGGTGTCAAGTCTTCGTCTGTGATGCCGTTGCATCGATCCTGCTGTCATGTCTTTGTCCGCGATGCCGTTGCATCGATCCTGTTGTCAAGTCTTGTGGTCATGTTTCTGTGTCAAGGCCCGTCTGCCCTCGACCTCAGGCCAGGCCTGCTGCTTCATGTTGTTCCACGCAGCAGGTCCGAAAGGGCTCGGAATGGTCGGAGGACCATTCACATTCCAACATCATCTGTTGTTGGCCATGGGAGCTTGCCGGCCTGGCAGAGGGTCAGACAGTCAGCCATGGTGGACACGCCGTCAACCCTCAGTTCGGTCCTGGATCCGTTTGGGGTCGGGCTGAGGCCCATGGGCACACTAAAACTCCTATCTCGTAACAATACCCTTGGACAGGGAAGCAGACTCTGTCGTTATTTTGTCTTCCAGAGCAACGGCCCTGTCCAGTGCTCATTATATTGCAGCAAACTGATGATAAAAGTCTTTTCTGGAGGTTTGGCAAGTCAAAACTCTGCATTTGAGAGGAGTTGGCAAGAGGTGTGCAGTAAAATTAAGGCTTTAAAGTCGCGGACCCCCAAGGCGCTCAGAGCACAGACCTCCGCTCAGGAAGACATCGCCGGAAGTCCCAGGAGGCCGGTTTTCTTTCCACCTTATATATAGGTGTAACCTGGGCATTTGTCGGGTTACCAGTACGCCCTGGGTTTAGCAGCAGTCAGTGCAGAATAGATTTCGGGGAAGGTCCCATTCAAATACAGCCCCTCCTTCTGCAGGGTCTGGAATGGCCATCCCCCTGGTGAGGATATAACCCTCCCCAGCTACAGCTTGGGAGGCAGACCTTTGAGTTGGTACTAAGTACAGGAAGCAGAGAGGAGTTTAGATTTTGTTGTTTTACAGGCCCAACCAGGCCAAGTAAGCCCTGTTTGATAGTTCTGGCCAGGATCAGGAGAGTTTTCCCTAATCAGTGCTCAACCTGTCTGGTTGGGATCGTCCGTCTGCGTACATTTTTTGAACTTTTACCTTTTAAGTCTAGAGGCCTTGCTGGAGCCTGTTCAGCTTCTGGGCTCAGGGAATGGGCAGCCCTGGGTCTTGGCCTGGGCAGGTTAGGGAAGACCTCCCCCCCCCCCCCCATTGCCTCGATGAGGAAGGGGGTGCCTGTGACCTGTTGTGAGCCACCCCAGAGTTATCTTCAGTTATGTAAGCCTAATTTCAAGATACAGTTTGGAAGTTCTGACTGCCCTTCCTTCCTGCCTGGAGCATTGAGAATCCTGCTTCAGTAACAAAGTCTGAATCAACAAACTGTGAGTAAAGGCAGAGACTGACAGCTGTGGAGCTACCCGTCTGGTGCTTCACTAAACCCCTGGGGAGAGAGAGAGTTTATCTCTCTCCGGTGCAGAGACTGACTGTATCTTTGCCAGTTGGAGGAGTGTTCCTCCTATCCAGGTGACACCCTGCCCACCTGGGGAATGTATTTTTCCAGTCCCTGGGGGTTAGAAGTTCCCCTGGCTCGGGCAGCTGATATTCCTGCACAGATAGAGGAAGATATTGCACAAAGAGAACATTGTGCTTCTGTGGATTAAGAGCTGTGCCATTTCTAAATATTTGCAACAGTAAAGGAATTATTTTGGACACTAACACAGTGACTCCAGTCATTTATTTGGCACTCTCAGCACACACTGGTTACCCCAGGGATCAGATATAGGACGCATGGGAGCAACCCTTAGCACTCAGGGCCCTGGAAGTCACTCCCCCCCCCTCCCCCCCCCCCTGCCACTTGACCAAGAATCCAGGCCTCGGAAGGAAAAGTCAAGCTAGCCTGGGAAGGTTCCTGTCCCCACGAGTACTACAGATACTTTTATGGCCTCATCAGGTAGCAACCCGTGCCTGGGAATGGGGTTACATAGGAGCACAGAGACCTGTTGCAGTAATGGCAGTCTATGGCACTGTTTCCCAAACTTTGGGTTGTCACCTCAAATGAGGATCACAAAATAAGTGGATGGAGGTCACAAGAAACAGAAATGCTTCCACATTCAGATCTGTGCTCTCTGCAGACCTCCATTCCAACCAGCAGGGGTGATTGGCGTACTCTCTTAGGTCCCACCCCCCTCTTGTTAGAATGGAAATCTGTGTTGGAGGACTGGGGTCTATGAGTGTGCGCTGATGCACAGGCCCCACACTGCTGCTGCGTCAGGTTAGCAGTGAGTTGGAGAGGACAGAGCAGAGAACTGTTTTGGTCAGCATCTGGGGTCGTGTAAATTTTCAAGAGTTAAAATGGGGTCATATTGGATAAAAGTTTGGGAAGCAATGGTCTATGGTCTCTGGCAGTTAGGCATTATGAGATCAACCTACTAGAACTGAGAGTGATAGATACACTTCTAATTTTTGTAGTAGGTTTAGAAAGCAAATTATGGCCAGAAATGTTTCGCAATATATGCCATTATGGGGATTTGTATATTAGGGAGAAAAATAAGGGGACGGATGATAGTCAAATCATCCGTCCCCTTATTTTTCTCCCTAATATACAAATCCCCATAATGGCATATATTGCGAAACATTTCTGGCCATAATTTGCTTTCTAAACCTACTACAAGATCTAATTTTTGTTGTACACTTTTTGGTAACGTTTTCCTTAAAGCTTGGAAAAACAGAGGTAACATTCCGAGCTGGTCAAATGGCTGTTCCATCTGCCTAAACCAGTCTTCCTGCATTGTTTGCACATGCAGTCTGATATCAGTTGTCCCATCCCATACACGTGACATAAGAGTTGATAAATCTCTTTGTGTAGGGAAGTTTTGCCTTAAAGCTTCCCAGACATTCTGACGAAAATGATTAAAAGGATTACCATCATATTCTGAATTAGCTAATGTAATTTCCCTCATTCTAGCCTGTCTAAACAATGCATCTACATCAATTCCAGGCAGTCTAGCTAATAATGCTTTAATATCTCCAATGGCTAATGTCAATCCACTAGTTAATTTTTCAAAATCACGAATCCAAGCCCCTGCACCCTTGGTTAATGGCGGCAATTGCAGGATTAAATTAGTCAGATCAGTAAATTGCCATGGTGTGTACCGAGGGAGAACCTGCCCTCTCTCATTAGGTCTCCCTAACAATAGGGGGTACTGTGCAGCTTCAGTCCCTGCTTGCTTTTCATATTTTTCCCATATCATTAAACCAGCATTCATATATTGATCATCCCACTCAGGATCCCCATAAGGACCTCTAATACACTGGCGGGCTACATTCATATCTCTGGAAGATAAAGAACCCTGTTTTGGATATGGGGACATATCTCCATACTCTGTCAAGTTTCACATACCTTCTCCAAGAGAAAAGCTTTCTAATTCAAACTGACAACCAAGTGGCCATGTTCTATCTGAACAAGCAAGGAGGCACGGGTCATGTACCCTCTACCAGGAAGCAATAAGAATATGGAAATGAGCATTCAAACATCAAGCTGTCCTGCAAGCTACCTACTTTCTGGGGTTCTCTAGCATATTGGCGGATAATCTCAGTAGAGTTTTCTGTTCTCACAGGTGGTCTCTGCAACAATCAGCAGCCTACAGATTATTCAGTTTATAAGGTCTTCCAATGATAGATCTTTTTGCATCAGAACAGAACAGAAAACTAGAGAAAGTTTGCTCCATTGACCCCAGCAAACTCAGGTCAGCTCAGGACGCTTTCCTGAGTATAGATCTCATTCATGCTTTTCCACCAATTCCACTGATAGCCAGACCAGTGAAGAAAATGCTGCACTATCAAGCTTACCTATTACTCATAGCTCCAGCACGGCCCAGACAAATTGGGTTTCCATATCTGGTACAGCTCTCCAGCAGTCCTCTGATTCATTTAGGAATGGACTCAGCCTTAACTCATGGGGGAGGAAGCCTGTTTCATCCAAATCTTTCATCCCTCAACCTAACAGTTTGGATGTTGAATGCTCAGTGATTGCAGATCTCTTCTTGCCAAGAGAGATTGAAGACATAGTCTGCCAGGAAATCATTAACTAGTAAAGCTTGTGCTTTAAGTGAAAAGATTCTCCATATAGTGTCAGCATTTACTAACCTACTCAGTTCTTTCTGAATCCCTTGCCACATCATCAGCAAGAGTACATCTCAGCACCATAGCGGCTTAACATATTTAAGTTGACAATAAGCCTATCTCAACTCATCCACTGGTGTCAAGATTCATGAAAGGTTTATGGAAAATTAAACCTCCAGTGCCCAAACCAGCTATGCCATGGGATCTGAACATTCTTTCTCAATTGATGAACCCAACTTTGAGCCATTAGAGTAGGTTTCCCTTAAGTTTTTAAAAAGGAAAGTAATATTTCTTGTAGCAGTAACCTTGGCCTGAAGAGTCCATGTACTCCAGGCTTTAGTTCATTATCCACCATGTATGCAATTTTTCCACAATAGGTTAGAACATAAGAACATAAGATATGCCAAACAGGGTCAGATCAAGAGTCCATCAAGCCCAGTCTCCTGTTTCCAACAGTGACCAATCCAAGACACAAGTACCTGGCAAGTACCCAAACATTAAATAAATCTCAAGCTACTATTGCTTATTAATTATTATCAGTTTATGGATTTTTCTTCTAGGAACTTATCCAAACCTTTTTAAACCACATCTTTCACTCAACTTAACTATGTGCTGAGTGAAAAAGAATTTTTATTTATTTATTATTTATTTATTTTTAATTTTTATATACCGAAGTTCTTGTAGGGACTACAAATCACTCCGGTTTACATAAAACAATGAACTGCCCAACAGAGAGCGGAGCTTTACATAGAACAGTAGAACATATGGAACAATATAACTAGATGATAATTTAACATAGTGATAAATAAATATTATAGTTTAACTGGTAATACTAGATGACAATTTAACTAGATGACAATTTAACATAGTGATAAAATAAATTATAGTTTAACTGGTAATACATAAAAATTATATTATTTAATATAAGCAGTATAACTATTTAATGTAGAATAAAGGCGTATTAACAGTGCCAAATATATATATAGAAATGAATTTTTTGAACTCAAAGATAGTTGTTCCGTTGCAGAGTCTTAAAAAAGGACTTGGTGTGGTGTCCATGATTAGGAGGTACCTAATATATAGGATGTCTGTCCGTCAGAGTAGAATTAAGCGTCTGGGAAGGCTTGTTTGAAAAGAAAGGTCTTAAGTCTTTTTTTGAATTCTTGGTGACTAGTTTCTAATCTTAGATCTGGGGGAAGCGTGTTCCACTGGTGGGGGCCTGCTGAAGAAATCGCTCGTTTGCTCAATGAAGATTTTATTTGCGGAGCATGCAGTGTTCCTCTGTATGCGCTTCTGATTGGTCTGGAAGACGTGTGCGGTTGGAGTTGAGAGGTTAATGTGATGGGAGCTAGTTTGTTTGTCGCTTTGTGGATGATAGTGAGTACCTTATAGAGTATCCTTTGTTTAATGGGAAGCCAATGTAGATTACGAAGGATTGGGGTGATATGATCTTTTTTGTTAGTGCTTGTTAGTATTCTAGCCGCTGAATTCTGAACCATCTGTAATGATTTGATAGTGTTGGTGGGTATTCCTAGAAGCAGGGAGTTGCAATAGTCGAGCTTAGAAAGAATGATGGATTGTAGTACTAGCCTGAAGTCGGAGAAGTAAAGGAGGGGTTTAAGTTTTTTGAGGACTTGCAGTTTGTAAAAGCAGTCCTTTGTGGTATTATTTACAAACTTTTTTAGGTTTAGATGGTTGTCTAGCCATGCTCCAAGGTCTCTGACGTCAGGTGAGAACGTGATATTTGCGTTTGGTAGAGAGAGGCTGGAAGAGATTGTGAGTGGATCCTGGGAGACAATGAGCATTTCGGTTTTATTAGCATTCAATACTAAGTTGAGGCTTGAGAGTAAATTTTTAATAGGCTGAAGGCATTCGTTCCAGTAAGTGATCGTTTTTTGAAGGGATTCTGTAATCGGAAGAAGGATTTGTATGTCGTCTGCATAAAGGTAATGAGTAAGCTTGAGGTTTGAGAGTAGATGGCAGAGAGGGAGGAGGTAGATATTGAAGAGGGTGGGTGAAAGTGAGGATCCTTGCGGGACTCCTTGCTCAGTAAGGATTGGATGCGATTCTTTGTTGTTTATCCTTACTTTGTAGAATCTGTTGCTTAAGAAGGAATGAAACCATCTGAGCGCTGTGCCTTTGATCCCTATGTTGGCTAGTTGGTCTATTAGAGTAGAGTGTTTTACCGTATCAAACGCAGCAGAAAGATCTAGAAGAACCAGCAGGTAGGATTGTTTTTTCTCCAGATTAACTAGTATTGTGTCCGTGACAGATAGTAGGAGCGATTCGGTGTTTAGGCGTTTTCGGAAGCCATATTGAGCCGGGGATAGAATATTATGATCTTCCAAAAAATCTGACAGTTGCTTGTTGACAATTTTTTCCATCAGTTTGGCGATGAGTGGTAAGTTTGCGATGGGTCTGAAATTAGCTGGGTCTGATGGGGAAGCGTTTGGTTTCTTTAGTAGTGGTTTCAGGATTGCTAATTTTAACTGGTTAGGAACTAAACCTTGAGAAAGGGATGTGTTGATAATTTCTGCAATTGGTTTTGAGATGGTGTTTGGTATGGCGATGAGGAGATTTGTTGGTAATGGGTCTGATGGGTGGGAGGAAGGTTTGAGTTTTTTGAGTGTGTTTTCAATCTCCAGTGAAGAAGTGAGCTCGAATGAATCCAGGCTTGTGTTTAGTTGTGGCAAGGCTGTGAGATGGTGTGTAAGGGTAAGGCTGTTGGATGTGATTGATTGTGTAAGGTTGGTGATTTTTGTCTTGAAGTAGTTGGCTAGTTCGTTTGCTTTGTTGAGAGCTTGGTGGTCTGGGATAGTAGGAGGAGATGGTTTAGTTAAAGAGGAGACGTACGAGAAGAGAGCCTTTGAGTCGAAAATGAAGTGGTGTATTTTTTTTGCATAGAATTCTTTCTTTGTTCTAAGGATGGTAGTCCTGTAGGTGTTGAGGAGGGATTTGTAGATGGCATGTGTTGAAGCGGTTGGGTTTTTTCTCCAGCATTGTTCTTTTTTTCTAAGAGATTGTTTTAGGGATTTAAGTTCGGGTGTAAACCAAGGTTTTCTATTGTCTAATGTAGGTTGTATAGTTTTGGTTGTGGTTGGGCAGATTTGATCTGCAATATTGTTGTTAATATTGATCCATGAGGTAGTTGCAGTTGTTGCGTCTGTGAGATCTAGTTGGTTTAATGCTTCGGACATCTTTTCGCTGAGTATGTCTGGGGAGCATGGTTTCCTGAAGTGGATGGTGGATTTGGTAGTGGTTTGAGGAGGTGGGATGTTGATCCTGAGGGTTGTTTGGATGACTCTGTGGTCTGACCATGGAACTGGTGAGCAAGTGGGGTTGGTATGAATGTTAAAGGGTTCGTTAATAAAGATGAGGTCCAGAGTGTGGCCAGCCTTGTGGGTAGGACTGTTGATAATTTGAGTAAAGCCCAAATGGTTGAGTGAGGAAAGGAGTGTTTGGCAGTTGATGGATTGTGGAGCAGCATCTACGTGTAAATTAAAGTCTCCGAGGATTATAGCAGGTTTGTCGGCGTTTATGTGTTTGGCTATAAGTTCAATCAGTAGAGAGGGATCTAATTCTAAGGTTCCTGGTGGTGCGTAGACTAAAGCTATTTGGATTTGTTCGGATTTAAAGAGGGAGAATTCTATTTTATTGGAGGAGTTGGTAAGTTGTAGGGTTATATTAAGTCCTTTTTTTGCTGCAAGGAGGAGTCCCCCACCTCTTTTTTTGGGTCTGGGGACAGAGAATAAGTCGTAAGATTGTATGGGCAGCTGCTTTGTGAGTACAGTATCTGTGTGTTTTAGCCATGTCTCTGTAATTGCACAGATATCTGGATTGACTTCTATGAGGTAGTCACTGAGGATGTCCATTTTTTTGGAGAGAGACTGAGCGTTGAATAGTGTTAAGGTAAACAGAGAGAGTCCTAGGAATTGTGTTATCGGTGAGATCATTATTGGTAAAAGTCTTTGTTGTCGTGCGATGTGCTGAATTGCAGGTTTTGTGTGCTTTCTGATATTGTGCCAGATTTTAGGTATGGTGTAGAGGTGTATTATTGTGGCTCAATTGGTTGGGAATAATGATGCAATATTGAAAATGGTGTTCTAAGTTTTAGACAAGCTGGATGAATACTGTCGAGGCTAGTTGAAAGCTGGTGAGTTGAATGCTGGTGAATTGAATGCTGGTGAGGCTGGAGGAATGCTGGTGAGGCAGGTTGAATGCTGGTGAGGCTGGAGGAATGCTGGTGAGGCAGGTTGAATGCTGGTGAGGCAGGAGGAATGCTGGTGAGGCAGGTTGAATGCTGGTGAGGCAGGTTGAATGCTGGTGAGGCTGGAGGAATGCTGGTGAGGCAGGTTGAATGCTGGTGAGGCTGGAGGAATGCTGGTGAGGCAGGTTGAATGCTGGTGAGGCAGGTTGAATGCTGGTGAGGCTGGAGGAATGCTGGTGAGGCAGGTTGAATGCTGGTGAGGCTGGAGGAATGCTGGTGAGGCTGGAGGAATGCTGGTGAGGCAGGTTGAATGCTGGTGAGGCTGGAGGAATGCTGGTGAGGCAGGTTGAATGCTGGTGAGGCTGGAGGAATGCTGGTGAGGCTGGAGGAATGCTGGTGAGGCTGGATGAGTGCTGTCGAGGCAGGTTGATTGCTGGTGAGGCTAGTTGCATGCTGGAGTGGTTGAGTGAGTGTTGAGTAAGCAGGTATGTGTATGAGATCTGGAGAATGGGATCACTTGTCGCATGCTAGGGTGACGCTTATGTACCTTGCTCCGGTTGTAGGCAGAGATGCGTGACAGAGTCTTTTGGTGTGGGTGGATTCTGCTTGTGCTCCGGTTCACACGAAGGGGCACACAAAGGGGCAGGCCCCTTTGTCGTGCTCCTTCGGTGTGCGACGCCCGGCGTGCGACGCCTGGGAGCGCTCAGGGCCTTTTAAATCTAGTTTTGTCGCGTCGAAGTGAGGTAGGTAGGTGGCGCGCCCTGCTGACGTGGGTTAGGCCTCTGGCGTGCCTCTCGCGGTGGGAAGGCTCGCAGTGGGGGGGCCTTTCGATGCGCTTGCGAGGGCGGCGGCGGCGAGACGAACCAGCAGGAAGCGATCTAGTTTCCCCGCGTGGTCGGCGCGGGGGCTCACGGTGGTAGGGCGAGAGCAATGGCCTTACCCCGATGGGCTCAAGCGCCGAACGCGCGGGCCTCTCTCCCAGCTCTACCTTGCTTCTGGAGTTCTGGGCGTCCTCTTGGGTCCTGCTGCCGCTGTAAAGAGGGCGTCTGGGAGCGCTCAGGGCCTTTTAAATCTAGTTTTGTCGCGTCGAAGTGAGGTAGGTAGGCGGCGCGCCCTGCTGACGTGGGTTAGGCCTCTGGCGTGCCTCTCGCGGTGGGAAGGCTCGCAGTGGGGGGGCCTTTCGATGCGCTTGCGAGGGCGGCGGCGGCGAGACGAACCAGCAGGAAGCGATCTAGTTTCCCCGCGTGGTCGGCGCGGGGGCTCACGGTGGTAGGGCGAGATTTATTTTAAATGAGCTACTTGCTAACTTCATGGAGTGCCCCATAGTCCTTCTATTATCTGAGAGAGTAAATAACCAATTTACATTAACTTGTTCAAGTCTTTTCATAATTCTGTAAACCTCTATCATATCCCCCCTCAGTTGTCTCTTCTCCAAACTGAACAACCCTAACTTCCTTAGCCTTTCCTCACAAGGCAGCCATTCCATGCCCCTTATCATTTTGGTCACCCTTCTCTGCACTTTCTCCAGTGTAGCTATATCCTTTTTGTGATGCGTTGACCAGAATTGCACACAGTATTCAAGATGCAGTCTCACCATGGAGCGATACAGAGGCATTATGACATCTAGCATATTATTTGCCATTCCCTTCCTAATAATTCCTAATATTCGGTTTGCTTTTTTGATCACCACAGCACATTGAGCCAATGATTTCAATGCATTATCCACTATGGCGCCTAGATCTCTTTCCGGGGTGCTAATTCCTAAAATAGAATCTAACATAGTGTAACTACAGCAAGGGTTATTTTTTTCCTATATGCATCACTTTGCACTTGTCCACATTAAATTTCATCTGCCATTTGGAAGCCCAATCTTCCAGTCTTGCAAGGTGCTCCTGCAATTTATCACATTCCACTTTAGGTTTTACTACTCTGCATAATTTAGTGTCATCTGAAAATGTGATCACCTCACTCATCGTACCCCTTTCCAGATCATTTATAAATATATTAAAAAGCATCCATTTGAAGTTTCTGCCAAAAATTGTATCAGCTTTCCATGTTAATCAAACCATTGTATTGCCTACCTTCTTTATGAGGCCACACACACATGAAGGTGAGAAAACCCTTCATACCCTGGACTGCAAAATAGTATTAGCCTACAAAAGAACTACTCAGCTGCATCATCAGACTTCACAGCTATTTATGTCCTATGATTTAAGACTGCAGTTACCAAATATTCGTTGTCTAATTGGATAGGCGATTGCATCCAACATTGCTATATATCAGCAGGCTTACAAATTACAGACTCCATCAAAGGTCATCAGGTTACAGCATGGCCTCATTCATTACTCATCTGCGAGCACGAGCATTACTTCTTGAAGACATCTGCAAAGCTGCAACTTGGTTGTCAGTTTACACCTTTACATCCCTTTAATATCTGGACAACCTTTCAAGGGGTGGCAGTAAATTTGGGAAAACAGTTTTGCATAGCATGGTCACCCAGTAGTCTCTTCTCCATGGTGTGGTCTGGGTTGCTTATTGAATACATACTCTGCTGCAGTACTTAGCTTGGTACTCCCCACATCTTATGGCTAATTCAACCCTGCTTATTGACAAAAAGAGCAAATTTGCTTGCTGTACATGGTATTTTCCATAGATGATAGGATGAGTTAGCAATGCTAAATTCCCACCCACCTCCCTGAAGAGTCGACTACCTATCTAGATTTAGCTCTAGAAAACAGGGAGGCTAATGAGGCAACGACCATGCAGGAGTTCCCGCACATGCTCAGAAGAGCTCAAAGCTCTACTAGCTAGGAGAGATGAGTCTGTTTGGTGCCACCAGATGATGTCACCCACTTGTCATGGCTAATTCATCCAGCTAGCTACTGAAAACACCATTTACAATAAGCAAACTTGCTTACTTGCTTGGAACAACTCTCCTATGAGGAAAGACTAAAGAGGTTAAGACTTTTCAGCTTGGAGAAGAGACGACTGAGGGGGGGATATGATAGAGGTGTTTAAAATCATGAGAGGTCTAGAACGGGTAGATGTGAATCGGTTATTTACTCTTTCGGATAATAGAAAGACTAGGGGGCACTCCATGAAGTTAGCATGGGGCACATTTAAAACTAATCGGAGAAAGTTCTTTTTTACTCAATGCACAATTAAACTCTGGAATTTGTTGCCAGGGGATGTGGTTAGTGCAGTTAGTATAGCTGTGTTTAAAAAAGGATTGGATAAGTTCTTGGAGGAGAAGTCCATTACCTGCTATTAAGTTCACTTAGAGAATAGCCACTGCCATTAGCAATGGTAACATGGAATAGACTTAGTTTTTGGGTACTTGCCAGGTTCTTATGGCCTGGATTGGCCTCTGTTGGAAACAGGATGCTGGGCTTGATGGACCCTTGGTCTGACCCAGTATGGCATTTTCCTATGTTCTTATGCATGTGTTACCTTTAATTTTCAAAGCAAAATTACATACATAATTTTGGTCTGAAAATTCACATGTAAGTGTCCCAATACATGCACAGATTAATTTGTCTAAAGTTACACCTCCTTTTCAGGTGGGGAGGGGGGGGGGAATGGGAGCCTAACTTAAGTGGCTTCATTTATGTGCATACTTTTAATAATAAAAAAGTATGCTCATAAGTTCCAACTATACCTCTTCAAACGCCTCTCTGCAGTTGGCATAAAAGTACACACGTGACCTGGTTATGTGCATATTTGTATGTGCAGTGAGCCTTGGGCTATTTCATAATCACCATTTACGTGCATGCATGGCAATGGCTTTCAAAATCCCCCTCCCCCCCCCCCCCCCCCTAATATGCGAAAGCATAGAAAGCAAGTCTGTGTGAGATCATTTTTATCCCATCTCTAATAAAAGTATTATTTTCCATGAATGCTTTGTTTTAACATCATTTAGATGATTTTCCGGGGTTAATGTCTCTAAGAAGGTTGTATGTCAATGTAGAGTTTCTGCCAGAAACCTTTTCTGAACTGCAGCAAAGTGTTTCTTTTTCTATACTGTAGCGAGAGTGGAATGTGGAGGCTGCCACTGACCCCGGTCCCCTCCTTTTTTTTTTTTTAATCACCTCTGAGTTTCACTGTGTTAATAATTTGCTTGCTGAATATATCCAGATTCTTCTCTGTTGCTAAAATGCTAGGTGGGTTATTTCTCCTCCTCGGTTCTCTTCCAACTGCTACTTTATATTCGGCTTCCTGCTTCCTCCTCTTCTCTTTTGTTGATATTTCCAGGTTTTCAATAGACACTGCCTCTCTCTCCCGCCCCCTCGCTCCCTGGCATTAACCAGCAGTGTAAGCATGAGCAAGTAGGCTGGATATATAAGCACTGTGGGCAGGACCTGCCATCTCAGCAAGAAAGTGAATCTTGTAACTCCCCAGCATAAATAAAGCTGATCTCCTGCATACTGCTGACTTTCATCAGGGACAGCGGAGGCGGATCAGGTAAGTAAAATGCAGTCCTCGCTGCACTCTGAAGGAACCGTCAGAACTTTGAGATTTTAACTGTTATTACTATTCTATTTTATCTTGAAACAAACAAGTGTCGGCATGCCTGTAGTTTTTCCTGGGAGAGTTCTGGTTTGTTTGCATGACAAGATGTAAGGCACTGGCTGGAGGAGTAGCTTTAGTGAGAACAGGTGGGGTGTCAGAGGTCATTGTGACCCCGGGCAAGTCACTTCACCCTCCGTTTCCTCAGGTACAAATTGACAGGGGCATTCATCAACATGAGTTATGGCGTTAACGCACGCGATAACACGTTAATGCCATAACGCAAGCGATAATAATGCTAGCGCACGGCGCAAATGCAAAATTTGGGAAGGGATGGGATTAGGGAGGAGTTTGGGTGGGATTTATGAAAATGAGGAGCAATAACGCATGCTATTGCACGGTTTTAACTACACCTTTTTTCCTGGCGTTAAGCTGTGCAATATGACTAAAACGACTGTAACACAATTTGCGATAAATTTTTTGAATTGCATTTCAGCCATTTCTGGGCTTGGGAGAGAAGAGGGAGAGACTCTGGGGAGGCCCTCAGAGTGTGGTAACTATATGCCTATAGGATGGCCTTCTACTAGCTTGAGGTGAGGTGTCGGTGGTGGTTTAGGGTTCAGGGGCCAGGGGCCAGTTTTTCATGCAGAGTGAGACATACAAACAGCACAGTACACCTCGGTGAAGATTTGACATCATTTGGAGTGAGGAAAGTCTCACAAAACTGAAATTTTGTACTGTTATCTTGCCCTAGCTTGATGGAACCCTGATATAGAGTCCATATAAATACTTGACTACTATGAGGGCCTCTCTCTCTGTGAAATGTACGTCTCACTACCGCGCGTGGTGCGGTAACTCTAAAATTTCCAGAAACATGCCCTTTTTTCTTAGCATTTTGATGCTCATGTTATTATAGCATTTTGATGAATGTAGGGGGAGAATGCAAATCCTTTGGAAACAGGGAAATACCCGCACTATGGGCCTTATTTTCTAAGGACTTATCGCACGCAATATGGCCGTATTGCGCGCGATAATTTCGCACACCGCGCTAACCGCTGTTATCGTGGTCTGCGAATGCAAATTTTAAATTTAGTATTCAGGGGGCGGAGTTGGGGCGGGACAAATGTAAAGTAGGGAGGACTTTCCTCAAACTGCGAAACGGCTGCACTGTTAGCGCGGCTCCTAATGCGGCCAATAACTACACCTTTTTCAATTGCGATAGGCTGTATAGCTGCGCATAGCGCACACCGCAATATTATCGCAATGAGCGAAAATGAATAAAACCAATCCCCACACACCTACAAAGCTATTCCTACCCAATAAAAAGGCTTGTTCTTAGTAGGTCTATGTTCCCAACACCATCTACACATTCCCAGTGTATGGGGCAGGCTCACTCCATGGCTGAGCAGGCCCAACGCAGATGCCAGGACGTGGGTCGATGTCGCCGCAGGTACAGGCAGCGGATCTATCTTCCACAAACCTCATTGCTGGGTATGCTAGAGGACGTTGTGATCACCAGGTATCGCCTCAGCTCTCGTGCCATCCTGCAAATATATGAAGACATACGAGGTGCTCTTGACCCTTGAACCCAAAAGAGCCGTGCTGTCCCCGGCCTCACCAAACTCTTGGCCGCCCTGCACTTCATAGCAAGTGACTCATTCCAATCCACAGTAGCTGTTGTGGGTGGGATGTCACAGAGCATCTTTTCACAGTGTCTGGACCAGGTCATTGAAGCAGTTATAGCCCACATGCCTGATACATAGGTTTTCCATGCAACAGACAGGACCTGATGAACCTCAAGCGTGGTTTCTATGCCATTGCCCGCTTTCCGAATGTCATTGGAGCTATTGACTGCACTCATGTGGCCATCATTCCACCCCATCAGATGGAGGCAGCCTACCGCAACAGAAAGCAGTTCCACTCCCTCAACATGCAAGTGGTGTGTGATGCTGGAATGCGGATCCTCTCAGTGATGTCCAGGTTTCCAGGATCAGCGCACGATTCCTTCATACTCAGGCAATCATCTCTGTTTCGCAAATTCGAAGCTGGCTTGTATGGTGATGGTTGGCTTGTAGGTAAGAAATACGTTTCCATACATCGACCATATTTGCAATGTTTATCTCTGTAATGGCACACAAATGTGATGTATACGCCTGTCCGGATGGAGTGATATGTCCCCATCACAACAGGCCTCAGTGGTTCATAGTGTAACCTTAAGTGGTGGAATGGCTCTTGCACCAACCAGTTGCTATGGGTTGCCAAGCACCAGGTTCACACCAGCCACAGTATGGCTTGTATGTGGCATGGCTTGCTCACTTCACTTCACTAGTGGACAGCCTACACATGTTAGGTATAGCCATGGTTAATGGCATTGTCAAAGGTGATTCTACAACTGTAATGTAAGGGCAGCTCACTTCCACAGGTGTTCCTGAGGTCATGACGTTCATGATACTTCTCATGATCACTTCTAGTCAGCTGTGCACATTCAGAGGCAGGCAGATTACACCATGTATGTTATTGGGAATGCGTACCTACATAAAAGGTCAGGTTGAGCAGATATGTCCGTATACAATGACTAGAGTGCATGATGCATACAATCCGAACACAGGGCTATAATCTTTAAGGACCGTGATGTTACGGACCTACCACATACACGCTGCTGACATAAATATCACTGTTTAGGGGCCCTTCACCTGCTGTAGGACAAAGCAAGCATGGAACCCCGTAAATAGGGTGTTAGGAAACAAGAATGGCCTGCCTCATCCCATCCGGTTCTACTGCATCTATTGAGCACATACATCCATCTGACACAAACATCATTATTTGTAATGGCTTGCCTATGTCATTGCTACAGGAGACTCAGGGTATGGATGCAGGCCCTGGCTTATGACCCCAATCCTCCGGCCTGCCACGGCGCAACAGATGGGCTATAATGAGGCCTTTCGTGCCACACGCTCAGTCATCGAACATACCTTCGGCCTTCTGAAGAGCTGCTTCCGATGTTTGGACAAGACTGGGGGAGTGTTACTGCTTCCGATGTTTAGACAAGATTGGGGGAGTGCTCCCCCCAAAGTTGCTAGGATAATCTTGCTTTGCTGTGTTTTCCATAATGTGGCTCTTCAGCATGAAATACCTATGGCTATAGATCCTGATCTCAGACCTGATCCCCCATGTGTGTGTGCACGACTTCATGAGAACACAGTCAGTGGCAGCCAGCTTTGCCACTGCCTTATACAGACCCACTTTAAGGAAGGCATGGGTCAGAACCCTGGCCCAGCAGGGCAGTTCGGGCACAGATGGGGGTAGGACATAGTTTAATGTGCAGACCTATTTTTGAGTCTGCTACTTGTATGACTTGCTAAGTCTGTCCACCCAACAACTGTTTGGGGGTGGTGCTCTAAATCTGACGGTATAGCCCATAACAGGGTGCCTAAGGGCTGGCTCTAGGCACTGCTGAGGTGCTGTATGTGTGTTACTTATTCAGTGGCATTGGATTAAGCACTTGCTACATACTGATGAGCCACCAAGGATGAAAGTACTGTACACACTTGTCCTCATGAGACACAACACACTCACAGGCCTCACCAGATTTGCTAACACCTTACAACATTTGAACCTGTAATGGGCCTTATCTCTGTCAGTCCCTAATGCCATCACTGTCACATGCATATAGGTGCTTCATTTACGGCCATTAGGACTAATGAACCCTACATACTTCACTCGTTCCTTATTTGCGACCCCTCAATATTATTGTCCTGTGCGTCTTGCAGCAACACTAACGACCCTTCAGTCTGCAAGTGGTATCAGTGAGGGCCTAAGCAGCACAGCCTCAATACACAGCAGGGAACACAAACCAGCCCTACAACATCCTGATGCCTCATGAATGGGTGCGTGAGAAAAAAAAGCATCTGGCACTGCACAGACTTATCTGAAGGTCCCTTATCACTGTAGCATCCCACATCCACACAACTCTTGGGTCATTGCAGCTGGCCGAAAGGAGAGCCATCTATGTTGTTACATGCACATGGTTGTGCCGGCTGTATGCTGCTAAATGGAATCGTTGTGAAGGAAAGGAGATGCATGTACAGTTAGCTCTCCCACACTGCTATGGCAGTACGTAGCCAACAGTGCTGTCATGGGGACAATAATACTGTGTATCAGCCTCCATAACCACATGAAGTACAGACATGAAACATCGGTGACAGTTTGTACAGTGCCTGCTCCCATGACTCGGTGGTTGTGTTTCACACACACCCTTCACTGGCCTCCCTCTAACTGAATATGCATGTACATGTATTCAGGCCTACATATTCATGGATTACCACTTGAAAATAATCGCTGCTCACATCATGTATTTGGCTGTGACTGTGAATGTGAAACCAGTGATGTGGAGGTCAATGGGCAGCCTGGCATAGCTTTCAAAACAGGGCATTTGGGGCTTCAAAGGCTGCAGCCACCATTTATCCGGTTTATGAATGCCAATCCCGAGGTGCTCATGTGCATGTTGTGACATGGTACATGTATATGGTATGTGAATATTAGTACAGTATGTTACGCCTTGGCCATCATGTCCCCACTAACAGTATGAACTGTTTAGTGAGAGTACAACTACTGATGGAACAGCAGCAGAGCTCAGCCTTGGTGTCTACTTCACACCTTGCATCCAAGGCGTACCAAACACCTGTTTCATGCCAGATATGGGACACATTATCTGATGGAGTTAGTGAACAACACAGTGCGCATGTGAAGCAAGAAAATAGCCACCTGGCCATGCATGCTCATGGTACGATCACGATCTGACTGTTCATGATATAGATGTCCCCTGTTGGGACACCCAGCCACCATTTAATGGAGGCCTTACACGCTCCTGTCATAACATGTCACTTGTAGAAACTATCAGCAGTGCTGTCTGCACTGAGCTGCCACATGGGAGTACACACCCACATGTCACTTTTTCCGGCCAAAAGGTGATGGGCTGACTGTTGGCAGCCACCTCGCAGAAAGGCTTTCACCAGCAGCACAACTGATCTGCCAGGCTGCCAAAGGGAGGTTGCATGCATGTGTACAGTGCTCTATTGAGTGATAGATGGCCATTACTGAGGAGGCCATTACAAGTGGACTGACAGGTGGATGTGACAGTGATGCAGTCCCCATCAATGTGGTGTCAGCTGCCCTTCAAATGTCTATAAGGGGCAGAAAGTAGCAGCCTGCAATCTAGACAAACATGGAGATGTGTGCACATTGCCAATGAGGCTGTCAGGACTGTAACAGAGTGCCTGTTCACCCAGGCCCTCAGCAGATGGCCTGCGCAACCGCCCACAAAGGGGTCAGAGTGCCTTAAGCCACAGATTTGAGTGTGGCTGGTGGCATGTAACCCACTGCAGTTGGTTCAATAGGACAGAAAGCATGCTGTGTACTGTAGATGCACCACCGACCAGGCATTTGGACCCCTACAGCACGCTTCCAGTGAGCCGACACACAGTCATTCACGCTCCTCCAAAGGGAGTCCATTATAACCGTGTTGGCTCTACCATCGCCATCATCATAGCTGCCTTACTGCAGAGTATGATGACAAACTAATGTCCACGGGTAATCCACCAATAATGACAGATGATCACACAGCCTTCCAGCACAGGTCCTGACGTCCAAATAAAGGACTTCCATACTCATATGTGAATGTGTCCCTGGAGCATAAGTCTTTGCCTGATCGCACATTACCCATGTGTCATCCATATGGAGGTGGCAGAACACAAGAGGAGGCTGCACAGGGTGGAATGTATGGATGAAGGGGGCCAGCTATACGGCTATGCAGGTGAAGAGGTACATTGGTATACAGCCCACTTCCTGTTCCTAAAAATGTGTAGTACTCCTGGGCGGCAGCAAACAAGTGGTGGTATAGGATGAATAGGTGATCAATGAGCGGGAACAATGAATGTGTGCTAGGTGTCTGGATAAAGGGTACCAGCCTCTCAGCACACACCATGTGGACAACATATTCCAGAGCTCTTTGGAACACCTGCACGTGGATGGGTGTCAGTGACAAACCACTAGCTGACACACATAACTGTACAGCAACAGCTGCTTCCACGCTTGCTACTTGCAGTGATGAGGACGACAGGGGTTCAGACAGGGTGCCAAACTAATGTCTTGCACTATCACAATATTGGACCCATTTGTGGGTGAAAAGTTATGTAGGATGTACAGCACTGTCACCCTCATACTGTACAGTACAATGGTAGGCTGGCCTGGAAGGTGAACAGTTGGGATGATGTTAGCTCTGCACTGTGACCAGACCCCAATCTCCACCCAGTCCGCCCACAATATATCGGAGGCCATCCCACCCAGCTTCTGTAAATGCCACAGGTCGGTGTGTGTCTCAGCCATTAGGACAACTATGTTGCTGGCCACAGCACCAGCCAATACCAAGATGGCATATCGGGGGACAGATGGTACCTAGCCTCTGCGTAACACACCCTTCCTCTGCACCAACCGCTCTCAGGTTAGCTCCTCAACCATGATACCATGCCGATTTACACATAGAGCCTTTATGTACTGTACCATATAAGGGTGCACCCTTCTGCCAGCAGATCACATGCCTGCACCCGGAGATGGCCTCCACAAGGGAATATCAGGAAGGCCAAACTAGGCATGAGCCCCTGGCATTCTAGGCTACAGTGTGATAATACCTGCCACTTGGCCAAGCACATGTGCATCCTTAACAATTGTGCTCCATGCAGCGACACAGTTATGTGGTCCAGGAGCTCCATTAGCTGGATGTGCATTCGTTAAACAGGCAGAACAATACATGTTGTATTCTTGGACATGGCAACCTGTCCTTCCTGAGGTGGAATGTGTCAGGGTACCAAGCTGTGCCTAAGGGGGCCGACAAACAGCATTGTAGTGTTCAGTGTTGCACCTGGACTGTGAAGTACTACATACACAGGCCACACAGTGGGCTGGACATCTAGGCAACACCTTACAGCAATTATGCCAAGAGGTAGAAGGCTCTGAGATGCCGGATGTCCAATTACAGTGACAGACTGTCAAGGATTGTGTCCTCCACGGCCGCACAAACATACTCGTAAAGGAGTAGAGAAGTGTGGGCCACACGGTGATACATATAGCTTCACACGTTGGGACTATGGCAATGCGTGAGAGCCTATATGTGGCCATGACCCCTTTAGCTCGCTGCCCAACTATGTATTCCACAGGAGCTGCAGGACAGTGGTTATCCCAGTCAGTGCTAACTGAGCTGTGTGCAACAATAGAGGGAATATGTACCAGATATGGCCCTACATCTCCTTCCAATCAGATAGATGCACCCATATCCCTCATTTGGGAGGGTATGCATCCCATTCACATGATGTCCCTCAAGAAAGTCTTGCAGGAACAGGAGCTTCAAGATGGAGTTTGTAGAAGAACAGGAGTGAAGTGGGTATATTATGTGATGGTGCAAACACTAATAGTCCGCTGATAATGATGTGTAAGCAACATTCATTACCTGTAACCTTTTGAACAGCAGACCTGTAGGGATGAAAGTCCACTGGGGTTCTGCAGCATGTAACTGTATGTTGTTGTGTTAATAGTAATTAATGTATACCTAATATTTAACAACACTGACAGATACTTGTCAGTGGACTGTACTGGATTTCCAAACATGCACTATCAACAATGTCATTAACCATGGGTAGTGGCTCGTATATCAATGTCTGGCGATGTAATATTTGTGAAGAGAATGTAGGACTGTGTAATACACATTGTTGCCCTTCAGACAGTGTTCACATGTTGGAAGTGGCCCACATTATAAAGGGTGCATGCACACACCACAGCTGGGAGACGCCACCGGAGGAATGCGTGTCACAACGGATGGTGACCAAATCTTGCAACATTTGGCCTTTTCTGGAGGAATGGCTGTGTGTCTGATAACATAACATTATGTGTGGTCTGCCCATCCAATTAATATACTGGTAGTTAACACTGCACACCAGCAGTCACCACTTCTGTTTGCACATGGACACCAGATCGTCACTCTTAAGGCCTGTAGAACATTCTTTACACAGGTTGCACCATGTAAACGGGTATGACACATTAGCATTATTATATTAACCTCTCCTTACGACTAGCAACAGCCTTGTAACCTATCTGCTGACAGTCTGTGCAACTGTGTTAATAAACGGCATGCAGATAGCTACATAACCATTCCCATGCATCACCTTTCAGTGGCCCACAACGTTAAGGCTAAGACAGTAACTATAGGAATCCTTCCCTGCCACACAAGGAATCCATGTACAAGCTGGCATGTGGTGTATGTACACTGATATATCAGTATGCATAGGGTACATGCTTAGCTTGTGCAGATGAGAATGGCTACACACTATTGTATGCCTATAGCACCAGGACATTGAGCGTATGTATGATCCACCACTATAATGGATGTCCTGCATGGCACCAGAAGTTGGTAATCTGCCTGTCAGTCACCCAGAGTTAGTGGAAGGCATCTTCCGTTTACCAGCACATGTGAGAGAACAATATAGGAAGCAAACTCGGTTTGTACTCTAGCATAGGTTTGGCTCACATATGTGGTGTTTGTCAGGCTGATATAGCGGTAATACTGAACACTGCTAAGAAATACCTGTTTAGAGTCCTCACCACCAACAGTGGCTGAAATGAGCACTGCAATTAGAATAGACTGCTGCCACCCCTTCCCCTTTCGTCACAGATCTTAACAACATGCATACATCAGAATGATCCCTGACTGTGCATTGATTGTTCTGAGGGACAGTACCTTTTCTACTGTTAGGAACATGTCATGTACTCCCATTATGTTTACACTGCAGGGTCCTCCTTAGCACCCTCCTTGTACATGACCCTAACTGTAAGGTATGTCAATGGCAGGTGCAGACGTTGCTGTATTGAATCTCAGATAGGGGGCATTTAGGAAGTTCTGCATTGGTCCAATGTGCTACCTAAGGGGTGTGATACAGCATGCTAGGTGTGGTGGGTGTAAACCAAGGGCACAATAGGAACATAAAGAAGACATAAAAGGTGGTAGGTTAAACAGGATATTTATTCCTGACAACATTGTGCAGGGTATTGTGATTTATTAGATCAGCAGTTTGACCATACATTAGACGTTCATAGGTAGTCATTATCTGCAAGTACTAGAAGTTCAGCATGTAGGCAGCAGGGGAACACATCAAGGGTGTGGCAACAGCGGTGAAGGACCAGGACGAGACAGCAGCAGCATGGCAGCAGGAAGAGGCCCAGGACGAGACAGCAGCGGCATGGCAGCAGGAAGAGGCCCAGGACGAGATAGCCGCGGCATGGCAATAGCGGTGAAGGCCCAGGACAAGACAGCAGCGGCATGGCAGCAGGAGGAGGCCCAGGACGAGATAGCAGCAGCATGGCAGCAGGAGGAGGCCCAGGACGATACATCCCAAGGGGCAGTTGGCGCCCTGGAGCACAGAAGGCACCCCACAGCACACAGCAGAGTGGCGCAGCGGATGCAGATGGCCCAGCTGACCAGGAGGGTGGGAGGTGGCGCCTCATCTGCTTTGGATCATGCATCTTCTTCCATCGCGACGGCACAGCAACTCTGCGTGGAGCAGGCGATGATGCTGTTACTTCCATCTCGACAGCACAGCAACTCTGCAGGATGGCCATCCCAGTGGTGGTTATGAGATTCTGACCTGGCCAGTTTAGGCTTTCTTGTATTCCCCTCAGGGCCCTTTGCCACGTCGTGCAGGTCCTGTGGGAGGTGGCATCGTCTTGGGGGGATGTCCCCTGCAGCCTCGGGACCCTGAGGGACTGCTTTGGGGTGTAGATGTTGAGGAAGTTGACTGCTGGTCCGGCATCTGCTGCAAGATTTGTAGCATGGTGTTAAGTGTGCCAATCGCTGCAGTCATGCTGGTGGATGTCTGGGTGGATGCTGCCGTGTGGAGCTGGAGGTGGCGGGTTACCTGTGTTAGGGATCTCCTTATGCCACGCAGTTCCATCTGCAATTGCTCTGCCTGTGTGCCAGTCATAGGGTCCTGGGGCGGTAGGACGGGTGGGGCTGGTGTTGCTGGTTCTGGTGCTGGTGGATGTTGATGTGGTATTGGTGCCACAACTGCAGGGCTGTGTGGTGACATTACTGGGGTTAGCTGGGTGAGTGTCATAGGAGGAGCTATCTCCAGACTGAGTGGGCTGCTTGCCTGCGGAGCAGTGGTGGAGCCCTCCCACTCCAGACTGCTGAGGGCAGCTGACAAGTTGAGGGGGCTGCCTTCGGGTGCTGTCATGGGGCCCACCTCTTCCTCCTCTTCATCTGACCACTGCGTCATGGCATCCCTATATAAGGGCCTGGTGAACATTGGTGCTGCCTTGTCCCAGGTGGATCACGACTGGTGCCGGGGCCTTCCCACCTGTCTCCTGGGCTCTCCTGCCTGGGACCAGAGCGCTCTGTGGAAACAGGGGGAAAAAAGGATAGACAGCATCAGTACCACAGCATTTTGTTGCATTCCAGTAGCATGACACAGGGACACATTTTCATTGACCAACATGTCATGCTGCTTATAAAGTTATGTTGTTTCTCTGTACCTAATGGCCTGTGGCCTGGGGGGAGGGTCAAGACTGGTCAGGAGAGCACATGGGGAACTGAAACACAAAACAGTTCTAAGCATTGTGTATGAAGCTTGCACAGGACAGCTAAGGACTTGGTGGGGGGTACAGGCCAACTTACCATCTCCGAGGCAGGATGTGTCAAGGCGTGGATCCAACCCCTCAAACACGTCTGGTCCCAGCCGCTGCATTAGGCCCCTCTCCATGTCACTGAACCTTATTGGGCAAGGGGCCCTTCCTCCAGTCTCGCGCAGGTACTCGCTCCTCTCTGCTATCTTGCCCTTCAGCTGGGCCTTGATGTCCCGATAACGGTGGGATCCAGTGCTCCCCGGTGCACTGGATCCCACTCTGATGCCTTTTCTCCACTGCAGTGCTGGCCCATAGCTGTGCCTTGGCTGCCTTAGAGGTCTTCACTGAGAGGTTGCCAAACAGATGGGCATAATGGCAAAGGACTCCTTCAATGAGCCGATCGTTGTCCTCCAGGCTGAAGCGTATAGCACACTGCCTCACCCTTGCCTGGCTGCCTGATTGGGGTGCCACTTCCGGAGGGGTCTCCTCCCTACCCTCACTCTCCGACCCACCTGATTCCCCACTCCCTTCCTCCCCCCCACCTCACCCTGCACTTCCGGCTCCCTTCCCCTCTGGCCTGGCTGCCTAACCCTACTTCCTCCCACCATTCTTTCCTGCCTCACCCTTTCCCCCACCCCCACCCCCACCTTCCTATCACTTCCCTCCTGCCTATCTCTCCCACTAGCCCTGTCCCTGCTCCTACTCCCATACCCCTCCCCCTAGGTCCCTCCTCCCCCTCCCCCTCCTCCTCCCTCTACTCTCAGCTCCTCTCTTCTGTCCTCTCCTCCCACTCCTGTCACACTCCATCCTCCACCACACTCCTCCTCACGACCACATTTCTCCTTCTCCACCACCACACTCCTCCTCCTCATCATCACCACCACACTCCTCCTCCTCCTCCTCCTCCACACAGATAAGGACAAACAAGTAACAAACCACCTTTCACTCCAACAGATATGACAAATGACACAGGTTAAGGGAAACAGATGAAAACACAGAAGACACGACTCCACACTCAGTAATCAATATATCTAAACCATCAACACCTCCTAAGCCACAAACCTACCTCCACTACAAAACTCCTTCCAAACCCTCAAAGGAGGAGGGGCAGGAAGTGACCTTTTATACATTTGATTCGGTTATTTACACTTTCAAATAGGACTAGGGGGCATTCCCTGAAGTTAGCAAGTAGCACATTTAAGACTAATTGGAGAAAATTCTTTTTCACTCAACGCACGATAAAGCTCTGGAATTTGTTGCCAGAGGATGTGGTTAGTGCAGTTAGTGTAGATGGGTTGAAAAAAGGTTTGGAGAAGTTCTTGGAGAAGTCCATTAACGGCTATTAACTAATTTACTTAGGGAATAGCCACTGCTATTAATTGCATCAGTAGCATGGGATCTTCTTAGTGTTTGGGTAATTGCCAGGTTCTTGTGGCCTGGTTTGGCCACTGTTGGAAACAGGATGCTGGGCTTGATGGACCCTTGGTCTGACCCAGCATGGCAATTTCTTACGTTCTTAATGTTTTATTTCTCATTTTGGGGGGATGCTGATAAAATCTGAGGACAAAACCTCCTTGTAGGTGCATTTTTCAACACCCAGCGCAGAAAAGCGCTGATGCAGTGACTGAATCTCATGTTTTTTGAATGCGCACACATTTATCTCTCCTGGATGCTCGATGCAATACACAAATGAAATGCCGCGCTAAAAGGGACGCACAATGGATAATTTGTACATCCCTAGCACTCTGCATCGGGCACCTAGGAGAAGAGGCTGTATATCCACAACAGCCTGGCCAGAGCTCCCTCCTCACCCTCCCCTTGCAGGATTATTCCTGATTGGTCTTTTTTACTGACAAGTGTCAGTGAAAGGACCAATCCCCTTTCAGGACAGCCTTCTGAAAGGGGATTGGTCCTTTCACTGACATCTGACAGTGAATGGACTAATCGGTAGTAAGTGAAGCAGTGAATAAATTAATATTAAGTACTACGAAGGGGACGTTGTCCCATGCTTTTTGGACTTGCCCAGGGGTACAACGCTTCTGGGGCAAAGTGGCAGATTATCTGGCGATGATATTAGATGTAGCATTCCCAGTTACCCCTTACTGGATGTTATTTGGTTGCATATCGCCCATTAGGATACGGGACCCGGGGTCACGCCTTCTATTACAAAAAGCCTGCTTAGTGGGGAAAAGGGTGATACTCTCAGTCTGGCGATCGACAGAACCTCCGTCATATTGGACCTGGAGGAATTTATTCCATGCAATGATGACTATGGAATCTTTGGCTTCTTATGCATCGGCACGAGGCAGACGTCGCTTTCTGTCGGTGTGGCAGGCCTATCTGCAATCAATCTCCCATAGAGCACGAAGTCTTGTAGTGAATGATTAACCTTGTAGGTAGGCAATTGAATAATGGGATGGTGGTATATATCACTCTGTGTGGATAGGAGGTGGGGGGGTGGGGGTGAGGGGGATTGTTCTGTACAGTTGTGAAGTATTGTATTTTTGGTCTGAGGAGAGATCAGATTCCACTCTCCTCAGTGTTGTACTTTGTATTGGAAACTCAATAAAAATCGTTTAAACATTAAGTACTACGAACGCTCAATTTATGAGTATCTGTTTTATCCCTCAGCAGCTAATTTACCGGCACAATACGCATGCCCAATATACACGGTCCTAATGGCTGGATTTTAAATCTGCTGAGCGCGTAAAAATCGCCACTTACGCGTGTGGCCGGGCCCTGCACGTAAGTGGCAAAATGCGCATAAGTGCCGAGCCCTGACAAATGGGCAGGCCGGGGGGGTGGGGATGGGCAGTCCGGGGGTGGAGCGGAGCGGGCCAGGACAGCGCCATTTAATGCTGGCCTGGAGCCTCGCGCGCGCGCTCAAGTTAATTTAGGTCGGGCCCTGAAGTAACTTGAAGAAAAAAAGGTAAAAAAAAAAGGTGTAAAAAAAAAAAAAGGGATTTAGAGGATGGGGAGGAGAGGGGAAGGGGGAGCCCCATCTCGTCACGTGCGAATTTGCAAAATTTTACCCCTCCTTGCGTGCACCGCCCACACATACGTGCGCGGATTATAAAATCCAACACGTATGTGCGCACGGCCCACGTATTTTATAACATGCATGCGCCGGCGTGCGCATGTTATAAAATCGGTGCGTCCATGTGCACGTGCCGGGTAGCGCGTGCACATGGACGAGTGCAAGCACCTTTTAAAATCTACCCCTACGTGTGTATATTATGAGTGTATATTGTGCGCCCTGAAAATTTTTTTTTTACCTCAAGACTTTTTTTTTTGCATGGTGCTGCTTTCTGTGGTTCTTCCTACTTAGTACTATGATGATACTTAAATAGGAGAACCACAGAAAAGCAGTTTTTTTTGTTTTTAAATCGAGCCCTTGATGCATGGGACTTTACGCCGAGCGCACGGAGATTTTTTGTCTCGTGGGGTATAATAGCCTCATCTACATGGGATTTATATATGATGAGTGCTATTAGCTACATGCGAGTTTGGATGCGCGTCTTGGATGCACTGATCCCCCTTATTGCACCGGGGGTTATGGATGCACGTCCAAAATGTGCGTCCAAGCACTTGTTAACTTGTGCGCTAGACTCAGCACTCCATATTGCATCGGCCTATCTGTCTCTCAGAAAGTACAATAACTTCCCTCCAAGTGGACCGATCAGGCTCAGATTTGGGGCAAAAGCCAGTCAAGGGCCTGGAATTGACCCCATTGAAAATGGCTTTCTCCTGATGAGGATAAAGTTGAAAAGCGCTGGGAAGTTCGTGCGCATGTATGGTTTTCACTTCCTTCCTTGTTTTGGTTTTAGGCATTCACACCATTATCTGTAACACCGTCAAATCTTGACAGCTGCCTCACCGGTATTACGCCATGGATGAGTTGCCTGCGATCCTAATACAAGAAATCGGAGACCCAAGAGGTATTATTGAAGACCACGTGCCAATTCTGAAGAAGCACTTCAGCCTGGTCACCATGAAGGAGCTTGCAGAAAAGAGACAGCACTTTAGCGAAAAGATAAGGGCTGTTTTTGTGTGGGAAGGCAAACCCAATATTGATGGAAATCTCCTTAAGAGCTTGCCTAACCTGAAAGTGATTGCGAGTGCAGGAGCTGGAGTGGATCATTTGCCCCTGGACATGATCTCCGGCTTTGGAGTAAAAGTGACCAACACGCCACTGGTAGTTGGCAAAGCGACTGCAGACCTTGCAATGGCCTTACTGCTGGCATCTGCTAGAAATTTAAAGGAAGGTAATACTTTATTGTTTGCAGTGCATATAAGATGTTATGTGCTAATAAGCATTATTATTATTTGCTATTATTTATAAGGTGCCGTTGGTACACACAGCGTGTGGGTGTGCGTGTGTATGCAGGGAATTACACAATATAAATAAGATAATATAACATCATGTATATTGTTAGAACTGTAGCTATTATACTGTTGGATTCCAGAAAAAAAGAATTGCTAACAAATGTATTGTTCCAGGAATGAAATTGATTATGGGGGCCTATGCACTAAACCTCATGCTAAATCTTTTTGGCATGCACTCATTAAAAATGTTAATGTGGTGCTTCCCGGCTCAGATCTACCACTGCCCAGGGTGGCCAGGGGTGGGAATGTTGCAGAGGTTGTGGGGAATCCCAGTCAATTATGCAACAGTCACTCACGGGGGGGCTGGATTTTGGGTCCATAATTGCAGGGTTCTGAAAGGAGCCTTGAGGCATGGCACCCAGCCCAGAACGGTCACGTCAATGAACGGATCAGGTTTGTTGGGGTTGGGGGTGGGGGGATATAAAATAAGGAAAAAATCCCCAGGTAGTTTCAGATGAAAGCTCATGGTGTCCTAGTTCTGACTGAGCTGGAAGCAGATAGGAAAAGGAAGAAACTGCTGAGTCAAAAAAGCACTTAATGTGCGAGCATGCCGTTTCTTTTGCCTAACCATTATAAGTGCAATGGCCATATCGAGGGTGCACAAAAACATAAACAGGCCGATGCAATATCGATGCTCGGAAAATGGGCACTCATGATTGAGTGCCCGCTCTCCTAACACAAGCCGATCGACCTCTCCGGGGTGCCCGATCCAATATGCAAATAGGCCGCCACGGTAAAAAGGAGGCGCTAGGGGAAATTGTGCATCCCTATTGCCTCCTTGGCAGTGGGTGCCCAGGAGAGGTGGCTGTCAGTGGGTTAGGAAAACAGATGCTCAGTTTTATGAGCGTCCCTTTTCCTAACCTGACTGCTGGCACTTTTTTTTTTTTTTTTACCTAACTCCTTTTTTCAGTTCCTCCACCTTAACATCGCCAGGATATTAAGTCGGAGGAACTACAGAAAAGCAGTATTTTCTGCTTTTCTGTCTATGTTAGGGGCTGCTCAGAAATTAACGCCCGCTCCGGGGCAGACGTTAATTTCTGAGGGTAAAAATGTGCGCGTCGGGCGCAGATTTTTTTTTTGCATGGGGGGGGGGGGAGAATAGCTAATAGCCTCATCAACATGAATTTACATGTGATTAGCTTTGCGGGGGGGGGGGGGGGGGGGGGTTGGACGGGCATTTTGGATGCTCTAATCCCCTTATTGCTTAAGGGGTTGTGGACACACGTCCACAACACATGTCCAACCGCGGGTTAACCAGTGTGCTCGGCTGAGTGCAGTGTATTGCATCGGCCCGAAAAAGTATAGAGCGTATGAACTGCATCACAAAATCCCTAGTGCTACTCAAAGGCCCAGTTAGCATGGGGGATTTCATTGCCCTCCCAACCCACTGAGTACAGATCAAAGGGCTTTGATACCCCAGCCCTCTTTTTCCCCCCTCCAAAGAGACCTTGGTACCCTGACACCCTCCCACTACCCTCCTCACTCACAGCTAGAATTCAGCCATATCTATCTCTCTATTTATGTATTTCAAAGTGTTTTTATTCTGCTTATAGCAATAATCATCCTAGGGGGACTAGATTTGCCCCTGAAAAATAATCCTTGGTACAATTAATATTATTTATTTATTTAACACGTTGTATGTGTTGCACAGGTGGCTCACAGTTAAAACGCACAGAATTATATAAGAACAATACAAATTACAGAAAGAGCTGCTATAATTGTTAGTGAGTTTGTTACAAGGCCAGTATCCATTAAAGAGCCACTGTGGAAGTCTGGGACTGCAAACGCAGGTGCTTTGATTACCACCTAAAAGCATCCTTAAAACAAAAGGTTTTCAATTGCTTTGTAAAAGTAGAGAAGCACGGCTCCTTCTGAACTTGCTCTGAAAGAGAGTTTCACAAGTAGTGGCCCAGCCACGTCCAATGTTTTTTTGCAGCATTCTATTGGCCAAATTGACCACATAAATGGTACGTCTAGGAGACAATGGCCAACTGACCTAAGGTTCCTGGCAGGTTTGTAGATTTTTAAACGTGCTTTGATACATGGTGATGTATCATTACTGAGAGTTGTATGGATTAAAGTAAGGATTTTTATATCTTATCCTCCATTAGACTGGTAGCCAATGAAGAATTACAAAACAGGAGTAATGTGGTCATTGTGGCCAGTGCCAGTTAAAAGCCATGCTGCCAAATTTTGAATCATTTGTTAATGCTTTCAACATAGGGTCAGGAAGGCCAAGGTAGCCAGAATTACAATAATCAAGCTTTGTAAAGACAAGCGTTCGTAACACTCTACGAAAATCATCAGGATTTAAACCTGGCTTCATTGTATTTATTTATTTATTGTATTTCAATATCTCCAATATTTAGGTCCAAGACGGTGAACAATAAAAACATATATAATACACATCAAAATGACACACAAAAGAAAACAACGAAAAATTCAGAGAGTAATCAAGCAGTCCCAAACTCATGTTCATAACCACTCAAACGCAAGTATTTGTTTAAACATCTTAGTGTTAGGGATTGTGGACCCTTGGCTCAAGTGGTGTTGGCACTACCTGTAGGGGATGAGCCCCACAGGTCGCGACCGTCGGGAGGCGAGGCCGGCTGGGAAGCAGAGGCCAGCAGGAGCTTCGCCAGTACCAGCCCATGTTCCCTGGAGGTTGAGCCCTTGGGTGCTGGGGCCGGCTGGTCTTAGGCGGGCCTCTGCGTGGCTGGTCCCGGGGGACCGGACAGAAGAGGCAGGTGGAACAACGGAGGTCCGGTCCAAGGTCAAGCGGCAAGAAGAGGTGGTCAAGTCTGGTCTGTGGTCAAGGGCAGGCGGCAAGAGAGATGGTCGAATCGGACTGAGGTCAGGGTGGCCCAGAGGAAGGAGGACAGTCTGGGCCGAGGCCCGGGAGGCCATGAGGGCCGAATCCGGAGCCACGGTGATGATGGCTTAGTCCGGCAGACAAGAGACGAGTGCTGCAGCTGGGATGCTGGAGTCAAGTTCAGTGCAGAAGGAGTGTCGAAGCAGGACCCTGGGGGTGACTGCACTGAAGCAGGGCCCCGTGGAGTGGAGGCACTGGAGCAGAGCCCCGAGGAGCAGGAGTGCTGAGGCATGATTCCGTGGAACAGGAACAGCGAGCCAAGAACGCTGAAGAAGGAACCACCGAAGTAGGAATAGGAAACTCGTTGCCAAGTCGGTTAGTAGGGGAGAGAGGCCGTCCTTAAATAGCCCGGGGGTCTGATGTCATCATCTGGGAACTGCTCCGCAGTTCCCGCCGTGGCCCTTTAAAAGGAGGCCTGGCGGCGCACGCACGCACCTAGGGAGGGCCCAAGTCGGAGCACAGGTCGGCAGCATCCCGGCCGCCACGTGGAGTCCCGGGATTGTGGAGTAGCGCGGCAGCAGCAACTAGCTGCGGCCGTGAGAGTACTGGTTGCTGGGAGAAGAGCGAGGCATGGGGGTGAGTTGTGCCGGCTGCGGGTTGCCGCAGCCGGTGGGTGTAACACTTAGTACAATTCATCAGCTGCAGGTCTTGAGGAATAGAGTTCCAGAGAGATGGAGTGGCAACAGAAAAAGCCCACTCCCTTGTTTCTGCAAATCGAACTTGGTGAACCAAAGGAATGTCCAGAAATCCTTTCTGTGAAGAGCTGAGAGTTTGAAAAGGATTATAGAGAAGGAGAAGAGCATTAAGCTATGGGAAAGAATCAAGTGAGAGCAATTTATAAACTCACATTAAGATCTTGTAAGTGACTCTTGAGGAGACCAGCAACCAGTGGAGATCTTTCAGAATTGGGGTTATATGATCCCTTTTTTGATGCACAGTAGCAAGCCTAGTGGTTGAGTTTAGCAACATCTGTAGGGCTCTGAGAACTGAAGCAGGAAGTCCAATGTCAGGGCATTACAGTAATCCAGCAATTGTAGAATTAGCCTCTGCACAACAGTATGAAAAGCAGCTAAAAAGAGTAAAGGTTTTCAGTTATGCACAATATGCAACTTTTAAAAACCAGCCCTCACAACAGATTTAATTTAATTGTTAAAGGAGAGAACAGCGTCAATCAATATCTCTAAACTCTTTGCACAAATTACAGTTCGAACTGTGGAATTGTCAATTAGGATAGCTTAAGGACAATCAAGAGGATTACCTGCTGCAACACTAAAATTTCTGTTTAGATGTAACATTGTGTTGAGTTTGTAGACCATAAGACTGAGGCGTAGTTGACGCAACCTGCAGGGAGGAGCCCTGCAGATCCCCACCGTCAGCAGGAAGACCTGGACAAGGCAGAGGTCCAACTGGAGCTTCACCTTTACCCGCCCATGTTCCCCTTGGGTTGAGCCTTTGGATGCCACGGCCAGCAGGTCTTAGGTGGGGGCCTCTGCTGAAGGTGGAGGATCCGTCGAGTTAGCTGGGTCAGAATAGGAGTAGGTGAGGCATATCTGGTGACAAGGAAAGGTCAGTGTCAGGCGGTGATCAGCAGAGTCCAGAGGTGGGCAGTGATCAGTGGCAGGTGGGGATCAGGAGTATTTAGAAGTTAGGCTGAGGTCAATACCAGGTATCTGTCTGAAGGGAATTGCAGGACGGATAGGCAGGGCAGGAAGGCAAGGAACAGAACAGGCAGACAGGCAGGCAGGCAAGGAAGAAGAACTGAAGACAAGGAACACTGGAGCAACACGCACTACTGAAGAGTAGGGATACCTGTTGCCGATATGTTGGTTGAGGGTCCGCAGGGGCCTTTTATGAGCCTGAGGGGATGATGTCATCAAGAGGTGCTTCCAGCTCTTTCCCACCACAGGCCATTTAAAACCAACAATGTTGGGCACATGCACACCTAGGAGGAGCAGAGCCAGGCAGTGTTGGCGGCATCCTGCCACAGGAGCTATCGACTGTGAAGGTGTGCAGCAGCATGCCGCAAAGATGCCGGGAAACCAGGCCACATCCTGGACCGATGAGAGAGGCCCTGCTGGGAGGTAGCTGGGTGTTAATTTAAAGAAGGAACCTCTGACAATAGATTTTGAGTTCTAAAAGAAAGATCAGATTTGAATATGATTCCCAGACTTCTAACCTGCTTTGCAATGGGGATCATAAAGTTATTAAATTGGAAATTGACAGGGGAATCTAATATGGAAATCTGCTCAAGATATTGATTTCTTTCTTGACAGTATTCAAGGAAAGTTAATTGCTTTTTAACCAACATTTAATGGCATTAAGATAGGATGACTAATGGACTTGATATTGTTGATGTGATAGGAAAGAAAAAATGAATGACATAACCATATCCTATAGTGCAGGACTAAGTCTGCTAGGAGCTTACAAATGGGACTGCAAATGTTAAAAAGGGTAGCTGAAAGTGATGATTCCTGGGATAGGCCTATTACCAAGAAATACCAGATTGAGATCTGAGAACCACATTGAACTTTCTGGGATCAACCGGACAGATAAGATGAAAACCAATTCCAGATGGGATGCCTAGTTGAGATAGTCGCAATAACAAAATGCTGTGATTCAAAGTGTCCAAAACTGCAGACATGTCAAGAAGTTCTAACAAATAATTAGTTCCAATATCAGAACTTTACCGGATGATATCAAGACTAGAAAGAAGTAGAACTCAGTGCTATGTTTAGGTCAAAAACTGAACTGGTGATTAGCTAGGATACCATGGTCATCTAGAAACTCCTGGAGCTGCTTTTGTAAAATAGATTCAGTAAATTTTGCTATGAATGACAAAGAATATATTGGATGGAAGAGTTTCTAGATGACCATGCTATCCTAGATAAACACCAATTTGGTTTTTGACCTAAAATAGCTCTGAGTTTTACGTCTTTTTAGTCTCGATATCATGGTTACATGCACTACTGTGGTGCCAACCAGAAAGCTCTTCAAAAAGGCAAAATAAACACTTGGCATGAATATGGTAATGCATGTTGGGTGTTGGCTTTGCCTCCAGAAAACCATAAGTAAACTGAATTACAATTACAGTAGTTTACCTCCCATACTAAGGACACTAACTGCCATCACTGAAATAGTAAAATCCTTAACTATGAAAAGGCAACACTGCAGATACTACAGCAAGGCCTAGAAACTATTACACGTCCTATTAGGAAAACGAAAAAAGCCAGCCTGCTATAGATCCTAAAATAGAAACTTCACATTAGCAGGATACCACATACTGACCCTCACCAATACAGAATAAACAGACCATACAGTATAAACAGAAACATGTAGACAAAAACTGAACTGAAAACCACAGCAAGCCTCACTATATGCAGTACAACAATGGAAAAACAGAAATGCCATTCCTCAAAACAATAACATAGAAAATATGAAACAATCATAATAGTAAAACCATATTAATAAAAAGAAAAAATATTTCAAAACAGCTGATGAATAGCGTAACAACCAATAATTAAAATCTCATATAAAAATTATAAAATGTTTCCCAAAAATTAATAAAATATTTCCAAATAGCAGACATATGAAATAGTACTCAATAATTAAACCTAGTAAGAATAAAAAAAAAAAGCCATACCTGGGAACTTTTGATTTCCAGTCATTCTGGGATTTCTGTGGATTAGTGGGAGAGGGGGGATGTGGTAGCAGGAAGGGAGAATTTTCTTTTCCCTCTTTCTCTCACACGCGTTTATTCACACTCATGTACACACAAACAGGTTCTCACTCTCCACGCATGCTCACACACACAGATGCTCTTGCTTGCTCATACACATACACAAATGCTTTCACACACACGCTCTTCAAATACATACCCACTCCCTCTACCTCACTCACACGCTGTCAGGCTGTCGGCAGATGAGCTTAGCCCCTGCTGTTTAGCCTAGTCTCTTTTTCAGCCACCGATTGGGCCTTTCCTACTTTGCTGCTGGGCAGGTCCTTCATTGTTTATCTGCCACTGGATAGTTGAGCTCCACTGGAGGCCTGCAGGTCATTGGTTGTTTTTCGTCCGCCAGCAGGTTGGGCTCTGCTGGCTGCACATGAGGCCTTTGCTTGTGCTTCGACTGCTGCTGGGCCTTTTCTTTACCACAGGTCAGGTTGGGCTCTGCTGGCAGCTCGCCAGGCCTTTGCTTATTCTTCGGCCGCCGGCAGGTTGAGTTCTGCCGGTGGCCACTGAGCCTCATCTTTTCTTTGCTGCTGGGCAGATTGGGATCCACCGGCAGCCACCGTTCCCTCCAAGATTTGGGTTGCTGTGTGCAAAAATTTTTGCTCGTGAGCCAAACATTTTGGTTTCATTACCTTGTGAGCACTACTTTCTTTGATGCCAAAAGTCTATCAGTTTTATGCTCACAGCAACCCAATCCTTAGAGGGAACATTGGAGCAGCATGTACACAAACTTTCTTATATACACATACTTGCATATTTATTTTATTTATTTATTTATAACTTTTATATACCGAAGTTCAAACAACAGAGTTACTTATCACTACGGTTTACATTCCAACCACAAACAGACAATAACAAAACTTGTCTTACATTGAAACAAGGAGGAAAATAAACTTGGATAAAACTTAACCAAGGGGAAAAACCATGTGTAAAACTAGTATGAACTGGAGTTGTGGGGTAACAAGCCGACTGGGATGGGGAAGTTTTACTCTCATACTCTCATTCTCACAAATACACACTCACTCTCATGCCTCTCATTCACTCCCCAAACTCTCATGCACATGCACACTTACTCAGTAGTACTCCACTTCCACACACACAGTCGTCTCAGTAACGGCAAATCCTTCACTGCCAAACACTGAGAAGTAACACAAACCCCTGCAAAAAAAAAAAAAAAGACACCCAGAACCTTGTCATACCATACCATACAAGCACTATCTCAGGACTCAGCCTTATCTATAACATGGCAGCAATGCAAATATTATACCATGCCCTAAAACACTAATACACCACCTACTGCTACAAAGCCCTACAAAAAACTACATGCCAGTAGACATACTGCACCTCAGTCACACATGAAGAACACAGTCAGATCCTTACCCAATACAGAATTAAGGGACTACAAATTAGAAACAGAAACAGGCAAACAAAAATAAAATGGAAAGCTCGAGAAACCAGACTCTGAAGAGTGGAATACTGAAGAAAGAACAAAATACAAATATGTAATGCACATTCCCAAAGATAAGTTATGCCAATCACGAAAAATTCAAAATAATTTTTTTTTTACCTTTGTTGTCTGATCTTATTTCTCTAATCAGTTGGTCCCAGGCTCCCCCCCCCCCCCCCCCCCCCCCCCCCGTTCTCTTTCTCGGTCTTTTCCCAATTCCTTTTACAGGTTTTCTTTTCCTCTGTTTCTTCTCTCCCTACCTGTCTTCTTCCCTTCCTCCCTCAAACACACACTCAGGCATTCATTCTCACACACTGTCTCTCTCTCAAATACTCTCTCACACACATACAGGCTCCCACTCTCACATGCTGTGGCTTACACACAGCTCTCACATTTACATGATCTCTCATACATACTTTCTCACACATGGGCTCACTCTCACATGCTGTCTCACACAAACACACATGCTGATTCTCTCACACATACAAGCACATGCACACACACACTCCTATTCATTCTCACACTGTTCCCCCTACTCCCAGGCAGACTTCTATTCATTTTCACACACACACACACAGACCCCTGCAGGCATTCATTCGTTCTCACACACACACACACACACACATACACACACAAGATCCCCAGGCAGGCACTCATGCATTCTCACACACAGATAGATTAAAAGACCTCCAGGCAGGAACACATTTTTACGCAGACTCCCAGGCAAGCACCCATTCATCTCTCTCTCACACACACAGTCCACCAGGAAGGCACCCATTCATCTCTCACACTCACAGACAGATTGACAGACACCCAGGCAAGCACACATTCTCACAGACATACAGACCCCCAGGCAGGCACCCGTTCATTCACACACACACACACACACACACACACTCACAGCCTGTTCTGCTACCTTCTCTGTGCAGGCCCCGCGATATTAAAAATTTGCGAGTCTAGCACTTCCTTCATGCTGATCTCGTGCATCACGAGAACAGCATAGAGAAAGTGCTACCCTATGCATGCACTGTGCGGGGCACCCGGAGCTTGGGTGTCTCGACTGTACTTCGGGCCGTGGTGGGATGAGTTCTTACTGCACGGAGGTAGAAAAGCTGTGTGCGGCCTCCAGAAAAGTTATGCATGGCCGTGCACGCGCGCAGCTTAGAGGGAATATTGCCGGAAGCCCACGGGTCCTTTGTTGTTTTGGCAGCAGGGTGAGGCGGCCGTTAGAGGAGTTTGGGGGGACGGGGGGACGGGGGCAGTTTTTGCCGCTCCCAAATTTTGCTGCCTGAAGCGGCCTCCTCCCCCTGCCTCATTATAGAACCGCCCCTGACAATGATGGTTTGTGCATTACAAAAAGCTACCCAGGAAAAGGGTCTAGGAGTCACTATGTGGACAGTACATTGAAATCCTCGGCTGAGTTTCATGGTAGAAAACTCGGAATAAGAACTCAGCAATTGTCTATATTAATTAATTTCTAATTTCTTAGAAATTAGAAATTAATTAATATAGACAATTGCTTTCATTCCAGCAGTCTTTGCCTCCAAGTTTATTTTCCCTGTTAAATGTAACTTTGTTCTTCCTGTTCAAACTATGGTTTTTTGTTCCAGTTCCCCAGTTCGATGTAAACCGATCTGATATGGTCCCTCAACCATGAAGGTCGGTATAGAAAAGTTTTAAATAAATAAAGAGAATGCTAGGAATAATTAAAAAGTGAATGGAGAATAAACTCAGATCATCATAATGCCTCTGTGTAGATCACTGATGTGGCGGCATCTTAAGTGTGCACTTTTGGTCATTCTGGTATAGTGGTGTTAGAAAAAGTATAGAGAAGTGCGACAAAAATAGTTAAGGGTTGGAACAGCTCCCTTACGGAGAGGCTAAACAGGTTAAGATTCTTCAGCTTGGAGAATATTCTTTCCAATTTGTTTTAAATCCGCCACCTGTTATTTCAGTGAGTATTCCCTAGTCCTAGTGTTATTTGAAAGGGTAAATAGCTGTTCCTTATTTACCTGTTCTACTCCACTCACAATTTTGTAGACCTCAATCATATCCTGCCTCAGTTGTCCCTTTTTTCACTTAAAGCACAATCAAGTTATGGTATTCACTGCCTGAGGATGGGATCAAGACAGCTCACATAACTGAATTTAAAAAGAATCTGGACAAGTTGATGGAAGAAAAGTCCATAATTATTAACCAGGTGACTCAGGAAGACCCACCACTTGTCACAGGGAGGTAGCAGCAAAAAACTGAATCTACTTGTAGGGACCTGCCACTGTTGTGAGATAAGATACTGGGCTTGATGGACCTTGGGTCTGAGTCAGCATGGTGGTACATAGGCTCCTATTGTAATGCGTGTTAGGTATGGGTCTGGACCTCAGAAAATCTTGGGTAAACTGAATTACAAAACAGTAAACCTCCACACCAAAACAGCACTAACTGCCAGCATGCAAAGAGTTAATCCCTACCTATAAAAAGACAACACCGTAAATATTACACCAGACTCTAAAACACCAATAGACCTCCTATTGGGAAAAGAAAACAAGTCAAGCTATTAAAGATCCCTAAACAGAAAGTACATGCTAGAAGAATACTTTACCTCTGTTACATGTGCAGAGCACAAACAGACCCTCAAACACAGAATAAAAAGACTATAAGGTAGAAACAAAAACTGAACTGGAAACCACAATAAGCCAGTGCAACAATGAAAAAATAAATACCATTTGTCCTCATAAAATATCAAACAATAAAATAAAAAAATATAAATCGTCAATCATAATAGAAAAACCATACTAAAAAAAGAATGTCAAAACAGCTGACAAACAGAACATCCAATAATAGTGAACCAGTAAAATTTTTTAAAACAGCAGACATTTAATAACATGTAATAATTTAAATTAATAAGGATTAAAAATCCCACACTCTTTATACCTGGGAACATTTGATTCCTATTACCCTAAGATTGTTGTGGATCAGGCAGGCATAGGGGTGCACACACACTCTCTAACATACATGCTCATTCTCATATTCTGTCATATGCTCCCTCACAAACACATTCACTCACGCTCCCTGACTCACAAACACGCTCTCATGCTCTCACATATACTCACTCACATGCACTCTTGCATATGCTCACTGACACATGCACTCATACATGCTCAAAATTCATATTAGCTTAAACAGGTACTCAGTGACTCACTCTCACTCTGCCTCTTAAGTTAAAAATAAATATTTTACTTACTTTTACATTGGTAGTCAGGGGGTATTTAAATAGGGTCCCAAAAGATTAGGGTCTGGATAGGCGCTCTGTTGCTGCTCCGATAGGTAGTGATGATCCCTAAGGATTTTTTGTTTGTTTTTTAGCTGACACACCGAGAGCAGCAGGAAGTGCTCAGCCCGTGGAGAGGTAGCCCCCAGGAGATTTGTGCGTTCGTGTCGCCGGCAGAGGAGACTCTGCTGGCGACAAGGGAGGCAGTGAGAGTACTTCCTGCTGCCACTCTGGTGGTAGGGGCAGAAAGGAGAATAGAGAGAGCAGGCCCATGGAGCCGCCTTACCGCTGCCGTTGAGGAGCTAAAAATAAAATACATAAAACTGCTACGGGGCCTGGTGGCGGCCTCCAGTTAACCAGCTCCCGTCTTCGGCCCCGCTCCTGTGGCGGCCTGCAGCAACTGTCTTTGGTCCCCCCCAGTCCACAGCAGAGCATGGCTGCGACGCATGAAAGACAGAGGAAACGGCTAGTGTCCTGCCGCCGTGGTGCTGCGTGGGGGAGGAGTGCGGGGAGCAGGTTCCAGGCCTATGCTGCCTATCTGCTGAAAATGTAAAGGCAGCCGTGAACAGAGAGAAGAGCCACCGCACGGTGGTACTGGGCACAGCAACTCCGCAGGCATGGGACCACTGTGAGCAACAGCAACCACGTGCTTGGGCTGACCGGCCCACCGGGGCAAGCCCGAAGGCCCGATAGCCCAATCCACCCCTGAATGGACAGATTGATATTTGCTTGATGGAGGATAGCAGGTGACTCTCTCTTAGTGAAGTGTTAACAAGTGCAGCCAAAGGTCACTTTTATCTTCTGGTAGAATCTTGATTACCACTGCAGAACAAACATTAGGAGGGTAGGGTGATATATTCATGGGAAATCTCTGCCTCTGCGATCCCATTTTTTGCTCTGAAACTACAGGGGAAAGGTTTGTAGTATCAGAACCAACTGGCAAACTGGTGCCTAAATCAGCAGGACTTTTTCTTTTTTTTTTTTTTTTTTTTAAATAAGCAAACACATCTCGGTATGGTTGGTTTCCAAGTTTTATGTGGCTGTTTGTAATACTGTTGGGGTGATAGGTTACACATGAAACAACAAGAAAAATTCTCAGGTATTGTTCCCAGCAGCTTGTATCCTCCTGATGATTTAGTCTTTCTTTGTCTGCTTAATTGATGATTTCCTATATCTAGCATAGTTATAGAGGATGAAGTCCTTTGTGGCTTGAGTTTTATACTAACACTGTTCAAAGTGGCACACTAGGGATTTCATGTCTTTAGAAAGAACCATGGTGCTTTCTTGCTTCTGTGAGCAGAAATTGTTTTAATTTGGGCCAATTCATCAACTACTTGTCATAAATCGTTCCAGTAGGTTGCTGCTTCAGAAACATTAGCTGGAAGAGCACTTAGACAGGGCAGCCACCTAGCGCTTAGGAGGTCGGTAACCGGCCGGTAGCCGCCTCCTGGAGGATTGGGAGTTTGACCTTAACGGTTATTAAAAAGTGGTCATTCCAGGTGACCTCAGTGCAACTGTGTATAAGTGGGTTTTCTGGAAGAAAACTTTTGTTCATAAAATCCGATCTAAAGTATGGCCATGAGTGGGCATTTGGGCCAGTTGTTCCCAATCGAGAGCAGACACAGCAGTTAAAAAGCCTTCACATGGTATCGGGAGAGGTCATTCATCTACATGGCAAGTTAGCACAATAAGAGTGGTTAATTTTAAGCTGCTAAAATCGAGCCAGCTAGGTCCGACACTCAACGGCTTACTGAAAATTGACCAATACTTCAAAGAATACCCCCAACCTCCACAGCAACCCCCCCCCACACACTCTACCCAACAACTCCTGCCCTTGAATAAAAGGCCCCCTCCCCCCCAACTCTGCGCTCCTCTACCCACCTTGGCATCCTGATCTCAATAAAATTTCTCTCTACTGTCCCAGCTAGCACCCTGATGACAAAATCAAGCTCCCCTTCCCTTTGCAGCCCTGATAGCCCATGATAGCTGCCTCTCCTCCTGCCTGGCAGCCTGATATCAGTAACAATCAAGCCCTCGCCCCAGCAGCCTGTGATGTTCTGTTCATCCCCCCTATTTGAGCAGAAGGAGGCGGGCGTGCCTTTACCCGACACAGAGAGGTGGCACTGTACATTATACAGGATACTGCCACTTACCGGTGTTGTTATAAGCTCGTTGAATAGGCATGGGCCCTTAAATATAGAAATCAACAACATTGGATTTCTTTTTAATTTGTGGGAGTTTACTTTACATGGCAATGCTAGATGCTTAAGCAAGGATGACCATTAAGTCTGTGCCTTCCCGGCTCGGCTGGGGAGGCTTGCAGGTTATAGGGGAGGGGGTTTGCAGGAGTGGGGGCAGTTGGTCTTCTGCCCCCACTTTCCACTTTGGAGGAAGGAGTGGATGGCAGGGGGTTCTGTGACCTCCTCCTGCCGATGTCTTTCTTTGGGGTGAGAAGGAAGAGGGATGGGGTGTGTGTGTGTGTGTGGGGGGGGGGGGGGGGGGCACGGGATTGAGGGCAGATAACAGCGGGGCTGTCAGCACCACTTTCCCCCAATGTTTCTTTGGGTTGGGAGAGAGGGGGTCTGTCAGTAACCCCTGCTGATGTTTTGGGGAGGGAGGGATGGGGAATGGTCAGGGGCTGTTGGCACCATGTTTTCCAGCACGCTCCACCAAGGCAATATCGCAGGCCCCTCTGGCCCCTGACGAAGGCATCAAAATACAGCTTATGTCGGGCTTAATTTTTTTTTTTTTTTTTTTCTGATCAAGTAAATTGGATTACTGTACTAGATTGCCTGGTTTCAGTCATATGTGGCTGATCTTAAGATAAGTAAGGCAATTCTTCTTAGATTTTAATGCAATAGAAAATGTTTACAAAAAATGGGGGAGGTTGATGATTAAATTAAAGAGCTGTTTTTAACACTTTAGTGACGTGAAGAGGTCACAGTGAGGTGGTGTTTGTTAAGCTCTATGAGATGAAGCTCCTCCAGATATGTATCTATAGATACTCTATATCAGTTTGGGGAACTCGTCTGCTGGTTAATCTTGCTTAAGGGTGACACCTAGTGGCTAGAAGGAGCCCTGGTGCATATCTCCCCGGCCCAGGCCCATCACTGCACTGACTGAACTAAGCATATGTTGGGAGGGGATATAAAACAGGGGGGGAATCCCCAGGTAGCTGTGAATGAAGGTTCGTTTCACCAGATCCCAGCCCTGGTTCTGTTTGAACTGAAAGTACAAAGGACCCGGAGGAAAATTGCCTGATCACCAACCGCCCCCCCCCCCCCCGCCCCCCCCCCCACACACACACACACACTCACAAAACAGGGATGTTGGTAGAATATCTGAGAAAATGATGGGAGTGTCCATAGTATTGTCTGCTCCTCTGTGTTTGTTTGGGAGATAGGATTCTCTGAATTTGGATAAAAAGCAAATACAATTACTGACACACTTATTGCATGCAGCCCAGATCACTATAGCCTATTACTGAAAAAGAGAGCCACTTTTGAGCCATTGGAAAGGGGTGGTAGCTGAGATTGCTATAGAAAAACTCTCACTTGTGGGCTTAAAAATAACCCAACTGGATATGATAAGATTTGGGAGAAATATCGGCAATGGCAAAGTACGATTGTATAATTTATAAGTTATGTTTACTTGAATATGTTTTTTGTAATTTGAGTTTTTGGGGATACTCTGTTATTGTATGTTTCTTTTATGTATTTTTGGCTTCTTTTTCCTACTCTTTCTATGTGATAACTGGTGACTTTAAATAAAAAGTTAAAACAAAAAACAGGGATAATCTATAGCAATAACATAATTCCACAACAATAAGATCCATCTCATTATTTTCTGCAAACCCGAAAGAGATATTATTAAGTAAATGGTTTACAATCAAAATTACTTTCTCGAGAAGAGGCAGATCATACCCCCAAAACTCAATATCATGAAGATCCTAAAATATACACTTTACTTAGGATTGTTCAGGAATCCACACCATTCTATCAATCCCAGATTAGATATCATCTATTAGCAACAGTACCCCAATGGGCTAATAGCGAGTCTGAGAAATCCAAAACTATGCACCTATCAGGGCAAACAACCATGATATTAGATGCTGCTGGAATAACAGATAGTCATCCACTTATTTAAGGTTTAGAGTTAGTCATTTTGAAACCATCTGAGATCAATCCAGTAATGATGAATTGTACAGGCTCATGCGGTTTATCCATAGGGTCCTTTGTTTTCAATGTAAACCAGATTTCACCCAATTATTCCGTGATTTTTCCAAAAGTGACCATCTGTTTAAACCGATTTTCTCCTGACTTTAGGCTGATCAAAGAGCAGCTCCAGAGCTGCAGATGTAGTGTCTCAAGGCCTCCAGTAATTGCTAGAAGCTAGCACGGGCCAAAGCACCTGCAGCGTTTCAAGTTCCATCCCTCAGCAGCAACAGCGCTCACCCACCAGTGCTACTGATAACGGCGTTTCAAGTCCTGCCTCCTCCTCTGCCAGGCAGCCAAGGCGCCTGCTGCTTGGTGCTGCCAATGCAGCATATGAAGTGGGCCCTGCCCACCAGAAGCTGCTCCTGGCAGGCTCCCTGGCCCCTCACAAAAGCAGAAGTGCAGGGCTGCAGAGTACAGGAGCCTGAACATTAAGGGATGTAAACTCTGCATTCCACTTAATGGTGTTTTGAGAGAGTGGTGGTGGAAGAGTATAAAGAATGCTGAAAGTTGATTCGCAGCCAAGTTTAAATAATTAACAACAAGGATAATAACTTGCATCCCAAGATTTGGAATGCTCTCTTCCCCGTCAACTGGCCTGTGGCTCAATCTCATCCGGCCCGCAGAAAGATCTCTCACCCACTTTACTCTCGTCTTCTCCCAGCCGCCCCTGGTTCACCACCCGGCTGGGTCATCATAGGGGAATCCCTACCCAACTCCCAGCAAGTCGCAACACGATTTGGCCCTGGGACTGCTTGATGTAGACTTAATGCAGCCCTTTTAACCTTGAAAAGATTCCCCACCCCGACATGATAAGTTCAATGAGGAGTGTGAAATTTTGACAGTGCTGTGAAGGATGAAGAGTGCACTCGCATGCCCCTTTCTTGTAGTCCTACTTTCTCTCTGGTCTGGTATCCAAGAAAACAAATGACTTTGGTAGACCATCTGAGGTTTGGTTCAATTATCAACTATATATAGTAGGCTTGCCCAGCATAGTACCTATGAAAAATGCATTGCGTTTAGCACGTGAGATAATTGCACCTAAATCTTTTCATTGTTTCTCAGCCATTCAGATTGCAGAATCGCCAGACACTCAATATTTTTATAGGAATCGGATAGCAGATGGCGTTACAGGGGCTACTCTTGGTATCGTTGGAATGGGCCATATCGGGCTCAAGATTGCTCAGCGAGCCAAAAGCTTTGAAATGAAGATTCTATATCACAATAGGAAACAAAGGTAATAAAGACTTCTGTAACCTTCTGGCATGAACACTACTCTTTTCATTTTTATTTCTTTAAGAGATGGATCAGGGGCTCCATTGTGGTAGGAAACTATCTATCTGTTTATTTCTTTAAAATCATTTTTATACCACATGCTCCCAAGGTTGCAGAGGTTTACAATAGTAGGAAATTTACATACATAATTAAAACAAAGCCAGCTTAAAGGACAGACAGAATCACATTAAAAAAAAATAGAAAGGGTAAATAGAAAGGGTGCATCTCATGTCATTCAGGTTCAGGTTCCTTCACAGCCTGACATTAAAGGGTAGAGTTTCAAAGACACCCACGTGCATCCATGTGCGCGCGGTTCCCGGCGTGCGCAAATGGACACAGCGATTTTAAAAGATGCGCGCATCACCTCACGCATGTTATAAAATACAATTCCCGCATGCATATGCACGCCCGATTTTTATGCGATGGGGCTACGCCAATTCCCTTCCAGTCCTCTCCAAATAAGGAGGGAACTTTCCTATCAGCCTATCTTATCTTCCTCCCTTTTCCCCTCTCCTCCGTGGCCCCTAAACTTACCCTAACTAAACTCTTTTTTTTTTTTTATTTTCAAACTTACCTACTCCTTCGAGCAGCAGTAAGTTCTGCGCGCTGGCCGGCTGCCGGCACGCGCTTCCTCAGAACAGGGCCTAATGTCTGCTGTCCCTCCCCTTTCACAAAGCCCAGCACATCTGCGCGTATCAGGAGATACATGAGTGGCCAATCCGTTGCAAAAATGCTCTTGGCACACACACAGCCTGGACTCGTACGTACCTTCCGGTATTTGTGCGCGCCGGGTTATTAAACTTTGGCCTTAAGTGTCAATATGCTGAGAGCTAATTTCAATTTCCTTACAACAGTTTTCTTCCTTGATTTAGGTTTCTGTACACTGAAAGACTATTCTGAATGTGGCTTATTGTTTTATTATTGAAGGAAAGCTGCTTCTTGTAGTTTGTTTTTTCACCTTGTCCAAAAACCATTTATGCAGTGAGTCTCTCCATCCATCTGTCCATCCGTCCACTTTCAGAAAAACAGCACATTGTGAGGTGGTGACCTGTGCTTAGTTCCTTTTGGTTATTTAGTATTCATTTCCGATATAACGGGGGCAGTTTTCATTAAGCTAACTAGTGGCAAGGTCTATGTGACTACCTTTTTATTCACGTACAAGTATGCAAATTCTCAAAAATTCAATTTTAAATATGCATGTGTAAAAAAATACCTGCTTATTTTGCCTCTGCTATTTCTCTGAGCAGTGGGATAAGGTAAAACTACACATGTAGATTTGACAATTCAGTTAGGGGTAAATACTGAAAAGTTAGACGGGCATTTAAGTTAGCCAGATAGACATATCCAGCTAACTTGGATGGGATATTCAGCAGCAAGGCAAAACAACTGAATATCCTCGTATAGATCACAACTTAAACGGATAAGTCTTAGCCGTCTAAATGTAGACATGCTATTGAGCAGGTCTAACTTAGATGGATAAGTTATCTGTCTAAGGCTGAAGATCGCTATTTAGCCGGATAACTTATCCAGGTAAGTAACATCACCCCAATCTGCCCATTGCCAGTTTACTTTTTCTTCAGGTAAAAGATAGCCAGATAAGTCACTTATCTGGTTATCTAATGGCCGCTGAATATAACCGGAAATTAGAGGTTGAGCTCCTGGCCTATGTGGAGACGGATATGTATGCTGGGGTCCAGGAGAGGGAAAGAATACCCAAGATAAATCTTACAACCAAAGTAAAAACATGATACATAAGGTCAACAAGTCCATAAGCTGCATAAAGAGACACAGAAATAAATTGGGATATAACATTGTGTAGTGAAACAATACTGAGAGAGTAAGAACTTAAATTCATATTCTCCAACAACAAATTGAAAATATAGTAACATAGTAACATAGTAATGACAGCAGAAAAAATACCAAAATGGTCCATCTAGTCTGCCCAGCAAGCTTCCCAAGGTAGTAACTGCCGCTCCATGCATGTTAACTCCATGTTTCTGTTAAGGGAAGTAACTGCCACTCCGTGCAGATTACCCCCAAGCTTTTTTTATTTATTCCCATCCTCTACCTTTTAGAGATCCACAGTGTTTATCCCATGCCCCTTTGAAATCCTGCAGAGTTTAGTCTTCACCACTTCCTCTGGAAGGGCATTCCAGGCATTCACCACCCTCTCAGTGAAGAAATATTTCCTGACATTGGTTCTAAGTTTTCCTCCCTGGAGTTTCAAATCGTGACCCCTAGTTCTACTAAATTGTTTCCAATGAAAAAGGTTTGTTGAAGACCATGGATCATTAAAACCTTTCAAGTATCTGAAGGTCTGTATCATATCACCCCTGCTCCTCCTCTCCTCCAGGGTATACATATTCAGGTTCTTCAACCTCTCCTTATGTCATTTGATGGAGACCACTCACCATTTTGGTCACTCTTCTCTGGACCACCTCCATCCTGTCTCTGTCCCTTTTGAGATACAGTCTCCAGAACTGAACACAGTACTCCAGGTGAGGCCTCACCAAGGACCTGTACAAGGGGATTATCACTTCCCTTTTCTTACTAGATATTCCTCTCTCTGTGCAGCCCAGCATTCTTCTGGCTTTGGCTATTGCCGTGTCACACTGCTTCGTCAACTTCAGGTCGTTAGACACTATCACCCCAAGTTCTCTCTCCTGCTCTGTGCACATCAGCCCTTCACCCCCCAACGCATACATTTCTTTCGGATTACCACACTCCAGATGCATGACTCTGCATTTCTTGGCATTGAATCCCAGCTGCCATATCTTTGACCACTCTTCCAGCTTCCTTAAATTCATTGCTCCTTAAACAGCAGCAGAAGTACAAACATTGTGGTGATATGAAGAAAACAGAAGTGAAAGATATCAAAATTTTAGACAGAACTCAAAGCAGTTCTACGAGGAACTGGGAAAAAAATGTTAGTATAGTTAAACCACTATCAACCAAAGTCAAAACAGAAGAATTCTGGAGAAATTTATATGAGGATCCTCTAGAGTACAACAGGGTAGCAGAATGGCTACCTAGCATACAGGACTATGGAATGGCCTTAGTAACAACAAAAGAACTGGAAACCAAATTAGAGAACCCCACATTGGAAGAGCCATAACCTTGATGGAGTGTCCAACTTTTGGCTCAAATATTTAACATTTCTTCAGCAAGACATGGAATACTGCAACAATCAATTGATCAGACAACCAGAACTAACACCACTATGGCAAATAAAGGAAGAATAATTCTCCTTCCAAATAAAATCCCCAAAGGTTTCTGACCAATAACATGTCTACCTATAAGCTACAAGCTGTTTATTGCAAAATATACAGACAGAATATATGATCACTAATAGGCTCAATAATTCAGGCCCTGATATTGAAAGCACATATAGTGCTAGATAGCTGAATAAGTAGGAATTATCTGGTTATCTTGCTGCTGCTGAATATCCAGTTATTTTCAGTGACTACTAGAGAGCTGAATAAGTCACTTATCTGGCTATCTGAATAACTGGATAAAATGTGGGTTGTAGTGAGTTGATCAGGGCTCTTATCCAGTTAAGATATTCAAATAAGTTATACCTGCCAAAGAACAGGTTTAACTTAGCTGGATATAACTTGTCCAGCTAAGTAGCAGCTTATACGGGAATATTCAGTGGCATAGCTGTGTTGCTGAATATGTCTTGTAACTTAGCCGGATAAGTTATATCCGGCTAAGTTACATACCCAGATAATTTTAAAAATTGGACCCATCATGGGCAGCAAAAGAGGAGCATATGGAACTAAATACCAGTTGATGTTGAATAAAGCCATCATGGCCAGTTGTAAGAAAGGTTGAAACCTAAGTTTATTATTGAATGATTATAAAAAAAAAAAAAAAAAAACACAAAAAACCCCCTTTTATAGCATCCTTAATTGGAGCCGACTGGGAGGGAACTGGGGAAGGCCTACTTGCGTCACCGCGCGTTGCTTTTTAAAATCCCCCCCAAGCGCGTGACTCACGATCCGCCTGCACATGTGCATGGGAAATGAATTTTATAACATGCATGTGCCGAAGCGTGAATGTTATAAGATAGCCGCTTCCATGTGCATGCGCCAGGAAATACACGCACATGGACACACACGTGTGCCTTTTAAAATCGACCCCCTAAGTTTACCGTGAAAATGTAGTGACCTGCACTCTTTCATTTTTTTTTTTTTTCAAAATAATTTTTATTGTCAGGAAGACGATACCCCATCATGGGATATAGATAACTTGATAAACATAGGAACAGCGTACACTCAAAGCGATGTACATATAGTAACAATACAGCAGCCAATCCCACTGTAATCGTACTCCCTGGTTTTACATTTACATCCATTCCCCTCCCTACCTCCTCCACACAGCTAACCAATTCCAAAGCAATCCCATTCACATCTCAGTCATACCACACGCACACAACCCATTCCCACCCTCCCCCCACCCCTCCCGAACCTCAGTTATGACCATATGGGTTTATATCCATTATTACTGAGCTCAATCTGTAGAGCAGAAGGAAATAGCGCATAACATGCATTCTAACAGGCACAATATATCTTGTCTGGCTTCCTCTTGCCAGAGCAAAAGTCCATATATTCCATCTGTAGTAGCGAGGCCATCCTGCCGAACCATATATCAACTGATGACTGTGCCAGAGGATCAGTCCAGATGGCCAATATGGTGCGGCATGCCATCATAACCGCCAGGCATTCAAACATTGCTCTGGAATGCATACCTAGGACCCGGCCTGCTTGCTGGTGAGCCAGTAAAAGGTGACCTGTATTGGAGATAACACAGCCAGTACATTTATGAATCACCTCAATAACTGACCGCCAAAAAAGTGCCACCCGTGGGCATGTAAGCAGGCGGTGATATAGATGGCTCTCTACAATGCCACACTTGCTACATAGAGGAGTCTGAGTAATCTTCATGTGAAACCGTCGAACATCATCATAATAGATATTGAAGAATTTTGAATTGGACCTCACGAAGACCCACAACAGGCAATAACCGGCAGAGGGCCGTAAAACAGCTCTTCAGGTAAGTCGGAGCTGTCCAGCGGATCGTAAGATACTGCAGGCGTCCTGCCTGTCTAAGGGATTGACCCAGTTTTTTCCAACCACTAATCATGTTAGGCAGGCAGTGTCAAAGACTTTATTAGCAAACACAGTTTCCTTTGTCAATTCCTCCACAGACCAGGAAAAACATTGAATGTAATGGCAGGCTTGCAGGCACGCATAAAAGTATTTGGTGGGTAGCCGAAACGTGCGGGCCAGAGTAGCAAAATCTTGGATAATGTGAGAGTCCGGGTCCAACAAATGGAATATATATACCACCCCATTATCCGCCCAAGCCTGGAAAACAGCTTTGCTATCCCACCTCGGCACAAAACTCTCCCCAAAAAGGGCAGAAAGAGGGAGGCAATGCCCCGCAGTCCCCATTGTTGCCGTAACCACCTCCATGCTCATATACAGGGGCATAAGAATATTCTAGGATAAGCCATGGGACACCGCAGCCCTGGGCGCAGCTGAATAAGACTCAAAGGGGAACTAGGCTGAGACATCTTATTTAACAGAAACTTTTGTAAACTAGTGCGCAATTGAAGGTCTCCGGGCTTCAGCCAGCAAGGGATCATGTGCAGCAGGTAAAGAAGCCATTTTGATAAGGGCACTTATACCAAATAGAGAAAATGGCAGAGGGGTCCACATCTGCATCTGTGCCCGAAGCTTAAGGAGACACAGGGTAATATTCAGCTCGTAAAGCTTGTCCAGTTGTCGGGGAACCCATACACCCAAATACTTTTTATCAGGGGCCCTCTGAAAAGGAAAAGGGCTGTCCCAGGAGCCCGGCAGGTGAGCATTTAGAGCCAAGGCCTCTGACTTTCCATAATTAATTGTCAGCCTCGCCACCAGTCGGAACCGATCAAAAAGATGAAGAATAATAGGCACGCTGGTGCGAGGTCTCCCACAAACAAAAGAATGTCTTCAGCAAATAAAGCAGTCTTCAAAGGATGGTCATCAACACTAATCCCAGTGAATCCCAGTTCGCTCCACAGCTGAATGCCAGGGGTTCCAAATCAACACAAATAACAGCATGGAGAGGGGGCAACCCTGCTGGACCCCACAATACAGAGAAAAGGGTTCTGTGGGCTCTCCATTAAGCAGAATAGAGGCGTTAGGGTTACTATAAAGAGCCTCCAGCCATTGAAGGTACGCCCCTGAAAAACCATAGCGGAGCAGAGCCCAGAACATAATATTCTCATGACAAGGAGTCCAAATGCCTTTTCCTCATCCAGATTCAGGACCAAGGCCTCCTCTGTCGGTTGGTAGCTGAGGACCGCCAGCAGTCGTCGAACATTGCAAACCCCTTGCCTCCCCTTAACAAAATCCTTCTGATCGGCATGGATAAGGAGGGGTAAAATTCCATTCAACCGGGCCGCAAGGACAGGTGCCATAATTTTTACATCCACATTTAACAGGGAAATGGTCTATACGAGCCCACTTCTAAGGGGTCTTTCCCCGGTTTTGGGAGAACTACAATGACAGACCGATTGGAGGCCTCGGCAATATGGGTAGAGTGCAAGAGGTCAGCATAATATTTCTGCAGCGGGGACAAGACTGTAAATTTCAATATCTTGTAAAATTCTGAGCCTAACCCATCTTGGCCCGCTGCTTTACCCAATTTGAGCTTCTGGATGACAGCATAAATTTTCCCATTAGTAATAGGACTATTTAGCGTAGTAATTTGGTCTACAGAATACGAGGGCCACGAGATCCCCTGGAAGAGGGACTCCGCGATATTGGCATCCATAGGCTTAGGGCCATATAGGGCCACATAATATTCCCGAAATCTACGCGTAATGTCTATGTGTGTATTCATATGGACCCCCTGGGAATCTCAGATCCCCATAACAGATGCTCGCTGGCCTTTGGCCTGAACAAGGTGAGTCATTAGTCGTCCAGCCCTATTTCCGTGTTTATATAACTGGTACCGGTAGTAAAGGAGCGATTTGGATGCCCTCCGGTGGAGCAAGCCATTAAGAGCTGTCCTTGCCCTATCAGCAGTTGCCTTAGACTTCTCCGTTAAGGAGGTCATGTGTTGCTGCTGGGCATGTTTAAGAACAGCAGTTAGCCTCAAAATTTCAGCATTACATTTTTTATTAGCCCAGGCCACATACGCTATGGTGGCACCCCGCATCACCGCCTTTCTGCCTCCCACACAGTCGTTGCGCTCATATCAGGGGTAGCATTATGCTTCAAGTATTCTGTCCAACTACTTTGTAAGTAAGTGTGGAATGTTTTGTCCAAATATAGATTGGGGCGCAGGCGCCAGGAGAACGGGGGTCGAGCACCGGCGCCACAGTGTAATGTCACCTCACAGGGGCATGATCAGAAATGGAAATGGTTCCGATATTGGCCTCCACCACCCTCGGGGAAACAGCAGTCCGACACCAGCAAGTAATCCAACTGTGAATAAATCTGGTGGGGTTGGAAAAAAACGTAAAGTCAGAGTCCCCGGATGAAGTACCTGCCAAATATCCATTAATTGCAGCTTGTCACATAAGAGACTGATACCTTTACTTTGGTCTGAGGTGTGAACAGGCTTGGGGGGTCGATTATCTAACTGCTTGTTCGCGACTATATTAAAGTCACCCCCAACCACCAAGCAACAGTCAGAGAACCCAGCTAATCGACTCACCAGGGAAGCAAAGAAAGGGGGAGAGTACACATTAGGAGCATAAATATTACACAGTACCATTTTCTGATCATATAACGTACCTACTACAATCACATATCTTCCCTCTGGGTCCTGGTAGGTTTGCGCCTGTTGAAAAGGCAAATTCTTATGAATAAAAATGGCGACCCCACCTCGCCGCGAACTAAAAGAGGAATAGTAGCAAAGGCCCACCCAGCCTCTCTGCAATTTGGCGTGTTCTTTATCGCTGAGATGCGTTTCTTGCAGAAATACCACCTGGGCCCGCATGCGCTTAAACATTGTAAATAGTTTCTTTCTTTTGATCAGGGAGTGGACCCCATCAATATTCAATGAGTCTATTTTAACCTGCGCCATACCAGGAACCCAGAAGGACACATAGGAAGGTGATACCCTTCGTATATAGGCTACCAAGGCCCCGCAGCCTGGGCCTTGGAGAACAGCAAAATAGATACCGAGCAAGCCAGAAATGCAAGACCCCCCTCAGACATAAAGAGGTTCCCCCTTTACCCTGCCCCTCAAATCCCCCCACACTCATATCAATACTCATTCCATTCATACCTAACATCACAAACATCCCCACCAACCACCACTTTCGAATCAGCTTACTTCCACACTCCTGAAGGCCCAGGCACACCCCACCCTGCACAAACCAGCAGGGTCTGGGGTGCCCTCCTCTAGTCCCGCTCCCCTCCCGGGTCTATCAAAAAGTTCTCCCCCCCTACAAACACCAAATGGTCATAGAGATAACAAAGAAACAAGCTTCAACCAAACATTAGCAAACATTGCTGGCCCCGAACAGTACGTCGCAAAACCCAATTGAATTGAAACAGTGAGCCCTGACAATCGGTGGTGAAGGAGGCATCTCCCAGGCCCCCACACTCCGCCCCTTAGAAGTCGGTCCGGAGCCTTTCGCTCAAGTCCTCACACGCTGCTCTGCGGGCCAAGATGTAGAAGACTAGAGATCCCCCTGTTACGGCTACCTCACTCACCCAGGTACCATCACAATGGCCGTCGTAGTTCTTCCAGCTGAACCGTGCCAAATATAGGAACAAAGAACTGTATTCAAGACACTCTTGCCTCACTCCTCCTCATGCCATGGTAGAGTCTTAAGGAAGCCGTCTGCTGCCTCCTTAGAAGTGAAAACAAATACTTTATTGTCATGATGTATGCGTAACTTTGCTGGATACAGCAACGCAAATTGAATGCCCCATTTATGAAGCTCCGTACAGACTGGCGATAACAATTTCCATTGCGCTGCAGTGCTCACTGAGAAGTCGCTGAACATCATAATGCGGCTGTTCTGGTACTCCACCACTGCTTTCTGACAAAAGGCCCGCATCAATTGTGTTTTATGCTCCCAGTGCAAGATGCGTGCCATCACAGGCCGAGGCCTGCCATTTCCATCACAGGGAGAGCCCATCCAATGAATTCATTCGCACTGTAAGTGTTCCTCCACCAAATCCAGTCCGACCTGTCCCGGGAGCCACTTCTCAAAGTTGCGCAGTTCACCATCCTTCACTTGCTCTGGAAGGCCAATGATTTTCAGATTCTTCCGACGTCCTCTGTCCTCTTGTTCTTCCATCCGGCTCAGAAGCTCACGTTGCTTGGTACCAGTTCCTCCACTTGTCGCTCCGAGTCAGAAACCCGGTCCCCAAGATCCGAGATGGTGGCCTCAGCCGTGTCCAGGCGCTTGGACTGACTTTCCATAACTGATTTAATATCCTCTATAGAAGTCTGAAGTTTAATAAGCCTACCATCAAGGGCTTCTGTGACTCGCTGAGAAATCTGCTTCAGGGTCTCCTCTGTGAAGGAGGAGGTCACATTTTCACTTGTAGGGGCCGTGGCCATTTTTGGTTTCACTATACATGGCTGATGAGTGCTGCGATCGCTGGTGCAGTATCTGCTGTGATTTCGCATGCCCAGTGCTGCGTCGCCGTTGGATCGCCTCAGCTCGGGGGAATCCAGAATCAAAGGGATCCAAGTTCAGCAAGGGAGGGACTCCTCTAGGCAGCCTCCGGACCCACCCGGTACACTGCTCTCCCGGCAGACCCGCTAAGTAAAGGTGCAGCGCACGCTCTTACCCGATCGGTTGTGCAGCTCCTTGGGCTGGTATCCAGCACTTTCAGGGACTTCCAGCTGTCGGGACTGTCAAGCTTTGGTGAGGGAGAGCTTTGGTGAGGGAGAGCGATTTTAAGCAAATTCAGGGAGCGGGGCCACGGAGCTCTACCCGTGTGCTTCCGTCTCTCGTGACATCGCTGGAAGTCTCCACTCTTTCATTTATGAAGGTGACCAGTATGTCATCCCTAACATCAAGATCCAGGATTTAGCAAGGAATATTGCAGGGATATTTCCTATTACCACTTCTGTTTATCTAGCACTGAATCACTGAATACTTTTATCAAGTCTGTGGGCTATGGATTTAGAAACACTAATTTATTTATTTATTTGTTTGTTTTATATACCATCAATCTGTAAACAATCTAGATGGTGTACAATAAATACATACAAAATTCAAAATACATTGCAAGAGTTATTTAAAATTAATTAAAACAAGTGCAAAATAATTAAAATAAGTTCATTAAAATATAAATAAAGTAAGGAGGGAAAACAAACTAGGAGTATTTATGTTAAATTTTAGGAGATACAGACATTTTAAAAGTTAGTAAAATGGATACAAATTAAATTTAAACTAAAATTCTGTTAAAATAGGTAAAATAATGATCCACAGATAACATAGCACCTGCTATTTGTAGATGATTTGAAGTATTACACCTACTGTGATTGTCATTTAGCAGAACATCTCTGAGTAGTGAATAGCTTCTCAAATGACATCAGGATGTCATTGGCCTAGACAAATTTGCCAAGGCACTCTTCTTCAAAGGAAAATAATGCAAAACTGAAAACACTGTAGAATGTAACATAAAAGATCTTAAGCAGGAAGGCATTTATAAATATCTAGGAGTATAAGAATGTGCAACAGGTCTGAGAAATAAGATCAGCAAAGAATACCATAGGAGACTGAAATGGATATTGAAAAGTGCTTTAACAGCATGGATTAAGGTACAAGCTATCAATCAACTTGCAATCCCCACACTCTCCTACAGTTTTGGAATTGTAGACTGGCTCAATAAAGATCTCAAACAGTTGGATATAAGAACAAGAAAACTTCTCCATGCCCATCCAGCAATCTGTAAGGATCAGTGTATACTGAGATTGTACCTTCCAATAGGTGGTACAGGCCTGATAGAAATAGACTATATATAGAGAGCTGCTGTGATTGACCTTCAAGCATACCTAACATCATCAGTAGATCCAAATACTCAAAAAGAGGTCAATATTGAGCATTATTTAGCCGGATAAGTAGGGACTTATCCAGCAAAGTGGCAGTGGCTGAATATATGGTCCCATTCAGTGGCAACCACTTAACCAGATGAGTACTTATCCGGCTAAGTAGCCAAATAAGTGGTAAGTGGGATGTGGGTGTTCCAGGGAGGAGCTACTTATCCCGCTAGCTTAGCCAGATAAGTAACAATATTCAAACTTATCCAATTAAGTTAACCAGATAATTAGATCTGCTATTGAGCAGGTTAAAAGTTAGCCAGGTAAGATTTATTCACTAACTAGAAATTTTTACAGGGATATTCAGCAGTATTCCTGTGCTACTGAATATCCCTTGTACATTATCCGCTTAAGTCTTATCCAGTTAACTTAATTGGATATCTTTGAATATCTAACACGAAGTGTTGAAGTACGAAAGTGAACGGCCAGAATTGGTCTCCATCCAATCATTTTGACGAGCAGTCTAAATGAGTGAAAATCTATCAAGACCCAGGGGAAACATGCAAAGAATTTGCAAAACAAGAGAAATATTTCTTTAAAGAATTAGGCTAGCAAATAAGGAAAAATAATTGGTAAAATCATAATTACACTGGGAAGGAAATATAGAGAGTTACTTCAGAAACAACTACATGGATCAAAACCTGACAAAGAAATAGCTAAAGAGACCAATCTAAAGATGGGAGATGGATAGTTTCAGCATAAGACAGTGGACTACGGACGAGTTGGTTCACAACTGGCACAGGAAAAAATGTTAACAGAAAAATGCAGATTCTGTAAAAGAGAACTGGAAATAGTCACATACAGGAACATAAAATATGCAACGCTGGGTCACACCAAGATCCAATCAGCCCAGCATCCGGTCTCTGACAGTGGATAGTTTGGGTCACAATTACCCAGTAGATCCAAAAACATAGATTTATTTCTTGCTGCTCATTCCCATGGATAAATGCTGGCTTTCCCAAGACAACTTGGCTAATAATAATTGTTTATGGACTTTTCCTTCAGGAAATTGTCCAACTTCTTTTAAAACCTACTGTGCTAGTCACCTTGACTCTGTCCTCTGTTAACAAGTTCCTTAGCTTGATTTTAAGTCTACAGGTTGTTAGTTTCAGGGAAGGCCCTTGTTTTAGTACTATTGGAAAAAGTAATAACTGACCCTAATTTATCAATTGTCTCTTTTTAAAGCTGAAGAACCCCGACCTGTTTAGCTTTTCTTCATAAGGGAGTTGTTCCCAGGGCCTGTGCAGGGCATTAGGTGACCTAGGCGAACCTTACAGCCTTGTGCCCTACTGAATCCCTCAGCCCTGACCCTGATCTCTTCCCTCCCTGCCCAGCCCATGCACAATTAAAATTTATGCATTTAAAGTAACAGATTTTAGATGAAAAAGGACATTCAAAGTACAGTTTTCTGTGATAAAACTATCACAATTATAATTACAGGCATTGATGTATGCCAACCAGAAAATACTGCAAAAAAGACACTTTCAGCCCAAAAGGAATTAGGCCTATTGTAATGCATGTTGGGTGTGGTCTTAGCACTCATAAAGCCACGAGTAAACTGCATTACAATTACAATATAATAAACCTCCCATATCAAAACAGCATGACTTCCAGCACTCAAACTGAAACAACCCTACCTATGAAAATACAGCACTGCAAATATTACACCAGGTGCTTTTAAAACACCAATACACCTCCTGTTAGGAAAACAGAACAAGCTAAGATTCTTTAGATCCTTACACAGAAACTACATGCTAATAGAATACCTCATTTTGGTCACACATGCAGAATACAGACAGATCCTCACCAAATACAGAATAAACAGGGTCATTCTTCAAAATGCGTTATGGTATGAATGCACGCGATAACACGTTAACGCATGCGTTAATGCCATAATGCATGTGGTCATCGTGTTACCACAGGGCATGAATGCAAATTTTTTGAAGGGGCAGGATTGGGGAGGGATTTGGGCAGGATTAATTAAAATGAGGGGCAATATCGCACTGTGCGATAGCATATCGCATGCTATTGCATGGTTTTAACTACACCTTTTTTTTCCTGGCATTAAGCTGTGCAATATGCCCAAAGATTGCAAATTGCTTGGGGAGAGGAGAGAGAGAGAGTGCCTCTGGGGAGGCCTTCACAGAATTCAACTATTTATATTACTATAGGAGGGCCAGCTAATAGCTCGAAGTGAGGTGTTGGTGGTGGTTTAGGGTTTATGGGCCAGTTATAGATGCAGAGTGAGACATACGAACAGTACAGTACACCTCGGTGAGATTTGACTTCATTTGAAGTGAGGAAAGTCTCACAAAGATGAGATTTCTACTATGTTATCTCACCCTAGCTTGATGGTACTCTATTATAGAGTCCATCAAGCTAGGGTGAGAGAACATTATAGAAATGGAAAAAAATAAATATTACCATTGTCTATTATTCTTGTTTTGATTTTGATTTTATTATGAATATTAAATGTTTTATGTCATCTAGAGCCTGACACCAGGTGACTAATAAAATTAATAAATGAATAAATAAATAAAAAATATTAAACAAAATCAAGAAATAAAAAAACATCAATAGCAAAATCATACTAATGAAAAGAAATATTTAAATACTGCAGAGATACAGAATAACATCCAATAATATAAATATTTGTAAAAATGTTCCAAGCACCAAAATAAAAATATTTAAAAACATCAGCCATATCAATAAACACCCAATGATTGAAACTAACAAGGAAAAAAACAATCCCTGGCTCACCATACCTGAAAACATTTGATTTACAGATGCTATGAGAATATCAATGATTAGCGGGTGGTATGGAGAGTGGGGGGTTGTTGTGCACAAACCTTCTCGTCTTTGTTACACGTACACATACTGTCTGACTTTCACTTGCACAAATGTTCTCTTATACAATACAAAGGTACTTTCTCTCACACACACACACACACACTCCCTCACAGGCTCCTTCTTTCTCTTACTCATCCACACAATTTCTCAGGCTCCCATACACACACATCTACTCCCTCTCTCTCTGTCACATACAAACACCCAAGCTCCCTTGCTCTCTCACTCCCTCATACACACACACAACCTTGAAGGTTCCTTTTCTCTGTCACTCACAACCACACACACACACAGGCACCCTATTTCACTCTCACTCATATACAAACACACTGGCTCACTTGCTCTCTCACTCCAACACACAACCTCTCACTCTCACTGCCACACATATACTGGTTCCCTCTCTCTCTTCTTCATATACAAATACACAGGATCCCTTACTCTCTCACTCCACATATACACAACTCCACAGGCTCTCTCTCTCCCTTTTTCTCTCTCTTGCTCACATACAAACATACAAATTCCGTTTCTCTCTCACGCCAGGCCTCTCCCTGTCATCTTCTGCTGCAGGTGGGATGGGCTTCACCCTCCCGGGCCTATTTCACCCTCCCGGGCCTATTTCCTATCTTCAGCCATGGACAGGATAGATTCCACTCAGGACTCTCTCCTTCCTGTCTTTGGCCATAATCAGGATGGGATCTGCCCATGCCCCCTCCCCCCCCACCCCAGGGCCTCTCCCCTCATTTTCAGCCTTGGCCTGGATAGGCTCCACTCACGGCCTTCCTGGGCCTCTCTTTCCTGTTTTCAGCTGTGGGCAGGATGATCTCTGCCTCCAGCCCTGTCGGGCCTCTCTTTTTCTTGTGTTCAGGCATGAGCAGGATGGCCTCCACTCACAGCCCTCCCGGGCCTATTTCCTCCTCATCTTCGGCCACGGGGCAGGATGTGCTCCTTCTGTAGCCTGTTTGACTTCTCTCTTTGTCTTTGGCCAGGGGAAGATGGGCTCTGCCTGCAGCCTCGTGAGGCCTCTCTGTCTTTGGCCAATGGCCAGGGGCTCACACTGGTGATTTTGATGCCCAACCCCCCTAAAGGTTGGTGCTCTATGCAACCGCCTAATTCACCTAATGGAAGCACCAGCCCGAGTTGTTCCCATCCCCTTTATCATTTTTGTTGCCCTTCTCTATACTTTTTCCAGTTCTGCTGAAGCTTTTTTCAGATGGGAGGACCAGAACTGCAGTTGCCTTGTGGATCGATACCGAGGCATTATGATATTCTCCATTTTATTCTTCTTTCCTCGCCAAATAATCCTTGACATTTTATTAGCTGAATGTGATGTGCTGATGTCAGACTACCTGTATGCACTAGAAACTGTGTGAAAACTACAACATTACAGGACCAGAAAAACAGTGGAATTGGGATCTGTTATGATATTGAGGTGTTTGGTGGATAGTGACGCCTACAGGGAGGAGCCCCATAGGAAACTGTTGCACCAGGCTAGACTCAGATGCACAAACACAGAGAATATATCTTTATTATGCAGCTTGTATGGTTCACTAGAGGTGGCAGTAGAGAGTGATCCTCGGCAGAGAGTGATCCTCGGCAGAGGAGACCCGTCCCACAATGGTGGTATAAGGCCCCGATGCAGATATCCAGTGAGGCGCTGTAGGAGAGACAGACTGGCAGATGTTATTACACACTCCCTTGTAGCTGAATAGATAGAGTTCCAAATAAGCAGTAGAGAGAAGATAGGTAGCAACAGTCTGTGATCCTCGGCGGAGGACCCGTTCCACAATGGTGGTGTAGGGCCTGATGCAGATAGACAACGAGGAGCTGTAGATAAACAGACTGGGAGAAGTAGTACTCACTCTCTGTAGCTGATAGGTAGTGTTCCAGCATGTAGAAGAATTGGTAGCAGGCACCAGGATAGACACACAGGCCCTCGAGGAGCGAGTACCTGTATTTAGGATAGGCACCTGGAAATAAGCAAAGGGCCCCCGAGGAGCGGGTACCCAAGTTAGAAGAACCCCAGAGGGTGAAGATAGCTTCCAGCAGAAGCGGCAGAGCAGCTTCAGACCAGAATGAATCCAATCTGTTGTTAACTCGGCGAGAGTCAGCAAATGGGCAACCTTTTGTAGTCGGAAGCAGTGATGTCACTCGAGGGGGACGCCCCCGAGGTATGCTCCAACACTGCTATAAGACATGAGGCGTGTGCACGCGCACACCCTAGAAGGCCTCAAGTATAACAATACGGGACACCGTGCCCAAGGGATGCAGAGGGTGCGGCAAGGAGACGCTACTCACGCCATTCTCCCGAAGCTGGTGGAGAAGGCTGAAATAGAGGTAAGGCATGTCAGGCGAAGCCATCTGAGACCGACAGACGCAACAGGATCATCTAGGACATTCCAATTTCAATTGATAAAAAGCTCAGTGCAAGAAAACCAGACATTTTATATCCAGCCAGTGAACTGCCTAATCACTGTATCTGTGTGGTAAAGGAGAAAAGTACAAGAACAGCATTGTTAATAGAAATTTCAGGAACAAGCAACTATTCTGTGGAATGTAGAGAGATCTTAAATCTAGGAACCCAAAAGGTGTAGGTCTATCGAGGTGGAGTTAGGGTGGGGGGAGAAAGTTAGGTGCTTAGTATTGACTTTCAGCCCTAGGCATCTAACTTGAGAGCTTAAATCTAGGCAATGAATAGAAGGCCTACATTTAGGATGAGTTTAGATGAAATTTCAGCTGAACACTTAGCATGCTATGTTTGGCTGAAAAAGGATTCCTAATTTAGGAGGCTAACTTAGGAGTCTAACTGGGTGATGCATCAAGCCGAGGTAGTGCTTTACGTGCATTAAATAGCATATATCGTGCAATGTATGAGATATTATGCATGGCCCTGCCCAGCTTGCCTCAGCTATTACAATGACCTGCTGTGCATGTGATTTTCCTGCATGAATAATGCAAATGCATGCAAAGAACGTCATTAATAGGCAATTTTATCGCAGCTGACTAAAAAAGTGATCAGCCGTGATAAAACAACAACACCTCCTGGAAAGCGTTAAATGTGACAAGGGAGCAACTGGAGCCTAACCTAGGTCCTGAGGCTCCCATGTTACTTTTAAAGGACCCAGAAAAAAAAGCCACGTCTAAACAAAAAGGTTGAGTGGGTGTCAAGGCTGACTCCCAGCTCAACCTGGGGCCCCCACTCGAGATGACCCCAACTCCTCAATAGAAATAGAGTTTTTGTATGCGGCAGCGATGGCCCCCTCCATTTTCACCCCCCCCCCTCCTCCAAAGTTTTAAGTGAAAATCATTGGGCGTTCAGGGGTCCCCACACCTCACCTCACCTCAGTAGAGACATAGAGGCACACAGTCCTCCCCCCCCCCCAAAAGTGTGAAGTTAAATGGGGTTCAGGGTTCTCCTCTCGAACCCTCTGGCATTCCCCCCATCTCCTGACCCTCCTCCCGCACTCCCGAACCTTAAAAATAAGAATTCAGTCCCATGTCCCTAGCACCCCCACCCAGTCAACGCCATTTTTCAAAATGGCACCAACCTGACCTTGCTTCTATCACGTGGAGGGAGGACCCTGAAGCCCATTTATTTATCGTCACACCTTTGGGGGAAGGGGGATGGAGAGAAGGGGTGCCGGGGGGAGGACAATGCTTTTATGTCTCTATTGGCGAGGGGGAGTAGGGACCTAAATTTGAGAGTTTAGGGTTTTTTTTAAATATTAGTCTATATGCAATCGGGAGCCAATGCAACTGTGCAAGTACTGGGATCATATTTTCATCCCACATTCCATAATAATATGGCCCACTACGTTCTGAACCAATTGTAAACTATGTAGATACGTTTTTGGAAGTCCCAAGAAGAGCATACAATAATCAAACTAAAAACTAGAACAGGCCCTGATTTCACTAAATCTGCCAATGCCAGAGCTTTCCTGAAGTGCTGAGTCTAACTAAGATTAAAAAAAAACAAAACAAAAAACAGGTATGTGCTATTGCCCTGATTTGAGGTCTCATAATCCAACTATTGCCATTTCTTCAGCTCAAATATCTCAAGTCCCTGCCACAGAGATCTTAGGGTAGCCTGAGTTCCGTTGCTAGACCCAAAAGGCAGATCTCTCATTTCTCCCTTATCCCTTTTTACCAGTTTCTCTTCTGCTTTACACTATTCTTTCCCCTGTCTCTCCTGTCCTTCTCTTCATTCTCTCTTCCTCCTTCCTGTTACCAATTCACTCACATAATTATAAAATGGAATTACACCTTGTTGAATGTCAGGAACATATCCGATACAGTCATCTTTCAATGCATAATTCACGGAGAATATTCAGACATACCCATTTATATAAATATTACACAACAATGTCACTAGGCCCAGTAGTGCAAAACGGTCTGCACTTACAAACTCCTGGTTGTTTCTAGGGCAGAGAATAGTTTCTTTTGCTCTCTACCATACTCCGTACAGTCACCAGTTCGGAAGATGTAATCCAGAACTCCCAATCCTTTTGACTTTTCCAGGTTGAGTGGGTGAGCGCGTGAAAGCCTTGCTTGGTCCTGAGTCTTTCTGCTAGTTTATCAGGCTACAGCCAGTTCTTAGAACTGCTGTAAACGTTCAGAGCCATGAAGTAATCCTAATCTGCTTTGGTAATAAGTCTGCCTGTGCTGATTTTGCTCTTCCTTCAGAAAAGAGGAGGAGCGAGCTGTTGGGGCCACGTACTGTGCCAAGATCGAAGAGCTCCTGCAGCAGTCCGACTTTGTGATGCTGGTGGTGCCCTTGACGCCTGATACCCACAAGCTGATTGGGAAGCGGGAGCTCCAGCTGATGCAGCCCACGGCTACTCTGATAAACATCAGCAGAGGTATGCTGCAGCCACCACAGAAGCACTCATTTCTGTCATCACATCTTCCAGGTGTTTTCAAGGGGGCAAAGTTTCCAGCTGTCCACATAAGGACAGCATTTGCAGGTTCTTTCTACCCGTGGGTTTTGCACTAGCTTTCAAAATGAAGGCACGTGCATACTTTGATTTCAAAACTTGCTTTTGCTCCTGCTTTTTACATGGATTCTTTGCCATGCACAATAATATGCATAGAGTTGAAAATGTAATCAATGTACATTATTTTGCTCCTCTCTCTAACCTTAACATAGCCACCTTGGAATGCATTGTCTAAAATGTGGCTAAAAGTCTGCACGTTGTGGAACTTGCATGACTTTTTAGCTGCATTGAGGAGGTCAATATTTTGGATGTTGTAAATCAGCCATCTGAAGAGTGGACTGATCTGCTAGAGCATTAAGACTCAAAAACAGTAGAAGCCAGCAATAAGGTGGGAACCATCTTCTGAATAGCAGTTATCTTGCTGGAGAAATGGTCAATATAAACATTGCATAGTGTATGAGAGAGTTCTAATTACATATGGGAGTTATCTGTCAAAAATTAACTGAAGTGAGATCTTCCGTATCTTCACAATGCAAAACAGCTCTTTTGAAGTATTTGTAGATTCAGTGAGGTCAATATTCAAAAGCCATTTAGACCGATAACTCACAAGCTATCCTGAGCGAGGCCTGAGCTTATATACATTGAAGTATCTGATGTCAGCATCTGGGGCCGCGGCCGGGTTCCCACCATGGGCCCTTTAAAAGAACTAGCGATGCGCACGTGCCTAGGGAGGGGCACGGCGCCGATGGCGGCATCTCTCCGCGGGCCATGCGGAGAGACCCGACGAGCAAGGACATTTTGGATGACAATACTGGAGGCACCGGAGGCAACCTGTGATCGGAGCTGGCGGCCCACCGCCGCCAGTGAAGAGGAACCAGGAGCTGGAGTCCGTGTGAGAAGGTGAGAGGGCCACGCTGTGGATCTGCCGTGGGCGGCACATGTGACAGCTGAATTTTAGTTATATCATCTTTAGACCTGCTTCAGTGTATGCCTAAAGTTAACCGACCTTGTGAGACTGGATAACCTGCCACTTAACTGCATGTCTTCAAAAGATATCCGGTTAAGAGGTGATCCTTTTTAAATTAAAAAAAATTAAAAAAAAAATCAACATAACTCCATGCCTTCTAGACCAATTTACACCCCCAACCACAAAATTCTGACACCCACCCCCCCACCCGTTGGCCAGGACCCCCCAACCACCTGAAATTTTGGATATTGGTGGCAGCTGTGCCCGGTTCTCCCGCTCACTCCCCGCTAAATATACCATCAATTTTGCTCTTGGGTCCTCCCCCCAGTATCTGAATTGGAGCCTCTGTTTTAAACTTGGGATCGCAGTACACACAATCTTGGGTGCTTCCAGCATTACTGTGGTAATAGCACTGGAAACATACTCTATACCAACAATATCTGATTTATTTTTAAATTTCAGGGGTTATGGGGAGGTCCTGGCCAGCGAGGTCAGACTTTTGTGGTGGGTGGTACGAATTGGGCCAGGAGGCCCACGGATGGGGTTTTGTTTTGTTTTTTTTAAGGATCGTCATTTACCCAGATAACTTTTGAAGACAGCATCATTGTATATGATAGAACAGGGATGGTGAACTCCGGTTCTCGAGGGCCACAAACAGGCCAGGTTTTCAGAATAATCACAATGAATATGCATGAGATAGTTTTGCATACAGTGGAGGCAGAGCATGCAGATCCATCTCATGTACATTCATTGTGGATATCCTGAAAACCTGGCCTGGTTGTGGCCCTCGAGGACCGGAGTTTGCCCACCTGTGTGATAGAATATGAACTACAGGCAGCCTTGACCTCTACCTGACCAGATTTGTATTATTTTCTCTCTAGGCGACAGACTCTCTGAATCAAGGAGAAATGTGGAGGGGGGGGGGGGTTTATAATAAAAGGCTTTTTCAGTGGTGCAATTTTGTTTTTATGTTTTATTTTTTGAAATTACAATTAATATCCAATAAATTTCTTGTTTAGAACAGTAATAGATGAAAAACTCAAAAACAGAATATTGTCAGAGGAGGAGAAAAACCCACGTCTTATACCCCTTTAGGGAAGAAAACAAGTGAAATTGCCTGAAAAATATAATAATGCAACAACAAAGAATATAGACTGCTATATCTGTATTCACCCAACATGTCTAATTGCGTATCAAACTCTGGGAGTTGAAGTGGCTTCCGGTTGAGGGAGAACCGAATGGCCCTGCAAAGAAATTCTCTCATTAATTAATTTAGCAAGTTGAGGCAGATCATAAAAAACATATTTCGTTCTACTAATTCTGATCACACATTTTCAGGGAGATTTCAACCTGAATAAGTCTCCAAGTTATAACACAACTGGTCTCTTATTAATAAAAATCTTTTCCTCTTTAGATTGTGTAATCCTTGCTACATCCGGGTACATACAGACATTTAAGTTACAAAAGGTAATTCCCAACTTACAAAAGAAAAGGTTCAATAAGTAATCTCTATGTGAATCAATCAACAAAGTAATTATAAGAGTAGCAGCCAGGGATCACACCTTCATTAGCAGATTTTTCCAAAAAAGAAGGTAAGTTCACACAACGCCCCCTTAACTCCAGAGTCTTCAGGCATAGCCTCCTGCAACGTGCTACATCCTAGGTTCTGGCAGTCAGCACATACTGTGGGCGCTGACAGATGATGTCATCTCAGTTCTAGTATAAAAGGAAAGTCAGCACAACCACTCAGCACCAGGTCTCCTGCTGTGCTCCTGCCTGCAGCTGTCTTGGTCCTGCCTTACTTGTTTCTGTCATGTTGTGTTCTAGTCTTCCTGCCTTGTTATTTCCCAGACTTCTCATCCAGCCCTGCCTTGGCTGTGTCATCCTTTATCTCCTTGGCTTCACTCTTAAGTTGCTGACCTTGGACTGGACATTTTCCTGCTTTGCCTGCTCCCTGCCATAAACCTTGCCTAGACTTTGAGTATGCCTTGCCTGCTACCTGACTTGACCTTGGACTGGTCTCTGCCCTCGCTTTTATAGGGTGAAGAGGATGACATCATAAGTAGGGGATGCAGGGACTCTCCCATCTTGGTCCCTTTAAGAAGCCTGACATCGGGGGTGCAGGAAGAGGCAGGAGCCAGTGGCATTTGGCGGCCTCTGTTGCGAGAAGGGTGGTGTCCAGCCATGTTGGGAACAGCAGTGGCCGGCCAGAGCATGCCAGCTGCGAAGGTGAGGGTGACAGCTTGTGGGCTGTCCCTGCGAACCATCAAATGCAACATTTCCCTAACATAGGCAGCCTCAAAAACAAGGTTCCACAATCTGAGTCCAGGTGGTGCACAAGGTCTCACTAGGCCTCCTACTAAGAAAATGGAAAACCTCTGAATATTTACCCACTTGGATATCCCAACCAGCTAGTTCGTAGACTGGATATAAACCCTTCTGACCCTGGTCAGCTTCCACAGGATGGGTTAGCCTGCTTTTCATGACTGGGCCTAAAAAACAATAAATGCTAAGCTTCTGAACTACCTCCTAACTTCAGAAAACCCATAAAGGACTGCCCTCGGACAGGGAGCTGGTTAAAAAACTATCAGGGGGACGGCCATTCCAGACCCCGGAAAGGGAGGAGCTGCATTTGAATGGAAACCTCCCCTTTACAGATCTGCACTCCTCTAACCTAGAAACAGGACTCACTCAGGGCTTATTAGTAAGTGAAATGTTTATTGATTACCCAGTAAAATCAGGAACTTTAAAACATCACTCATAAAAGTAAAAGAACACTAATAAAACAAATAAATATGACAAAACAGCTGATGAAAAGAGCAACATTTTACAATTAAACTCATATATATTCTTAAAAAGTCCCCCTCCCAAAAAAAGTTTCAAAACAGCAGACACATTAAATAACATCCAATAAGAATTAAAACCAATAAGAATTTTAAAAAATTCCCAGCTTTCCATACCTAGGAACGTTTGATTTCCAGTCACCCTGCTATTGGCCTGGATTAATGGCACAAACTTTATCCACTCTCATATACACACAATCTCTAACACATATACCGTGTTTCCCCGAATATAAGACAGCGTCTTACTTTCTTTTTACCCCCAAAAGTCCCACTATGTCTTACTTTCAGGGTATGTCTTATATTGGAAAAACAGTCGAATTTTTTAAATACCTGTCGGAGGGCCGCGTGGATCCAGGCGGCTGGCGGCGGGAGCCGGGTGGTCGCGTGTTACCGTAAATCTAGGCCGCGGGCGGGTGGGCGCTTGTTCCAGGCGGCAGCGGGAGGCGGGTGGACGCGCGTTAAATCTAGGCCGCGGGCGGGTGGGCGCTTGTTCCAGGCGGCGGGTGGACGCGCGTTAGTTCGAGACGGCCGGCGGGTGGTCGCGTGTTAAATCTAGGCCGCGGGCGGGTGGGCGCTTGTTCCGGGGGGGGGGGGGGGCGGGTGGACGCGCGTTAGTTCGAGGCGGGCGGCGGGTGGTCGCGTGTTAAATCTAGGCCGGGGTCGCACAGGCGCGCATTCATTCACTGCCGGTGGGGCAGCCCCCACCGGCAGTGAATGAATGCGCGCCTGTGCGACCCCGGCCTAGATTTAACACGCGACCACCCGCCGCCCGCCGGCCGTCTCGAACTAACGCGCGTCCACCCGCCCCCCCCCCGGAACAAGCGACCACCGCCGGCCGTCTCGAACTAACGCGCGTCCACCCGCCGCCTGGAACAAGCGCCCACCCGCCCGCGGCCTAGATTTAACGCGCGTCCACCCGCCCCCCCCCCCCCCCCACCCCCACCGCCGCCGCCGCCGCCTGGAACAAGCGCCCACCCGCCCGCGGCCTAGATTTAACGCGCGTCCACCCGCCGCCGCCGCCGCCGCCTGGAACAAGCGCCCACCCGCCCGCGGCCTAGATTTACGGTAACACGCAACCACCCGGCTCCCGCCGCCAGCCGCCTGGACCCACGCGGCCCTCCCCCAGGTATTTAAAAATAATTTTTTTACTACGTCTTACTTTCGGGGGATGTCTTACATTAGCCGACCCCCCTAAAATTCCCACTACGTCTTACTATCAGGGGTGTCTTACTATCGGGGAAACACGGTATGTTCATTCTCTCTCACACACACACTCACATGCTGTCTCTTGCTCACACATACACACATCTCTCTCTCTCGCACTAACGCATACACATGCACATATTCTCCCCTTCTGGAACGCACAAGTGGCAGCAGCCTTTAACTTCAGCCCACACGGACGACTGGACCCCTCCTCTTTCTTCTTGGGGCAAAAGCCGATGTGGTTCATTTCTTCTGACCATGCAGGCCGATGCTGATCTTACTCGTTCCGGCCATAGCGATTGCACCTCCTCCTTTCCACCTACGCAGGCCCAAATGACACAACTTCCTCTTCTGGGCCCTTGCAGGAGGGAAGCATAAGGAGTCACAATCTTTGTAGTTCTACCACTCCCAAAACTGTGGCACTTTAGATGGTCATCTAATCTACCTAGTGCTTCCACTGGCCCTGCACTCTCCCCCATTCACACACACCCCATAGCGTTGCTCCCCTTCTTTTTTCATGTCCCTCCCCTTTTCCCTTTTCTCACCTCTAACTCACCCCTCTCTCCCCTCCCACTCAGTTACCCTCCTCCTTCCCTTTCCTCCCTTCTTACTCGCCACCCTTCCCTTCTATCCCCTCGCAATCAACCCCTTCACTTCCCTTCCATCCCTTCTCACACACCCTTCTCCTTTCTCACTCATCTCCTTCCCTCTCACTCACTTACCCCTTCCCATCCCATTGCCTCAGTTCTCAGTCACTTCCTCCCTTCTCTTCCCTTCCCTCACACTCCACCCCCTGGGTCTTTTTTTTTCTTTTTTGCCTGCGGGGGTGCCAGAACCCCATGGGCATGTCATAGTACCCATCTGCTGCTAGCATTGTCTTCCTGCCCGTGGGACTTGGGATCCCCACAGACATGTCATCACGTCGCCACGGGACTCTCATATCAATTTGTGACTGTGCCACTAACAACATCTTCCTGCCCGGAGGTGGGGATCCCACATCATCATTTCACAGCTGCATTGCCATCAGTAAATTCTTGTAAGCGGGGGCCTGGGATCCCTGCTGACATGGATTCATTAGGCACCGCCAACAACCTCCAGCCTCTTTCTCCTCAAGAGCATTTTCCAGGATGAGATGGCTATCACAGCGGTGTTTTGGGGTGGCACTTTCTGCCACCCCAAAATTTAGCCACCTGTAGAAGCTGCCTCACCCTTTCTAATGATAGAATTATCCCTGAGGTCCTGTCCAAACAGAAGTGACAGCATAGAAAAGAAAAGCCCTCAAGGATAGTTCCCGCACCCTCTGCAAACAGAGTTAATTGAATAACTAGAACTAATGAGAGTAGCTGGTTGAGAATTAAAGCCCAAACTGCTAGCCCAGAACTAGGAGAGAAGAGGGCAGCCAGGGGGGGAGGGAAAGGAAGGAGAGCAGGAGTTAGCAGGCTCTGGACAACAGAGCATGAGAAGGCCCTGGAGAGAGCTAAGAGCTACAGGAAACGCCGCACTGGTTTATTGTTTATCTGGAAATACAAGGGCAGCAGCTTGGAACATGAGAGCTAAGGGATGAGATGCAAGGAGCCAAACTAGCCAGCAATAGGATGTTTTGGGACTGCTTTAAGAGGTTGGAGCCAGAGGAAGTTTGCAATCAGTAGACAGGTCTGGACTGGCGTATAGCAGAATGCATGCTGATAACTATAAGCAAAGTGGGGAATGGTATAGTGATGTCCTACCTCGTCTCTGAGAGAAGAGAGAGAGAGAAAGAAAGATGCCTGCTACTCCTGCATGGGACTCTAGGATGGAAAGAAGCATGGACACAGCGCGATATCTAGCGAGTCTTAGTTGCATCGAGGACAGAACTTGAAGCCGCTTGCTTGGTTGTTAGATATGGTGAGAGAAGAAAGCATGGACACGGCCCTGTACCTGGTGAGTCTCAGACTTCTCTCCCTGTTGTGGGTGAATGGGAAAGGACTGGAGTAGGTGATTGTCTACCACCGCTGGATCTTTGCCTCTTCCTACTGCCGCTGTCTGTTATCTTTGATATCTGTTGCTACATGAAGGCTGGGGTGGTGTTCAAGATGTACAGTGGCCAGAAATTCTACGATCAGAGAGTGAAGCAAATCCAGAAGCTTGTGCGTGAATGGAAGAAACAGGGTGGTAAAACCTTCATGTTTCTGGTAGGCCGGGCTGGTTAAATCTCTGCAAGTAGGAAAATAGGAGACCCAACAAGAATATAATGATCAGTTTAATAGATATTCTAGAAGTAGACACATTGGTGAACATGGATCAGTTGACAGCCCTGCTTAATGCCATGGCTGGACTCTGCCAGTTGTACCGGAATTGGATGACCTCACAGCTGGCACTAAATTCTGCAGGTTGCCCATGAGGCCATGTGGGAAGGAACTAGGAAGAGAGGCCCTGCGGGGGAAGGCAGTACACAGATATCTTATTTGACTATTGCCTGAAAACTGCCACTTGCCTATAAATGTCCATATGTGGTTGAAGCAGGAAGCATTTAAATAGCCTAACATCATTTCTCGTGGTCATGTTTTAATAACAGGTAGCAGATTTAAAACAATTCAACTGGAATTTGCTGTTCTAGGATGTAGTCAAGACATCTTGCATAGCTCGGTTTAAAAAGAGTTTGGACAAGTTCCTGGAGAAAAAGTCCATAACAGTTATTAGCCAGGTATACTTGGAAAGCCATTACTTTTATCCCTGCGATTGAGCATCAAGGAATGGATCTAATCTGTGGGATCTGCCAGGAACCTTCTAATGATCTGGACTGGCCACTGTTTGAAAAAGATGTTGGGTTGATGGACCTTTGGTCTCACTAGGCATCTTCTACGTTTTTATGTAGAAGATGTCCACTACTGATCTAGGTTGTTAGGATTCGTGGGTTTCGTGGACCCTTGGCCTGAGGGTGGAGGTTGATACTACCTGAGGGGTGGAGCCCCACAGGTCCTCACTGTCGGGAGGCAAGATCAGCTGCAGCAGGGGACACGACTGTAGTTCAGTAGAGTGAGAACATCCTGCGTCACTGCCACGTGATCGCAAGTAAGTGCACTGAGAGATACTGTGAGACGCCCCGAGGAGCGGGACGAAGAGGCACAGTTCAGAAGAGTCACAGTACTTAGGCAGGACTAAAGATACAATGTACCAGAGCAGAGTGGGGAGCCGAAGACAGGATCTTCTGGAGGATTGATGCAGAGACTGTCCCAAGGGGTGGGACAGCGCAGCAACAGAGTCTCTGGTGTGATGACGTAGGGGCTGCCCGGAGGAGCGGGGAAGCGTAGAGTCAAGTCTCTGATGTAGTGACGTAGGCTGCCCCAAGGAGCAGGGAAACGTAGAGTAAAACCACTGGTGTAAAGACGTTGAGACTGCTCTGAGGAGCGGGGAAGTGTAGAGTCAAAGTTTCCGGTGTGGTAAGGTAGAGACTCTCCCGAGGAGCGGGAAAGCATAGAGATGGGATCTCTGATAGGCAGTGCTTGAGGCAACCCCGAGGAGCAGAGAAGCGAGCAGGCAGGACCTCTTTACGTGGCAATACTCAGAAAGGATAGCGGCATGTAATTCCAATTTCTTATTTATTTGAAACATTTTTATTATTTGAATGAAGCTTACAACATATCAACAGCCCAGTGATGTTGGTACACTTAACACCACGGGACAAGTGACAAAAAGAATGAAAAAAGACATAGGTTATCTCAACCCCTCCCCCCCCCCCCCCCCCCCCCCCCCCCCCCCCCCCCCACACACACACACACACTATACGAACCAGAACAGCCACCCATAAGTCCATACTGTGTGTCTTAGCACCTCATACAAGTTGGGCCAGATCCGGAAAAGAACCAATAAGTCAGTCATTGAGAATCAAACTCCTGGATCTGTGCGGTAGGGCCTGGACGTACGGATCCCATATCGACAAAAACTTCCGGCACTGTAGCGGAGAGCAACAAGAGTTCAAATCATCCATGCACATCATATGGTGGAGATGGTTCTGCCAGGCCCAATAAGAAGGGGCATCTGAATTCGTCCAATGTAACAATATCACTTTTTTGCCTACTAAACAGGCTTTCATGATGAATAAATGGGAACCAGCACCTTTAATCAGCAGCGGAGGAAAATGTTCAAACAGAAAAATGAACGGGGACAAGGGAAGAAAACAGAAAAATGAACGGGGACAAGGGAAGAGAGAACCCCATTAAATTTTTTATATAATTTGCAATATGACCCCAGAATCATCTGATAAAAGGGCAGGTCCAAAAAGAATGAGATAGCGTGCCTGTAGCTTGCTTACACTTAACACACAGATTAGAGGAAGAAATTTGAATGGTACGCAATTTGAGCTGACACATATGCCCTTCGTAAAAATTTGTACTGCATTTCCCGATAGTACATACCTGCCGCTAATTGGGACACTCGTTTAAAGCAGGCCCTAAGGATAGGGACAGTAAGAACAAACATCCCATCTCCGTTCCATCTATCCACAAGTATCGAATATGGGTCTTGTCGTATACGTTTTTTTGAGATTTTTATAATAAAAGGAAAGGGAGGGAGGCTGCGACCTATCAAACGAAAATAAGACATCCAAAGAGTGAAAAACCCTGGGATGCGTGGATTTGGGAGACAAGGATTTAATACAGTGTTGAATCTGGAGGTAGGGAAATACCTGGACCGGCTGCAACTGATACATTGCTTGCAGGTCAGAGAACGACAATATTTGACCTTCCTCATTAAGTAAATGACCCAACTGAGTAATATCTTTAGACTCCCACAGGCGAAACCCCACAGGCGAAAGCCCAGTGGAAAATCCAGGATTTCCCTAATGGGTAGCAGATAGAAACACATCCGTGGTATCTGCAGCATCTTGGTGACCACTTGCCATGTTTTCTGAAGAGGTGCTATCGAGGGGGATTGAGTCAAAAAGGTCGGAAGTTTGTCCGAGGTTGACTGCAGTACAAATTTCAAATCCAAGGGCGTGACCAATCCTCGCTCAGCTTAAACATTAACGTAATAAGGCGTAAGTTCCCAGCCAGATTATATATGCCCAAGTCCAGCATTCCCAGCCCCCCTTCCCCCAACCCCTCCCGCAAGCCAGACAGGGGGTATTCTAGCTTTCCCACCTTTCCACAAGTAGGAGCGTACCGCTTTATCCAAATTTACCAGATCTTTGCGTGTAAGAGAAAGGGTTACATTTTGCAAAACTTAAAGCCACTTCGGGAGGAGAACCATCTTAAACATGTTCACTCGACCTCCTAATGAGAGAGGCAAGGCCTTCCAAGTACGCAGCCTTTCCAGTGAATTCTGAATCAAGGGTGGAACATTACATCTATATAGAAGGTCTGGAGAACAGGGAAGCATACTCCCCAAATAGCGGATGGACCCCTTAGCCCATTTCAAAGGAAAGGTCTCATCCCACAGCTCCTGAAGAGAGTCTGGAAATGCCAAGGCCTCCAATTTGTCCATGTTAAGGCAGAGGCTGGAGAAAAGTCCAAACTCCCAAATTAATTGCATCAGAGCTGAAAGGAAATGAGCGGGGTCTGTCAAAAAGGCCAATTTTGGCTAGTAATTTCTGGTCAAAATTAAGTAATGATATAGGACGATATGAGGCTGGGGAGTGAGGGTCCTTTCCCGGCTTTGTGATAAGAGTAATATGAGCAATATTGACATGTGCCGGGAAGGAGCCTGTTCGTATTAACTCTGAAAAAGTATGGGCAAGTATGGGTCCCAAGGGGTCTACCAGACACTTATAAAATTCAGCCGTAAAGCCGTCTGGGCCCGGGGCTTTAAAACGCTTAGCCTGTCAGATAGCCAATTGAACCTCCTCAACCCCAAGTGGACGATTCAGCCATTCTCTTTGTGTCTCTGAGAGGCAGGGTAAGTCAATTCGGGTACAGAAGCGATCACACGCCTCCTCATCCCAACTGTCAGTAGCGTATAGGTCAGAGTAAAATTGTCTGAACTGGGCCAGAATAGCCGAGGTGTCATTAACAATTTGATCAGCTGGGGTTCGGATAGCCGCGATATGCCGTGGACTACGAGCCGCTCTAATTAAGTTAGACAGTAATTTCCACGATTTATTGCTAAACTGGTATAATCGGTATTGGTAATAGTGAAGGCTCTTTTTGGCCCTTTGATGGAGTAATGAATTTAAGGTCCCTTGGAGAGTAAGGTCATTCTCTCTATTTGAGCTAGAATTAAAACTTGCCAATCGTTCCTTAGCGTGCCTCAATTGAGTGCTTGGAGCCAGAAGACGCTTGTCCAAAACCTTGCGCCTATGAACTACATAAGATATGATGTCCCCCCTTAGGACCGCTTTAGCGGCGTACCAAAAGAGGACCGGTTCGGTCCTATGCTCTCTGTTTAACCCAATCGTTCCTTAGCATGCCTCATTTGAGTGCTCAGGGCCAGAAGACGCTTGTCCAAAACCTTGCGCCTATGAACTACATAAGATATGATGTCTCCCCTTAGGACCGCTTTAGTGGCGTACCAAAAGAGGACCGGTTCGGTCCTATGCTCTCTATTTAACCCAGCATAATCCTTCCATTTAGCCTGTAGGTATTCTTGGAAAGGAATATTGTCAGCCAGGTAGTATGGAAAGCACCACAGGCAGGATGTGGAAGTGACAGTGGACAGCTGGAGATCTAGCCACACTGGTCAGAGATAACAATGTCCCCTATGCCAGCATCATTAAATTTAGTAAAAAGATGACCGCTAATTAAAAAATAATCCAAGCGGGACAGGGTGGCGTGCACTCATGAGAGATGCGTAAAATCTTTTTCCATCGGGTGTAGTATGCGCCACACACCTACTAAGTGTAGGGACTGTTCAAGTTGCATAGATCCTTTGTTCATGCCCAGGTCTCATGAGGATGTTTGGAGTGAAGTCACGGATAACATTAAAGTAGCCGCCCAAAATAAGAAAGTCATCTAGATATGGGAGAAGAAGACATTGAAGGTCTCTAAAAAAAAACCCAGGACTATAATTATTAGGGGCATAGATGTTACATAATACAAGAGTAATCTCATATACCTGAATTAGATACTGCCCTCGAGCATCCTTAATTTCTTTTTGAACTTTAAAGGGCAACTGTTTATTAAATAATATTGCCTCACCAGCGGATTTAGTAGAGGCTGATGCAAAGTAGACATCGCCAACCCAATTTCTACGTAATTTCCCATGTTCTATGCCTGTTAGATGGGTCTCCTGAAGAAACGCGATATCAACCTGTTTCTTTTTTAGGTGAGTAAGAATTTTGGAACGCTTAATTAGAGAGTTTATCCCGCACACATTCCAGAATATTATTTGGGTGCCGCAGCTAGGAGTGCTTCAACCTGGGAACATAAAACAGATGAACCAGATAATACGCTTCAAAATGGAAGCCCTCCCAACTCAAGCCCCCACACATCCCTGACATTACTATAACAGATCCGAACCTGTAAGTACACATTTCTACAACAGGTAGCACAGAACACAGCATGGTATCAAAATATCCCCAAACACCCACCTCCCGCTCCCACCTCCCTGACCTGTTCCATTACCCAGAACTCCAAACATCCCCAACAGCCAGAACAACCCTATGGAAGCCACTTCCATGCAAACAACCCCCCACCCCCCCAATTCAGCTCCATCCACAACATTAAACATGGCATCCAGATAAGCAGGCCCTGCTTCAGTGTTGGGCCCAGAGATAATAAGCAAAGAGAACAGGCCAAAGTCTTGTAGTGCCTGCCGGCAGTCGACCTTAAACCCAGGCCATCTCATCCCATCTCTTCCAGGGTTGCAGTGAGATATGTGCAACCCCTACGAATTCCAGGGAGTTCTGTAGATAAAAATGATAAACTGAGAATTCAGTAGCCTGACTTGTCAAATCTGCGTGAGCTCCTAGCCTGGACTCAAATTTGTCTCCTCCAAGTGCTGCGAGTCAGAGAGTGAGTGAGTGCGTAGAAAATTGTGCACCTCCTCCACTTCCGTGAACCAGCGAACCCCTGTTTGAGTATTGGTCCGCAGGCGTGCAGGATGGACCAGGGTTGCCCGAAGGTCTGCCGCGATCAATTTAGAACCTAAAGGCAGTGTTTGGCAGCTAACACCGCAGAAAAGTCCTGAAAAATCATGATTTTCTGGTTTTCATAAACCAAGGACTTACCAGCTTGGGTAGCTTGTAGTATTTCGCATTTATGTGCAAAATTAAAAATTTTCGCTATTACTACCCTAGGCCGGGGATCTGAGGCCTTTTTAGGCCCTAGTCTATGTGCGCGTTCGATATGGAGGGGGCCATGTGCACGGGAAAGCGTGAGTTCATTACTGAGCCAGCTTTCCAAAAAGGCAGGGAGCTGTTGATCATCAAGGGACTCGGGGAGGCCAAGAAAACATAGATTTGAGTGCCTCGAACAGTTTTCGAGGTCTTCCAACCTTTTTGGAGTGCTTCTCCAGAGCAGCCTTGAGAACAGAGATTTCTGTCTGGGAGGTAAGGACGCCATCTTGCACGTCTGACACCGCTGTTCCAGGTCAGAGAATCGGGCCTCATACCCTGCGAAAGCCGCTGTTAGCTCCGAGAGTTTTGTTGAAATAATTTTTAGTTCTGGACCCTGCGTTTCAGCAATCGCTGCTTTAATTTTGGGAAGCGCCTCTGTAACAGGCAGTACAGGGGGGTCCAATGGCAACATGGCGGGCGCTTCCAGCATCCGAGGGTTGTCTTTTTCTTTTTCTTTCTTTGCCAATTGGGAGGCCATCCTCTAATCCACCCGACTGCCCAAGTTCCCAAGGAGGCTGGATGCTATTTTTAGACTCGAAAAGGTTCTTTGTGAACATGTGGATGAGGCTGGATGCAGAGACGAGCGCTGCGAGGGAAAATCGCGTCCTTCCCCTGCACTGCATCACGTGACCTCCTCAATTTCTTATTTAATCTTAATAGATCATTCCAATCTCCTTCTGAGTCAACTCCAACCGGAGACTCAAAAAGTCTTAAACCAGAGATAATACTACTGGCCGCCTGATCCGAAAAACTATAAAACTGCTCCATTATAACTTCCTATCCTCATAAATTGATATAGGTAACCTATAAAGGACAATCAAAACAGTGACCAAATGAATTACATGTTGCTCTCAATCAACCAGTATACATATAATATGCAATAAGAGTAATCCCCTTATATTTTTACCTTAATATTGTATACTATAAAAATCTGTTAAAGATGTATCTGTTATATATTTATTGAAAAAATACATACCACAAAATCTTCAAAATTGTAGAAAGGATACACTAATACAAAAAATGATTGAAAAAATACAAAATGCAAAACGAATCACATCAAGGCATCAAATCATTAAAAACCTTTATCATAACATCCTCACACATACATACATACCAAACTACTCACATTACTTCCATAAAAACATAATTTGCAAAAAATATAATTCACAAAATGGCCACTTCTCAAAAAATTGGCATTGTTTATATGGTGTTTTCCCTCATTGTTTTTGTCAATATTCAATATTCAGAAGACTTTTCGATATTCTCAATATTTTCCCCAATATTCAATGTGTGTTTCTCAATCTTCTCAATGTTTTCCCCGATATTCAATCGGTTTTCAATATACTCTCAATTTTCTCAACATCTCCCGACTAAGGGTCCCTTGTTTCACCTGACTTGAGTTTCCTTAGGGGATAATAACTCTACAAACATGGAGAATAAAATATGTAACCTTACCACTTCTTACCACTTCAAACACCCAATATTATAATATACCCATTTCATTATCTCTGAACCATGCGGCAAATCAATCTAATGCCGCGCCCTATCAGAGCGGCGTCTCTCATACAATTTAAATCACCGTTGCTTCCAACTCTTTATCAGCTTTGAATTATGACTCGCTGCAACGTAACCGATACCACTTCTCTGCAATACAATTCCAAAATAAAAAATCAATTTACATCTGTTGTGCTGGAGGTGGACCCTTGGCCTGGCGCAGGATTGGTATGGCCCTCTGAGGGTTCCCAGAGGGTGCCTGTCGCCAGGAGGCAGAGCACACGAGGAGACAGAGGCTAGCTGGATCTTCACCAATAACAGTCTAGGGGCTCCGTGGGTTGGATACCCGGACCGCCTGGGCTTAAGTGGGCCTCTGAGGGTCTCCCGGAGAGGTAGCAGAGAGGTGTGCCCACCAAGAGCAAAGATGCGTGCTAGTGGAGAACAGATAAGCTAGACCGGAACAGAGAGTACCGGAGACCACTGGAAGGAACAGGAACTGAAGGTCCTCTGGTCAGGATAGGCAGTGCCTAGTGGACTAGCTTGTAGAAGGCCACGGGTAGCATTAGAACAGGCGGGCCTGGTGGACACAGGAGAAGCAAGGAGAGTGTCCGTATGGAGCGCAAGGGTCAAAGCCAGGGTATCCATCCAAGGGTGGTCAGCCAGACAAAGGTGGTCAGTGGCAAGCAGAGGTCAGTTCCAGGTGTCAGTGGCAAGCAGAGGTCAGTTCCAGGCAGTGGTCCACATGTGGTCAGAAGCAAGCCGAGGTCAGTACCGAGTATCAGAGAAGGTACAACCTGGGTAGTGGAACGTGGAGCAGGAAACAGGAACAGACGCTGGAATACAGGAAGGACCACGGGAACGCAGGAGCACTGGAACAAGCACAGGAACAAGGAACGCAGGAACACAGGACGGCAACTAGCTTCACACAAGTGTGGTGACCCGTTTGCCAAGGCGAGGAACTAAGGGAAGGCCCTTGCCTTATATAGGACGCTTACGTGAAGTCATCAGGAGGCATCCTGCCCGAGGTTCCCGCCCTGGGCCCTTTAAATGAAGGAGCGCCGGCCACGCGTGCGCGCCTAGGGGCGGGGCCGAGGACGTGGAGCCCCTGTGAGAGCTCCGCTGAGAGGTCTGCGACGACGGAGGTGTTCGGGGTAGGCGCTGGGGATGCCGAGATCTGACTGCTGCTGCTAGGGAGGACAGAACGGAGCCCGTGGAGGGGAGCCTGAGGTGAGCAGGTCCGGTCGCGGCACCAGCACGGCCGGGACGTGCAACAACATCATAATTTACAAAAATCATTCTCAAAAGCATTCACTTCCAACAATGGATCCGAGCTTACCGGTGTAACTCACTTCTGTCTCCTGAGTTGTATTGCTACCAATCAAACAACGCCACCTTGCTTTACGTATGTGGAATACGTAAAGCAAGGTGGCGTTGTTTGATTGATAGGTATTCAAACTCTACTTAACTAATCAGAATAAAGTGCCCAATTTAAAAAAACGCTAACAACTCAATATCACTATTATTTATGCCAAACGGAAACATAGTATACCACTGATAAATGAACCATTGTTCACATTGACGTAAAGAGTGAGAAATATTGCCTCCCCATGTCCCTGTTAACTGCTTAATAACCAAAAAAACTTAATATCTTCACTTAAGGAGACTGCCCCCTTGTATCCCATTGGAAGACAGCGTCCTCTCTACCACAGGTCAGGACTAGGTCTCTACCTGAAGACCTATCCTTCCATCCCAGATTTTGTTCAGAAGACAGTTCTAATTCAAACAGATAATTTGTGGTTCATTTTTTCTAATTGCACCTTAGCATTCATTTTATCCTATGCATCATGAGCACCAGATCATCCTTTGTTATGGGCTGATTTAAAGCAGGGTCATGATTCACTGCTTCATGGGCTAATGCTAAGGAGATAGAGGAACATGTCAGACTCCCATTCAGGGGCGTCGTTAGCACTGGGCACCCGGGGCTCATGTCCCAAGTCTCAAGCTCAGTGCCCCGAGTCTCAGCGGACCTGCTATTTTTTTTTTTTTTCAATCCCGGTCAGGACTAGGCTGAAGAAAGAAGGCTGCCGAATGGTCCTGGGCAGAGAGTTTGTGTGTGTGTGTGTGTGTGTTTGTTTGTGAGAGAGAGAAATAGCATGTGTGAGAACTTGTGTGTGTGCATGTAAGTGATGCTGCATGAGTCAAAAGAGGTAGCTGCTGCAGTCTGCATGCCCAGGGAGAGAGAGAACACATGCAAGAACATATAGGGGAGGGAGAGCTTGTGTGTGAGCATAACTGTGTGTGAGAGAGAGAGCGCATATGTGTGTTAGAGGCACTGTGTGTGTGCCCAAAGAGGAGGCTGCTGCTGCCTACATGCTCCGGGGAGAGACAGAGCATTTGAGAACATATGAGGTAGGGTGACCATATAGCTCCATGTCAAGGGGGACAAGCCAATCCAGTCCTGGTTTTACCCCATTGCATTCATAGAAATGTAGTTCTGATTTCTTTATTGATTTCCATAAGAAAAGCAGAACTGTGTCTCATTGCATGCATTGGGGTAAACCTTGACAAGGGAAAAAAACAGTGGTTGTTTTAAATTTTAAAATTTACGTTTGCATGTAGCGTGACCAAGTAGCTCCTTGTCAAAGGAAAAAAAACTGAACCAGCTCCTGGTTTACCCCAATGCTTAATTTTATATCGTGTGTGCAAGTACATGAGTATCATTTAAAATATCCCTGCCACGCAAATGTGTGCAGCCTTTACGTGTGTATTCACAAGTGATCATATTGGGAGGGGGGGGGGAAGAATGATACTTTATCTATCTCCCAATGTAAGAGGGACACTTTCAACTCAAGGTGGGTTTTGGGGGAGGGGGATGTTACAAGTCTACAGACCCTGGCGCCCTAGGTATTCCAATGTAACATCACTCCCGCCCCCCCCCCCAAAAAAAAAAAACCCCACCCCGAGTTGAAAGTGCCCCTCTTACATTGGGAGATATATAGAGTGTCAGCTTGTCTTTCTCTCTCTCTCCCCCTTCCCCAACCCCTGGTGTTCAGGATCCTTCTGGCTCAAAATTGCGTAAGTCTTATCCGCATCCCTGGAATGCCCATAGTTTTCTATCATGATGTTTTATATTTCTTGATTTTATAGTTTGATGGGTTGTATGTGTCCTGGTGATGTTTCTTTTTTTCCATTGTTGCACTATATACAGTCTGGCTTGTGGTTTTCAGTTCAGTTTTTGTCTGCATGTTTCTGTTTATGCTCTCTTTATTCTGTGTTTGATAAGGGTTAATCTGTGTTCTACATGTGAGACTAAGATGAGGTATTCTGCTAGTGTATAATTTCTGCAGAGGGATCTATAGCAGTTTGGCTTGTTCTTTTTTCATAATAGGAGGAGTATTGGACTGTAATATTTGCAGTATTGCTTTTTCATAGGTAGGGTTGTTTGAGTGCTGGCAGTTAGTGCTGTTTTAGTATGAGAAGTATACTATATTGTATTGGAGAAGAGACGGCTGAGGGGGGCTGTGATAGATGTGTTTAAAATCATGAGAGGTCTAGAATGGGTAAATGTGAATCGGTTATTTACTCTTTCGGATAATAGAAAGACTAGGGGGCACTCCATGAAGTTAGCATGAGGCACATTTAAAACTAATCAGAGAACGCTCTTTTTCACTGAACGCACAATTAAATTCTGGAATTTGTTGCTAGGGGATGTGGTTAGTGCAGTTAGTGTAGCTGGGTTTAAAAAAAGGTTTGGATAAGTTCTTGGAGGAGAAGTCTATTACCTGCTATTAATCAAGTTGACTTAGAAAATAGCCACTGCTATTACTAGCATCAGTAGCATGGGATAGACTTAGTTTTTGAGTACTTGCCAGGTACTTGTAGCCTGGATTAGCCACTGTTGGAAAAAGGATGCTGGGCTTGATGGACCCTTGGTTTGACCCAGTATGGCATGTTCTTATGTAATTCTATTTTCAGAGGATTCATTTATTAATTTGTTTTCAGCAGCAAATTAAAGACAGCACAATTTTTAAATGTCTACAATAATGCAACCCAAAGTTTGTATGTAAGTGGCTATTACTGTGCTATGCTATGTCTGGGTCTGTCAGCCAGCTGTTGGGAGTACCTTAAGAAGAGCTCAGTGAAAAGCATGGATAATTGATGCACTCATAATATTTCCATAATATTGTGAAAAGTAAACAATGCTCACAATTAATGGAATGCATGCACCTATGCAGATTACTCTCTGTCATTCTTATGTTGTTTCATGTTGACTCACGAGTGTATTCGTTAGATTCTTCATTGCCACTGTCCTGAGGATGCTAGAATAGAAGGAACAGAGGGTCGAGAGAAAGGAGGTAGTTTCAGGGGTGGGGTGGAAATAGGGGAAGGATCAGGTGGTCAGGTTCCTCCCTCCCCCAGTTCTCAAGTGACCAGTTTTGGTCTATGGACAAACTGGTGGTGGGGATCGGGGGGGGGGGGGGGGGTGGAATGAAAAAGCCTAGGAGCCCTACCCCAGATGTTTGAAGTACCTAGCAATGCCCCCTACTCCCAATAAAAGAATTGTTCCTTTTGCCAAATACTAATAATGTTACTTTGAACTGCAGACCACACTTCTAAAATAACAAAACTCTTTCAAAACTGTGAGGGCAGGTCAACGAAGTGAACTCATGGTAATCACCCTTCCTATAAGTGTATTCATGTTAAATGCTTAACAAAGGAGAAGTGTCCTGTGTGAGCCTACTTAGATTGTTTCTACAGGGAAATTCCAAAATATTAAAGCATTGCCATCTTGGTCTGCCTTCAAGTCGTGCCCTTTTGGAGTTGAAGAGATTTATTTTAGAATTATTTTTCCTGCAAAAGGCCATACCTGTGGGAACATATTTTAACACAGCTATCTAGAGATAATGTTCATTACAAAGTGAGTGCTGTGCTGTGTTTCTTGTTGGCTGCAGCGCAATTTTGATGTTACCCTAGAAGAAAATAGACAAGAACATACTGGATTAATACTGTGAGTTGTAAGCTGTTGGTGTCTGTCTTTATAATTTCTGCTGGATATGTCTAGAAGAACAATTTGTCTTTAATCCAGGTGCTGTGGTGGACCAGGATGCGTTGGTGGAAGCACTACAAAATGGGGTCATTAAAGCTGCAGCTTTGGATGTGACAAATCCTGAACCACTGCCAAGGTTAGCCCACTGAGACACGAATGTAAATCTAAGCACTGGGCTCAACATAGTACAAAATAAGAAGTGCAATTAATGTGAAGAGCCATGATGACTCTGGAGGTTAGATTTAAGAACTTGGCAAAAGTCCTTGAAGATGCTACTGCTGTTTGATCAAACTGATAGTAAAATTTGACCTGCATCCTGCCTGCTTTAAATTTGTTAGGGAGATATATATAAACACATATATTAGACACATGGTAACAGACCCAAAAAGGAGTTGGCCCTTTTTTCTATCTATTTAAATTTGTCGTGAGTAGATTTTGAGGCTGATGTATTAAACTGTGGCCAAATTTGCAAAGATCACTTCATGCTAAGATTGCTGATAGTGCCCATGGGGCACATTCAATGGGATAATGTGCACTATTTGCCCTTTTAGCCCATGAAATGTAACTACTTCGCAAATAGCAATTTTTCATATATAGTTTTACGCGGTGAACTTTCATGCAAATTCTTTAATGAGTGACTATGATACAAAATTATGTAAAACAACTTATTAACTATGAATGCATAATAAAACTGCATGCAAAAAACTTTCACAAACCTGATTTCTCAAAATCAGGTCTGCAAAGTTAACATTTTTGCAAAATAGTTGATAGTAAAAAAGTGTGTGCACTATTTTTACTACAAAGCTTATTTGCATAAAAGTCCTGATAGCAAAACAGCACATGCGATTTAGTAAAGTATGCATGGAATTTGGTGCATTCCAGTATATCAGCCTCTCTATTTGCTTTACCAGTTTGGGAGCTGCTTCCATCCTGCTCACCCACCCTCCTTCCTGCTATCTGTATGATCCCTATGAAGCAGGCAAGGCAGTCCTTCCTATGAGTCTCCTGCTATCTTGTAGTTTTGGGCTATCAGACGCAGTAAATTAAAACAGCGTGGAAAAAGAGCAGTGTAGTGTCTGTAAGATAGCAGTACTGTTGCAGAAACTGCAATGCGGTCTAGTCTGTGAGCAGGTCTTGGGATAAAGGCATGAAGTGAGTTGCGCCTGAATTTGTGTTTATTCAAAGATCCTCTTTGCTCAGCCACAGAGGCACCCAGGAGGCAGGCAGTCTATCTCACTGCAAGGTAAGCAAGGGAAACGCAAAATGTGGAGCACAAAAGTATTCTGTTCCTGTACACAGAGCTCAAAATAAGGAAGAGACAAAATTTTAGCATAGCAGTGCAGAGATTGTATGTTAGTTCATGGTTTCCCACTTTTTTCAAGCTCAAGGCACACCTACATGAACTAAAATGTTGTGTGGCACACCAGCTTCCATGGGACAGGCAATGTGGACATGGAGAGAAATCACGTGGCCAAGAGAAATGCTAGGGAAGCACTGAAAGCCACACCAGTCTCTTTCAAAATTTAAATTAAAAGGGACAGAGGGGGCAGAGACATTTTTTAAATTTATATTTTATTATGCTTTTATAAATTTTATGACATAACCTGTCAAGATACAATGCAGATATCTATTGTCTTACAAAACAAAATAAGTAATAGTTTAACATTACGAAACCAAAAAACATAGAACAGAAACATTTATCAAGTAGATTTACAAAGCAGTCTTTTATAAAGTTTATCAATAGATATCCTATTTACTATGAAATAAGCAGTAATCCATCTTCTACATTATGAGCTTTACTATAAAGGCAATATATCTTCAGGAAAAGAAAGTATAGCACTCATTCTCTACTTAAGCGGCAACCAGTTTAGCCAACATTGCTCCCAAGTAATTTTTTTGTTTCTAAAAACATTTTTAGATCTTCTGGTTTATAATAGATATATCTCTCGTTATTTAATCTTAAAAGACATTTACATGGATATCGAACTACCATTTGTGCTCCTATTTGTTCAGCCAATTGTTTCATAGCCAAAAACTCTTTCTTTCTACGTTGTGTCACTCTAGCTATATCTGGAAAAATCCAAATTTGATGGTTGTAAAATTTAGCTGTTCTATTCCGTAGAAATAGTGTAAGAACTGTATCCCTATCAGAAGAAAATACAAACTTAACAAGAACACTACCTCTCTTTTCCACAATCTCATCAACAGTTGTCTCGAGTAAATCAGACACATTTAGAGGGGATATTTGTTCCTCATTCACTATATTTGACATAATACAATATATCTTTGCAAGAGGGGGAGAAGCTTCTAAGGGTATTCTCAATACTTCCTTCATGTATTTTTTAAATTGACCTTGTAGAGATATAAACCTTACCAAAGGGAAATTTATTACTCTTAGGTTTAAATATCTAGATTCATTTTCTAATCTTTCTAGATGTTGTCTGTATCATCTCTCCTTGTATTATGCTAGCTTGCATTTTCTGAACTTGGGAAACTTTCTATTCTAAATCTTCCAATTGAGCATTCTGCTTTTCTAAATTTTTTTCTGTTTTCAATACTCGTTTATTCATCTCCATTGTAACATTCGTTAGCTTAGCTTAGATATAGATTTTTCTAAAGTAATAATTGCTGTCCAAACAGAGTCTAATGTAATTATCAATGGCTTCTCCAGTTTCTTCGTGGGGGTTATGTTGGCCAATCTGTCCCCTCAATATCTGACACCTCCATGTGTTTCTTAAGGGGGCCCTCATTTTCTCCCTTGAGTGACTGCTCTCTCAATTCTACTTTATTATCTTTTCTCCCATCTCCAAAGATAATATATTTCCATCTTCACTTGAATCAGTTGTTGTTACTGATTTCTCAGGGAAAACTATTTCTTCTGAGCAGATCTGAAAGGGAGGAGGAGTTGCTGGCGCTTCCAGGCTGAGTGATAGTGGTGAAGCAGGTAAATCCAGTTTTAGCTCATCTACTGGGTTTACAGCGCTTCCCTCGGGAGTTTTTTCGAGGGCTGGACTGAAAAAGTTCTCAATTTTCCCCTGGGCGGGGTTTGCTGGGAAGGATGATGCCGCAGCCTCCCTTAGCTGGCCCTTCCTTTTAGTGTGTGGCATAGTGATAAGCCAGATGATAAAAAGGTCCTTTGGAAGTTTTCTGAGAACAGTCAGTTACTTTCTGTATTAATCAGATGTTTACTGCAATTGGAGAGTCGGGAGAAGATAAAGTTTAAAAATTGAAAAATTCTACTTACTTGAGGTGAAGGAGTCTTAAGGGAGAGACTTTCCAGGCAAAGCCGCACACGCCGACATCAACTGCGCGCCGTAAATGGGCCGATTTTGTAGGCCCCTTTGGTGACGTCCGGTCCCGGAAGTGATGTAATGCCGTTGGAGCAAGGTCCTCCTTACCCCCGGTTTCAGCAATTTGAAGGTAAAATTTCGATCTGACGTCTCGGTTCACCTCAAGTTTGCTCCCTTCTCCTTCATCTCCAAGGGGCAGAGACACATAGTCATCACGATGGGGAAAGGATAAGTCAGTGTGACGTGGGCAAATGGCTCGATTAGTTACCTCAGTTGCCCAGAGTGAGTCACATCTAGTGTGTGTGCACTCCCTGTATCACTCAGCCTAGGGGTAAGAGAGAGGCTGGGAGGACTCAAACGAAGCTCAGGAAGAGGAAGATGAGGAGGTACTGGGTGCCCCGACTGGGGCCTAGCTATCCATGCCCTGCATGCTGCCCATTAATTACCACACTCTAGGGCTCATGCTGTAGCTAGGAAGAAGAGACATGCACAATTACACATTCTCAGAATGGAGCTCCTCCTACACGTTTAAGAGCCACCGCTTGTCATTCTTATTGTGAGGTGCCGAGACAGAGATTCGGTGCTGAGCTGGATCTGAGCATCAGGCAATGGTGGTTTTTCCATGGCACACCCGATAAAATCCGAAGGCACAACACCACAGGGCACACTGGTTGGGAAACAGTGCTAGCTGGAGGATGGGTAAAGCTGCGCTCCCCTGGAAAGCTCACAGCTGCAGTTGTTTTCAGCACTCATAGAGATACAACCTGAGGGAAGACATTTAGATAACTTTATTGGCATGACAATTTTACATATGTTGCCAAAGTAATATGCATAATGATTAAAATGAAAGGGGAAGAAAAGAGAGGAAGAATTACAGAATAATAGGCCAGTAAAGATACAGGTTATGGGAAGTAGAATATCAGGAACACGTCTCAGTTTTGGTGCTGGTCCATATTGTCCCGAGTCAGATTTCATGTCTGGCCTGGTGACAGGATACTGCATATTTTGCTGCTATAGCTGCTGTTTCTCCTTGGAGTTGGCAGCCTTTAAACATTTGCTCAAAGAGTACACGTGAGACAGAGCACTAGGATGGTTTAAACCTTCTGTTTTCCTACAGAAACAGGATCTTTGACAACTGCCCACCCCATGTGCAGATAAAATGACTACACAGGTATTTTTACCTGCAGTGAAAGGAGGGCCTTCCTGGGGGCAGGGGTGCAGAGGGTGTGTAAATATGCAGTTATTTTTGCATTTTCAAAAATACAGCACGAAAGGGTCTTTTTTTGGGTCATTTTCAAAGGGGAAGTTTTTCCCTTTGAAAAGTGGTGCAAAGTCCGCAGATAAAAGATGCCACTTCACTTTGCAGTTCTATAGGCGCAGTTTGAAAAAATTAAATTTTTATTTGCATGCGTCTAGTAGGGATGTGAATCATTTTTTGACGATTTAAAATATCGTCCGATATATTTTAAATCGTCAAAAATCGTTAGGGCCACGATACAATACCAATTCCCCCGATGTATCGTCAAAAAATCGTAAATCGGGGGAAGGGGGAGGGCAGGAAAACCGGCACTCTAAAACACCCTAAAACCCACCCCGACCCTTTAAATTAAATCCCCCACCCTCCCGAACCCCCCCCAAATGCCTTAAATTACCTGGGGGTCCAGCAGCACACTAAAACACGGCACACTAAAACCCCCTAAAACCCACCCCGACCCTTTAAATTAAATCCCCCACCCTCCCGAACCCCCCCAAATGCCTTAAATTACCTGGGGGTCCAGCGGCACACTAAAACACGGCACACTAAAACCCCCTAAAACCCACCCCGACCCTTTAAATTAAATCCCCCACCCTCCCGAACCCCCCCCCCCCAATGCCTTAAATTACCTGGGGGTCCGTAGCCTTAAATTACCTCAGTAGCGGCGGTCCATAGCTAAATCGGGGGAAGGGGAGAGCAGGAAAACCAGCACACTAAATCGTGTAGTCTTCAGCCGGCGCCATTTTGCAAAATGGCCGTCGCAAAATGGCGGTGGCCATAGACAAAAATGATTCGACGCAGGAGGTCGTTCCGGACCCCCGCTGGACTTTTGGCAAGTCTTGTGGGGGTCAGGAGGCCCCCCCAAGCTGGCCAAAAGTTCCTGGGGGTCCAGCGGGGGTCCGGGAGCGATTTCCTGCCGCGAATCGTTCAGCGAGGGTTCCGGACCCCCGCTGGACCCCCAGGAACTTTTGGCCAGCTTGGGGGGGCCTCCTGACCCCCACAAGACTTGCCAAAAGTCCAGCGGGGGTCCGGAACGACCTCCTGCGTCGAATCGTTTTGGTCTATGGCCGCCGCCATTTTGCGGTGGCCATTTTGCAAAATGGCGCCGGCTGAAGACTACACGATTTAGTGTGCCGCTTTTCTTGCTCTCCCCCTTCCCCCGATTTAGCTACGGACCGCCGCTACGGAGGTAATTTAAGGCTACGGACCCCCAGGTAATTTAAGGCATTTGGGGTGGGGGATTTAATTTAAAGGGTCGGGGTGGGTTTTAGGGGGTTTTAGTGTGCCGGCTCACGATTTTAACGATTTTCACGATACTTTACACACCCAAACGGCAACAATATGATTCCCTCCCCCTCCCAACCGAAATCGATCGTTAAGACGATCGAGGACACGATTCACATCTCTAGTGTCTAGGGCTTTTAGTAACACATTGGGCCTTTAGGATACAGCTACAAACTCAAAAAGAATTAAACATTAAAAAAAAACCTATTATGGACAGAATAGAAATATTTTAAATAAATTCAGTGTTATCCAGCTAAGTTATCTGAATAAGTCCTAGTCATACTTCAGAGCAGTTCTAAAGTTATCCCAATAAGCTTATCTGGATAACTTTTATTTATCTGGGTACATTCAGAGGTTTAGCCATGCCACTGAATACCCAGTTTAAGTTATCCAGACAAGTTTATTCAGGTCTGCCCATGGCTGAAAATACACTTCTAGTGATTTGAAGACAATACAAAAGGCTTTTAAAAAAGGCTTCCTAGGAGATTGGGAGCCAGTGTAAGATCCAGAGGATTGGTCTCTGAAGCTGCAGTCAGATAACAGTCGTGCTGCAACATTCTGCACTAACTATTGATGTTTTAGGAGTTTTGGGTGAGACCTACCTTCAGTGCATTGCAGTAGTCTAGTCAAAACAGAAATTATGCATATATCAGGGTGGCCAGGTTGCCTCTCTTCACATAAGGTTTTACCTGCTTTAGTCACCGAAGATGGTAGAAAGCAAGGTATTTCTTGCAATTGAGATCATTTGAATTTCCATGTTTAATTTGGTATCTAGGTTGACTCCCAAGGTTTGGAGCTTAGACTTCATGAGAGAGGGGTGTCATTCAGTAACTGTTGTAGGTATTTTTCTTTATGGGGTATAAGAGATGTATTTTTTTTAGCATTTATACTAATTTTTGCTGGGGTTGCAGTTGGCCCTTTTCTAGATCTCTGCAAGACAGCTGTTTATTTTTTGCATGGCTGTAAGGAAGGTAGTCCCTCGAGTCAAGACAAGGTTGTTGCCACCACTGAGGAGAGGCCCTCGGTGGTCCTCATCGTTGGGAGGCAGTTCCGAGGGAGAGAGCCCAACAGGACCTTCATCTATACCAGCCTTTGTTCCCTGTGGGTTGAGCCCTTGGGTACTGGGGGCTCAAGGAATTAGGAGTGGGTCTCTCAGATGGCAGGCAGAAGACAGGTCGGACGTGCCAAGGGTCAAGACGGGCAGCAGGCTACAGCAGATAGAGGCCAGACCAAGGTCTGGGCAGGCAGCGGACGCGTAGGAACGGTGGACCAGGCTGAAGATCAGGGCAGGCAGCAGACAAGCAGGAACAGTGAGACAAGCAAGGTCAGAGCCAGGAGGTCAATCTGAGGGAGCAGGAATGACGAGGAGCTGGAACAGGGACTAGGTCAGGAACAGGATCCGGAGCAGGAGTCAGAAGAATCACAGGAATGCGGGATCAGGATGCAGACAACATGCACTCAACAGGAGCTGGACTTGTTGCCGAGGCGAGGAAAAAGTGGCAAGGCAGGGTATTTATTCCTGCCTTGCCTGATATCATCATCCCAGGCCGCGGGGAACTTCCCTGCCATTGACCCTTTAAATTGAGTCCATGTGCACGTGCCTAGGGAGTCCAAGGATGCAGCAGCATCGGGGCACTGCGGGCAGGCTGCAATGGCGGCGAACTGTGCTGGGATGCGGCAGTGGTGGAGGGACAGTGCAGCGGGCTTACTGCCCGCACAGGTGAGGAGACCTGGCCCAACATGCTTAACAATGGCTATGTCTGTGTCAGATCCCAGAAATATAAACATCTGAATGCCATCAGCATATGCAAATCATTACTGCCTGGATTTATTAATTATGTCAATCAGAGACCAGAGATAGATATTGAAAAGGATTCATGAGTAGATTGAGCCTTATGGAAAACTGCAGGGAAGGGGTTTGTCAAATGAGGAAGAATCACCAAAAATAACCTGCTAGGAATGACCAAAACCATTTTAAGACTGGGCTCCTGATACCAATGCCTGAAAGCCTATTTATTAGGATATCATAGTCAGTGGTGTGTCATAGGAGGCAGAGAAGTTGAATGGGATCAGGGTAGAGGGCTTTCCTGCATCTAGTAGAGCCATAAGAGCTGTTTCCATGTTGTGACCCTTCCTGAAGACCAATACGAATTGGTCAAGAGAATGACCTTTCTCCAGTAGTGTCTGAAGCTGATGGAAGACTTTCTTTTTAATGATTTTGCCCAGGAATGGGGTATTTGATATGGGCCTGACATTGTCTAAGATCTTGGGATCTAGGGAGGCTTTCTTGAGAAGTGGATAAACCGTGGCCTTCTTTACAACAACTGGCACAACACCTTAAGTTAAAGATGGGTTCGCCAACTGGGCGATCCATCTAAACAAATCAAATCTGTCCACTTTTACTAATTTGCCTGGACAAGGGTCAAGGGAGCTGGATGATGGGTTGAGGTCAGAGAGGATTTTGCCAATCTGGTCACTGGAGACTTCTTAAAAATGTCAGTGGTGCGTTGGTGGGTTCCAGTGTTACATCATCTTGTGCCCCAGAGTTTGAGTGATTTAAGTCTGCATGGATCTTCAGGATTTTGTTAGAGCAGTGGCATGCAAAGGTTTTGCATATGTTGGTTGTGCGGGGTGTCTGATTAGATGAAGTCTTTGAGAATTTTGAGTAGTTCTTTTATGCTGTTCTGAGCATTGATAATTGGTGATGAGAAATAGATTGCACACATTTTCTTCTGGGTTAGTTTATCTAAGACACTTGATACTTCTGCATTCTAATGCTGTATGAGGTCATCCACTATGAATTGTGATACAGTGTTGATTGTGAGATGGAGGTATTCTAGAAGCAGTTTGGGAGTAACATTTTTTATGCTGCAGATTCCTTTAACAAGTAGGGGCAGTTAATATTTCTGTAGGAAGTCCAGGGTTAGTGTCAATAGAAAATGGTCCAACTAAGATAATGGAGTGGTGTGTAAATTGTAATTGTGTTCAAGGAGGGTGCAAAAGGATAAGATCCAGGGTGTGCCCACCGAACAAACCAAAGGAAGGTCATTTCTTCCAGGAAGTCTTTGATCAGTTCATTGGTGGAAGTATCAGCATGAAGGCTGAAGTCTCTGAGGTTGACTAGAGAATTGGTGTCTAGTAGGGCTGTTGAAATGAGTTCTAGGAGGTTGGATAGATTGGTATTTTTTGGGCATACAGTATACCAATAGGAAAGGAAACTTCTTTTCAATTTCAGCTTCTGTTAACAGGCATACACAGCCAGACACTTGCGGATAGTGGATTTAGTTAGTTTGCATCTATCACAAAAAAGAATGGTAATTTTGTTGTGTTATCTTCTAAAACTGCTTTGGAACAGGATTGAGAAGCGGGAAGGACATAGCCTTTATTCCTCCATCATCAAAGAGCCAGGTTTCTGTGAAGAAAACAAGGTCTGCTGATTCCTTGGATCTCAGGTCTTGGATGGTGGATTTCATATTGTTAACAGACCTGGTGTTTAGTAGAAGCAGTTTAGCAGAGGGGTTAGGCATCATTTGACAATTCAAGTTTCTGAAACTACTAGGTTGAAGGCCTAGTAATTTGTTTCTTGGCTTCCTCCAGAAAGCATGTCTATACTTTTCATTCCCCCAGAGAGCCATATATTTGCAGTTAGTGAGATCTGGGGGAGGGTGTATCAGTGGTAGCCAGGAATATGGAAGGAAGGTAGCTGAAGGGTGAGGGACAGAGTCTAGCCGGGTTTTGGAGGGTGTAAGAGAATAGGGGGTATGGGAAGGCCTAGACCATGGACAGGTTGTTCATTAGTAGTGTGCAGGTGTGATGTTTTATTTGCTGTCATGAGGTTTGATCATCCTTTGAAGTGTGTTCCTTAAGTGCGCATGAAGCAGTGAACAGTTTGCACTTTTATTGCACACTGCCACTGGCGCACCTCCTTCAGTGCAGATTCCAGATGTTCTCAAAGAGATCAACATTCAAAAAGGATTTTAATCAGATAAACATATATTACCCATATGAAAATATCTCTCCCCCCCCCCCCCCCCCCCATTTTACTGTAGGTAAAACCTGGGGTTTTTAAACACACTATGAGAAATTAAATTCTACTATCACCTTCTGAACACATCAGCTACATCATTGCCCCCTTTCCCCTTCAAACTATCATTGGAATGTCTTTTGTGCTTCACTTGTATTTTCTGATAATGTCTTTTTTTGCTCTGACATGCTCATTTTGTTTTGACCTGATGAAGGGAATATAGCTCCTGAAAGCTAGTCAAAAGTGCATTAAGTTAGAACCAAAACCAAAAAAGATCCCACTCTGAATAGCCAACTGAATGTTCCTAATTTCCTTTAAAGAGTCCAAAGACCATTATACACCTGATGCAATAATTCACAATGTCTGTTATTTCTATTTGTTGTTAGCGTGTTAGCATACTCATAGGTCAGAGAACACACCAAATAATCCGTTTTTATATGTTTTATATACATTTTCAGATAAAAATTTCCCAGATAAATTATAAATGCTCATCCAGCAGTACATGGCCTGACACGGTCTTACTGTTTTTAAGTCCAAAAACTCTGCATCAGGGTACAAAATGGCCACTCAACTCAGCATATCTGCACAGAAGAAAGAAACAAACGCCATATTTAAAATTCAAAGGGTGTGAAAATGCTTAACCATCACTGCTCGCCACATAAAAGTAGTCAAATGTATTGCAATTCTTTCTCAAAATTCTATCTAAAAACATTACAGTTGGACGAATGTAATAGTGGGCCAAACAATGCTCTCATTGGGATCAAACAGAGATACACTGTTTAAAATGTAAATCCAATATTGTTCCCATCTATTCAAGCTTGATTCAATATCTCCTGCTCTAAAAGAGGACTGAACTTGATCAATAATGGTGCATGGCAATGAATTAAGAGTGATCATTTGTCATACAATGTTTGACTACTGGGGCCCGGATTTTACCTGTGTTGACACAACTGCAGTGCTCAATCAGACGTGTACGATCTCTACATTTGGTCTGTCAAACAGACGCGTGGGCAATCACATTGCGGAACATAAATAACATGCCTAGAAGGGCAATCAATGTGACTCCTCCATGTAACCTTTTAAATCATATCTGTAAACTGGTGATAGCTGTAGGGCATAATTGCTACATGAATAATGTCCTGGGTGAACAGATTGTACAGGTGAGAGCACTTGTAAAGCAGTCCATACCACACGCTCCTTGATGCTGCTACCTCTCTTGTAAGAAATCCAAGGTGGTAACTCAAAAACAGAAAGCATAGCCAACACATTCCAATTTTATTTTTCACAAGTACCGCCACTCTGTGACCCATATTAGTAAATTGCAATATGCATGACAAGGGTTCTGTCTCTGTCGCAGAGAAGGATTTAGGGGTTTGCCACCCCTAGGCGCTGTTACTGCTGGTGCGCTTCCCCCCACCCCTGGTAAGGCAGGAGGTGTAAGGCTCAGTCCCCCAGTTTGCTGCTGCAGCAGCTCGGGCAGAGATTCCGTGGCAAAAGCTGGGGAAAATCTGAGGCACATTGGCAAACATTTCCATCCTTCATACTATAAAAATTGGGCGAGGAAAAGGGATTTTACGTATTAGTACAGGAGGGAGATCTTAGGGATGGGCAGAAGGGAAGGGGAGGGGAAGGACCAGGGATGGGAGAAGAAAGGAGAAGGACTAGAATAGTGTGTGGAGAAGGACTGGGGATAAGAAGGAAAGAGGGACTGGGATGGGGGGAGGAGAGGTAGAAAGGACTGGGGAGGGGGGGAGGAGAGGTAGAAAGGACTAGGGGAGGGGAAAATAAAGTGAAAGGGGGAAATCAGGAATCTGGGATGAGAGGAAAGAGGGGGAGGGGAGGTTCTGGGACTGAGAAAGGGGGAAGGGAGCAGGAAATGTTTGGGGGGTGGGTTCCAAGATCTAGAGAGAAGGGAGAGGAAAGAAGGAAAGGTCCAGGATCTGGGGATTAGAATCTGAGATCAAGGAGAAAGAACTTGAATTGCAGTGGATGGGGTAGGGGGAAGGTATCCATCTTGCGCTCTGTTCCCTGCTCCTCCTTACAACTCCTCCCTAACCTCTCAGTCTGGCACAAACACACACCAGCATCAATCTCTTCTCTCTCACACACAAACACTGAACTGCCCCTTCCCTGCATCTGATCCATTCTCATCCCTCAGCCTCTCTCTCACCCCCATTCAGCCCCTCCTAGCCTTACCAAATGATCCCTCTTTGCTCTCTTGTGCTCCAGACTCACACTCCTCCCATTTTGTTCCCTGCAGGCTGCCAGGGGAGGGGAGGGGCTGGATCAGGAAGCAGAGGGCGTGTTCTCTGGCTGAGTAAATTCAGCCCAGCTGGAAGGCAGTAAGTCCTTCGCCAGCCTGCTGGCCCCCCAGGTTTTTGTTGCCCTAGGCACAGGCCTAGTGTGCCTGATGACAATCCAGGCCTGCTCCGTTGCTTTATATTCCAGTAACAGAGCAATCTGCATTTTTCCTAGAGTGTAAGCAGTTGGACTCAGGAACAATGGTATGGTTGTACTCCTGATAGCAGTTGGAGACGGATCAGATTTCAATCTGACGTCAGCCCTAGTACATATACCCCTGCAGGAAGTGCAGCTCTTCGTATTTTCCGTCTCCATAGCAGTTAGGGACTCTATGCACGCTAGCACCAGCTTAGAGTAATTTTACCAAAGAAAACCAAATTAAGAAGAAAAATCTTACGTCTACAGACGAGCCCCTCTCTCCTGAGGTGACACCCGTTGGGTCCCTCCCCCAGTTGAGATTTCCCAAGGTGATTTCTGCGATCCCTCGGAGGTAAGTCTCGGTCTGGCAGCCAACCCTCGGCAGGGATCTAGCCCCCGACATCGGGTGAGGCTGAGAGGCAGCAGGTGCAACCTCAAGCGCGCGTGAAGGTATTTTCCCTCTCCCCTCGCAGCTGGAGACCGCCCGGAACGAAACTAGGAAGCGCCAAGACAAGGTAAGGTAGAAATCTATTTAAAAGTCTCCGGTCTCCAAAGCTCGAGGAGACGCACAGGTCGCCAGCGGGACCAGTGCCACCGGTCAGATCCAAGGGCCCTCCCACTGGAGACCCTCCAAGGTGGTCGCCATATTGTCCGCAATGGTCGCCATCACAGAATCCAGACGAAAGATGGACCATCTATTCGTCTGTCACAGTGGGAAGAAGCTAGGGGAAGCGGCCTCGCGAGCAACCATAGCCCGCTGGATCAAAGAAGTCATCAAGGCGGCCTACTTAGAAGCAGGCAAACCACCGCCTTTACATGTCAAGGCCCATTCTACTAGAGCCCAGGCAGTGTCCTGGGTGGAAACCAAGATGCTGTTACCCGCCGAGATCTGCAGGGCGGCAACATGGTCCTCCATCCACACCTTCTCCAGGTTTTACCGCCTGGATGTTCTGGCTCGGGAGGACACAGCATTTACAAGGGCAGTACTAAGTGGGTCTCGGGCAGCCTCCCACCTGGTTCGGGAGTAGCTTTTATACATCCCATTGGTCCTGAGTCCATCTGCTACATGCTAGGAAATGGGGAAATTACTTACCTGATAATTTTGTTTTCCTTAGTGTAGACAGATGGACTCAGCATTCCACCCACGGCTGCCGTTACTCATGGAGTTCTCGGGGGACATCCCCGGGAGCGAGTGATTCACGGGTAAACCATGCTTTCCTTCATCTAGGACACCCACCCTACTGGGTGCCAACGTATCTTGGTTGAGGGCACTGGCGGTCTTCAGCTATAGCCAATTCAAATTAATCAAGTTAACCAAGTTATAAATTTAATCAAGTTATCCAAATTATAAAGTTAATCAAGTTATTTAAATTATTCAGTCATACATATATCCACAGTGCTTTTCAAGGAGAATACTGAAGAGCTGCACTTCCTGCAGGGGTATATGTACTAGGGCTGACGTCAGATTGAAATCTGATCCGTCTCCAACTGCTATCAGGAGAACACTATACCCATTGGTCCTGAGTCCATCTGTCTACACTAAGGAAAACAAAATTATCAGGTAAGTAATTTCTCCATTTTGCTCTACCATCACCATTTTAACTGCTTTTTGGTGAGGAAAACCCTGGGTTAATAATCCTTAAATCAAATCTTTTATTCGTTCTTTAAAATCAGTCAAACTTGAGCAGAGCCATCTCTGTCCGAAGAACTGGCCTACAGGAAGGCAACATTTAAAAGGCTTGTAAATTTAACCATTGATGAAAAATGACCAATTCTTCTTTTATATGCCCTGCCATATTAAAAAAGTACATAGAAACATATGTATGGCAGCAGAAGTCCATCCCGTCTGCCAGCAAGCTCATGGCAGACGGGATGGACTTGTCTTGTTCCATTTCTTCATTCACACATCCCTGGTACTGGCCATACCTATTTTTTTGCAACATATGTCAAATTGTGAATAAACAGGATCTGTTTACATCATTTTATACCCTTGCAATCTGATACACGTTGGTAAATGTACTCGAATGCTGAAAACTAGAATCTTTGAGCACTGCTCATGCATCCGCACACTCAGAACTGAAGCCCCATTGGTTAACCATTGGCGCGAGAAGAACCACGCTATCTCTGATCTACAGTTTTTTTTGCATTAGAGCTTTTGTGGGGCCAATTTTTCAATTCTTTTAAAACGTCATGAGCAACGGTGGATTTTTCTTTTGAACTTACTTTCCCCCACTGCACTCAACAAGGAAATTGAATGGTCCACTTTCTTCTGAACTCCATTCATGTTCCCCCAGCTCCCCTCACCCTCGTTCCCCCTTCTTTCTACCTTTCCATCTCCTTCCCTTCTTCCCCTCCCCTCTTCCCCCTTTCTCTTCCTTTCCTTGCCGGATTCCTCCCCTTCCCTTCTTCTTCTTACCCAACCCTACCCCTTCCTCCCCCTTCTGTTCCTCCCTTTCCCCTCCTACCTTCCTATAATCAAAAAGAAATAACAGACATTGTGAATCATTGCGTTGGATGTATGATGGTCATTGGACTCTTTAAAGGAAATTAGGAACATTCAAGTTGGCTATTCTGAGTGGGATCTTTTTTGTTCTTGGATTTATATTATTCCACTCACAGGATATTTTGATTTTTAGTATTTGTGTATTAACTTAGTCCAGGGGTAGGCAACTCTAGTTCTCAAGTGTCACAAGCCGGTCGCTTTTTCAGGATATCCACAATGAATATGCATGATGCATTTGCATACAATGGAGGCCGTTCATGCAAATGAATCTAATGAATATTCAGTGTGGATATCTTGAAAACCCAACCAGTATGGTGCACGAGTCAGAAAGATATCTGATGAATTTATACAGCAGACATTCCTTGTCTTTTCATAGCCTTCTTTTTAAAAATTGTAAAGTAGAAGCTATGCCTTTTCCTTTTTCCTTCTGCTGTCCCTTTCTCCTTCTCCAACATTCACCACAAATAGTATTTCTCTTGGTGTTGTTAATCTTGTTGCATGTAGGTTTATTATTTTTTTATTCTCTCTATGCTTTTCAATTTTATTTTTATGTCATTATATTCTACTTTGCTCATCTCCTACCTGACATTGCAAAGCAATGGACCTAGAGTTTCCCACTTTACCCCAGGTCTTGTACCTAGTGTCTGTACATGCATGTACAAAATCCTAAGATTGTCCGATAGACTCATTTATAGAACATAGGAAATCATTACGGTTTTTTTTTGTTTTTTTTTCAGAGATCATCCATTGTTAAGAATGAAGAATGTTATTATTACACCCCACATTGGAAGTGCCACTCACAGTACCTGTCTTCTGATGGTGCAGAATATGATAGAAAACATATTAGCTGTTCTTAATGGTCAAGCTATTCCTAATGAAGTAACTTCTAATTAATGTGCCTTAATCCATGACAAATTATTTTTAAAACTGAAAATAAAGGCAAATTATTTCTATAAGTACCATGGAAGATACAGTAGCTAATGTTAATTAAAACCTTATTTCAAGAGTCTCATATTGTGTGTATTTCTGAGAGATTTTTATTGTTCTATTTTTATACAGGTTACAAGCTTCTAACATTAGTTTCATATGATTGGAGAATTATAGAAACATAGAACATGACAGCAGTCATATTAGTAAAATCATACTAATAAAAAGAATAAATATTTCATGTTACGGCTGTGGCTGCTGTGCAACCGCCTCACCACCAGGGGCCCCTCTAGAGCTGGCTTTCCTGACAGGCCCAGTCCATCTCCTCTGTCCACTCTATGCTCTGGGTGTGCCCTTATAACCCTGCCTGACAGTTGCCTCGGTGCTTCGGCATCGAGCTCACCTGGGCTCCCTGCTCTAGCCTGCCTTGCGTGGCCTTCGGGCCTTTCCTTTCCTTGCATGGCCTTCGGGCCTTTCCTTTCCTTGCCTTGCGTGGCCTTCGGGCCTTTCCTTGCCTTGCCTTGCGCGGCCTTCGGGCCTTCTGTCTTGCCTTGCCTTGTGTGGCCTTCGGGCCTTCTGTCTTGCCTTGCCTTGCGCGGCCTCCGGGCCTTCTGTCTTGCCTTGCCTTGCGCGGCCTCCGGGCCTTCTGTCTTGCCTTGCCTTGCGTGGCCTTTGGGCCTTCTGTCTTGTCTTGCCTTGCCTTGCGCGGCCTTTGGGCCTTCTGTCTTGTCTTGCCTTGCGCGGCCTTTGGGCCTTCTGTCTTGCCTTGCCTTGTGTGGCCTCCGGGCCTTCTGTCTTGCCTTGCCTTGCGCGGCCTCCGGGCCTTCTGTCTTGCCTTGCCTTGCGTGGCCTTTGGGCCTTCTGTCTTGTCTTGCCTTGCCTTGCGTGGCCTTTGGGCCTTCTGTCTTGTCTTGCCTTGCCTTGCGCGGCCTTTGGGCCTTCTGTCTTGCCTTGCCTTGCGCGGCCTCCGGGCCTTCTACCTTGTCTTGTCTAGCCTAGTCTTGGTGGCCTTCGGGCCTTCGGTCTTGCCTTTCCTTGCCTTGCCTTGTGCGGCCTTTGGGCCTTCTTCCTTGATTTCCTTACCTGGCCTACGGGCCTTCTGTGTGTGTGTGGCCTACGGGCCTTCTGACCTGTCTTGCTCCGCTTATGGTGTGTGGCCTACGGGCCTTCTGTGTGTGTGTGGCCTACGGGCCTTCTGACCTGCCTTGTCCCGCTATTGGTGTGTGGCCTACGGGCCTTCTGTCTGTGTGTGTGTGGCCTACGGGCCTTCTGACCTGCCTTGCTCCGCTATTGGTGTGTGGCCTACGGGCCTTCTGTCTGTGTGTGTGTGGCCTACGGGCCTTCTGACCTGCCTTGCCCCGCTATTGGTGTGTGGCCTACGGGCCTTCTGTCTGTGTGTGTGTGGCCTACGGGCCTTCTGACCTGCCTTGCCCTGCTTACTGTGCCCTGACCCAGCCTGGACCCAGACACTGCTGACTGCCGCCTGCCCTGACCCAGCCTGTACTTAGACACTGCTACTTGCCGCCTGGCCTGACCCAGCCTGTACTTAGACACTGCTACATGCCGCCTGCCCTGACCCAGCCTAGACCCAGACACTGCTTCTTGCTGTCTGCCCTGACCCAGCCACGGTTTCCAGCCATCCCTGTCTCTTTCCACCTGGAGCCACCCCTTTGGGTGGTGTTCACTACCCCTGAACTCAGCCCAAGCGTAACATTTCACAAACAGCGAACAAATAGAATAACATCCAATAATTAAAAATACATAGAACATTAAAAAAAAGTTCCAAACACCAATAAAATATTTCAAAACAGAAATGTCAAATAACACCAATAATTAAAACTAACAAGGATAAAACAAATTCCCCACTCTTCATATCTGAGAACTTTTGATTTCCAGATGTCCTGATATTGTTGAGGATTAAAAGGGGAAGAGGAGATGTTGCGCACAAACTTTCTCTCCATATACACACTCTCTAGCTCTCACACACACTCACACATACACACACACCCTCCTTTACACATACCCTCTCATGCACATACTCACATACTCCCTCTCACACATGATCACTCACACACCTTCCCTTGCTCACATGGGCTCTCACACATCCTCTTTCATATATGCACATGCTCTCTCATACACACATGCTCAATCACATGCTCCTGGACACACACACAATCATGCCCGCTTGCACATGCTCTCACACATTCCATCACTCATATGCTCTCAATAACACACACATGCTTTCACACTCATATACATGCACATGCTCTTTCACTCACTCATTCTTCTCCCCCTCTGGAGCCTTACGCATATGGCAACAGCTGCAGCTTCCTCCTTCAGCCCGCACAGCCAGGACTCTTTCTTTGGGCTGTACAGACCAATGCCTCCTGTTTTTCTCTCTTTGAGCTGTAACTTGCTCCACCTCCTTCTCCTTTCCTTAGCTGCCAGGTCTGCACTGCTCTGCCTGGTGCTCTTTCCAGCCTCACAGGCAAATGATGTAGTTTGTTCCTACCAGTGATAGCATCTCCTCTTTCCTGCCAAAGTAGGCTCATGTGACACCACTTCCCTGTTCCGGGCTCCTGTGGGTGAAAAGGAGATGCAATTCCCGTGTCATCCCCAAATGAGTGGCACTATAGGTGGCTGCAGAGGCCTCTCAGTGCTTCTTCTGCCGACCTGAGCATCATTCAACCAATCCTTTTTTTTATGGACGTGAGATCTGGGATCCAAACTATACACAATGAGACAGAACACAAATAGAAACCTTGCACCTCCAGTTCTGCAAGCAGACACCGTTTTAATCCACTAGGAAGCTGGCAAAGCTAGCTAGTTAAACGTATTCAACTAGAAAGCTTAAATCCAGAACCTCCAGGGTAGCATTCTCTGAAATGCTCCCTGTTTCCACCGCGCAGGTCCCCAGAGGCAGGCAGAGCTCCGGAGTCTCAATGCGTGGATGAGACGATGGTGCAAGGAAGGAACCTTTTGGGGAAGGGGTGTCTTGTGAAGACTCCATGCATTTCCCGTTATGGTGTCCGGTATAGACAAGGTTACTAATTATCTGAGTCTTGAAAAAGATTTTTTGTGATTAACATTTTCCCAGTCAAGGATTTTCCCAGTATCAAGGATTTAAACCGAATATGATATACTTGACTGTATAGCGTGACAGAGGAAGTGGGCATTCAACCTCCCAATTTCTACCCGGCTGACATGTATAGCCCCTGAGGCAGCTCTTCAGAAAAAGAGCGAAACTCGGCCAGAGTCGGGCTCGAATCTTGTCAGAATAAAGTTTCCTCTGTTCGCTAGCAATGAATGATGACATAGACTTAATTGGTATCTCAGAAACATGGTGGAAGGAAGATAACTAATGGGACAGTGCTATACTGGGGTACAAATTATATCGCAATGACAGAGAGGAGCACATGGGAGGTGGTGTAGCGCTTTATGTCCGGGATTCCATAGAATCCAACAGGATAAACATCCTGCATGAGACTAAATGCACAATCAAATCTTTATGGATAGACATCCCTTGTGTGTTGGGGAAGACTATAGTGATAGGAGTATACTACCATCCACCTGGTCAAGATGGTGAGACGGACAGTGAAATGCTAAGAAAAATTAGGGAAGCTAACCAAATTGGTAGTGTGGTAATAATGGAGATTTCAATTACCCCAATATTGACTGGGTAAATGTATCATCGGGACATGCTAGAGAGATAAAACTCCTGGATGGAATAGACCAGTGGGTTGTGTCCATTTCTTAATGCTCTCCAGCTTCTGTGGGTCCATCTGGAAACCTTGGTTGGAAACAATGTACCCTAAGAAAGGCACTGATTCCGTGTGAAACTCGCACTTAGACAGCTTTGCGTTATAGATGATTCTCACAGAGTCTTTGCAGCACTCTTTTGACATTCCTCCAGATGAGTGGTCATGTCTTGGGAAATATCAAGATGTCATCTAAGTATACACGACGCATATGTATGATAAGGTCCCGCAGAAATGTCGTTCATTAAGTTTTGGAAGACAGCTGGGGCATTGCACAGGCCAAAGGGCATCACTAGATATTCAAAGTGACCGTCCCGGGTATTGAAGGCTGTCTTCCATTCATCGCCAGAGCGGATGCAAACTAAGTTGTAGGCTCCCTTGAGATCAAGCTTGGAGAATATCTTGGCTCCCTGTAGTCTGTCCAAATAGCTCTGAGATGAGTGGTAAGGGATAGCGGTCTTTCACAGTTATCTCGTTGAGACCTCTGTAATGTATACTTGGACGCAACGTTCCGTCCTTGCTTCCCACAAAGAGAGCCTGCTCCAGCAGGAGACTTGGAGGGTCTTATGAAGCCTTTTTGAAGGTTTCTCCTGTATATATTCGGATCATGGATTCTATTTCTACCATGGAGAGAGGGTAGTTAGACCATCCTTTGAGTGGTTCAGTGTTAGGCTTCAAGTTGATGGCGCAGTACTTCTGCAGCTTCTTTGGAAAATACATCTTGAAAAGATGCATATTGAAGTGGCAATCCAGGCATCAATGGGGTAGTTGGCATGCAGGGTATAGGAGCGACCTCCATCAGACATTTACCATGGCAATCTGGACCCCAACATGAAAGTTCCAGAGTGGCCCAATTGAATTGAGGCATATGTTGCTGCAGCCACGGTAGTCCCAGTACTATAGGGTGCATGGCCTTCTCTAAAACAAAGAAGGAGATGGTTTCAGAATGGAGAGCACCGGTCCGTAAACATACTGGTTCAGTAAGCAGGGTTACTTCGCCCGGTAAGAGCTCTCCATGAATGGAAGATAGGAGTAGTGGAGACGTCATGGTGGTAGTGGGAATCCACAAGAGTGCCACTAATCGTTGTAAAATGAAATTACTTCCTGCCCCTGAGTCCACCAGGCCAAAAGTCTGATACTCTAAGCGTCACAGATCAAGGATACAGGAAGAGAGAGTGGAGGAGAGGGTGCAGTAAGACCTAAAAAGAGTCCTCCTGCAGGACTTAGGTCTGCCAGTTTCCCGGACATATAGGGCATGTTTGAACAGCATGGCCAGCTTGTCCACAATACATGCAAAGCCCCAACTTCTTCCGCGTTCTTCTCTCTTTTGACGTTAAGTGACTGCGGCTTAATTGCATTGGTTCTTCCTTGCCAGCCACTGGACCCGAGGGAACAGACCTGGGTGTGGACTTAACTCGAGCTTCACCCTGAAAGGGTCTTCTGGGAGTCTTGGTCTCTTGAACCTTGTCATGAAGTCGGCGATCAATCCTTGTTGCCAACTTCACCAGTTCAGCCAAGGTCTCAGGCATCTCACGAGCCGCCAGCTCGTCTTTCAAACGAGAGTTCATCCTGTAAAGAAGAGGGTCCTCAGGCATTTAGGGTCCCAATGTAATTCAGACACCAGTGTCTTGAATTCTATAGCGAACTCAGCTAAAGTTTTAGTACCTTGCTTCAGGTGGAACCAACGAAGATCCTGCAGTGGTATGCTGGGCAGGGTCATCAAAAACTGATCTGAACAGCTCAATGAATCCGCTAGATCATGTAGGATAGGATTCATCGTGCTCCCACAGCGAAGAGGCCCAGGCCACTGCTCTTTTGTCCAGATAAGACAAGATGTAGGTGGTCTTGGCATAAGCTGTAGGAAAATGGCTAGGTTGCAGGGAAAATGCATGCAACACTGTTAATAAAACCTCAACATTTCCAAACTTCACCCGAGAAGCGTGTTGGAGCAGATAGAGGTACAATTGTCTTGACTGTCACTTCAGGTGGTGTAACATCTTTACCTGTGGAGTGGGTAAGTTCATCTGTGCGTGCAGCTGGTTGAATGCAGCAGTAAATTCTCCAGCAGCATTCTGCTGTTCAGAGATTTGCTGGGCCAGGCCTGGAATGGCCTGCAATGCGGTGAGCTGAGCTGAATCCATGGAGTTAGCAATCTGTTATGGTTTAGCGGTGTTTGGGTGGATTCTTGGGTACTGTGGCAGATGACCATGCCCACGGGGTGGGGCCACGTGGGGAGCCACAGTACTGGGCTAGACTCAGGACACACAAACACAGATTTTAGCTCTTTTATTATACAATTTGATGTGTACCACCAGAGGTGGCAGTAGTGAGGTGATCCAGAGGTAACAGTCCTGGAACCCTCGGTAGAGGGAACCCATCTCACCACGTTGGTATAGGGGATTCCGGTGTAGGTTTCCCAGCAAGGCAATGCTGTAGATGAGACAGACTGAGAGTTAGATTATTCACTAGATGGTAGCTGTAGGTTGGTGATTGCACCAGGCTGAAGTAGATGGTACTGGCACCGAGGCTGGGAGAGCAGACCCTTGAGGAGCAAGTACCTGATCCCAGTAAGGCACCTGAAATAAAGCAGAGGGCCCCCGAGGAGTGGGTACCCAAATTAGACAATACCCCGAAGGGCACAGGAAGAGCTTCCAGCAGCAGCACGGAAGTGGCAGAGTAGCTTAGACCGGCCGAGACCAATCCGATACGAATCCTTGCTAACTCGATTAGCTAGCAAGTTTGGGCAGGCTAAATACCTGGATGGCGTGACGTCACTTGAGGGGGACACCCCCGAGGTTTGCAACCAAATCTGGAATAAGACGTGGGTAGCACACATGCGCGCACCCTAGTAGGCCCTTGGGAGGAACATGGCGGGAGCAACGCCATAGCCGTTCCGGGGACGCCGGAGAGGGCGGTCTGCAGATTGTGGCAGTAGCCATTTTCCCAAGGTAAGCGGGAGGAGCCGAGAACAAGGTGAGGCATACGGGGCGAAGCCATCTGAGACCGACGGACACAACAAATAATACCAACCATTTGGAAAATGTTATGCAAACAAACAAACTAATCCATTGGTCTGTAGATTTAAGGGCGGTAACATATTTAACTGACTGTAATGGCTCAGGAACTCTGAGCTGAGCATTTACTCTAGTTTGCTTGGTAAGCTCCTAAGATATTTTATAATAACAATTAAGGATGTTTCTCTTACTGGCTGTTGATATTTAATGCCTACTAGCATTTCCTTCATGCTGAAAGGCAGCATAATGAAGGAGCTGGAAAAAAAATAGTATTTTTTAGGTAGTCTAGTAGAAACACATTGGGGTAGATTTTCAAAACCTACCCGGCGCGCACACATGGATGCATGCATGTTATAAAATGCCAGGTCGGCACGCGAAAGGGGGTGTCTACTTTTGCAATTACATGTGGCGATGCATCGGGGCCTTCCCCAGTTCCTTCCCAGTCCGCTCCAATTAAGGAGCGGACTGGGTGGACTCTTCCCAACCCCCTAGCCTAACCTCCCTTCCTCTTCCCCTATCCTGCCCTCCCCCTATCCCTATCCTAACTACCCCAAATCTTATTTTATCTTTTGCTCCTGCCTCGGAGCAGGAGCAAGTTGCACACACTGGCAGAGCAGCAAATGGTCGTTGTGCCGGGTGCCTCTAGCCCCGCCCCCCGGACTGCCCCTTTTTCAAGCCCCGGGATTTACATGCGTGGCCGGGCTATTTGAAAATTGGCCCGGTGCACGTAAGGATGATTGACAACAGGAAATGTGAGTCATAGAGTTGGAAGGACTGAACAAATATTCTGAGAGGCTCACTGAGGCTCTCTGCTAATGGGAGGCAAGAACTTTCCAACAGGGCCTCACAACATGAGGGCAGATAAAAACATAAGAGCCAATTTGTCTGTTCAATTTAGTTCCTGTTGCATTGCTACATGCCCCAATAGATCTGTAGCTCTCTCTTCACTCTTGTTGCATCTTGTCGGTGCTAGATGGCTTCGCCCCGTTTGCCTCACCTTGTTCAAGGCTCCTCCCGCTTACCTAGTAAAGATGGCCTACAAGCCGACCTCTCCGGCGTCCCCGGAACAGCTATGGTGAAGCCTCCCGTCATGCTCCTCCCAGGTCTTTATTCCAACCTTGGCATGAACCTCGAGGGTGTTCCCTCTTGCTGACGTCATGCCATCCGGGTATATAACCTATTCTAATTTGCTAGCCTGTTGAGTTAGCAAGGACTCAAATCCGTTCCTGTCTACGCTACTCTGCCGCTGATAGCTCTCTCTGCCCTTTGGGGTAACTGCTAACCTGGGTAACCGCTCCTCGGGGGCCTTACAGGGAACAGGTACTCGCTCCTTGAGGGCCTGCTCTCCCTGCCTCGGTGCCTTCCTGGTGGAATCGCATACCTACAGCAAACACCTAGTGATGCCCAATCTTCCAGTCTTGCAAGGTCCTCCTGTAATGTTTCACAATCTGCTTGTGATTTAACTACTCTGAATAATTTTGTATCATCCGCAAATTTGATGACCTCACTCGTCGTATTCCTTTCCAGATCATTTATATATATAATTGAAAAGCACCGGCCCAAGTACAGATCCCTGAGGCACTCCACTATTTACTAGGGATGTGAATCGTTTTTTGACGATTTAAAATATCGTCCGATATATTTTAAATCGTCAAAAATCGTTAGGGCCACGATACAATACCAATTCCCCCGATTTATCGTCAAAAAATCGTAAATCGGGGGAAGGGGGAGGGCAGGAAAACCGGCACACTAAAACCCCCTAAAACCCACCCCCGACCCTTTAAATTAAATCCCCCACTCTCCCGAACCCCCCCCCCCCCAAATGCCTTAAATTACCCTGGGGTCCAGCGGCGGTCCATAGCTAAATCGGGGGAAGGGGGAGGGCAGGAAAACCGGCACACTAAATCCCCCTAAAACCCACCCCCGACCCTTTAAATGAAATCGGGGGAAGGGGGAGGGCAGGAAAACCGGCACACTAAATCCCCCTAAAACCCACCCCCGACCCTTTAAATTAAATCCCCCCAAATGCCTTAAAGTACCCTGGGGTCCAGCGGCGGTCCGAAACGGGCTCCTGCTGTTGAAGCATGTTGTCTTCAGCCGGCGCCATTTTGCAAAATGGCCGCCGCAAAATGGCGGCGGCCATAGACCAACACGATTCGACCTCAGGAGGTCGCTTCCGGACCCCCGCTGGACTTTTGGCAAGTCTTGTGGGGGTCAGGAGGCCCCCCAAGCTGGCCAAAAGTCTCTGGGGGTCCAGCGGGCGTCCGGGAGCGATCTCCTGCCGCGAATCGGATAATGGCGCCGGCCATACGCGTATGGTCGTTCAGCGAGGGTTCCACCCTCGCTGAACGACCTCCTGCAGTCGATCTCCTGCCGGCGCCATTTTCCATACGGAAAATGGCACCGGCCATACACGTATGGCCGGCGCCATTATCCGAACGGAAAACGATTCGCGGCAGGAGATCGCTCCCGGACGCCCGCTGGACCCCCAGAGACTTTTGGCCAGCTTGGGGGGGCCTCCTGACCCCCACAAGACTTGCCAAAAGTCCAGCGGGGGTCCGGAAGCGACCTCCTGCGGTCGAATCGTGTTGGTCTATGGCCGCCGCCATTTTGCGGCGGCCATTTTGCAAAATGGCGCCGGCTGAAGACAACACGCTTCAACAGCAGGAGCCCGTTTCGGACCGCCGCTGGACCCCAGGGTACTTTAAGGCATTTGGGGGGTTCGGGAGGGGGGGATTTAATTTAAAGGGTCGGGGGTGGGTTTTAGGGGGATTTAGTGTGCCGGTTTTCCTGCCCTCCCCCTTCCCCCGATTTAGCTATGGACCCGCCGCTGGATCCCAGGGTAATTTAAGGCATTTGGGGGTGGGGGGATTTAATTTAAAGGGTCGGGGTGGGTTTTAGGGGTTTTAGTGTGCCGGTTCACGATTTTAACGATTTTCACGATATTCTAAACACCCAAACGGCAACGATACGATTCCCTCCCCCTCCCAGCCGAAATCGATCGTTAAGACGATCGAGGACACGATTTCACATCTCTACTATTTACCCTTTCCACTGAGAAAATTGACCATTTAATGCTACTCTCTGTTTCCTGTCTTTTAACCAGTTTGTAATCCACAAAAGGACATCGCCTCCTATCCCATGACTTTTTAGTTTTCTTAGAAGCCTCTCATGAGGGACTTTGTCAAACACCTTATGAAAATCCAAATACACTACATCTACCGGTTCACCTTTATCCACATGTTTATTAACCCCTTCAAAAAAATGAAGCAGATTTGTTAGGCAAGACTTCCCTTGGGTAAATCCATGTTGACTGTGTTCCATTAAACCATGTCTTTCTATATGCTCTACGATTTTGATCTTGAGAATAGTTTCCACTATTTTTCCCGGCACTGAAGTCAGGCTCACTAGTCTATAGTTACCCGGATTGAGAGCTGGTGTGTATGAAAAAGGGAGCGTATGTATGTGAGGGTGCTAGCCTGTGTGAAAGGATTGTGTATGTGTGAGAGAGAGCCTATGTGAAGGAGTGTATGAAAGACATAGGTAGCCTGTGTGAGGATGTATGTGTGAGAGAGAAAGAGAGCTTGTGTGGGTGTGTATGCAAGAGAGAGGAAGGGACCCTGTATGAGGGGATGTGTGTATGTGCGAGAGAATGAAGGAGCCTGTGTGAAGATGTGTGTATGTGTACTAGAGAGTGGGAGCATGTGTTTGAGAGAGGGAGGGACAGAGTGAGTCTGTGTGAGGGGCAGTACTGAGAATGGGGTCAAACTCTGGGACTGGCGATAAGAGTGGAAGGGGTTGAGCCTAGAGGTGGAGGGAAGAGATACTGGCAAGTGGAAGAGTTGGGGCCTGAGAGGGCAAAGTGGCCAGGGGAGTAGGAGAGCGAGTGGAAGGGACACTCTTACAGTGGATTTCTAGGAAATTCTGCTCAAAATATTTAAAATTCTGCATCTTAAGTAATAACTTTTTTCTTTATTAATTTAAAATGTAATTACTTAAAGACTGTCATGTAAATTGTGTTATTTTAATCAATATAAATTTTGCAGAATTTTACGTTTTTGTGCGCATAATTCCCCCAGGAGTAGGAGTTTGTGTAAATGAGAGCGAGAGAGGATAAAGTGTGCACCTCCCTCTCCTCCACTAATCTATGAAAATCTCAGGGTGACTGGAAATCAAAAGTTCCCAGGAATGGGGGTGGCAGAATTTTCACATTTGAAAGTTGGCAACCCCACTTCGCGGGGCAGTGAAAATCTCCTTAAAAATTGTTCTCCTGGGTATCTCTACGTGCTATGCTACCAGTATGTGTTTTTTGTTTCGTGGCAATTTTGAATGTTTAAATAGTGACATCTGGCGAATTTTCAGGATTTCTCCGGTGACTTGCGGAGCTGACAAGGCGCTGAGAGGGGATCGGACTTGAAGTTTTTACCATAGCCAGAGGAGGGCTTCCAGCCTACACACAAACTGGAGGGGAGGATCTAGGAAAGAGGTGGGGGAGATGACGTGATAGCGCATGAAAGGCCATAAAAAGAAGCAAAGGGGGGGGGGGGGGGCAATAAATGGATAAGAGGGCGGCATGGGGTAGAAGCCGTTGCGACAATAAGGTAGTGCGTCCTCCTTGGCACCAGTGGCGCCCGCGAGCAGTCGCTGCCGCCGAGCCTGTAGTTCCTGGCTGCGCGTGCGCGCGCGGCCCGCCTGAGGGTTCCGGAATCCGAACTCGCCGCTATTGGCCGACGGAGCAGCGCTCTGGACAGTGATGTCACGATGTGGCGGCGCGTGGTGGACCGCCGCTGGTGGTTGGCGGGCGTCGCCGGAGTCAGAGCCGTGCACCGCTCCCCGCCGGTGGCCGGAAAGAGCCTGCTTCGCAAATTCATAGCAAAGACCAAGTAAAAAGCGCATTCGTCCTCCTGCGCGACCAGGGTGGGGATATCAGTGGGGGGAATAAAGCGCTTCGGTTTTATCCCTCGCAGCCCTGCACTTTATAATTTTTCCCCCACTGAAAGCAAAAAAAAAAAAGCCCCGATTTCTCTTGGCTTTTAAACTCCGCTCTACTTGCTTAAAAGTAGGGGTGGTTGCCGTGTGCCTAGAAGTAAAGGTCAACCAGTGACTTTTTATTGGACTACCTTGATACGTTTTGTCATTCCGTTTTTTAGAGCTAGGCTTCCTCAGGTCAATGCACATTGTTACTTGCCAAAACTCTTGGGAAATCAAAATGAAACCCAGTTAACTTGGCACTATTCTTCTGCATGCCCCCGGAGCCCCTGATCTCTCTCCGAGTTGTTCTGTTCTCTTAGAGTTTCATGTTGGGTATGGTTCCTGTGACTTGGGCAAAGACACTGAGATGAAGCTCTTTGGTATAGAAAGTGGTGGTGCAGCACAAGTGAGCCAGCTTACCATTCTATTCAAACACTGCCAATTTCGGTCTGGTCTTAGATCTGTGATCACTGCTGTCAAAATACATTTTTCCCCATAGACACAAAATGAGGAAAGCCATCAAGTACTGGGGTGAACAACTCTGGTCCTCGCGGGCTGCAAACCAGTTGGATTTTCAGGATATAACTAACAAATATGCATATGAGAGATTTGAATGTGTACTACCTTAGTTGTATGCAAATCTATTTTGTGCATATTCATTGAGGTTATCCTAATAATCAGACTGGTTTGTGGCCTTCGAGGACTGGAATTGTCAACCCCTGCTCTAGTACATCAGGCCTAAAAGGAATAGAGTTGCTGGAGGTTGATGTTCTGTCTCTGTCTACTGTCTATCTGTGTCTTAAAGAAAAAACAAATGGGGCAGCTCCTCCTGAGTGCTAACATTTATTAAACCGAGAAGTTAAAGTTCCTGAGGGTTGAAGCCATCACAGAATCTTTTTCTAGTGTTTTTTGTAAGTAAAGTGCAGCTTTCTTGCTCTTCTTTTACCCAGCTTGGGAATAGGTGGGAGCCACTGATCTGCACAGTATAGTGATACCTTGGAGTGGTACATATGAACTGTTACAATCCTGGAGATTTCAGTAATGTAGTAAATATTTTATAATCAGTAGTGTATATCAATCGGCAAAGTGGAACCAGGAGCCGCATGGTAGTGCAAGAGTTTCAGCAGCTGTTTGCTTGGGCAGAAACGCACTTGGCACTGGCGGTGACCCATTTGGCTGGGGTGGACAATGTGCAAGCGGACTATCTCAGCTGGCAGCAGTTGGACCCTGGAGAATGTGACGTATTGCCGGAAGCAATGGAGCTAATTCAGGCCAGGTGGGGAACTCCTCTGTCGGATCTCATGGCAACAAGTAGGAATTCCAAGGCGAGCAGATTTTTCAGTTGCAGATGAGAGTTTGGCATGGAAGGCATCAATGCGTTGGTTCTTCTGTGGCCAGTGAGAGTTCAGTTGAATGTTTTTCCCCCATGGCCTCCGAAAGGCCGCATGCTAAGACAAATAGAGAGGCATCTGGGAAGGGTGATACTAGTGGCGCCAGAGTGGCTGTGTTGACCCTGGTTTGCAAACTTGATAAATCTCACAGTTGACTGTCCTCTCAAGTTAGGTCATTTTCAATGGCTGCTCCAGCAGGGCCAATCTTTTTGGATCGAGCAAATCGATTTTTGTGTTGTGGCCTGGCTTTTGAAAAGAAGTAGTTGCAATTGAAGGGGTACTCAGAAGAAGTTATTACTAGCTTACTTCAGGCTAGACGACCATCCACTTCCTTGGCTTATGTCAGGGTGTGGAAGGTGTTTGAAGTCTGATGTGTTGAAGGGTGTGACTCGATGCGGGTGTCAGAGCCTTGCATTTTGGCCTTTCTGCAGAAGGTTCTTGTGAAGAGGTTGGTATATAACTCTCTTCGTGTTCAGGTGGTAGCCTTAGGCTTCGAGATAAGGTGGATGGAGTATCTTTGGTGGCCCATCCAGGTGTGGTTCATTTTTGAGGGGCATTAAGCATTTACAATCTCCATTTAGGAGGGTGTACCCCTCTTGGAACCTCAATTTAGTGCTTAATGCTCTTTGTGGGTCACTTTTTCAGCTGTTGCGGGGGACATCCCTGAAGGATCTTACTCTGAAGGTGCTAGTGGCTATCTGTTCGGTCAGGTGAATTTTGAAACTTCAAGCCTTGTCATGTAGAGACCCCTTTCTTCAAATTTCAGAGAATGGGGTTTCATTATGGACTCTCTTGACAGTTTTGCCGAAGGTTATTTCGTCGTTCCATCTAAATCAAGCAGTTGTACTTCCCATATTCCGGCGTCTGGATGTGGCAGGCCCGTATGCCAGAGATTTACTTTTGTTGGATGTCCATTGGACTTTACGTTGGTATCTGAAGGTTACCAATGGATTTTGAAGGTCTGATCACCTTTTTGTGTGCTGTTCAGTGGAGCAAAGAAGGGGTGCAAGGCTTTGAAAGCTACAATTGTGTAGTGGCTAAAAGAGGCCATCATATCTGCTTACATTTGCAAAGGAAGAGCGATTCCTGAAGGGTTGCGGCCAAAGCGCAGGCAGCTTCCTGGGCGGAGTGTTAGCTGGTTTCTCCATAGGAGATCTGCCGTGAGGCAACTTGGTCATCACGTTACACTTTCACCAGACGTTACTGAATAGATGTTTGGGCACCTGATGAGGCAGCATTTGGGGAGAGTGTGTTGTGAGCTGGCTTTCAGGTTTCCGACCAGTTTGGTGGAGCTTGACTACATCCCACTCGTCTGGGACGCCTAGGTATTGGATGCCTAATTTTTTGGATGCCTAGATATTTTTTGGATGCTTTAAAAAAAAAAATTCAGCTTAGATGCATGCTTTTGGTCGCCGCTCAGTGCATTGTCAGCCTAATGGCGCCTATACCTAAGAAACCTAAGTGCCTTTCTCTTTGTGCTGCTTGTCATATTCGGGCATCTCAGCCTGGAGTGCCTGCTAACTTGTGCCAGTGCTGTTTGGAGCTCAGGGAGAATTGTCTTACTCTGATTTCACTAAGCTTGGTTCTTTCCAACCATATTTAAGCCTGGGTAAAGACGTGTGAGGTGGGGCGCCTTGGAGTAATATGGTCATGCTTTTTGGTGCCTGTCAGGATTCTAACTGCAGTGTTTTATAGGATTTGTAATGGACGAATGGTAGAGGTGGGTAAATCAAGCAAGAGTGAGTTACAATAATCAATATTAGCAAAGTTGAGTAGCTGAAAGACCATTCTGAAATCAGATTGGCATAGAAGCGGTTTTAATTTTTTTAAGGTTTGGATTTTGTGATAACCTTTTATTTTACCTGAAATGTGTTTTTTGAAGTTTAAGTTCAATGATTACACCTAAGTCGTGAGCATGCGAAACAGGAATTAATGTAGTAAGTTGATCTTCCAGTTTTAAAGGAGGTAATTTTTTAAACGTTGGTCTTCTGTCTAGTAAAATAACTTGTCTTATTGACGTTTAATATGAGATTTATGTGAGTTAATACCTGCTTAATAATCGTTAAGTACATTGTTGTGATTTTATAGGTGAACGCAAGACTTTTTTGGACTGGAATGAGAATTTGTATATCATCTGCATAGATGTAATGAGTGAGTCCTAGACCAGAAAGAAGATGACAGAGGGGGAAGCATGTATAAATTGAATAACATGGCTGAGAATGCTGAACCTTTTGGTTCTCCGGTATGAAGGGATAATTTGTCTGAAATGCAGTTTTTAATTTTTACTTGAAAGTGCCGATAGGAAAAATAAGATGTGAACCATTGTAGAATGGTGTTTGAAAGTCCAATATCAGCTAACCTGTTGAGTAAAATGGTATGATTGACTGTCAAATGCTGCTGATAAATCGAGTAAGATTACAATATAATTCTGTCTGTTATCAAAACCTTTCAGAACGGTGTCTGTTAGTGCAAGTAGTAGGGTTTCTGTATTAAAATGCTTGTGAAAACCGTACTGCGATGGATAAAGAATATTATTGTTTTTTAAATGTTCAGTCAATTGATTCTGAACTACCTTTTCTAATAGTTTAGCTAGAAAAGGTAGATTAGATATGGGTCTATAATTATTCAGCATTGAGCAATTAAGGTTATTTTTCTTGAGAATAGGTTTAATTATAGCAGTTTTGAGTTGTTCTGGAAAATGAGCTTCAATAAGTGATAAGTTAATTATGTCTGAGACTGGCCTAGAGATTGTAGGGGAGATAGTTTTCAGTGTTGAAGTGGGAATACTACCGTGTTTCACTGAAAATAAGCCTTAGCTTGAGTTTTCAGGATTTTTGGAGTGGGCTTGAAATATAACCCCTACTCAAAAAATAAGCCCTAATGGACGTGCGGTTGCACCCCAAGACTTGCCCGACCACCCCCCCCCCCCCCACCAAGACTTACCGAAATTCCCTGGTGATCCAGTGGGGTCCCAGGAGCGATCTTCCCCCTTTCGGGGCGTCAGCTGCCACTAATCAAAATGGCGCCAATGGAACTTTGCCCTTACTGTGTGACAGGGGCTATCGGTGCCATTGGTCGGCCCCTGTCACATGGTACGGTAGGAGCAATGGATGGCCCACGCCATTTTTTAAGATGGCGTCGGCCGTCCATTGTTCCTACCGTACCATGTGACAGAGGCTGGCCAATGGCACCGATAGCCCCTGTCACAAAGTAAGGGCAAAAGGCCATCGGCGCCATTTTGTTTACTGGCAGCCGACGGCCCGAGAGCAGGAGATCGCTCCCGGGACCTCCGCTGGACCACCAGGGAATTTCAGCAAGTTTTTGGGGGGTTGGGAGGGTGGGGTGGTTGCAATTAATTAAATTTGAAGGGTTGGGGTGGGTTTGGGTTTTTTTACAACCCTGTTGTAATTAATTAAATTGGAAGGGTTGGGGCGGGTTTCTGATATCATTTTGGGGGAGCAGCCGAAATAAAATCGGCCCGAACTGCAGGAAAATGAAATTTCCCGCGGCGGGCTGATAACAAAGGCCGAACCGAAAGGTTCATGGAAAAAAATTAAGACATCCCCTGAAAATAAGCCCTAACCTTTTTTTGGAGCTAAAAATAATATAAGACCCTATCTTATTTTCAGAGAAACACGGTATCTAATGGATGTGTAGCTGGGTTCACTTGTTTTATCAATGTTTCGATCTCAAGAGATGAGATGGGCTCAAAATCTGACCATTTTCAAGTTTCTCTGGGATTCATACTTATTGATTGATTGTCAGTATTCATTCCTGAGGTTAAATTAAGAATTTTGTTCTTAAAAAAATGTGCAATTTCATTACATCTATCTTCGGGCAGTGATGCATGTTCTTCGCAGGGATTTTTTGTAATATTTTGCACGATGGAGAAGAGAACCGTTGGGTTATATTTGAACTTATGTATTTTATTGGAGTAAAATTCTTTCTTAGTTTCATCGATTCATTTTTTGTAATAATTTTAAAAAGCTCTGAAAGACCCTGGATTGTGATTTGATTTATTTCTTTAAGGATTAACATTTGCCCCCTCGGGCAATGACCAAGGGAAAATCCTGATTCCCCTTTAAGGGGACTGTCAAAGCTGTAGGCCACCCTGGAGGAAGAGAAGGAGCTGTCATTAGGTGATAGTAACTCCATTAAAATAAGCCTATCCCAGAAAAAGGGAGCTGGCAGCCCGTATTTCCAAGATAGTGGTCACTTGAATGATATCTCTTACTTCCGAAAAAAAAAATTCCCAGCAGAAGGGACCCTTCCTTCCAGGGTACTGAGAAGCCACCAAGTATGTCTTCCTCAGCAGTAGGGTACTTACTGAAGTGAATACCAAAAAAAAAAAAAAAAAGAAGAAGAAAAGGTTAGGCAGCTAAAGTCTGCCACAGGAGGAGAGGAATATTCTACTCAAATCTCCCGAGCGGCTTCTTGGTCTCAGCAGGCATGTTCAAGACCAGCATTGTGGTAGAAAGGGGGATCAGCATTGAAGGTCAAAATATTGGAGGGAGAGCCCATAGTTCTTCCTGGAAACTAAATGCCTTAGAGCCCATGGTATATAGTTTCAAGGCCAGATCGTTCCTGATGCATATTAAGCTCTACCTGTGGAATGAGTTGCCATTTGTACCTCTTAAATTCAATGATTCCAAGCCTTAAAGGCATCCCTGAAATAGTCCCTTTTAGGAAGGGGTTCTGCAAGCTACATTTACGGAGGCAATTGGGCCTGAGCTGCTCAGTTTGGGATTCAGTAGGTTCCAGTCAGCCCAGGGTCAGTCAGATGGAAATAGCCATAGCATTCTGGGCATGAAATAGGTACAACCTGGTGAGGATATCTTCAAGGACTTGAACCTCAGCGCCCCCAAGAAGAGCACACTCTTGACACCTTGTTAATATAGGGTATGTTTAAAAAAAAAAAAAGGAAGGGGGTTCAACAGTTACCTACACAAGCCCCTCTTCTGGATGGAGGCTGCGGTTGGGGATATTGTTGATGAGACCAGGAGAGCTCCCATTGTCCTTTAACTTAGCAGACTCTTACCACCTTATTCGCATCTGAGTGTATCACTAGAGCCCAGCAAGGCTCTGTTTTTGGCACGAATATGCCCATCCAAGGGTGGCTTTCAACCTAACAGCAGCCCCCAAAACCTTCACCAAGACTGGTGGGGATGCCAGGAGCCCAGCTTATGCAGAGCACTATGCCGCACTCACAATTAGACATGTGGCTCATAAGCGACAAGGCAGCTCAGGAAGTCATTAGGTCTCCAGAATAATACCTCATCTCTTTGGACAAGTCAGGTTGGGATGTGAATAGAGTGAGATATCATTTGGATGCTAAAGGCCTTGAGAAAGTGGCTGCATAGCATGGGCTTCCAAGGGAGGGCCATTTTGGGAAGCAGTCTTACTCGAAGGAGTTTACTCTGCTAAGATGTATCTCGGAGCGGCAGTCTGAGACCTACAAAGATCCTTATCAAGGAATTTCTTAAAGTCAGGTTCTATCTTTCCTACCTGAGCTAGTATCAGCTTCTATGGGAAACAGAGGCCTATCTAGCCCTCAGCAGTGATGATAGTCAAGAAAAAAATTTTCAAACCCACGATTGTTAAATGTACATCAGATTCTCTTGACATACCTAGCATTACAGAAGAACAGATGAGATATTCATGATACTTGGTAACCAAAAAGGGATAGGCAGCCTCTAATGTCTCCATGCCAAGATAGATCAAAGAGGCAATAGCATTGGCCTAACTACTATCAGGATAGCAGGTCCCGGTAATACCCCGGGCTCACTCAACAAGGCACAAGTCTTATCCTGGGCAGAAGCACCTCAGACTCGCCGGAATAAACCGACAAGGCAGTGGCGTGATCAATCGGGCACCTTCTCAAACACTACAGATTGGTCTAACAGTGCAAAATGGTTGCTGCCTTCGAGGCAAGGATTGGCAAAGACAGCCCTTTCTTCTCCGCCCCAGTAAGGGTAAGCTTTGGTAAATTCCGAATATAATGACTGGTCTAGCAGGATGATAAGGAAGGTGAAATTATACTTACCTGATCATTTTCTTTCCTTGAATCCTGCTAGACCAGTCAAGATTCTGCCCAGGAAGACAAGGGTGAGGGGGATTGGGGAGACTAAAGAGCATTATGTAAGGTGTGCTCAGCAGCACCCTCCTTCTGCCTATATTCTTTCCTTGTCTTACCTGTTTTGGCTCACTCAGAATAGGTCCTGATACCCCATAGTATGTGTTTCAAGAATAGGACATAAAGGGGATTTCTAGTAGTTGCATTTCTTTGGTAGTAGGCTACTGGTATTGACCCAGGGCCACAGCTTTATAGCCCAGAGTGAGATCTGTCAGCTGTAGAGGAGGGAAATCCCAAATGTAATGACTGGCATAGCAGAATTCAAGGAAAGAAAATTATTGGGTAAGAATAATTTAATCTTTCCCCAGATGCACCACCCCTAAGTAGAGGCGATGATGTCACACTGGGAAAAATGTGTTCTCTGCCTCCTTCTTCCGGTAGGGAGAAACAGCCCACAGGTATTGTCTGGACTGGTATAGCAGGACTAATGGAAAGGAAATTAACAGGTAAGGAAAATTTCTCCATCTCTCCCTGTGTACCCTAGCATCCTACAGGTTCTCTGGCCTCTGCCTTGTCACTTACGTGGAAGGGAGGAGAATTGCTTATAGAATACAGATATTTGGCAGAGACTGCATCAAATATTTTGCAACCTTGAGATAATCTTTGGCAATTTCTTGTATTTGAAGATGATTTTCTTTGCTGAGGCCCTATCCAGGTTTGAGAGGTTTTCAGTACTTGAGCATATAAGATCACTCCCAGAATCTCTCTCCTATTTAGTATATGACCAATAGGTAGAGAAATGTTGCAGGGTATCACAGTATTTTTTGGCTTTGCAGACTATCTCCTCCTTCACCTAGCATCTAGTCATCCATTTCCATTATTACAACCTCTATATCAGTCATTTCTTCAAAACTATTAATATCACCATTGCCTGCTCACTCGCTGTCTCACTGCTTGACTGGTTACAGCTTTTATCAAATAAGGTATTGAAATAGTCAAAATACCCAAAAATCGTAAACAAAGCGAAGAGATTATATTTTGTTTTGTTGTAGTACTTTCTCTTTAACATGACAGCCATCAAAGCATTATTAAATATATATATTTTTTTAACTTTATTCTGATTATACTGCTATATATTGGAAAAGTACACAGGAAGACCTGGGATGGAACAGCTCCCCTATGAGGAAAGGCTGAAGAGGTTAGGGTTGTTCAGCTTGGAGAAGAGACGGCTGAGGGGGGATATGATAGAGGTCTTTAAGATCATGAGAGGTCTTGAACGAGTAGATGTGACTTGGTTATTTACACTTACACTTTCGAATAATAGAAGGACTAGGGGGCATTCCATGAAGTTAGCAAGTAACACATTTAAGACTAATCGGAGAAAATTCTTTTTCACTCAACGCACAATAAAGCTCTGGAATTTGTTGCCAGAGAAGGTAGTTAGTGCAGTTAGTGTAGCTGGGTTCAAAAAAGGTTTGGATAAGTTCTTGAAGGAGAAGTCCATTAATGGCTATTAATCAATTATACTTAGGGAATAGCCACTGCTATTAATTGCATCAGTAGCATGGGTTCTTCTTAGTGTTTGGGTAATTGCCAGGTTCTTGTGGCCTGGTTTTTGGCCTCTGTTGGAAAAAGGATGCTGGGCTTGATGGACCCTTGGTCTGACCCAGCATGGCAATTTCTTATGTTCTTATGTTCTAATGCCTTGTAGTAATTTACTAAATAGTCCTCTTCATAGACTTCGGTGACTTCCTATTTCTTGATGAGGAAGATATGGACTTTTGAAAAGTCCCGAAGATCTGAAAATAGTTTACCTATGGAAATATACATTTTGCCAGTGAGTAAATAGGTGTCTCCCATTTTGTGTCTATGGCGAACCTTCCTTTTTTTGTGTGGTGGTCTAAAGGCATCAGATTTGTAATGAAATTTGAGTCCAGGGATGTTCAACCTCATACTCATTGTGCATTTCACACCAGCAGCCTTCTCATGGTTGATTAGGCAAAACAGGGAGAATCTTTTCAACAAAGTATTTCCATAGCATTTTGTGTGATGTCAGAAGTGGGCGATGACCTCACAGTGTACAAATGAAAGCTTCTCCCTGCTAACATTCCAGGGCTTCCCTTTTCCTTTTTAAACGCAGTACAGTGGTGGAAGCTCTCTGGTGGGCCCGTTCAGAGCTTTCCAATATGGTATAGAAAATCATCTATAAATGGCGTTTAGGCAGCTGTGTAGAAATGCTGCCCTAATATTTATGCCTTTCTTATACCTAGATGAAAGGTAACTTGAGACAGTACAGTTTCTAAAATTGTGTGTGGTTTTTTTTCCCCTTCTCGCATTCATAGAAAGAAGTTCTGGTATGACAGTCCTACACTGGGATCTCAGCTGGTAAGTACTGTAAATTAAAACGTTGATTTCTAGAATCTCCCCACGTGTAGGAGAGGGAAAAGGCGTTACCAAGCTTGGTGGTAAGACCTGGGGGGGGGGGTGGGGCCTGGATGTTGGATTAAGCCAGGGAATTGTAAGAGTTAGAGGATTGTAGTAACAGGGCCATCCTGAGGAGCTTGGGATGAATTGGGACAAGTATCACAGTAGCCCCGCTCCCCTTATTTCATTTCCTGTTGGAGCCTTACGACATGCAGCCTCAGTTTGTGTTCCCGAGACTTATTGTCAGGGAGGAGTTGCTGTGGGCCTGTATGGATTGCAGAGGGTCAGGAGCTACAGCATTAGGTGCCCCTCATCTCCTCTGTTTTCCAATGTCAGGTGGAGACCGGCCCCCTTCCCTACTCCGTCCTGTACTCTCGGGGCTGGAGGGTGGGTGGGGACCCTGCATAGAAACATAATAAATGACGGCAAAAAAACTCCACATTGATCAGTGTAGTCTGCCCAGTTTTGATTTTTTCCACTTTGAATAGATGAGCACATAAATTCCCATATGCAAGATAACACCAGCTCCCCATCCCAATGTCTTTTTTTTCCCCTTTTTATCTCCTTTCCTATCACTGCCCTCAATATCAGTCCTGAACATGCGCTGAAGGGCTGGCCTCCACAACCTCCACTGGCAGGCCATTTCAGGCCTTGTCACCTTCCTCTGTGATTTTTTTTTTTCTTTCCAGGACAAAACTAAAATCCATCATGCAGGCCATCTTCCATATCTATTTAACTAAGTTTCCTAATGATCCACACAGCTATCAAAACTAGAGTGAAGCCAGTGTCCAGAACATCTGGCCTCCCCTTGATCATTGAGGTTTGAAGGAAGACAAGGCCTGGAATACCTTACCAACGGCCAGCACTTGTAACAGATTTTGGACTTGCTTAGGACACATAGGGAGGGTTGTGAAATTAGATAAGACATGGAAAGCTGGTGCTGGTTTAAGTATGACAATGCTGTGTTCATCATCTGCCCGAAGTAACTCAGAACCAGAGAGAGAGAAAACTGGGCAGACTGGATGAGTCATCATTTATTCTAGGTTGAATCGTATATTAAATGTTTGTGTGTGTGTGTGTGTGTATATATATCTGTGCACACATATATTTACAGGTTTCACATTTCCATTGCATAAATATCTTTAAAAACAATCTTTAGCCTTGTTAGCTCACACTTTTCAACCTCAAAACAATAATACCATGGCAAGAAGCAGACTCCTACAGCATTGATCTGTCTTCTTAAAGTCTCTGTTAAAATCTCCATGGAAAGGTTGTGCTTCAGCAGGCAGGCTGTGTCACACCAGGGCGATGTGAATAGAATGAGTGGAGAGCAGCAATGCCTTTGACTCCCGGCTAAAACTAAGTTAGCAGAACATGAGTAGGAGGCAGAATAAGGAGGAGAGGAATGAAAAATGAAAATATTTTGTGGTTCATTTTTAAAGAATGAATCTTCAGGTAATCATTTAGGCGAGCTGTGGGGAAGATGGAAAAATGCAGCAGCATCTGCTTTGTCTCTGCATCTTGTCGGAGGCAGACTACCGGTTACTACTGCCTCAAACTCCCAGTCTCTGGTCATACGCAGGGGAGCAGCCGAGAGAGATGGAGTGGATGTTGCTGTCTGGTATTTCTCTAGACTTCGTTGACTTGACCAGCGCACGCAGATTTTAACTTTACTTGTCTTGTGCTTCAAAATAAAACAAGCAGAAGAAATATTTTGAGTTTTTCATTCACAAACCCTCACCCCCCCCCCCCCCCCCCAAAAGTCTGAGACGCTGAAAATGAAATTTCTGTAGCAAGTCAGGGAAACTGTACCTATAACACCTGTAGCTGCTGTTATCAAAAGTCACGGAGTGACCAGCATGTGTTCCTGGATAACCATAATAGAGATGTGAATCGTGTCCTCGATCGTCTTAACGATCGATTTCGGCTGGGAGGGGGAGGGAATCGTATTGTTGCCGTTTGGGGGGGTAAAATATCGTGAAAAATCGTAAAAAATCGAAAAAAACGTAAAATCGCAAAAACCGGCACATTAAAACCCCCTAAAACCCACCCCCGACCCTTTAAATTAAATCCCCCACCCTCCCGAACCCCCCCCCCCAAATGACTTAAATAACCTGCGGGTCCAGCGGCGGTCCGGAACGGCAGCGGTCCGGAACGGGCTCCTGCTACTGAATCTTGTTGTCTTCGGCCGGCGCCATTTTCCAAAATGGCGCCGAAAAATGGCGGCGGCCATAGACGAACACGATTGGACGGCAGGAGGTCCTTCCGGACCCCCGCTGGACTTTTGGCAAGTCTTGTGGGGGTCAGGAGGCCCCCCCCAAGCTGGCCAAAAGTTCCTGGAGGTCCAGCGGGGGTCAGGGAGCGATTTCCCGCCGCGAATCGTTTTCGTACGGAAAATGGCGCCGGCCATACGCGTATGGCCGGCGCCATTTTCCGTATGGAAAATGGCGCCGGCAGAAGATCGACTGCAGGAGGTCGTTCAGCGAGGCGCCGGAACCCTCGCTGAACGACCTCCTGCAGTCGATCTCCTGCCGGCGCCATTTTCCGTACGAAAACGATTCGCGGCGGGAAATCGCTCCCTGACCCCCGCTGGACCTCCAGGAACTTTTGGCCAGCTTGGGGGGGGCCTCCTGACCCCCACAAGACTTGCCAAAAGTCCAGCGGGGGTCCGGAAGGACCTCCTGCCGTCCAATCGTGTTCGTCTATGGCCGCCGCCATTTTTCGGCGCCATTTTGGAAAATGGTGCCGGCCGAAGACAACAAGATTCAGTAGCAGGAGCCCGTTCCGGACCGCTGCCGTTCCGGACCGCCGCTGGACCCGCAGGTTATTTAAGTCATTTGGGGGGGGGTTCGGGAGGGTGGGGGATTTAATTTAAAGGGTCGGGGGTGGGTTTTAGGGGGTTTTAGTGTGCCGGCTCACGATTCTAACGATTTATAACGATAAATCGTTAGAATCTCTATTGTATTGTGTTCCATAACGGTTTAAGACGATATTAAAATTATCGGACGATAATTTTAATCGTCCTAAAACGATTCACATCCCTAAACCATAATGCTTTAGTGCCATTGGTCTGCGCGTGTTCCCCGTCGTCTGAACATTTCTGGGCCTTGTGTATCCTAACTTTTAGTATAGTGACTCCTGAGAGACGCAAGTTTTAGCAATTTTGAATATGATAAAGCAACCACCTCCTGGTACCTGATAAGAGAAGGTTCCTAAGGCAGGTGTAGCAGATAACAGCCAGCATCCATGAAAGTTGTAGTGCAGTCTACATCGAAAGGCCAGGAGCCATTTTGAAGGTAAAAGGAGTGATTCGGCATATCGAGATTGGGAATGAGCAGGAAGCTCTTCAGAAATTGAGTCGGGTGGTGAAAAACAGATTCACTTCTTCAATAGTACAATTGGCATTGAAGAGTCTGTTCCAGTGTGAGCCGTTTTGTATAAGAGCAGCTGGTTCAGTATTATAATCAATATTGTAATCTTGCTGTATGCTGTATGTCCCCTGATAAAGCCGTTCTGGAGAAACAAGGGACTCTTGTAGGGTGATTACTGAATATGAGAAGGAAAAGGGTAACTGATGATTACGGGGAGGAAAACCATTGACAGCAAAGAGAAGAAGAATACATTATAATGCCGTTGGGTGAATTGAGAGCAACTCACAATTAAAATCGTGGCTAGCTGAAGATAAGGGAAGACCTCAGCATTAGCCATGTTATAAAATATGTATGGAAATTTATTGAAAAGATGTTTCCTTTGATATAAAGCAAATATAAATTGTATGTTCAGCATTGTAAATGGTATATAAGCCATAAGGGTATTTAAGATTTGTACAGACACATGCTTATACAAAGTGCATTCATACAGGTTCGAGAAATTATACAGTAAGGCTGTCTAATGATGAGGATTGTATTGTTTTTAAATAGAATGATTGAATTAAGAGTGTGGATTTGTATAAGGTTGAGTGTTGTTAAGCCATCCAAACACATTTTATGATATGTGGTAAGTAATTCGTGGTGATAAAGTTTGTACACTTTCTTGTATTTGTGTATGGAGAAAGGCTAAACAGATTAGGGCTCTTTTAGCGTGGAAAACAAACAACAGAGGGAGTATGATTGAGATTTATGAACTCATGAGTGGGGTGGAACAGGTAAACAGGGAACAATTATACGGAGGTGTTGGAACTACTGCCCCATTCATACATTTAGCCTCTGTGGACTGAGGTCCCGCGGCGTGTTTTGCACAAGTTGTTTTATTTGCTTATTCTGTTATTTTTTTTACCTCTGGTGGAATTTTCTCCCTTCCTGAATTGTAGAAATGTAGAATGTTGGCCAAATGCTACACTCTTTCCATATTGTGCCAGCAGACAGACCTGCAGACTTTTACCACTCTTTCCACCCTGGTTGTGCCTGCTCCTTCAGCCTATTGCCTTTTCTCAGATATTGATGTGGAAGGGTTTTCATTTCACTTCTGCTTTAGTGCCAGGAGGTTCTGTTCACAGATCTGCACAGCCTTTGGCGTAGGCAGGCTCTGCCATACCTTATCCAACCACATCATTGTTCTAGTATCCAAAGGGGGGGAGGAGGAAAGGGCAAAATATAAATTGCACAGGTGGGAGGGGGTGTTATGTGGATTCTGTTAATTTTCCGGGCCTGTGCACCCTTGAGGTTACGTGTGGGCTTCTCTTTCTCTAAAGATGTCCAAGCCGTCCAGCTTGGCCGGAAAACTGAAGATTTCACCACCAAAAATGAGACGGGAGGACAGCATACGCATGCGGGCCTTGAACGTTATCCTATACAGGGCGGCAACTGACCTGCTGAACACTGCCGAAGTCAGTCTGGAGCTGTACGACCTCCAGGTGGAGCTTTCCAAGGTAAGGAGAGCAGCTGTAGCGCACTTTTCAGCCACGTCCGCAGATCTCAAGACAGCAAGCCTAGGGCAGAGTGCTGCTGCTGCTTGCGTCATCACGGTAGAAGCAGGCTTTGGAGTTTGTATGACTTTTATCTGATGAACGTTTCAGTGCTCGGGAAAACTTCAGAGAAGCACTGCATGGAGAAATACTTTAGAAAGGCCATTCAGGCATAAAAGTCACACTACAAATATGAGTGCTTTCAGACTGCATATGTCCACTTTGACTTTCAGATCATAGCTGCATTGTTTATTAGTTTGTTTCTGCAGAGTGAACATGCAACACAAAGCTGAGGATGTGTGTTCCCCCCAAATGTCATCAGACAGCAGCATAGTTCTACGATATTAGAATGTGATCACGCATGAATATTTCTATATTCTTCATGAAGACTGAGTGCATATAAAAGATTTTTTTTTTTTAACCAGTAAACTTTTCAGGTATCCTTAGCAGTTCATCATGTTGGCCCAGAGGCAAGCACTGTGCGCTGCCGAGGGGAGGGCACATCTCAGGTCAGCTTCCGTTCCCCTGGGCGGGCAGGGGTCGAGGTTGGGGATGCCGCTGAGGCACAGCCTTCACAGCATCCCCGGGGCGAGGGAGTCTCTGTCATTGCATGACGGTGATGCTTCCCGGGCCGGGGCTGTCGCTGTAACGGCTGGGCCAGGAAAAGGGAGGGAGAGGTAACAACTAACAGAGTAAAAGTCATCACGTGGCCACACATTGAAAACTGAAAGGTTTGTATTTTACAGGGCGACTTGTACCATGCAGCTGCTAAAACTGTGTATCCGCACTGCCTGGAAGTTGGTGGATGGAGATCATGTGGCTCCAGGCACGCCATGCTTTTGATTTAAGTACCTGCAGCAGTGAATTCTGCCGGGGTCTGCACAGGCCGCTCCGTGGTCCTGTGCTGCTGCTGCTGTAGATGAGGACAGGCACGGGGGGAGTTGTGGGGAAGGAGGTAGTAGGAGGGGCTTCCCACCTCTTTTCCTGCAGGCTAGATGGAAAAAAAAAACATGCACCCTCTATCATTTAGGGGACAATTTTCATACTAGGGGTGGAGCTGCCAAATCCATGGGCATTTTTTTTAACACACCAGAGTTGTAAAGTTGCAGCAGTTTTCAAAGCAAAAAGTATGCGTGCGCTTCTACTTTGAAGGCACCTGATTTTCTTTTTAATTCCACCTTGCATATATATTTCTTAGAAGCACCTCACTTTTGATCTTCTGTTTTTCTTTGATTTGGAGTCTGGCTGCTTGCTGACCTCTAGCCTGTGACTCTTAACCTCTTCCTTAGGTGGCACTAACGGCGCGGCTCTCATCTTTCTTGCAGGTGTTGCTTGCGCCCGACTTCTCAGCCTGCCGCCTCTACTGGAGGACCACAGGCAATGCAGAGAGGGACGAGCACATGGAGAAAGTCTTAAAGAAAAACGCTCCTCGTATTAGGTATTGCTTGTTGCCTCTTAAGTTTAAGCATCTCTGCCTGAATCACACAGGCGAGAACCAACTTTTTTATTCTTTTTAACAAGTCCTGTCCTTTAAATAAGTTTATATTGAGGCAGCCAAAATACTGCAGCAATTTTTTTTTCTTTTTTGGTTTGTTTGTTTGTTTTTAAATGCCATGAATTCATTGTGGGTTTCCTGTCAAGGTAGTAGAAGTAGATAATCCCAAAAATTTAATCAATATATATACACAAAGCTATATGTCCGAAACAATTTTAGGACTTCATACCAGATGCAAGCAATGCACGCTATACAAGCACTGTTCCCTCTAACTGTGCACAACTTTTCTTGTGGCCGCGCACAGCTTTTACCCCACCCCCCCCCATGTGGCGCCCATTCCAGCATGGCCCAAAGAAAAGAAGAGGCCCCAAATCTCCCAGTACTCCTCCTCCTTCCTGCCCGCGCAGCCCCAGAAGTAAAAAGTTGCCAGAGCAACGCAAGGCAGAAAGGAGGAGGAGCGTCAGCTTATGTGCAGAAAAAGAGCACTATCTGTGGCAAGGCCACTGTGGATCCCATCTCGCAGCAGCCCAAGAAGAGGAGGCCCAGAGGAGAGAGGGAGGCTGAGGCCCTGAAGAGAGAGAGAAATTTGAAAGACTGTGTGTGTGAGAGACATGAGAGTGAGAGCCTATGTGTGTGAGTGAGACAGCATGTGAGAGAGAGCTGGAGTGTATGTATGAGAGAAACACAGCATATGAAAGTGAGAGCCGTGTGTGTGAGAAACATCATGTGAGAGTGGGGGCCAGCGTGTATGTGTGTTTGTGTATGTGAGAGAATGAGCATGCAAGAGCCTGTTTGTATGAGAGAGCCTATGTGTGAGACAGCATGTGAGAATGGGAGCCTGATAGCCAGGGTGGGCAAATATGCAAGTGGATATCTCAGCCAGCAGCAGTTGGACCTGGGAAAATGGGAATTATTGCCAGAAGCAATGGAGCTAATTCAGGCCAGGTGGGGAATTCCTCAGTGGGATCTCATAGTGACAAGGAAGAATGCCAAGGCTAGCAGTCGAGAGTGTAGCTTAGAAGGCATCAAAGTGTTGGTTCTTCTGTGGCCGGTGAAAGTTCTGTTATATACTAGTGGCACCAGAGGGGCCGCGTTGACACTGATTTGCAGACTTTGTAAATCTCAGTCAGTCCGCTGAAGTTAGGTCATCTTCAAGGGCTGATCCTGCAGGGTCCAATCTTTTCAGATCAAGACCGATCACATTTTGTCTTGTGGCCTGACCTTTGATAGGAGGTGGTTGTGATTGAAGGGTACTTAGAAGCAGTTATTACTGCCTTACTTCAGGCCAGATGACCATGCACTTCCTGGCTTTATGTCGGGGTGTGGAAGGTGTTTGGGCCTTTCTGCAGAAAGGGCTTGTGAAGGGTTGGCATATAACTCTCTTTGTATTCAGATGGCAGTCTGAGGCTGTTTTTGTCAAGGTAAGGTGAATGGAGTTTCTTGGGTGGTCCATCCAGATGTGGTTTTCTGACGGGATCTAAGCGTTTACAACCTCCTTTTAGTTGGGTATACCCCTCTTGAACCCTTTATTTGGTGCTTAAGGCTCTTTATAGATCACCTTTGAGCCTTTACGGGGGTCGTCACTGAAGGATCTTTCTCTGAATGTGGTGTTTCTAGTGGTTATCTGTCTTGCCAGGCGAATTTTGGAATTTCAGGCCTTGTCACGTAGGGACCCCTTTCTTCAAATTTCAGTGAATGGGGTTTCGTGGCAGACTATTCCATCATTTTTGCTGAAGGCCGATATTTGTCGTTCTGAGTCAGCCAGTTGAACTTATTGCATTCTGGCATCTGGATGCGGCAGACCAGAGAGTTACATTTGTTGGATGTCTGTTGGTGTTTACTTCAGTGTCTGAAGGTTACCAATGGATTTCAAAGGTCTGTTCTCCTTTTTGTGCTGTTCAGTGGAGCAAAGAAGGGGGGTGCAAGGCTTTGAAAGTTACGATTGCGCGATAGCTGAAAGAGGCCCTAATTTTGTATTATATTTGAAAGGGAAGGGCGTGTCCTGAAGGGACCAGCATGTAGGCAGCTTTCTCGGAAGAGTGTTAGTTGGTTTCTCTGCAGGACATCTGCAGTGCAGTGACTTGGTCATCGCTTCACGCTTTCACCAGACATTACCAAATAGATGTTCGGGTGCCCGATGAGGTGCTGTTTGGGGAGCCTGTGTTGCAAATTGGTCTTTCAGGTTCCCTCCAGGTTTAGGGCAGCTTGGGTCCATTCCACTTGTCTGGACTGATCTGGGGTATGAACAGGAAAGGAAAATTGGTTCTTACCTGCTAATTTTCATTCCAGGAATACCACAGAGTAGTCCAGAGCCCCCATCCTGTTGAAAGACCGATATCTCAACTGTGTATCATGGAGAAGACTGAAAAGGGGTTTCAATCCCTGCTGTGGTCATATAAGGGCTTTTGTTGAAGGGCTCTACTTTTATTCCCCTGCTCACGTAGAAGAGGGAGTTAGGTTAGCTTTTGAATTTGTCTGTACCTTGGCTCGGGTACAGGTCAATACTGAGGGACTGCACGTGGCACTCTAGCTTACGTAGCAGTTTCAGAAAGGTTTTTGTTCTTTGCCTCCATCTGCTGATAGGGATGCAAAACCCCACTTGTCTGGACTGATCTGTGGTAGTCCAGGAATGAAAATTAGCAGGTAAGAACACATTTTCCTTTACATATTTGTGTCTTCTTTTTTTTCAGTATTCCACAGTTCAGAGTCTGGTTTCTCAGGCTTTCCAATTTATTTTTGACTGCATGTTTCTGTTTCTAATTTGTAGTCTCTTATTCTGTATTAGGTAAAAGTCTGTCTGTGTTCTGCATGTGTAACTGCGGTGCAGTATTTCTGCTAGCATGTAGTTCCCTCTACGTACCCGGATCAGTCCAGACTCCTGGATTTATGCATCCCTGCCAGTAGATGGAGACAGAGAAAGTTTCACTGACACTGCTTCATAATCCCTGGTGCCACCTGCAGTTCCTCAGCATTCCTCTGTCTCCAGCAGATGGTGGCTTGGGCATAAATCTGCAGTTGTGCAGTCTGGCGAATTTCTGTTTTTTTCTTGTGAGCCTTTCCTCCCAGGGGTGTTTGGATCCTGGCGGATCCTTCCTTGTTTGGTTGAGGTGGACAAGCTGGAGGTCGGTGACCTTTTAGTATGCTTGCTCCATTAGCTCATGGGGTGTAAATCTGGTGGTCCAGATCCCTCCCCTTCACAAGGCTGTTTAGGCAGCTGTAGGCTCAGGGTGGCTGGTAATTTTTTTTTCTTTTGATTAGCTTGCCTTTGTTCCTTTATAATTCTGGTTTCATTCTTTCTCTCCTTATTTTTTTGCTTTTTTGCTGAACCTGAGCGTGGACAGCTCTGTGTTCCCTGCTGAGGAGAGGCTGACCAGTGTTGTAAAGTTGTTTTGAAAAAAAAAATAAGGCTGTCACGCGGGCGGCTCTCTCCCTCCCATCCCTGCTAGTAGCGGGTGGATAGGCTCCTTTTGTTGCTCCTGTTCACAGATTTGCTCGGGGCTCGGCAGGGGGATTTTCCCGCCGGTGGAAGCATGTTTCGTGGCTCAGTTTGCTGCGCGTGTGGCGCAGTGTTGGCTCGGCTGAGCCACTTAAGTTTATGTGCAGTCTGCATTTCAGGGGAAGAGGGGCCTTTGGAGCCCCTGGTGACCGTAAGAGGTAGGAAACGTCGTTCAGGCTCTCCCCCCGAGGAGTCTTTTGAAGTGCCAAAGTATGGACCGTGGCAGGCCTCCGACTTCCTCTGACACGGGAACAGCGGCCATTTTGGCAGCCCCGGCAGTGCTGTCTGTTCAGATGGAAGAAGGGGGAGATTTGCCTCTGCGTCTTTCTCTGGCCCATCTGTCCACGGTAGAAGGGCGGGGGGGGCAGATGAGGAAGTTTGCTTAGATCTGCCCGTGCCTGCATCCGCTGGTGCTGCACCCTCACAGTTCCCAAAGGCTCCCCGCGCTCTCTCTGGATTTTGTTCTCCTGCTGCATGAAGCTTATTTAGCTCAACAAGCAGGTCTGGGTAGCCAGTCTCACCCTCTAGGGGGTCTGGGCGGCACTCCTGGGCCTGAGCAAGTCCCATGGTAAGAAGCCTCCACTGGGACAGCATTTGCGGCGACCTGGGTTTGCCGGTGAGGACTCCGATGACCCGGTTGGGTCACAGGAGGACCTCGGGGCACAGGAGACCTTGTTGTCGCGGGACCAGGTTATTGATTAGGATGATGCCGACTTGTCTCAGGGAGATGATCTAGATAATATTCCAGTCTCGGAGGGCGATGACCCCAGAGTGCTCCGCTTGTTCTGGAAAGAGGAGTTAGGCCCTTTGATTCCTCAGCTCTTGGAGGAACTTGGGCTGAAAGTCCCACAGGAAGACTTGGATATGGAAGGAGCGGATCCGGTTCTGGATGGGCTTCGGGCTCCCCCGATGGCTTTTCCCTATCATAAATGTTGTGTGACTAAGAATGCTTGTGAATGCTGAATATTGAAGCACTGTCCCTAAAGAGCGCTGAGGAAAGCCTTGACCGCTCACGTGTTGTGCCACGTAGCGTTATGAAGACTGGCACACTTTAAAATTGCATGGGTCGGCAAGTTTTTTTGTCTTGTCTATAACTCTTTGCATTTAAAGCTGTTTCTGTTGAAATTGTAACCCAGATAGAACGATTTTATTACATAATATGGGCTATAAGAATTTTAAATGAATAGAAATAAATGTGTTGAATAGACTGAATATCTACAGAAATGGTAAATCTTTCTCACTCTGAAATCCATGTTACTTAGGGTGGGCGAAACATTTGGAATCCACCCAGTAGAAGGGAGATTTGCTTTTTTTTTCTGGCCAGTATAGTCTGTTCTTCTCTGCCAAATTGTTACTAATTTTAAGTTTACCCCCCCCCCCCCCCCCCCAAGAAAACTAGTTGAATCAACACAAGTCTGAAAGGTGGGAGCGGTAATGTTCTGTTGTCGTGAAGGCATCAGCTCTCCTTACAGGTTCAGGAAACATTCTTGGCATGACAGTTTGTACATGTGTTCCCAATATAATCCATCAAATGGTTAAAAAAAAAAATCAAAGGAAAAACAAATGACAAAGGACAAAAAGGATGATAAAGAGATTCCCCTCTTACCTTCACATCCAACTCATTGCACATGAGCCACAGTAGGTGGAAGTATCAGAAGAGGGGGAGGGGGGGGGGCTCTGGAAAAGGTCAGGATTGCTTGCTCCAACAGGAAAAATGCTCCTGTCAGACACCCATGAATTCTGCCACACACCTCCTCACTGGCTTGGGAGGGAATGTTTGATTTTACCTCCTGCGACGGAGCACTGCTCACTAATGGTGCACTGCGCTTTGCAGGTATCTTCTGATGAGCCGTCAGGTCATGGGAGGCATCCCCCAAGTCGTGTTTGTGAGAGACAAAGAAGATGCTGCCGTAACAGAGGTAAGCCGCTGCAATCGCCAGAGAACTGGACAGACCAGAAATCCGAGGCCAGTAGGAGTCTGCCATGTTTAGTGCACTTTGTATCACCAGTCACTGTAAACACCATGAGAAGATGGCAACATTAGCACCGGGCATTAATCAAGCGTGCAAGCTCACAGAATCTAGCTGCTGAACTGGAGATTACTTTTTTTTAAGTAAACATTGAAAATAAATTATTCTATTTTCTAATAGCAATTATATCTGAGGCAATAGGTATTATAATTGCTCTCATGTTAATGTGCACCCTCATCTTCCACATGGTCTATCAGCACAGTGATACTGCTGTGGGATCCATCACTTCATTCAAATTGTGCATTTATTTTTCAGGGTGTGTACTTTTTGCCTTATAAAGAAATCTGTAGCCTCTGTGTACCATGGATTGTTTCAGGCATACATGTGGCAGGTATTAATACTCAGCTATACTGCTAAGCCATTGTTTAAATTCTTTAATCTTCTTCTGTTAAATTATCCCCAGAAGCAGTAATGTCAAAAAGAGACCTTGCACTAACTGCATTCGATTGGCCTATGGTGGCCAATTGTCTGTGATGTCACAAATAGCAAACATTACACGAGCCAGTCAGATCTTATTCCACATGAGGTAATTTATGACACTGTTCTGAACATGGCTGCTCTCAGGACCTCAGGGGAGCTCTAGGCAATTTAGCTTAAAGTATTAAAAATGTTACTGCCAAGTTGTCACTTTTGATATATTGTACAGTATACCATGATTCTTCTAGGACAAGCAGGATGGTAGTCCTCACATGTGGGTGACATCATCAAATGGAGCCCGGCACAGAAAACTGTGCCGGGCACACTGATCATGTCCAGCATGCCACTATCCACACATCCACATGGGGTCCCTCTTCAGTCTCTTTTTTTTCTGTAAAGTAATTGCCTCACCGTAGTTCAGCTCTGCTCTTTCGTTTATTTTTCAAAGTTCTTCCGTTGTTTTTTGGCGGCCTTCGCACCAGGTCCATCTTCTACCGTTGGTGTCTTCCTGTGGCGCGGTAGGTTAAAATTTTTCCCTCTGTGGTTGATTCCCGGCATATTGCTCCCTGGTGGCCACTGGCCATCGACCACTTGCCAGCTGTTTTTCATGGTGTCTTCCCGTTTTCGACGATGCCCCCACTGCCCGCAGACCATGTCCATCACTGATCCACATGAGGTTTGTATTCTCTGCCTGAGGGCGTCGCGGGGCGTCGCACAACATCCGGGGATGCGCTCTCTGCTATCAAATGACCCCCAAAGGCCGTCACACCAGGCTGGATAAGATTGAAAAGCTCTTTGTGCTCAAAAAGTCTGACCCATCTATTCCGGCATCGGGGGCGTCGACTCCGGGAAGCCGCAAAGAGCCGCTAGATGCACCATCCCTCTCTATTCCTCCGTCGGGACCCTCTCGAGAGAGAGGGGCCAGGGATAGGCCTTCTCCAATATCTTCGTTTTCCAAGGCTGCAGCAATTGGAGCATGCCAGATGAACTGGCTGAGAGCAGTATATATAAAGACCTATGTGAAAAGTTGGCTGATGTCCCATGTTTGGGGCACAAGCTGAGAAAACCATTGTCCACATCAAGAAGCATCATGCAACTATTCAGCCCTTATCAATGGGGGTAAAACCACCTTCTTCATCCAGACTTCCTTCCTTATAAGCATTCCTTCTTCCAGAGATGCACCTTTCACCAATCCCAGTGGTATTGCGCTATACCTGAGCTTCTGCAGCAGCAGCTTCCAGCTCATGCACATCAGTGTGAGAAATGTCATCCTAAGTGCTACAGCAGGCACAGACCAAAACTGGTCCTAGTTTTTGATGAATCTTGTGATCCTGAGAACTGAACCCCTCTGGTAGGGGGACAAATTCACCTGTTCCTCAAAGAGTGGTGGAAGATCACCAAAGACTGTTGGGTCCTCAAAGTTGTGGAATCTGGGTACCATTTGCGCTTCTCCCATCTCCCGGCACTACATCAGTGCTTAGCCTTCAATTCAGATTTGTTTCACTGACCCAGCTTGGCCTCAAGGTGGTATTACTTCTCAACCAGTGGGCAGTAAAACCTGCCCCTCCCATGGTGTTCTGTTCCCGCTATTTCCTTATCCCCAAGAAGTCAGGAAGATTAAGACTCATTCTGGATTTACAAAGTCTGAACAAGATTATGTTATGGGAGAAGTTCAAATTAAACTCCCTCCATACCATTCTGCCCTCCATCCAGATGGGAGACTGAGTGTACACCTTATATATGAAAGATGTATATACTCACAAGCTCACTCATCAGTCTCAATGGAAATATCTCAGATTCATGGTGGATTTATCTCACTACCAATACAAGGTGGTTCTCTTTGGGCTCTCACTGGCCCCAGGGGTCTTCATGAAATGCCTAGTGGTAGCAGTAGCACACCTTCATCGCCAGGGGTTTTGTGTTTTTCCTTACTTGGATGATTGGCTAGTGACAAGACCTTCCCAAGCAGAAGAATTGGACTCTTTGCAGATGAAAATCTGACCTGTTAAGTCACTATGGTTCATAGTCTACTTCACCAAGTCGAACCTGGTTCTTACCCAGAGAATCATGTTCATAAGATTCACTGGAGGAGAAAGCATTGCTTCCATTAGATTAAACGTCCTGTCTTCGAGCATTAGTTCAGAACTTACAACAGGATAAAGTCCCAGCCCAAGCAGCAGTGGTATTTATGGTCTCCTTGATGTTTCTCAATATGAGATTTCTACAGTGGGGCCTCTGTTCACAGAGGATTTCAGTTGCTCCAGCCCCGTCACACTCCATGGAGGTGTTCAATGCTGATCCCCAAAGGGGAGGAGTAGCAATTGATAATACTCCGTAGGCGGAGTTATCAATCTGTAGTGGGATGGTTCCCCACAAAGAGACAGTATGTTATGGTACATTTCTTGTAGTGGGGGAAGAGCACCCAATATAAGTTGGTGAATCCCTGGGCCGATGGCGCCCCCAAGAGGATACTCTGAGAGGGACCACCGGCTAGGCTGGAGTATGGAGACAAACACAGATAGTTCTTTATTGGACAGGAAGTAGAACCACCAGAGGTGGCAGTACTGAGTTGATGTTACCGGCAGGGCTGAAGTCCCTCAGATACTGAAACTGCGATCTTTGGGTTGCTGAGCTGTAGAGAGAGACTATAGATATTGAGTAGGCCTGATATGCTGGATACATAACCAGTAGTAGATGATACACTCACAATTGTAGATATCTTGTAATGGCTTCAGTGCAACAGAGAGTCTTCAGTATATTCAGGAACAGGAGCCATAGGTGAGTACTGGTTCCTATATGCAGTCTGGAATAAGAACTCACAATATCTGTGTATGAGGTGGTTTCTGTAATAGAAGAGAGTCTTTGGAAGGTTTTAGGAACATAGGCCCTCGTGGAGCGAGTGTCGGTTTCTATCTGCAATCTGTAATAGTACTTCACAAGATATAGGTATGCGATAGCTTCTGAGAAAGAAGAGAGTCTGTGAAGGGTTCTAGGAACATGGGCCCTAGTGGAGCGAGTACCGGTTCCTATCTGCAATATGAAATAGTAATGTACCAGATATAGGTATGCGATAGCTTCTGAGATAGAAGAGAGTCTGTGAAGGGTTCTAGGAACATGGGCCCTCGTGGAGCGAGTACCGGTTCCTATCTGCAATCTGCAATGACAACTCACGATCTCCGTACCTACGATAACGTCTTAGACAGAAGGGAGTCTTCAGAGATTAGGAACATAGGACCTCATAGAGCAATTACCGATTCCTATCTGTAATAGAACTCACAGTGTTCACGTCTGTGATCGCTTCCAGGCATTAAGGAGTCTTCTGAGCATTCAGGGACGTAGGCCCTCAAGGAGCGAGTACCGGATCCCATCTTAGCAGTCTGAAATCAAGAAGAGAGAGCAGGGCCCCCGAGGAGCGGGTACCCCTTGGTAAGTTTGTGAAGGCAGAGAAGCAAAGAAAGATTTCCCCCTGCTAACTAACCTAGTAGCAAACAAAGACCTTTTAAGTTGGAAGCAGATGACATCACTATGGGGGGACGCCCCTGAGGTTCGCGCCCTTGCCGGTACAAACTCTGGAGCACGTGCGCATCCTTACGTCATCAAGAACATGGCGGATCTGCAGCATCAGGCCAGCCCGGGGAGAAGCCGCGGCAGCATCTGTCCGTTAGAGCCGAAGGGAGTCACCATAAAGGTAGAGAGGATGGAGCGAGGGCGAGAACAGGCACGAATGCAACAGGAGGCTACTGAATAGATGAAAACATCTCTTCTGTGGTGGCAAGAATCACAGATCCTGGAAATACTGGTAGGTGCTCCCCTTCGAACTCTTCCTCTTTAGGTAATATTGGTGATGGAGGGGTGGGGGAGGGGCATGCACAAGGGCGCTTTCTGAACTCAAGAGGTCTGGTCGGCAACAAAGTCTTTTTCAGATTGTAATGGTCAGTAGGGGGTCACATTAGGTATTTTTTATATAGAAATATAATAGATTTTTACATAGGATTTAAAGAATTTGAAACTTCATTTAAAACAATTTGTATGTTTTCTTTCTGTTGTGCTTCATGCCGCTTCTATGTAACCACAAGCTTCCTGTCTCACTGAGTGCAGCAGAAACTTACAAAACCATAAATGAATGGGTGGGGGGAGAACACATGAGGCAGATGATGTTTCAGAAATATCATACCCAAGTAAACAGGATGTGAGTTGAATAGTAGGAGACGCTAACTTACGACTCGAAAACAGCTCAGCACACAGTCTGGAAAGTACCATAACTGAAAAGTTCATGATAACCAAACAAGGTCTGGCACTGAAGTGAGCCAATGGGAGCTTGACAATGTATTCTAGCATAGGCATCCCCTGGAGTCAGATGAGCCAGACATGTATCCAGAAGGTATGGCCATAAGATAGCATGAACTGGCCAGAGCTGCCTAGCAATTAAAAAAGTAGCCAATCATGAACTAGATATGAATGATGACAAGCCAAGCTGTGCCCATGATAACCATAAGACCACCAGCACGGCAGCTCAAACCAGGAAGAAGACCAGAAAGACTGCAACAGGAAGTGCTAAGAACCAAAGACATCACAGAGGGTCCCAGCAGCACAGAGGCAATCTTAGAGGGGGTTGGATCTTACTGTTTAGGACTATCTGATCAGCTTCACAGGGTAAGCAATGAATGTGGTAAATTTGTATAATAAACCTTACATGATTCCATTATTATTTCCCAAGGGTCTGGGATTGGGAGGGACAGTCTTCTAGGGCCCCAGCTTACAAGACAGCCTCTTAGAGCTAAAAGCCATTTGCCCTGCATTGAGAGTGTTCTCACATTTCCTTCAAGGAAAGGGAATTCTAATCCAAACTAACAAGCAAATAGCAATGTTTTATGTAAACAAACAAGGCGGGGCACAGCGCCCTGGACCCTCTGCTAGGAGTCTCAAAAGATTTGGGAGTGGTCTTGCAATCGTAGAGCTTTTCTCCAAGTAATTGATCTTCTTGGAATCTCCAACCCACTAGTAGATAGTCTCAGCATGGCTTTTCATCTCCATGAGTAGTCCCTGAACCCAGAGTATGGCAGATAGATTATTCAACCTCTGAGGTCCTCTGTTTGCATTAGAAGACAACAAGAAAGCCAGCAAATTTTGCTCCTTTCTTCAAAGCAAGTTTAGATCCACTCTGAATGCTTTTCTGCTCAACTGGGATGCCGATCTGCTGTATAGCTTTCCGCCACTTCTGTTGATAGTGAGGATGGTGCAGAAGGACGTTCTCAACGACCCAGGCTCATCTTATTCTCATTGCTCCAGCTTGACCCAGGAAGTATGGTTCTCTTACCTCATCAAATTTAGGCCATCCACAGATACCTCTGGGATCTAATCTGGCTCTATTAATTCAGGAGGAGGGTCATCTATGTCTATCTCCCCTTCCTCAATTTGACAGCATGGATGTTGAGCACTTGGTAGTCTCCTCGTTGTCACTGTCTGAGCAGGTGGAGGACATCATGGTTTCCGCCAAGAAGCCATCTACCAGACAAAAACAGTTTCAAATGGAAATGTTTTTCTGCTTGATGTCAGGCCAAGATCCTTGAACCATATGCCTGTGCTCCGAAAGATCCGCTGTAGTACTTGTTCTCCCTCTCCTTTTCAGGCCTCAGAATGTCATCAGCCAAAGTGCATCTTGGTGCCATTGCTACTTACCATTCTCAAGTGAATGAAAAGCCAATCTCCATCCATCCTCTGATATCGAAGTTCATGAAGAGTTTGTGGCATAAAAGACCTTCAGTTGCAAAGCTGCCAGTGCTTTAGGATCCCTGTCATCTTGGCACAACCAATGAACCCTCCTTTAGAGCTTTTGGAGTCATCTTCTGTAAAGTTTCTTACCTGGAAGGTGGTATTTCTAATCTCCATCGCTTCAGCTAGTAGAGTCAGCAAGCTACAAGCACTGGTTTATTACTCTCTGACTTTACAGTTTTTCCACAACAATGGTGCTCCACACTCATCCCAAGTTTCTGCCGAAAGTGGTTTCAGTATTTCATTTCAATCAAGCCATTGTTTTGCAAACATTCTCTCCAAAACCTCATGCACATAAAGAGGAGAAGGTCCTCTATTCACTGGGCTTTGGCCTGTTATCTGAAGAGAACTCGACCACATTGTTGGGCTTCTCAGTTTTTCGACTCGTACAATCCTTATAGACTGGGAATAGCTATTACCAAATGCACATTGTCCAATTGGTTAACAGACTGTATTGCACATGACTGTGCTTTGGCTGGCCTCCAGATAACAGGCTCTGTAATTAAGAATGAGCCATGGCTACCAGTGGCTCACCAAAGAGCCATGTTCCTTGACAACATCTGCAAAGCTGAAACCTGGTCATTAGTTCACATCTTCATGTTCCATTACTGTCTGGACAATCTATCAAGAAGTGACAGTAACCTTGGCCAAGCATTTTTGTGCAACCTCTTTACCCTGTAGTCCACTCTCCACAGATAGTCCAGGTTGCTTTTTCAGTAAGTGTTCTGCAGCCCTCAGCTTGGGATTCCCCACATGTTATGACTAAGTCAGTCCTGCTTGATGGAAAAAGCAAGTTAGCTTACCATAAACTGGGTTCTCCATAGACAGCAAGATGAATTAGCCATACTTAATATCCGCCTGCCTTCCTGGACCAACAACTACCTAGCTAAAACTAAGCCCTCTGATCAACTGGGGGCTCACAAGGCGGCATGCATGCATGGGAATTCTCACACATGCTCAGTAGTGAAAACTCTACTGAGCTAGAAAGATGGGTCTGTTTGGTTCTGTCGATTGACATTTCCCACTTGTTGAGGCTAATTCACCCTGTTTATGGTAAGCAAATTTGCTTTCTGGTTTCCAGATTTCTCCTTAGCCATGCTCTGGACAAAGCAAAGTTCTCCTGGAAAAGGATGGGAATTAGGACAGGCTACATGAGCCGTTACTGTCATTTTAAAGGGGGTATATACCAACATGTTTCCAACTTATGCTGTGGAAAATGGCTGTAAGATATGTGATTTGGAACCAGAATAATGCTCCCAGAAATAAGTGACTCTGCTTTCTTGTACAATTTTGTATCCTCTGTCCCTTTTTTTTGCCTGGCAGTTTCCTCGGGCTTCCAGCTGAATGAAACTCAGCCTCTGTTGGACTATGCGCCGTGAGTCTTCATTCACAGCAACCTGGCATGTGTTCTTCTGTTTTTATGTCCTACTTTGGATTCACTTAGCCCGGTCATTGTAGTGGATGGTCCTTAGTCAAGGATGTATTATCGCTTTGAAATTTTCCATAGGCACAAGGTACCTACAGATGTTGCACCTGCTGCTTATGCAGCTACTTTTTTTTTTTATGGAAAGTAACACACATAGATTTTAAAATATTATCTTATATGCATTATTTTCCTCCCCAACCTAAACTTGTCCCCATCTCTAAAATGCAGCTAAATGTGCACCCGGTGTGGAACAGTGCATCTACTTTTGGCTGTACCGAGGGTGGGCAGTTCTCAGACAGATGATTTATGTGCCTAAATAACTATTTACCTGCCTAAATGGCCTTCGAAAATTGCCCTTTGCGGGGGCTGGTAATTTTGTATAGGCACATAAGCTTTTAAAGCAGACTTGGGTGCATACATCTGTTTTGAAAACTACCCCACATACAATTTTACCTGCTCATCATTTTGCATTACTTTGCACACAGAAGTCCCTTTGAAAATTACCCTCCGTATGTTGACAACCCATAGAAACATATATGAAAAAAAGACCAAAATGCCTTCAGTATCTGAATGTAATCTGCTTTTGAAGTATCTGAAAGGCGGAATATAAATCAGACATGAATATACATACAAGGAAGCATTTGGCTGTATCTAAATAAAGCTACGAGCAGGGAGATAGGAGCATACTGTGAGGCTCTGTATAGTCTGGCTTTTATAGTTTCGTATTATTCACTGTCCAATCTGTTTCTATCACCCAAGTGTTTAGTGGAAATGTGATACCATAAATCTAATGTGCTGAGATTTAGGTTTTCTAACTGCAAAAATCATCCCTGTGCAAATATTCCCAGATATTGTACAAATAATGCAAAAATCACACAAATCTCTGGGTTGTCTTGTAAAACAGTGTTTGTATTTCCCTCCATGCAGCAGATTAGATAATAAAATGAAGTCCTGTGTGCTGGATACCTTGATGCGTCATCATAACCTTTTAATTTGTGACAGGAATATCAAATGAATTCCTGTGCAGGGAATTTCCTTACGACGTCTCTGGATTATCTGACATTAAAATCAGATAACATGTCACAAGTTTAGGTAAAAGGAGCAGAATTCTGCACCTTTTAGGGATAGATAATGAGATTTTTATTGTTGCAGAATAAAATATACAGTTGTTTTATATACGATAGATATTGTCCCATGTTTCTGGTTTAACAAAATAAATCACTTTTGTTGCATAGGGTTATAGAAACCTCAGCATTTAACTCAGTTTATTTGCACCTGCCAAATGCATTGCCAATTAAACTTCCCCATTTTAAAGTAGTAATTTAGCCAGTTATCTCATCTTCCTCAGCAGTCGGCTCACCCTGGAGAATCAGGGTCCTATCTCAGCATGGAGAGCAGCCCAACTGGATCTCCGGTGGGCAAATGTTAGGTTACCATCATAGTTTCAGGCTGGCAGGACCCAGAACGTAGAGACGCCTCTGTAAGTTATGCAGGCAAGGATGGGGCGAAGATGGCTTGGCTTGCCTGGGGGCTTAGGCAAGGATGTGATTGGCAAGGGTTCCACAGTTAATGGAGCAGGGCTGGACTGGGCTGGGCTGAGCCTGAGAGCCAAGTCTCAAAGCTTAGCTTGAGTTTCAAGAAAAGTCTCTGGTGTGACGTTTGCATGAACGGCAGCAAGTGGGATGGCATGGTGCGGCAGTGCAGTCCGGCAATCTGTAAGTCCAAAGTTTTTCTTCTCTCCAAGCTTCTCTCCAAGATCCAAAAGTTGATCTTGATTGTATGTTGTCACAGCCCATTGGCATGGGCCTGATAGGCTTCCAATAGGACTTTGTCTTAGCTGGTACTTATATGCATATTCTCATGAAGATGTTGGCACGAGTTGGAAGACACCTGGTGAACAATACTGAGTTTCATTGCTAGAAACAAAGTTTGTCAAGGCCACAGACTCAGTAAGTTTGTGTCCGGCAGTACCAGCAGAATTCTAAGGTGAAGACAAACGCTCGAAATGAAGAACATTAATGGTGGCTTCTCCTTTGTATAGTTCTCACACACATTAAAACTGCAAGGGCCATCACGTGGCGAGACTTTTTTTTTGTGGTGTTCAGGCCTGCAGAGTCTGGTTCAGTTGCATGCTCCTTTTTATGGGGACTGGCTTATCCTTATATTGCCCAGCAAAGCCTCTGAGCTGTCACTGGTACAGAATAGAGCAGTGATTCTCAACCTTTTTTCTGTTGGGACACACCTGGCAGATAATGCTTACAGGCATGACACAATGAACACTTGACCATCACGGGGCTAAATATAAACATATATTCTGCATCCACAGGAACCCCCCCCCGGTCTCCAAGCAATGGATGAAGAGCAGAACTAGGATATTTCAAATACAATGCACTATATAAAAAAGATATTCTGATTCTGGTGCTCTCTCAGTAACAGAAACACAAACTCCCTTACTACCAGGCGCATTGTAAAATACAAAACCTGGGGGGAAAAAACCCACTCAGCACATGTGTAGCAAATCTTCCATACCACTGCAACACTAGTTCCAAGAACTCAAAACAGCAATAGCCCTTTCTATGAAAAGGCAGCAGTGCAGCACCAATGTATATCCTATTGAGAATAAGAAAATGCAACAAAGATTGCTATAAATCCCTACCTACTAGTAAAATACCTCACCTCAGTCACACATACAGATCCAATCTTCACCAAATACAGAATTAAAGAAAACATATTACAAATGTGGAGACAAAAACTGGAACAGAAACCTTAAAAAGCCACTCTGCATGCAGTGCAGAACTGGAGAACTAGAAATGGAAATACATATCCTCCTACACTAAGCAAAGATAGAAGAAGTGCACATTTCCAAAACTGACATATAATGGATCTTGCATCCCATCACTCCCCCTCCATACCTCCATCATCCTTCTCTTTTCCCAATTACTCCCTTTCAATCATCCACTCACACTCATATCCCTGCCCAGCATTCCTGATGCTCTCCACATCCTCTTCCCTGTGCTCCCTCTCTCCCCTGCTTGACTCTGCCTACTCCCTTCATCCCAACTACCCCAACCCCCTGTTTTCTACCCCTTCCTGCTCAGCAGCCCCCACAATCCCTCTCCATTCCATCTTCATCTTCCCAGTATCCCCAACTTTCCTTCCCCCACCCTCCACAGGGTGAAGAGATCATCAGCAGCATCTCTCCCAGACTCAGCAGGGGAAGATAAAGTCTGCCTCCCATCAGGCCCAGAACAGCAGGAGCTGGCAATGTCTCGCTCTGATCTGGGTGAAGGGGGAAACAGCCTCCCACTGGGCCAGAAAGAAGAGAAGGAAGTGAGAGCAGCCTCCCATCAGGCCCAATGTAAGAGAAGTCAACCAAATCCCACCCGGGCTGATAAGGAGGCAGCCATCTGCTGGCCCTGCGACACCTCCCAGGACCTCGCGACACCCCTGTTGAGAACCACTGGAATAGAGAATTGTAAACTATCCATAATATGCTAAATCCAACCTAATATATAGAAAGGATAGTTTAATATTAATAAATAATGAAATTCAAAATATTAAACATAGTCCCACAGATAAGACTTACAAAAAATATTCAAATATTGAGAAAAATGTGAGAGAGATGCTCAATCATACCAAAAATTTGTTCTAGTGGCTATAGCAACTATAGTAATTGCAATCATTTAGAGCCAAAAAACACTTTACTTCAAAATGTGTTCATAGTTGAAAAACATAATTAATGCAAAACTGTGAAATGTCTCTCAATAAGGAGTTTATTTTGCATGATTATGGTGTTTTAAAAAAGCTTTTTGTAAAAATAATTTTAGATTAGTATCCAGACTTTTCCCATAAATTAAACATCCTGGGGTAAGTGTGCGACGTTGCATAAAATTTCTCTGCACACAATAATGCTTGATTGTAATTCTTCCATCAACTATGAACACTTTTTGAAGTTTTTTAGAACTCTATGCACTTTACAGTGTTTGTTGTTTTTTTTAACTCTGAATGATTACAATTACTATAGTGGCTGAAGTCACTAGAACACATTTTGGTATGATCAAGCATTTTCCACTTTCAAAACTTTCTCAGTTTTTTTTCACGTTAATATTTTCATGTGTTTTTTTGGTCTTATCTGAGGAACTATGTTTTAGTATTTTGAATTTTGTTATTTACTAATATTGATATGATAAACTATTCTTTTTGTATATTAGGTCGTTTATGCAGTCATCTCTGTATAAGAATGCACGGGGTTACGTTGCAGGATGGTATTGCTGGAGGCTTCATATTGGATTTGTGTGTCAACAGGTTGAAAGATTACTAGAAATTGCTGACTTCGGACCAGAAGATGACGGCGATCGTGGCGATTTCAGGTTGGTATTCTTAAGTGTTTTGGGTTTGTTTTTTTTTTTTGTGGTCTGCATGTACCGTTCTTGAATTCAGAAGAACCACAATGAAGAATTTGTTTACCTGTGGATACCAGAGTTAAAGAGGTTGGCCACCAGGTGAAGTAAAGAAATCCTGATTGTGCTAACTCTTCCTCATAGGTTTTGTTTTATTGAGGTTGTTTGTTTTTTTCAGGAGTATATTTTGTGCACCCATTATAACTGTGGAAAATGAGTCTGACATTGGGCATTGTACATCACAAACTGAGGGTGTTGTCCCAGCAGTTTGCAGGAATTTAGTATATGGAGTGTATGACTATCAACCTGTAAACTCACAGTGGGGGCAATAGGGATTATGTCTGTATCCTTCAATATGTTAAATCTTGTGCTGTGATTGTCAGCTCAGTCACAACACACAACAGGATGCTCCCCATTGACACTCTTATGGTCTTTTCATTCAGCCCAGTTTGGATTAATGCAGCTTAATGTGCTAGCACCAAATACATTCTTGAATAGTGCGGAATTCAAGCAGGGCTTACCTGGGTCACTGTTGGCTCCCTTGTACTTTCCAAGAGCTATATAATTGGGGGGGGGGGGGGGTGTTAACTTTTATTTATAATCCAGCAAAAACAAAAATACATAAACGACTTCCACATCTGGAAATCGTATGAAGTAGTAGTGTAGAGGCAAACCCACTGCTAAGTGCCTCCTGCTGCCATTTGGGAGATCCCAGTTTGATTCCGTATGTGGGACTCCATTGTTGGGTCTGGAAGTCCTGTGGAGACAGGTGAGAGAGACCCAGATAGGGTGGGGGTGGCTTTTGCTGGGCTGTTAAGAAAATTTTGTTGCTTTCTTGGCCACAGGAAGCAGCTGAAATGCTGAACTATTGGTGGGAGGAGCTTATGATACTATGAATGCTTGTGGTCCCATTCTTTCACTATAGGTTGTCCAGCTCAGGAATGGTGGATAGAAAAACCGATTAGTACAGGAATGTTCATTGGGGCTGAGGCAGGAAGAAGGAATGGCAGAGGTTTAACATGAAGAAAGAATTAATGTAAAATATTAAAAAGTAGAACATATTCCAAGTATGGCTTTACCTCAGCATTTGTAAGTTTAGATGCCTGGCTGCTAATAACCAGGAAACACCTGATGCAGGCACTCACAGGTGCTTCCTTGCATGCGTGGAAATTCAGTTCTGCTTCGCCCTAGACCTAGGCAGGGCTGCCGCTCACCTCTGTCGATGGGGAGTAAAACTAGGACAGGATTAACCAGAGCTGAAAAAAAAGAATGGATCCAATTTGGAAGCCTTGCAGAATCTGAGCAGTAGAGCTGGTCAGCTGGACTATTGACCCAGTATTACAGTGTGATCCTCTATAATTAGGGACCTTTGTTTTCAGTTTTTATTTTTAATCAGTGTTCATTAAAATGAACAAAAATGGGAGAAATCGGTGGGGGAAAAAAATGACTCATAGAATCATATTCAAAGCATCTTTCCAGCTGACTCAAAAGTTAGCTGGCTAAATATTTTGGCACTTACCCATATAAATCCTAGCTTCCCGTTAGGGGCGAGATTGGGAAGAGGAGTTAGCTGGTTAAGTCTGGTCAGGCCAAAGAGATGCCCTAAAGTTAGCCGGCTATATTCTGTAGTGTGGCTGCATTATTGAATATACCTCCAGAGTTAGCTGGATAAGTTTATCCGGCTAACTTTGTTAATCAGACTGCGTTTAAATATATATCTCTTTTTTTTTTTCAGGTAAATAATTTTTTTTTCTCGTTGTAATAAACACTTGATAAATTCCCAGGAAGAATAATAACTGAAAACAAGGTCCTTACCTATAATGCAGATATCACATACAGACACACAAACACACACAGTGATGTGATTTTTTATTTATTTTTTTTAATCCTTTTTCATCAGTCAGGAGCTGGTGCCTACCCCAAAGACTCCTGCCGCGACCGCTGCTCCACCATCTCCTCAGCAGCCTGCTTTGTTTGGGATCGACCATGAGGAGCTGAACAAACAAATAGCCGAGTACAGAAAGGGTTGCAGAGAAAAGGAGAAGCGGACGGAGGGCGTCGGGCTGCTGCAGCAGTACCAGGAACAGCTGGCCGAGCTGCGAAGGCACAAGATCCTAAAAAGGAAGATGAGAAAAGCAAAGAGCGGATTCCTCGATGATGACATCACGCCCCAAAAATTCCTGCTGCAGAAATACAGTGAGGAAGTGCTAGAAGAGGGCAGCAAGGTGCCCTCTCCAGAGAGCAAACTGGAGCAGGAGCTGCAGGAAGCCGTGGAGGAGGTGGATGCGGAAGATGCAGAGGGGAAGAGTCACATTACAAAGCCATAAAGGAGTGGGGTTCGCTGCTAATCTTCATCGGATCTTGGCCATAGCAATGCGGCCGACCTGAGTTCTAGGCTCCAGCCCGCAGGTGGTGGCAGCACATGGGCTCACGGGGAGGAGAAGATGCGGTTGGACAAGAGGATGGCTGCACTCCTGGGGAGAGAGGAACCTGTGTGTGTATGTTGTGTGTTTGGTAGAGGAAGGAAAGGACATATGTGTGTGATATTTAGACAGTGTTATGATTTTTCTGAAGGTGATAAAGTACAATCCACAATTCCTTTTCCATTTGCAAATTGGGAAGATAAGACTCCTCTCTCCCCATTCACTTTCCCTCCCCTTAGCTGCATTTCCAAACTGACAAATGGAGGACATCAAATGCCATTAGTAATAGCATAAGTATGATGCTCACACTCTGATTCGTGTAGGAGACCAAAACCTTAACATAGTTATGGAACTTGTGCATCCTCTTTGGGTTCCCTGGCGACATGAGGTGGGGATGGGACAGGAAGCCTTGCGCCTTTACCCAACCGGGAGCACTCTTGAAGGACTCGGAGACCCACTTGTGCACAGAGCCCTGCTTGCTCTCTTTAGATGCAGCAGTGTCTGAGACTGACCCGTGCAGACTGCTTGATCTCCTTGCTTTAGGCCAGGGCTTCCCAAACCTGTCCCGGGGACCTCACAGCCAGTCAGGTTTTCAGGACATCCACCATGAATATGTATGAGATAAATTTGCATACCATAGAGATGCAGTCTATGCAGACTCGCATTTCCCATCAACCCCAACACACATTGGGACTTTTGCTTTCGATCAACAGCTTAGTAAAACTTTTTTAAAATGTGAATTGAGCCAAGTTTTCTAATAAAAAAAAAAAAAAAAAAATACAACCTAAAAAAAACAAAATCACCACCACGGTGGTGAGTGCACATCTCTTTGTAGTTTTACTGTCATTTGACTGCCTCGGCAGCTCTTGGCATTAGCTTTGGTATCAGCTGAATCTGTTACAAAGCACTGTACTGCCTCCAAAACAGGACAGTACAGTTGATGGTTTAGGGGCCTGCAGCTGAAACTTGGAGTTGTGCTCTTGGCGGACCTCAACCCTCTGCCCAGAGCTTCACATGGTTCATGAATCACTTTCATCAAAATGCTGGGTACTTTCAAAACTTATGGGGCAAATAAATACTTATTAAAGCTCATTTCTCACTATGCAGTAAATGTGAAAGATTACTGGGCTGTTCAAAACACAAAACATCTCCAGCTCAAAATTGAGCTGGGTGGGCATATTGCTTTAATGCTGATGAGTGGGTGGGAATGGATTAATAAACTGTGTAGATAGGAAAGAGTATTTTTTACTCGTTCAGTCTCTTGAAGTGTGGAATGGCATTATGGAGAGAGATGTCCCATGCTTTTTCACCCCTGGTCTTGTTTTATAGTAATACTAGCCTTTAAGCCCGTAACAACGGGCTACATTACATTTTTTTTCAGTCCATTTTCGAACCAGCACCCTTCTACACTTTTTCTCCCTCACTCCCCCTTCCCCTCGTTCACTCCTCCCCTTCCCTCCACTCAGTCTTACTCTCCCTCTGTCTCCCACTGCCTCCTTCCCCTCACTCTCACCTCCCTCCCCTTCCCTCAGTCACTCCCCACCCCCTCTCCCTCAGCCCTCCTCCACTCCCTTTTTCTCTGCTCCACAACTTCTTACCCTTCCACTTACATCCCTGTCTCTCACCTCTCCCTCATTCTCACTCTTCCCCACCCCCTACCTCCCTCCCACACACTCACCCACTCCTCCCTCCCTCCCCCTCACTCAGTCCCTCCCCCTCACTCAGTCCCTCCCTCCCTCTCACTCAGTCCCTCCCTCCCCCTCCCTCAGTCCCTCCTTCCCACTCACTCCCTCCCTCCCTCTCACTCAGTCCCTCCCTCCGTCCCTCCTACTCCCTCCCTCTCATTCCCTCCCTCCCTCTCACTCAGTCCCTCCCTCGTCTTCGTCACCGCCCGCTGCCGCCGCCGCTCGATGCCACCGCTGCTGCTGCCGCCGCTCAACGCCGCTGCTGCCGCTCGACGCCGCCATTTTTTTTTCCACTGATGCTGGCTGAGACCGACGTGCTTGCCCGCACATGCGCAGTAGAGCTGCTCTCTACTGCGCATTTGCGGCACGTCAGTCCGGGCTCCCTTATAGGTATGATAACCAGGGCTCTCATATTGTATCCCTTGGGTTATTTATTTATTACATTTGTTTCACCCCTGATCAAATTAATGCTAGAGCTACACTTTAAAATTTCCTTCCCAGGCATCACAATAAAACAAAAACATTTAAAAAACAAAGCAACATTCTTTGTGCAATACAGACTATCAAGTGGTTACTAGGATTATAGTACAACAGATCATAGAAATTCTGAAGATCTCAGATTCAACAGAGAACATCTAAACAATCTATATAATTACATACATAGCCTCATTAAATACCGCAAAATTCTGCAACAAATCTATAAGACCAAAGCCAGTTCTACAACTCTGCACGTTTGACAGAGTGCCTGAGTGAAGAGCAAGGTCTTTAATCCTTTTTGGAAAGAGGTAAAACGCCAGACTCTGCAGTTGTAGAGGAAGCCTATTCCATAGTGAAGAACTGACTACACTCAAGGCTCTTGTGTAACAGCTCGCTTCCAAAACAAGAATTCCCTGTCAGCATCTCAAGGGTCGCACAGGAATGAATGGATGTAGTTGCTGTTTTACATACAGCTGTCCTTGTTCCCCCTGATCAGACGTTTAAACCACACCCTCTTTCATGGGAAGCCAATGTAGGCTGTACTGGACTGGAGTTATATGATCGTTTAAGGAATGTGCCACAATTTAGGTAGTGGTGTTCTGAATAAGTTGGAAACAGAGGCATTTGGATTTCTGATTCCATCTTAGGACCTGAGTTTCTTATGAACGTACCTTTTTTTTGACTAAAATTTAAAACATTTTTCTGAAGGATGACTTTTTTTTCTCTCCAAGACGTATGACTTTTATTTAAATTGAACTACAGGATTCCTTTTTCATTGTATTTCTTTGGATTCCCCATTAACAATACATGACAGTAGTCTAGATGTGTGGGAAAGAGGGAATGGATCACGCTAATGAGATTCTTATTCTGTGTCTTTGGTAGGACTTCCCCCCCTTCCAGCAGTGACGAAGAAGCATAGATTGGTAAAAACAGGATTCTTTATTACTACAATATGATGTGGTAGACGATAAAGTCCGACTCTGGCTGAGTTTCGCTCATAGACCAATCTACTTCAGGGGCTACAACAATTGTAAAACCTAAATATTAAGACATATAAAAACATAAAATAGAGACTTGAATATAGTTAAACCATATACATTCATAATAAACAAATGCAAATATTATAACATGAAATTTAAAAATGCAAATTAAATTTAAAATACATTTAAAAACAAACTAAAATAAATTGTGACAACCAGAAACACACACATGTATAGAAGTGCATACTCTGATAGAAGAACAAAACATTTGTGCTCATGTACCTCAATCTAAGTATATGGAAGTGCATATATTTGTTTTATGATTGTTGTAGCCCCTGAAGCTGCTCGATCATATGAGTGAAACTTGGCCAGAGTTGGGCTTTATTGTCTACCACATCATATTGTAATAATAAAGAATCCTGTTTTTACAGATCTATACTTCTTGGTTGCTTCCTTGCCACATTGGATTGGCTTCTGTCTTGTTTCCTGGGACCATCCCTTTTACGGAAAATGTCCTTCTCCCCGTGGAAGGACATTCTCAGTTACAATGATGGGCATTTAAATGAATTTCTTCCAGTAGAGCCCTTCTTCAAAGATAATGAAGTTTTTGAAGATTTCCTCAAGAAATGGGAAGAAACTATTAATTTGAGCAAATGTTTGGTGAGGAGCAGTTTACATGCCTCCACGTTGCTTGAATATTGCCGACACAAATGGACACGAGAGGACTGAGGATTAACAAACCGCCTAGTATGTACAAAGATGATAGCGCATTTATGAACAGTTGGGAAGCAATTTTAAATAAATGCTCCCTTGATTTAATGATTTTGGTCATCAAAACTTCAAAGAAAAGAGAGGAAGAGATAAAAGAATTGAACTAAGAACTGGAATTTTTAAAGCAAAATGATTTATGTTTATTTACGATGACTATAAAAAAACTTAGATAAATTTACAAAAGAATTGAAAAGTGTTAAGTATGATAAGTTTAGAAGAGATGAAAATGATTATAAAATGATTATCCGTGCCATCGCCAAAATAAGGAGGTTGTTAAGAAGAATAAACCGAGAAATAATAATCAGAAAATGATATATAATAGACAGAATGAGAGGCCTATTATTAAAAGTATAGATGAAAGATTACATAGTACCAACAAAGACCGTAGTGCAAAACATATTCGTAGTGATACTGATATCATCGACTCATCAGCATCACTCTTTACAACTTCCAACAATCCAGCACAAAACAAAACAGGATCAGGTTTTTCAGTTAGGGAAAATTTGGAGGAGGGATTCTATAAAAAAGGAAAATCAAGAAAAAAGATGGGACACTCCAACATTCAAGGGCAGTGGAAGAGGAAGGGGGGGGGGGGGGTGGAGAGGATTCTACAACCCTTATTATTGAATGAAACCAATGATAGAGACAGTTGGGTCATCAATATTTCCAAACGGATATTAAGTAAGGATGAGTTATCAGTACTTAATAAGGGATTATCCTTTGTCCCCACTCCTTCCTATAATGCTTTCCATATAAGACTTGAATTATTCAAGTTCACTAGGAAATTGAAAAATTATGAACATAATCTCAAATACAGGGCATAAGAGCCAAGATATGTCCATTGTCAAATGTAGTAGTAAATGGAATCCAACAGAACCGATCAATCCAATAATTCATGCCTATGAGACATTGGATCTTGAAGACTTAGCAAAAAAAGAGAGTAAAATGAAATACACTAACAATTTGACTAAGTCTGAAAAAATGACCATTAAAAGTTTAGGTAGTGACAATGAAATAGTTATAAAACCAGCAGATAAAGGAGGCGCTGTTGTGATTTTTGGATAGGAACCAATATATAAGTGAAATTGAGAGACAAGTATCTGACACAACATTTTACACCAAAATAAAAGAGAATCTGACCACTATTATAAAGAAAGAAATGTATACTATTGTAGAGATGTAATTCGGCTGAACCTTTTGGTTCGGCCTTTATCGGCCCGACGCGGAAAATTTAGTTTTCCCGCAGTTCGGGTCGATTTGATTTCGTCTGCCCCTGAAACAAAGCCCTAAACCCACCCCAACCCTTCAGATTTAATGAATTACAACGGGGGAGGGGGGGATGTAAAAACAAACAAACCCCAAACCCACCCCAACCTTTCAAATTTAATTAATTGCAACTCCCACCCTCCCGACCCCCCCAAGACTTACCAAAAGTCTCTGGTGGTCCAGCAGGGTCCCAGGAGTGATCTCCCCCTCTCGGGCCGTCGGCTGCTACTAATCAAAATGGCACCGATGGCCCTTTGCCCTTACTGTGTGACAGGGGCTATCGATGCCATTGGCCGGCCTCTGTCACATGGTAGGAATAATGGATGGCTGGCGCCATCTTAAAAAATGGCGCAGAAACATAGAATTCTTCAGCTTTCTCATTAAGAAAGACGTTGCATTCCTGACAGTAGATCTCCCCATCATACCCACTATTTATGTTCTACCTAACATACATAAATCACTAACTGGAACTGCCTGGGAGACCAATTATATCTGTTATTGGGTCTATTTTGGAACCCTTGTCTGTGTTTATTGATGTTTTCCTGAAACCCACTGTCCCAAAAATCCCATCATATGTACGGGATTCTTCGCACATTATTACGATTTTGGAGAGTTTACCAGAGATACACGATATTACAATGGTAACATTTGATATAGAATCATTGTATACGAATATTCTGCAAGAAGGAGCTTTAGAGATTGTAGAAGAACATTTGATCAACAGGAGCACACATACATGCATACTGACTCAATTCATAATGGATCTTGCGACAATTGCCTTGAAAAAACATTTTTTTACATTTAACAGATAATGTTTTGTTCAAACGAAAGGAGTGGCAATGGGATCGGCTATGGCCCCCTCGATTGTGAATCTCTATAGGGCTAAGTTTGAAAAGGTTTTTTTGAGTAATCATAGATATGCAGGAGACATTTTAATAAGGAAAAGGTATATAGATGATATTTTCATGTTATGGAAATGGAAAGAGGAAGATTTGCCTCACTTCCAAAGATGGCTTAATAGTTTGGATCACAATTTGAAATTTAACATGGTTTATGACAAAAGTTCCATTTTTAGACATTCTAATAACACGTACAGATGGTATATTCAGCACTGATATAAACAGAAACCCACAGACTTTAATAAATTGTTGAAGTATGATAGTTTTCATAGTAGATCCCTCATGAAAAATTTACCTTATACTCAATTTCTCAGGTTAAAACGGCTTTGCACAGATGAATGTACTTTTAACACTAGGTTGGCTGAAATGAAAGCACGGTTTATAAATAGAAACCCATATAGATGATGGCTTTAAACGTGCATCCAAACAGAATAGAAAAGCACTATTAGCACCCAAACCTAGGTCTTCAAATACAGAAATAGTTTGTCCTATTACATTCACTTGTATGTCTACTGACAGGAAAATATTGCAAAAACATTGACATATATTGCAAGTTTTACCAGCCTTCAAAGAAAGGAAATTATGATTGCTAATAAATGATACAAAAATCTGAAAGACTTATTATCTCCTTTGGCATTACCAATGAAATGTCCGACAGACCCTAGACCAGCTGGACACAGACCATGCGGTCACTGCAGTGTCTGTAATGTTAACATGAGGACCAAGAGTATTACCAAATGTCAATGGAAACCCTACTATGTTATGTCATGTTATTCGGCAGACAATATAGCGAATGCTAATGTATCGTGTTGAATTTTTTCAGTTTTTGTATTTCTAATCCTAGTTATAACCTCCACATTCTTCGTTCCTCTTCTTTAACTGACTTTTTTTTTTTTGGTTAATCCATCTCTGTTTGATGTAGACTACCTCGTTTGATGTAAACCTTCGTTCGATGTAAACCGATGCGATATGACTTGTGCCATGAATGTCGGTATAGAAAAGAATATAAATAAATAACCATTAGTACAACTAATAAAGAATTTGTTTTAGAGAGTTTCATTAATTGTAAGAGTGAGGGAGTTGTCTATGAGGCTATTTGCCCTCGCAAGAAAATATACGTGGGCGAAACTATCAGACCATTAAATAGAAGAATTATTGAACACAAAAGTGCTGTTAATAGCAAAATCGAGGGAAAACCATTAGTTGAAAAACCCCATTGAAAATGAGCATAAATTTGATGAATATAGATTCTGTGTTATAAAAAAATCCACAATTGAACTGGAGGGGCAGTGATTTAAACAAAACTTTATTAAGATTAGAACAGAAATTTATTTATGACTTTAAGACTATAGCACCGCATGGTCTTAATCATGACATTGATTTTTCAGTTTATTTATAAAAATGTGCCAGATATTTTAAGGGTGTATTTTTAATAGATAGCTTCCAATTGACTGCTTCTCATAAGATCAACCACAGTTTTTACTTATTGATTACATTTTAAATTATTTTTTAATATTTTGGTTTTCTGCATACCCTGATATTTTATTCTTTAGTCATAAGGTGTCAACAAACCAATATGTAGAGAGTTTTAAAATGTGCCTTTAGTTTTAAATCGTGTTATTTAATAGTTGTTATTTTTTGGATTTTAATTTTTTGGATTTTTTATTTTTTAAGGACTTTGATATCACACCACATAACCAAGATGAATATTGTTTAGAAGAAAAAGCTAAATAATACACAATAGTTCCCTCGTATAATATTACTAGGTTGCTTTTCTGGGGGTGATCTATATTTTTGGTCACAATTTAGGCAGTGGAGTTCTAAATATGCTGGAAACAGAGGCATTTGGATTTCTGACTCCATCTTAGGACCTGAGTTTCTTATGAACGTACCTTTTCTTGACTGTAAAATTTAAAACGTTTTTCTGAAGGATTACTTTTTCCTCTCCAAGACGTATGCCTTCTATGAACTACAGGAGTCCTTTTTCATTGTATTTCTTTGGATTCCCCATTAACAGTACATGACAGTCATCTAGATGTGTGGAAAAGAGGGAATGGATCCCGCTCATGAGATTCTTATTCTGTGTCTTCGGTAGGACTGCTGCCCTCTTCCAGCAGTGAACTTGGAGACAAGCAGGCATTTGCCTGTCTGTGGTGTGACTTTCATCAGTACTGTCTTCAGCACTGTAGCAGAAAGCCCAAGATGGGCCCAGAGGGGAAGGTGCAGGGGGTGCTTCAGTTGCCTTTATTCCAGGGGCGTGGGCTCCAAGCCAGAGAGTTTTGGATACAGTGCTGCCTTTTGGATTATGATTCCTGATTTTTTTTAATCCAAGAAAAGTATAAAACACAGCAAAATATTACAAGTATCTCGCTGCCTCCATGTAACCACTCATCTGCCCCACAGTTCATACAGCATGTTCATCATTGCCTTCCTATTACCACCCGCCTACTCCATGTTAAATACAGCACGCACATCAGTACCTTGTATTTCCTCCTGCCTACACCATATTTCTTACCATAAATGCATCACCCCCTTTCATAATACTATTCCCCCCATCTGCTCAACTCCAAAATGTCTGGAGGTTGCAAGCCCTTCCCCCCCCCCCACCTTTTTTTTTTTTTCTTTTTTGCTAAGATTGTTACTGTAAACAAAAAACAAAGCCAGTAATCACCAAAGGAGGCTGAGAGTTTGGATACAGCCAGTTAAAAAAATCCTTTTTAACATTTATAATGTATTCCTGCAGCGATGACACTGCAGTACCATAAATGGAGCTACATTGCTGCAGTGACATGAGCAGCACAGTTTAGACAGGGATCAACTACCAAGCACAATGTTCAATAAATACTAAGAAGGAAGGATGGCTCTTTAATCTTAAAACAAAAAAATTAATCTATGGTAGTCCAGTTTTAAGTGCACTTATCTCTCTGCACTGGCACCACTCAATTAAAACAAATGTTTGTAGTCTAGATCTAAATGCAGACCTTTGCAGCATTCAGTCTATGAATTTTCTCCAAGGGAGGAACAAGCAAGGGCTGTGACTTGCCCCAACAAGGGGCTACATGATTGCACATCTGCTGCAACGAACCACCGGGTGGAAGAGGAAAGCAGGAGTCCTGGCAGGGCTCCCCCAGAGGACAAGGGCAAACTTCCATGACTCTGCTTCTGCTTCTCAAATTCTGTGAATAAGGAAGGGTAACTGTCTCTTGTGTAGACCTTCATTTATGGCTGCAGCCTGGATTTTAAAATAATATTTCCCAAAGCTGCTTTTTACCTGTCCAGCTTGTATCCATCCTCAATGTGTAGGTACTGCAGTGCATTCTGCAACATTTAATTTCTTAGCATCCAGTAAGATGAATCCAGAACAAGAGGGTTATGCACCTCTACCAGCAGATGGAGATGGAGCAAACTGACGACAGTATATATACACCCCTGCAGTGATAGCCTGCTGGTATTCTCCGTCTCCAGCAGATGGTAGACGTGCATCTCCCTACTGGGGATTGCTTCATTTTGAGAGAGGAGAATTAAGGAAATTTAATTTGACCCGTTCTCCTGTGGTGATACCAAATGGTCCCTCCCACAGTTGAGAATTCATGAGATGATATCTGTGGTCCCTCAGATGAGTGCCTTGGTCTGGTAGCTGATTTTCAGGTGTTGTGAACTTAGCTGCTTAAGCAGCTGAAAGCCTCAGATGCAGGAAGCCAAGAACAGCGGTGATGGCAAATGCCCTCTCCCTCCACAGATAAAGATTGTCTCTAATTAGCCAGGTAAGGCTGAGATCTGGTAAGTTTAAAAAAAAATGTAATATACAGAGACTTAGAAGGAGGCTTTTGTTGCATAGGACTTCCTCATTCCCCTGGTCTCCATGCTTGGTGTGCCATTCCGTCATTTGTCCTGCTCCATGGGAGGTCGACGGACGTCAGCAGCCTGGTGAATTGAGCAGCCTCCTTAGGCTAGGCCCTGCTCCGATATTTTTTCACTGCGTGCCGCATGATAGGCCACAACGGCATTTCACGCGCTTTCTCAGGCTGTCCTCTACAGGTATGTTCAGTGTATGTGTCTAATTGTGCATCCAGGTTGTGTGCCCAGTTTTTGGATGCACAGTCAGCCTTATAGGCTGTACGTCCAAATTAAGTAGCACCGTAGTGGCCACACGCTTACCTGTGTGCACAAGTTGTACTGTGTGCTTAGGTTTTTTGGGGCGCTTATCTTTGGGACACCTAAGTCTTGGACACCTACTAAGGCACTTAGGTGTGAGTTGCCTAAGTGTTGGATGCCTAATTTTTGGGCGCCTAAGTTGGACATATATATAAAACAAACAGCTAGATGCACACCTCTGGTCACCGCTCAGCATACTGTCGGCCATAATGGCACCTATACCTAAGAAGACTAAGTGCCTTTCCCTTTGCACTGCCTGTCATATTAGGGCATCTCAGCCAGGAGTGCCCACTAACTTGTGCCAGCGCTGTTTGGAAGCTCAGGAAGAATTATCTTCCTCTGATTTCACTAAACCTGGTTTTACCCAACCGGATGTAAGTCTGGGTAAAGACAATTCAGGTAGAGTGCCTGAATTTGGTTCCTTAGCAGGGGATGGTAGCTCAATGAGTATGCCTCTGGTGCTTCCTGGTTTGGATAATTATACGTTTTCATAGGTATAATTTTTCCAGGGGTTGCAATCCTTTCTTCAGGAACAGTCTTCAAACCTGTCCAATGCTCCCAGAGCAGAGGCACAGGTAGGAACTTTGTCTGGTCCTTCTGTTAAGCACTGGAGTTCTCCTAGAGCAGCAGCAGGACCTCCTGATAGAGATCCGGATGGCATGGATAATGACTCTCTTGAGGATGGTGAGATTCTCCAGGATTAGAACCATATAGAACTATGCTACAGTTCTTTTATAAAGATGAACTGCCAGCTCTGGTCTCCCAGACCTTAAAAATGCTCAGGGTTCCAGGAGCAGATTCTGGTTCTGAGCCAAAGAGAAATCCCATTTTGGTTTCCTTGCCTAAAGCCTCCTGTTTTTTCCCCATGATGGAGGCCATTCAAGAATTGATTATTCTTGAGTGGGGCAACCCAGAAGCTACTTTCAAAGGGGGTCAGGTTTTGGAAGGCCTGTACCCTCTGGATCCAGTGGTAAGAGAGCACTTATGTTTCCGAAGATAGAAGCACTTGTGTGTGCAATCTCCAAGCAGACCATTATTCCCGTGGAAGGAAGAGCAGCCTTGAAGGATGCTCATGATAAAAAGATTGAGTCTATCCTTAAGCAAGCATTTGAAGCAGCGGTAATGATCTTGCAGATTGCTTCTTATTATTCTTTCATGGCTCACTCTTGTTTGCTTCTCTCCCAGGAGGTTAATAACTCTGGGATAAGCTCCAGGGCATTTATAGATCCAGCCGCTGCCATCTTGGCAGATATAGGCTGTGTTTTGGTCCGCATTTAAGCCAGAGGGGTGGCATCTATAATAGCGGCCAGGCGTCAGTTATGGTTGAGAAATTGGTCGGCCAATGCAACCTCCAAGGCTAACCTCGCCAATTTGCTCTTTAACATCTTGCTTTTATTTGGTAGCGAGTTGGAGAAACTGGCCAGTAAGTGGGGTAAATCCCTGGTTACTCGTTTGCCAGAGGATAAGAAGCAAATGCAGTGCTCCTTTAACATGAGAGGTCGTGCTAGAGGATCCAGACTTTTTCGACCCTATAGAGGAGCAACCTTTCAGAGTACTCAACCTTTCGGTAGGTCTCATTCCTTTCATCCCAGATAACCCAGAAGAGGTGCAGGCTCAGATATTGGAATCTCCCAATGAAGGTTTGCCAACCCACCCCTGGGAACAGGAGATAGTGGGATACCTCTTGTTCTTTTATCAGAAGTGGGTCGAAATCACATCGGATCAATGGGTCCTGGAAGTGATACAAAAAGGATATGCGATGGAGTTTCACAGTGTTCCTCAGGACGTGTTCATGGAGTCTCCCTGCCACTCCCCACAGAAGAAGCAGGTAGTGGAGAGTAAATTGACAAGGCTCCTCATTCTGAGGGCTATGGTCCCAGTTACCCACGTCTCAAGAAAGTATGAGGCAATATTCCATTTATTTTGTAATGCCAAAGAAGGAGGGCTTCTTTCGTCCCATCAAAGGTGTCAACCGTTATCTGTGAGTGAATCATTTTCGCATGGAAACCTTGCACTTGGTGATAATGGCTGTGCAGTCGGGGGAATTTCTGACCTCCCTGGATCTGTCCGAATTGTATCTTCACATTCCCATCCGACTAGAATAACAATGCTGCTTCAGGGGGAAGTAGGAATATGGATATATATGCACAGGTTAACTCAGAAACATTATGATGTATAATAATGTGTAATAATTTCTTTTGATTCTGCTCTTTACCTACAATTGTCTCCCATATTTCTTATAAGGTGGGCTAAATAGAGGGGATGTTAATGCATATCATATTGTATGTTTATTTTTCCTTACTTAAATTTAATTTTCTTTTTCCCCTACTATTGTGAATGCCATAAATTCTGAACAGTATGTTCTGTAAAAATGTATGAAAATTCAATAAATAGATAATAATAATAAAAAAAAAAAGAACAATGCTTTCTGCAGTTCACCATTCTGGGGTGCCACTTTCAGTTTTGGGCACTGCCCTTTGGTCTGGCCACTGCTCCCAGAACCTTTGCCAAGGTAATGGTAGTAGTTGCAGCAGAGTTGAGAAAGGATGGAATCCTAGTTCACCCGTATTTGGACGACTGGCTGATTTAAGCCAAGTCACCGGAAGAGAGCCGCCTGGTGACTCCCAAGGTGATTTCCCTGTTGCAGGAGCTCAGCTGGGTGGTGAAGCAGTCTTCAACCTACTCAGTCGCTGGAAAACCTCAGGGTTCAGTTCGACATGAAGTAAGGCAAGGTGATCCTGTTGGAAGCTCGAATTCAGAAGTTGCTAGCTCAACTCCATCTGTTGAACACTCTGCGTCCAACCATAAGGTCTTTCCTGCAGATACTTGGTTTAATGGTGACAACCCTGGAAGTGGTAACGTGGGTGAGGGCGCATGTGCATCATCTTCAGCACACCCTGCTGTCTCGGTGGAACCCGCAGTCTCAGGAATATTTGATTCAGCTGCACCTGCCAATGGAGGTCTCCTCCCCAATTACAATGGTGGCTGCAGGCAGATCATCTACAGAAGGGTGTTTCCCTAACCTCACCGGACTGGCTAGTGCTGACAACATTTGAAAGTCTCCTTGGTTGGGGACCTCACTGTCAGGAGCTGACAGTGCAAGGGTGCTGGAGTGGAGAAGAGTCTCTCTTGAACATCAATCGACTGGAAGCCAGGGTGGTCTGGTTGGCATGTTTGCAGTTCAGCAACAGGCTGTAGGGTCGATCGGTCCGAATAATGTTGGACAATGCAATGACTGGTTTACATCAATTAGCAGGGAGGTTCCAAGAGCCAAGTGTTGCAGGAAATAGAACAACTTATGGAATGGGCAGAGGTACAACTCCAGACGATCTTAGCCTTGGACATGGCAGGCAAAGACATCATAAGAACAGACTTTCTCAGCATGGAGAGTCTGGACCCAGGAGAGTGGGCGTTGACAGACGAGGCATTTCAGCTGATTTGGGATCGTTAAGGTCTCCTGTTCCTACACCTGTTGGTAACTTTGCGCAATGCAAATGTTCCGCAATTCTTCAGCCGCAGGAGAGATCCAAAGTCCTTGGGAATCGATGCCCTAGTGCAGGAGTCTCCACAAGACAAATTGCTGTATGCCTTTTCTCCATGGCCCATGTTGGTCAGATTGCTTCAAAGGATCGAACGCCACAGAGGAATGGTGCTCTTGGTCACTCCAGATTGGCCCAGGAGACCGTGGTATGCAGATTTGTGGAGGCTACTAGTGGACTCATCTCTTCGACTTCCAGCGCACAGGAACCTGTTGCAGCAGGGACTTGTTCTTCACAAAGATCCAACTCAATTTTGTCTTACAGTATGGCCCTTGAAAAGGCTCACTTGCTGAAAAGTGGATACACTATGGCAGTGATTTCCACCTTGCTAAGAGCTAGAAAGTTCTCCAAGAACTTATCCAAACCTTTTAAACCCAGCTTCACTAACTGCACTAATCACATCCTCTGGCATCAAATTCCAGAGCTTAATTGTGCGTTGAGTGAAAAATAATTTTCTCCAATTTATTTTAAATGTGCCACTTGCTAACTTCAAGGCGTGCCCCCTAGTCCTTCTATTATCCAAAAGAGTAAATAACTGGTTCACATCTACCCGTTCTAGACCTCTCATGATTTTAAAGATTTCTATCATATCCCCCTCAGCTGTCTCTTCTCCAAGCTGATCAGCCCTAACCTCTTTAGCCTTTCCTCATAGAGGAGCTGTTCCATCCCCTTTATCATTTTGATCGGCCTTCTCTGTACCTTCTCCAGTGCAACTATATCTTTTTTGAGATGCGGTGACCAGAACTGTACACAGTACTCAAGGTGCGGTTTCACCATAGAGCGATACAGAGGCATTATGACATTTTTCATTTTATTCACCATTCCCTTTCTCATAATTCCCTAACATTCTGTTTGCTTTTTTGACTGCCACAGCACACTGAGCCAACGATTTCAATGCTAACCGTGATAATTTACTTATTGTAGGCAAAAAATCAGAACTTGATAGGGTAGTATCTTCCATACCTTTTTCTAGTAATATATCTAGAATTAAGAAGATAATTCGGAGGCATTGCCATATTTTGTCAGGCGATCCCCTTTTTAGAGAACCAGCGATATTTGCTATCCAAAAGAATAGATCATTGAGAGATCTAATTAGATCTAAGGAGGTCCCATATATGAATGATAGTGGAGGCGGTAGGGGACAGGTGCCTTGTGGACAGTTTTCAGTTTGTCCAATGGTGTTAAAGGTTTCAACATTTGTACACCCCTGTACGGGTCAGGCTTATAAATTGAGAGGAGAATATAACTGTAGGAGTATGCAGGTGGTTTATCCTGTAATATGCCCATGCCATTATATTTATATTGGGCAAACTAAACGGATGGTTAGTATACGAATCCGAGAACATTTAAGTTGCATTAGGACTAACAAAATGCAGGCTTCATTGGTGGAGTATTAGATTCAGATGGCTCATGGTGAAGATGATTTAAGATTTTTTTGTCATTCATCAGGAACATAATATGTGCGGTGGTGATGTCACAAGAAAACGTATTTTAAAAGAGCAGCGGTTTATTTTTGAGTGGAAAACTCTTGTTCCTAATAGCCTAAACCGGGAGATTGAGTGGAGGACATTATTGTAAGTCATTTGTTGCGGTGATTGAAGACTATGGTGAATGGTGACAGTGCATTATAGGATTTGATTCATAATTGATCTAATCTTTTTTTTTAAAAAGGGAGTAAATAGGTTTAGTGTGCAGGTGTGGTGGTTGTGAGGGAGTTATCAGTAGGTATTGGATAATGTTAGTGGTAGTACTGCATTATGGGTTTTCGTGCATAATTTGTGATTGGGTTTAAAAAGGGAGTAAATAGGTTAAGTGTGCAGGCGCAGCGTTCACAAGGGAGGTAACAGTGAAGGATGTGTGGAAGAAAGGTAACTGATGCAAATTACGGTTATATTTTTGGGTAGTATCATAATGAGTCAAAATGTGGTTGTAATATTTGAAAGATTGCAAATGTAATGACACATAATGTTTGTTTGGTATGGCAGTGAGATGCTGAAGTAGTCCTAAGTGCATACAGACTGGGAGAAGAGCGGGGAAGAGAGGTTAGTGACGTAGGTAATTGTTACACTTTATGGTAGCAGAATTGGGAGTTGAAATGAGATTGATGTTTGAAAGATTGTAAAAATAATATGAAAAAAATTATTGTTTTTAAATACAGGAGGAGGATCAGAGAAGGAATTTGGCGTGTATATGAATCGGGGAACTGGAGGAGTTTGAAACAGCTTTGTTTGAGTAGTTAGCTTTGGATCAAAATGGAACCGGAAATTTTGAGAGGGAATTAACAGCGTAGAATATGGGTATGAGAGGTAATTGTTGAGGGTAAGTACAAGATCGTATGGATGTTGGAATTCATGATGAAGCATAGTTTAAAATATTTATAAAGGTGTAATATATATATATATTTTTTTGATTTAGCGCTGACAGTGTTCTTCATATCAGGGAGATTTGAGAGATTAGCAACACCCTTTCCGTAACAGTTGAAGCGTCGGTCTCCCTGGAAGTAGCCGGAGTTCTATGAGAAATTAAAGCGAGTTGTGCACGATCATGTGCTTGAACATCCATGCCTGAGCTAAACTCTTAACCATTGCAGTTGCTCCTTTCAGTTTTTTTCCTAACCATTTTCCTCATTTTATCATAGTCACCTTTTTGAAAGTTAAATGGTGTCTTAGTAGATTTCTTTTTTGTGCTCCTTCCTGTTATTAAGCCAAATTTGATAATGTTGTGATCACTATTGCCAAGTGGCTCCAACACTGTTACCTCTCGCACCAAATCCTGTGTTCCACTAAGGATTAGGTGTAAAATAGTTTCCCCCTCTTGTTGGTTCTTGTACCAGCTGCTCCATGAAGCAGTCATTTATTTCATCTAGCTTTCCCAGACACAATCTAATGATACAATCCAAGGACTCAATCCAAGGACTCCCCAAAACATTCAACCATTAACAATACCATTTGTACATAGTATTTAATTAATTTAATTTGTATTTTGTCTAACCAGTTATTCTTTCCTATCTCTTCCTTCTTCTCCAAGTTCTGTGACCCTTGTTAATTGTAACTGTTTCCTTCGATCACCACAGTTTTAGTTTGATGTATTTAATGCACCCCGTTTCATGTAAACCAGCAAGATATGTCCTCATGATTGCCGGTATATAAAAACCTTAAATAAATAAATAAATAAATAAATCTAAGAACCTCTCTAGAATGTCCTGATGTAATATTCACCCAGTCAATACTGGGGTAATTGAAATCACCCATTATTACTGTGCTGCTGATTTTGTTAGCTTCCCTAATTTATTTTAGCATTTCATTGTCTGTTAATTCATTCTGGCCAGTTTCTAAAGAACTTTTATCCTGTTTGACTCAATGCTCTATTTAATATATAGTGTCACCCCTCCACCAATTTAATCCATCCTATCATTTTGATATACTTTGTACCCTGGTATCCTCTTTCCTCCAGCTCTCTGACATGCCAATTATATCTACCTCTTCATCCAGTGCTATATACTCTAACTCTCCCATCTTATTTTTTAGAATTCTAGCATTTGTATACAGACATTTCAAAGTACATTTCTTGTTTGTATTAACAACCTGCTCATCAGTTGGCATGGTTGAAAGGTGGTGAGAGAGGCTATAATATCCAAAAGAACATCTTTCAAGAAATGGAAAAGTGATATGAATAAAGAAAACAGGAAACAGCATAAGCATTGGCAAGTCAGATGTAAAGCATTGATAAGGAAGGCAAAGAAAGAATTTGAAAAGAAACTTGCTGTGGAAGCAAAAACTCAAAATAAACTTTTTCAGGTACATTTGAGGTAAAAAGCCTGTAAGGGAGTCAGTTAGACCATTAGATGATGATGATGAAGGGGTAAAAGGTGCACTTAGGGATGACAAAACCATTGCAGAAAATGTAAGAGATATACCCATGCCAGAAATGATATTCAAAGGTGATGATTCAGAGGAACTGAAACAAATCTCAGTGAACCTGGAAGATATACTATGTCAAATTGACAAACTAAAGAGTAGCAATTTACCTGAACCAGATAGTATACATACCAGAGTGCTGAAAGAACTTAGAAATGAAATCTTCTGCTATTGGAAATTTGTAAATTATCAATAACATCATATATGGAGAGTTGATAATGTAATGCCATTTTTTAAAAAAGGGATCAAGGGGTATCCAGGAAATTACAGACCAGTGAGACTGATGTCTGTGCCAGGCAAAATGGTAGAAACTATCATAAAGAACAAAATTGCTGAACATATGGATAAGCATAGTTTAATGGGACAAAGCCAACATGGATTTAGCCAAGGGATGTCTTGCCTCACCAGTCTGCTACATTTTTTGGGGGGCATAAATAATCATGTGGATAAAGGTAAGCCAGTTGATATAGTGTATGTGGATTTCCAGAAAGCATTTGACAAAGTCCCTCATGATAGACTTAAGAACATAAGAACATAAGAAATTGCCATGCTGGGACAGACCAAGGGTCCATCAAGCCCAGCATCCTGTTTCCAACAGAGGCCAAAAGCCAGGCCACAAGAACCTGGCAATTACCCAAACACTAAGAAGAACCCATGCTACTGATGCAATTAATAGCAGTGGCTATTCCCTAAGTATAATTGATTAATAGCCATTAATGGACTTCTCCTCCAAGAACTTATCCAAACCTTTTTTGAACCCAGCTACACTAACTGCACTAACTACCTTCTCTGGCAACAAATTCCAGAGCTTTATTGTGCGTTGAGTGAAAAAGAATTTTCTCCGATTAGTCTTAAATGTGTTACTTGCTAACCTCATGGAATGCCCCCTAATCCTTCTATTATTCGAAAGTGTAAATAACCGAGTCACATCTACTCGTTCAAGACCTCTCATGATCTTAAAGACCTCTATCATATCCCCCCTCAGCCGTCTCTTCTCCAAGCTGAACAGCCCTAACCTCTTCAGCCTTTCCTCATAGGGGAGCTGTTCCATCCCCTTTATCATTTTGGTTGCCCTTCTCTGTACCTTCTCCATCGCAACTATATCTTTTTTGAGATGCGGCGACCAGAATTGTACACAGTATTCAAGGTGCGGTCTCACCATGGAGCGATACAGAGGCATTATGACATTTTCCGTTCTATTAACCATTCCCTTCCTAATAATTCCTAACATTCTATTTGCTTTTTTGACTGCTGCAGCACACTGAGCCGACGATTTTAAAGTATTATCCACTATGATGCCTAGATCTTTTTCCTGGGTGGTAGCTCCTAACATGGAACCTAACATCGTGTAACTACAGCAAGGGTTATTTTTCCCTATGTGCATCACCTTGCACTTGTCCACATTAAATTTCATCTGCCATTTGGATGCCCAATCTTCCAGTCTTGCAAGGTCCTCCTGTAATGTATCACAGTCTGCCTGTGATTTAACTACTCTGAATAATTTTGTATCATCCGCAAATTTGATAACCTCACTCGTCGTATTCCTTTCCAGATCATTTATATATATATTGAAAAGCACCGGTCCCAATACAGATCCCTGAGGTACTCCACTGTTTACCCTTTTCCACTGAGAATATTGACCATTTAATCCTACTCTCTGTTTCCTGTCTTTTAACCAGTTTGTAATCCACGAAAGGACATCGCCTCCTATCCCATGACTTTTTAGTTTTCGTAGAAGCCTCTCATGAGGGACTTTGTCAAACGCCTTCTGAAAATCCAAATACACTACATCTACCGGTTCACCTTTATCCACATGTTTATTAACCCCTTCAAAAAAATGAAGCAGATTTGTTAGGCAAGACTTCCCTTGGGTAAATCCATGTTGACTGTGTCCCATTAAATCATGTCTTTCTATATGCTCTTCTTCGGAAATTAGAAAGTAATGGGATAGGTGGTAGTATCCTATTGTGAATTGCCAACTGGTTAAAAGATAGGAAAGAGAGAGTAGAGCTAAATGATAAATTTTCCCAATAGAAAAAGGTGAATAGTGGAGTACCCCAGGCATCTGTTCTGGGACTGATGCTTTTTAATCAACCTAATAATTGAAGGTTGACCGACGTGCCGCAAATGCGCAGTAGAGACCAGCTCTACCGCGCATGTGCGGGCGAGAACGTCGGTCTCTGCCAGCGTCAGAAAAAAAAAAACATGGCGGCGTCGAGTGGCAGCGGCGGCGGGTGGCAGCGGCGGCGTCGGGTGGCGGCGGCGGCGTCGGGTGTCGGCGTCGGGTGGCAGCGGCGGCGGGCGGCTGCGGCGGCCAGTAGCGAGGGAGGGAGGAGAGAGAGAGGGAGGGACGGACTGAGTGAGAGGGAGGGAAGGAGTGGGAGGGAGTGACTGAGTGAGAGGGAGGGACTGAGTGGGAGGGAGGGAGGGACTGAGTGAGGGGGAGGACTGAGTGGGAGGGAGGGACTGAGTGAGAGGGAGGGAGGAGTGGGTGAGTGTGTGGGAGGGAGTGAGGGGAGAGGGAGAATGAGGGAGAGGTGAGAGACAGGGATGTGAGTAAGTGGAAGGGGGAGAGGGAGAATGAGGGAGAGGTGAGAGACAGGGATGTGAGTAAGTGGAAGGGTAAGAAGTTGTGGAGCAGAGAAAGAGGGAGTGGAGGAGGGCTGAGGGGGAGGGGATGGGATTGAGAGAGGGTGGGGAGTGACTGAGGGAAGGGGAGAGAGGTGGGAGTGACTGAGGGAAGGGGAGGGTGGTGAGAGTGAGGGGAAGGAGGCAGTGGGAGACAGAGGGTGAGTAAACTGAGTGGAGGAAAGGGGAGGAGTGAACGAGGGGAAGGGGGAGAGAGGGAGAAAAAGTGTAGAAGGGTGCTGTGTTATAAAATGGACTGAAAAAAAAATGTAATGTAGCCCGTTTTAACGGGCTTAACGGCTTGTATATTTATAAATGACCTGGAAATGGGAACAACAAGTGAGGGGATCAAATTTGCCGATGACACACAATTATTCAAAGTTGTCAAATCCCAAGAGAATTGTGAGAAGTTGCAAGAGGACATCGCAAAACTGGGAGACTGGGCATGCAAATGGCAAATGAAATTTAATGTAGACAAGTACAAAGGGATGCACTTAGGGAAGAGTAACCCAAATTATAGCTACAAAATGCAAGGTTCCACATTAGGAGTCACAACTCAGGAAAAGGATCTAGGTGTCATTGTTGAAATCTTCTGCTCGGTGTGCAGCAGCAGCCAAGAAAGCAAATAGAATGTTAGAAATTATTAGGAAAGGACTGGAGAATAAAACTGAGAATATCATAATGAGTCTATATCGCTCTATGATGCGACCTCATCTTGAGTATTGTGTTCAGTTCTGGGCAACACAACTTGAGAAAGATATAGCAGAATTAGAAAAGGTACAGAGAAGGGCGACCAAAATGATAAAGGGGATGGAACAATTCCGCTATGAAGAAAGGCTAAGGAGGTTAGAAGTTTTCAGCTTGGAGAAGAGATGACTGAGATCTATAAAATAATGAGTGGAATGGAACATGTTAATCAGTTGTTTATTCTTTTGAAAATTACAAAGACCACAGGACAACAATGAAATTACTGGGTAATACATTTATTTATTTTCTGCTTTTTTCTTCAGTGCTTCAGGTACTGTAGGTATTTCCCTCTCCCCAGAGGGCTTACAATCTAAGTTTGTACCTGAGGCAATGCAGGGTAAAGTGACTTGCCCAAGGTCACAAGGCGTGACAGCAGGACTCAAACCCTGGACTCCTGGTTCATAGTTCACTGTTCTAACCACTAGGCTACTCCACTCTGAGGAGCGGAGTAGCCTAGGAGTAGCTCTAGGCTACTAGGACTCCTGGTTTATAGTTCACTGTTCTAACCATATTTTCTCTAGGCTACTCCGAGGAGTAGCCTAGAGAAAATATTTTTTTAGTCAACACATAATTAAGCTCTGGAATGCATTGCTGGAGGATGTGGTGAAAGCTATTAGTACAGCTGTGTTTAAAAGAGGTTTGGATACGTTCCTGGAGGAAAAGTCCATTAACAATTATTAAAGTAGAGTTGCAGAAATCTACTGCTTATTCTTGGGATAAACAGCTTCGAAACTATCCACCCCTTGGAATCCTGCCAGCTACTTGTGACCATAGCTTGGCCGCTGTTGGAAACAGGATAAGAACATAAGAAATTGCCATACTGGATCAGACCAAGGGTCCATCAAGCCCAGCATCCTGTTTCCAACAGTGGCCAAACCAGGCTACAAGTACCCAAACACTAAGAAGTTCCCAGGCTACTGATGCCAGTAGTAGCAGAGGCCATTCCCTAAGTCAACTTGATTAATAGCAGTTAATGGACTTCTCCTCCAAGAACTTATCCAAACCTTTTTTTAAACCCAGCTACACTAACTTCACTAATCACATCCTCTGGCAACAAATTCCAGAGCCTAATTGTGCGTTGAGTGAAAAAGAATTTTCTCCGATTAGTTTTAAATGTGCTATTTGCTGACTTCATGGAGTGCCCCCTTAAATTCTTATCATTTGAAGGTGCGGTCTTCAGAATTGTACACAATATTCCAAATGAGGTCTCTCCAGGGGCCTATACAAGGGCAATATCATCTCCAGGATGACCACCTGCCCGGTTTTGGACCGGACAGTTCAGTTTTCCCGTCGGCTGTACAGTGTCCGGTTGCACTGAGTAACTGGACACTGTAAAAGTCCGGTTGTGGCAGGCAGCAGGATTATGCTTTCCTTCTGATTATGTTTTCCTTCTGGCTGCTGCACCAATCAGCTGGCTGGACACATGTAGGAAACAGAAACGGCCTCTGCACATGCTTAGACTCACAGCCTATAGGGCATGAGCATCGGAAAGGGGTGGTCCATTGGGGCTATGGTCCCACCTACCCCACCAATTAGAGAGCTGCTGCCAGTGAATGATTGACAAGGTGAGCTTTGATCCTCCCTCCTCCCATTTCTGCTGCAAGCAAGTTAAAAAAAAAAACCAAAACCCAATGCAGTTTGTGTTTTCACCCTTTTTGCTGGTGCTGATAAGTCTCAGCGTTCCCTGAATCTTGCCATGGCAGCTGTGTGGTGTCCCTGAGTGCACACTGTGCAGCACGGGAACTGCTGCCTTAGTTTTGCCGTGCTGCATGTGGGACTCGGCAGGACCCTGCTGCCTGCCATCATCACGTGGGAACCTGCTGCTGCCCAGCTCATGCTCTCAGAACCACTGTCTTCAATCCAAGCCGGATTTGCAACCATCAGGACAGGAGCCCACAGGTATGGAAAATGGATGGATGGGAGAACTAGGAGAGATGGTGTCTGGGGAGCAAAGCAGGAGCAATGAGCAGGGGGTGGGGCATTAAAGAGAGCAAGAGGACTGAAGAGGGAATGAGTTGAAGATAAAATAGGAGAAATAGAAGGGAGGCTGAAGAGAAGAGGGGGACAGAAGACAGAGAGAGAAGAGGAGGATTAAATGGGGAGGACAGCAGCCAGGGAATTGGGCAAGGGCAATGGGGTGGGAAGGGGCTGAAGGGAGAAGAGGTTTTTTGCTGAAGGAGGAAGAAACTGTTGGGGGGAGGGGACTTTTCTTTCCCCCCCCCCAGTCTCCTCTCTCCCCATCCTCTTCTATCTACTCCTATTCCCACTGCCTCTTGCCAGGGCCAGTGCAAGGGGATTAGGTGCACTAGGCACCTTCTGCCTTGTGCTGCCCCCCCCCCCCTCGCCTTGGTTGTACCGACACACCCTCTGCCCCTAGTTGCACCCCTCCCCCCATCACACCAACACACCCACTGCCCCTGGTTGTCCCCCAAACTCCTACCTCTTGGTTTTTTAGACCATGAGCGGTAGCCGCAAAGAGGAGTGGAAATTAGATTCTCCACTCCTCTGCCGCTGCTGATTGCGGCCTCACATGGCTCGCGCCCAGGCCCAACTTGCCTGGTGCTTCTGCCGGCTCTGCCTCTTGCTCTCAAAACCCTCCCCCCCCCTGTCCTTTTTCCACAGCAAATTTATGCAAATGAGGGCCCCACCCCCTCAGCCCTTGAGTGTCCAGTCCTGGTCTTTGAAAAAGTTGGCAACCCTAATTATCCTGTCATCATGTGCATAAATATAATTTAACAAAGGTGAGAAGAATTCACTTGGTGTATGCCTTTGAAAGTGATTAATTGCACTAGCAGTTTAAGTATTTAGGATTGCTACAGAAGTACAAGGGGGGAAGACACATCAAAAACAAACATATGGTTTTATTTAAAATCTCCTATTAACCTTCTGTCTGATTCCTAAGAGCCTCCCAAGGCTCAAGGAAAACATGCATAATTCACATAAAACAAGACAAATGAAGTGATGGCTATTACAATACTGTTCCAAAGTTGGTAATATCCCACTATCTTATATCTAGACTAGGTATCCCACCTAATAATCAGAGTTGTAATCTGCCATATTCCCTAACAGCCCATGGTAAACATACTTCTGGTTGTATAGATTAGGAGAGATTTATGTTTTAATCTCGATCCAGTCTAATTTTTATGGGCAAAGAATTCCACATGAAAGGAGCTGCTAATGAAAATGCCTTTGACTGTAGACAAGATAGGAACAACTAATAACACTTGCTGATTGGAACTTAGTTACCAATTTGAAGTATGCCAATTCAATTTACTGCTCAAGTATGGAGGGCCCAATCCCCAAAGAGCATGAAATATGGTTTTGATTCAGGCGATAAATTTGTCCTTGTAATGCTTCACGTATCTGCTGCCTTTGACACACAATTATTCCATCTTGCTCTGCTGATTGATTGAGTTGGGAGTTTCTAGAGTTGTCCTTAAATGGTTCACCTCTTATTTAATGGATTGTTATTAGCAGGTGAAGAAAAGTGCAAAGCTATCTTTATTAACGAGTTTTACAAGTGTCCTTAGGAAAATTAACAATCTTGGTAGTTGTGGACTATTTTTTTTTTTTTTAATGGCTGTTGTCAGTAGAGATGTGAATCGGAACCAGAATCGGTTCCGATTCCCGTTCCGATTCACATTGTGAAATTTTTTTCATGCGGCCCGATCGTTTTTTTTTTTTATCGGCTGCGCCCGAGCCGATAAACAAAAAACCCACCCCGACCCTTTAAAACAGCTCCTTTAGCTTCCCCCACCCTCCCGACCTCCCCAAAACGTTTGAAAATTACCTGGTGGTCTAGTGGGGGTCCCGGGAGCGATCTTCTGCTCTCGGGCTGTCGGCTGCCACTAATAAAAATGGCACCGATGGCCCTTTGCCCTTACCATGTGACAGGGTATCCATGCCATTGGCTGGCCCCTGTCACATGGTAGGAGCACTGGATGGCCCGCGCCATTTTTAAAGATGGCGCAGGCCGTCCATTACGTTGTGATAGCTAGTTTGCCTTCCTGATCCAGTGTCTTGTTCCAGTCTCCTGTTCCAGTGTCTTGTTCCAGTCTCCTGTTCCAGCGTCTTGTTCCAGCAGCCTCCTGTTCCTACATCTACCCAGGTAGTACCATTCGGACTGTCTTCTCGGTTCTGACCTCTGCCTGTTACTTTGACTACGTTTGATTGCAGCCTGGATTTGACCTTTGCCTGTGTCTTGACCACATCTGAACGCTGCCCGGAACTGACCTCTGCCTGTCCACTGACCACATCTGCACGCTGCCTGGAATCGACCTCCGCCTAATCACTGCCCACATCTAACCACCGCCTGGAACCTGACCTTTGCCTGACTGACCATCCTCGGACTGACCACTGATAGTGACCCCTGCTTTGGCTGACCACGCTATCCTTGAATCTGGCCTTGATCCTCGCTCTTCATTCAGACACTCTGTTCTGGCCTTTTCTGGCTCCTGGACTCCCTGACCTGAACATCGACCGCGCACCCTTGTTCGTGGTGGGCACATCTTTGACCTTTATCTCTCGAAGATCCTGCAAGGCCCACCTAAGACCAGGTGGCCCGGGTAACCAAGGGTTCAACCTGAGGGAACCCCGGGTTGCTATTGGTGAAGCTCCAACTAGCCTCTGTCTCCTCCTGTGGTCCGCCTCCTGGTGGCAGGTGCTCTCTGGGTCCGACCAGGGAGCCCTACCAATCCTGCACCAGGCCAAGGGTCCACCTCCCGGCACAACAGGTTGCCAAGGTCATGGACTCGGCGGAGTATCCCGCCATACGGACCATCCCGGGTCTGGTCGCAACTATCCAAGAGTAACGACAAGCCCTAGAGACTCTAGCATCTTCAGTAGAAGAGCTCCGCTCTCTATTGCAGGATGCAATAATGGCTAATCCCATGGGCCTGCCTTCTACTCTGCTACTGATGGCATCACTGGCTTTGCCAGCTCCTCCTCGTTTCAATGGGGATCCACGCCTCTGCCGAGGCTTCCTCAACCAGTGCTTCATGCAGTTCTTCCTGCAGCCTTCATTGTTCCTAAAGGAATCCACCAAGATCACCTTTATCCTCTCACGCCTTGAGGGGAAGGCCCTGGCATGGGCTTCTCCACTGTGGGAACGTTCTGATCCTATCCTCACCCAACTGTCTCAGTTCACCGCCGCCTTTATACAAACCTTTGAAGACCCTGGTCATCAGGCGGTTGTGGGCCATCATCCTCTCAACCTCCGTTAAGGTTCAAGGTCCCTCTCTGAATTTATGGTGGAATTCCGCATGTTAGCCACAGAACTGGGATGGCAAGAAGACTGTCTATGGGCACTCTATCTAGAAGACCTGTCTCCCACTCTCAAAGAAGAACCCGCTGTCCGAGAGATTCCCATATCTCTAGAGGACCTGATTTCCCTCGCTGGGAGAATCGACCATCGCCTCCGGCAATGGCATCAAGAAGTGAAAGCACCCCGACCTCCTGCTCAATGCCCAGCATGTGCCCCAAGCTCTCAGTTGAAGGCTGTACTGGCACTATCTTCATCCACAGAAGGACCGATGCAAGTTAACCGTGGGCGTTTGTCTCCCGAAGAGTGACTTCGGCGCAGGAAGCAAGGTCTCTGCCTGTACTGCAGTACCTCTAGACACCTGTGGCAGTCTTGTCCAGCTCGCCCAGAAAACATCAAAGCCTAAGCCCGGCGGAGGTCCCGAGCTTGGGCGCTACAGTCTCCGGCCCCCAACTTGTACTTCCAATCTCCCTCTCTATGGAATCCCGTTCCTTCACCACTACTGCTCTTATTGACACTGGAGCAAGTGGCAGCTTCATCATGGACAACATCGTCAACCTCCTGAAGATTCCCCTGCAAACCCTAGAGGTGCCTCTTCACATCGCATCAATCCAAGGGGAACATCTCCCCAGATGAATCACTCATCGCACGGTCTGCCTCACCATGGGAACCCTCCATGAGGAGGAAATATCCTTGTATGTCTTGAAACATTCCACACACCCAGTGATCCTAAGACTTCCCTGGCTCCAGATACATGGACCCCAATTTGACTGGCAGTCCCTCCAGCTGGTTCAGTGGGGTCCTCAATGCCAGAAATACTGCTTGATATAAGTGTCTCCAGCAGTTACCGTCTTGAAGACCACGACTCTCACCGGTCTACCTGCCCAGTACTCTGACTTTGAGGATGTCTTCTCGAAGCAAAAGGCTGATACGCTGCCTCCACTTCGAAAGTTCAATTGCTCTATTGAACTTCTGCTGGGCACCACACCTGCCAAAGACAGGACATATCTACTCTCCCTCCCTGAGACTCAAGCAGTGTCCGAGTATATCAAAGAAAATCTAGAGAAAGGGTTCATCAGACCTTCCGACTCTCCAGCAGGAGTGGGCTTCTTCTTCGTCAAAAAGAAGGACAGAGGATTACACCCATGTATCGACTATCGTGGGCTTAACATCATCACCTGCAAGGATCGCTATCCATTACCCCTCATTGTTTGATCGCCTGCAAGGGGCCCAGATCTTCACAAAGCTGGATCTATGAAGGGAGAACAATCTCGTACGCATCCAGCCTGAGGACATTTGGAAGACCGCTTTCAACACCAGGGATGGCCATTACAAGTACATAGTGATGCCTTTCAGCCTTTGTAATGCCCCTGCGGTCTTTCAACGCCTGATGAATGAGATCCTCCGAGACCTACTTTATTCATTTGTAGTTGTATATTTAGATGACATCCTGATCTTCTCAAAAGACCTGAAGTCCCATCGCACTCACGTCAGGACAGTTCTTCAACGCCTCAGAGAGAATCATCTCTACGCAAAACTGGAAAAGTGCATCTTTGAACAAAACCGTCTGCCTTCCTGGGAAATATCATTTCCGATAGAGGATTTACTATGGATTTACTATGGATGCTGACAAACTTCAAGGGATTCGCGACTGGCCCCAGCCAGTAGGCCTCCGCACCTTACAAAGATTCCTTGGAATCACGAATTACTATAGAAGTTTTATCGGTAACTATTCCACATTAGCTTCCCCACTCGCGGCTATGACTAGAAAAGGAACCAATCTCCGGGTATTGAGTCCCAAGGCTCAAGCTGCATTTCACACATTAAAGGAGGCTTTCTGTTCCAGTCCGTGACTGCGATATCCAGAACCAAACCGCCCACTCGTCATTGAGGTCAACGTATCCGCCATCGGAGCTGGGGCAGTGTTGAGTCAGTACTCCTCCAAGGGTACATTGGTACCATGCTCCTTCTGTTCCCACAAATTTTCACCAGCGGAGCAAAATTACACAATTGGAGATCGTGAACTTCTCGCTGTCAAGCTAGCACTCCAAGAGTGGCGTCCATGGTTGGAAGGAGCACAACACAGGTTTACCATATTTACGGATCATAAAAATCTTGAACATCTAAAAGAGGCATAATTATTGAACCCAAGACAAGCCCGATGGGCGTTGTTCTTCGAACGATTCAATTTCGAGCTGCGCTACCGGCCAGCATCGAAGAACCTCCGTGCAGATGCACTTTTGCGGTCCCGCGAATCAGACGATACACCAGACTCCCCAAGATACATAATCGACCCAGCCTGTGTGTCCCTCGCAGTTACCACCATGGTACCCGCCGGAAAGACAGTCGTCCCAAGCCGACTACGTGAGTGTGAACTCCGCTGGGCCCATGACTCAAAGCTGGCTGGACATCCTGGCCGAGCTAGAACTCTCGAGATGCTGAGGAGGTTCTACTGGTGGCCCAGTATGGTAAAAGATTCACACACCTATGTTTATTCTTGTCCTATATGTGCTCAACAGAAGCCCCCCAACTGGTTGACCATGGGGACTTCTCCAACTGCTTCCAGCACACACTGAACCCTGGTCTAGTATATCAACTAATTTCATTACTGACCTTCCTCTGTCTCAAAATAACACCATCATCTGGGTCATCATTGACCGCTTCTCTAAGATGGGTCATTTTATTCCTCTGCAGAGCCTTTCATCAGCTCCAGAACTCGCCAAGTTGTTCCTGAAACACATCTTTCGCTTGCATGGTCTACCCAAGAAAATAATTGCAGATCAAGGGCCGCAATTTGCTGCTAAGTATTGGCGATCACTATGCCAAAAGTTCAGCATCACCCTGATCTTTACTTTGGCCTATCACCCTCAGGCAAACGGCCAAGCGGAGAGAACCAACCAGACGCTGAAGACCTTCCTACGGTCATATGCGAATGACCAGCTGGATAACTGGGCAGACCTATTACCCTGGGCTGAGTTGTCACACAACACACACATTGCCGCTGCCACCGATGTCTCTCCATTTTCCGTGGTGTTTGGCCGCCAACTACGCCTGCTTCTGCCTGACCTCTCTCCGTGCCTTCGCCAGCGGCTCAGTTCACGGCGCAAACCATCCGACTCGTATGTAACCAAGTCAAAGAGCGTCTAGCTCAGGCCACCGAATGGTCCAAGAGAGTAGCAGATACTCACAGATGGTCAGCCCCACTTTTCCGACCAGGACAGAAGGTATGGTTGAGCACCAAACAAATCAGGTTGCGATTACCCTCTCAGCGCCTGGCACCTAAATTCATTGGGCCATTCCCAATTCTCCGCCATGTCGGAGTAGTAACATACCAACTCCAGCTACCAAGATCCATGGGTATCCACAATACCTTTCATGTTTCCTTATTGAAACTTCTCGTACTGTCATGGCCATCTCGCAGGACTCAAGTCTCCGCAGAACCAGAAGAAACCTTACAGGTACAAAAGGTCCTAGATGTCCGCAAGAGACACGGCCATTGGGAATATCTCCTGTTGTGGGAGGGCTTCGGGCTTGAGGAGAACTCGTGGGAGCCCTCCCACCACATCTATGACAAACAACTCCTCCAGGACTTTCATTGAGACCACCCTGACAAACTAAGGCCGGTAAGGAGGAGGCCTAGAAGGGGGGTTACTGTTGCGCTTCCCGGCCTCGTACGCTCCTTGGCCAGACCTGCTCACCTTGCTACGCCTTCTACCAATTCCGGGCACGTCCCTTCCACAGCTGCTCCCAGCTCGCGGCGTCTCCAGTCCCCCTGCGCTCTCGCTTCGGACCAGGCCTCAAGGCAGGGCTCGGCGTCCTCCATGGCGTCGGCCCTGCACCTAGGCGTGTGCGCGCATGGACCGACCAGCCTCTTAAAGGGCCAGGGGCAGAACCCAGCTCCATGGCACGCCCTGAGTGATTGCTGCTTAAAAGGAAGTGGTCTTGGGTTGTTCCACCGCTGCCTGTCTAGTGCTTGCTCCGAATCCCATGCCACGGTCGATTGCATCCTGGGACCACCGTTTCGTCCAGCGACCGCTCCGTGGTGGCTGGGGCCCAGCACTATGTTCGGGTCGATCACGTTGTTGTTGTGCCCGTCAGTTGCAGGCAGCTGGGACCTTTGCTGCTCACCTCCTTTCTCTATGCAGCTCCGAGTCTGGGGAGAATGGCGGCCTCCGCTTCCACATACCAACCCTCAGCAACACGAATTAGCAAGGATTCCTGTCCTGCTATTTCCGCCACACTGGAACTCCATCTCATTATCCCACTGGGTGACCTAGGTACCCGCTCCTCGGGGGCCTTGCCGCACTAAGGGCTATCCGCTCCTCGGAGAGCCATTACTCTCTGTTTCTCTGTTCCAGTGAGTTCCTGCATCATCCTCGGACGACCCTTGCTGTTCTTGCTCGGACCTCCTCGGTGCCTAATCCTCCATCTACTTCCACAGTACTGACGTGAGTACAGAACCTGCTCATCTACCTTTGTGGCACGGATCCTTCCGGGCCACTACCAGATCCCTCCAGTCTTGTGCAATTTCCCATCGGCTTCCAGCCTACCCTGCGCTGCAGACCACTACCAGAGTTGCCAGCACAAGCTACGCCTAGAGAAGGTATTCACTGGACTATTCCACACTGAGGATTACTACTCAGACCGACCAGCTACAGGTCACTCTCTTGGGAATGACTCTATTGATCTGCTCCTCAGATCACCATTGGCTGTATAATAAAGTTGTTTACTCTGTTGTCCATCACTGCTGAGACCTTGCCTGATGTGGTAAGGGCCCACAGGACTCCTCCCTGTGGGCAGAGTCTTCACTTGCTACAACCCAAGGGCCCACTATTAGTTCAAGACACACAGAACATAATACTTGTGATAGCTAGTTTGCCTTCCTGATCCAGTGTCTTGTTCCAGTCTCCTGTTCCAGCGTCTTGTTCCAGTCTCCTGTTCCAGCGTCCTTCTGTTCCTACGTCTACCCAGGTAGTACCATTCAGACTGTCTTCTCGATACTGACCTCTGCCTGTTACTTTGACTATGTTTGATCACCACCTGGATTTGACCTTTGCCTGTTTCCTTGACCACGTCTGAATGCAGCCTGGAACTGACCTCTGCTTTGTCCATTGACCAGGTCTGCATGCTGCCTGGAACTGACCTCTGCCTGTCCACTGACCACATCTGCAAGCTGCCTGGAACCGACCTCTGCCTGATCACTGACCATGTCTGACCGCCGCCTGGAACCTGACCTTTGCCTGACTGACCATCCTCGGACTGACCACTGGTATTGACTCCTGCTTTGGCTGATCACGCTATCCTTGACTCTGGCCTTGATCCTCGCTCTTCATTCAGAGACTCTGTTCTGGCCTTCTCTGGCTCCTGGACTCCCTGACCATCGACCGCACACCCTTGTTCGTGGTGGGCATACCTTTGAACTTTATCTCTCGGAGATCCTGCGAGGCCCACATAAGACCAGGCGGCCCGGGTAACCAAGGGCTCAATCTGAGGGAACCCCGGGTTGCTATTGGTGATGCTCCAGCTAGTCTCTGTCTCCTCCTGTGCTCCGCCTCCTGGTGGCAGGCGCTCTCTGGGTCCAACCAGGGAACCTACCAATCCTGCACCAGGCCAAGGGTTCACCTCCTGGCGCAACACTTTGTCCATGTTAGTTCATTTGGGTATTAAGTATTGCATAAAAGCTTGAAAAGGGGAAAGCAATTTTAATTTGATGGTGGTAATGTTACTTCCTTACACAGTGCACAGAACTATAGTTCTTTACTCCAGGAAATGTGTCAGTATAAAAGCACATTTTTTGTTTTTGTAAACTTAAAATGTGGTTTTTAAATCAATATAAATACATCAAGAATCATTTTAGATATGTCACAGGATATCAGTAAATATAATGACACAAAACTGATAGAAAAATGTTCAAAAAAAAAAGATAACCTTAACTAGGTTGATATTATAGTACAGAAATAGAAAGAAGCAAGAAGTAGAAATCTATTTTTAGCATGAGAAGTAAAGAACACATATTTTACCATTAATATCAATCTCTTTAATCCTTGATCCAACCTAAGGGCTCAGTGGCAGTGCTGTATACTGCCATACAGGGACCTGGGTTTGAACGTCAGCTCAGGTATTTTGTTTCCTGGGTCAGCCAGGCATGCTGTAGAGCAGTGGTTCTCAACCGATGTGTCGCAACACACCAGTGTGTCGCCAAGCACACGCAGGCGTGTCGCCACATTTCCCAGTCCCCCGCTGACCCAGCTGCTCCCCCTACCCGCTCAAAATAGGTCCTCCACCTGTGCTTAAAATGCTGATAGCCCGAGCGGAACGCGGCAGGGCAGCTGGAGACAGCGGCACCGGCATACTCTCTTCTTCCTGCCCCCCCCCCCCCCCCCCCGTGGCCCGGAAGAGGAAGTGGTGAGCAGCGGGTGCGTGCACGGGAAGAAGAGACCATGCTAGTGCAGGCAGCGTCGGCCCAAAGAAGAAAAGAGAGGCCCAGCCTGAAGAATGAGCAGTGTGGCTCGGAGAAAAACGAAGACCAACGTCATCCCCCGCAGCCGATGGGACTCCTTCTTCGCAAGGGCTGAAAGTGAAGGAGGTTGCTGCTGCCTTTTGGGTTGGAAGTGGAGGAGGCTGCTGCTGTTGCTAGTTGGGGGAGGGGGGCGGGTGAGTGAATGAGCAAGCATATCTATTTGAGGTGCTGTATGTGTATGTGAGTGAGACAGCATGTATGTGAATGATTGAGGCCTGTATATGTGAAAGAGAGTATGTGTATGATTGAGAGCCTATGTGTGAGAGAGAGCATGAATGGAAGTGCATGACTGAGAAACCTGTATGTGTAAGTTTGTGGTTGAAAACCTGTTTGTGTGAAAGAGTATGCGTGTGTGATTGAGATCCTTTGTGTGTGAGAGAGATCATGTGTATGTATGATTAAGAGCCTGTGTGTATAATTAAAAGAGAGACCATGTGTGTCTGTGTGTGATTGAGAGCTGATTTAGGTGAGGGAGCATGTGAGTATGCGATTGAGAGCCTGTGGGTAAATGAGAGAAAGAGAGAGCGCATGTGTGTAAGCATGTGAATAAGAGTCTGTGTGTGAGAGAAAAAGACAGCATGTATGTGTGCAATTGAAAGCCTGTATGTGTAAGCGTGAAAAGACAGCATATGTGTAAATGTGTAATTAAGAGCCTATATAAGTGAGAGAGAAAAAGCACGTGTATATGTGAGTGACTGAGAGCCAATGTGAGAGAAAAAGGAGAAAGTTGCAAGCAAACCATCCCTCCTGCTAATTCAAAACAATCTCAGGGCACCTGGATATCAAACATTCCCAGGTTTGCAGAGCAAAACATTTTTTGTATCATCATTTTTCATTATTGGGCCTTTGTGTCTGCTATTTTGAAATATTTTTTGGTATCTAGAAATTTTTGATATGAGTTTTTAATTATTGGATATTCCATTCATCAGCTGTTTCGAAATAATTTGTTCTTTATGTTAGTATGGTTTTGCTGCTATTGATTTTATATTTCTTGATTTGTTTTAGAAGGATGGGTGATGTTTCTCTTTTTCCTTAGTTACACTGCATACAGAGACCCTGGCTTGCTGCAGTTTCCAATTCAGTTTTTGTCTGCGTGCTTCTATTAATGCGTTTTGGTCTCTTTATTCTTTGTTAGGTGAGGGTCAGTACATGTGATTCAGGTGAGGTTTTCTGCTGGCGTGTAGTTTCTGTGTAGGGCTCTATAGTAGCCTGGCTTGTTCCGTTTTCCTAATAGGACGTATATTTATTTATTTAATATATTTCTATACCGTCTTAAGGCCTGGTGTAATATTTTCAGTGTTCTTTTTCTTAAGTAAGGTGTTTAATGTTTGAGTACTGGAAATTGGTGCTGTTATGGTGTGGGATGTTTACTATTTATGCAGTTTCTGTTCAGACAGAATACGTATCTTTTCCTTGTGTCATTCTTAACAATAAAAATAATACTGGACCTTTATTTTTTATTTCCACCGTGAATTGTAATGAGCAGTGTGTCACACATGTGAGCGTGGTCTGTCAGGTGTGTCACGATGGAAAAAAGGTTGAGAACCACTGCTATAGAGGGTAGATGGGTTGGGAAAGAGGGGAAGAAAAGAGTCCCCGTTATTGTGCAACAGTGACATCTAGTGGCTGGTTTTAGGATCCTTGATTGTAGAGTTCATGGCCCTCTGCTGAGGACTGTCACTGGAATGATCGGGCAAAAGTAAGTTGGAAGGGGATTTAAAATAGGGGAAGGCTCGCATGGTGTTGGATCGCAGCCCAGATTTCAACTGAACTGGAAGCCCACAGAAGCAGGAGGAAACTACCAGGTGGAAAAAAATATTATTTTATGATGTGATGAGGATAAAAAAATAAAATAAAATGTAAAGTTTATTTTTATCTGTTGGTGGGAGCCTCAAGGCCCTTGATTGCCACCACACACCACTTGGTGATGCCTCTGCATGGGAGACTGGCACCGGTCAGGCTGAGGTAAGGACTATAATAGCCCAATAGAGAGAGAGCCCGAGGAAAGGGCTGCCCTGACCCCTAGAGTGAGAGCCTTATGGATATTTCTTTTTTAAGTTTTTGATTCAGCCACAGCCCAAAGATAATAACGGATGATAGCGGTGAAAAGAAGTCTGCTAGCAAGAGCACGGAAGCAGTCATGAGAGCGTTATTTGTCTCCTGTGGTAGCGACAAAGGGAGCAAGCATTGGGCTGGCTAGCTAGAGAGGAATGCAGCAGGATCAGAAATATTAGCTCCCACTACTAATACTGTTAGCGATGGGGCAGACTCTGGGTCCAGCAATGACATCATGGTGATGCTATGAAACCAGAAGTGGGAACCAGGGCAAAGCCATTAATTCACCACCACATTAGGGGGACAGAGACTAAAAAAACCAAGTTAATGGGGGCCAGAAGACACAGTGGGAAGCCTTGAGCAAGCTCCCACTGCCACTTCATATGCTCATGGAAGTTTATTTGGGCCATGGGATGCCCAGAAAATAGTGGGCAGCTGCAGAGGATGCAGCTCAGCAAAGAGACCCAAAAGCAACAAGGTCAAGCAATAAGGTTCCACTCTCATTTCCCTTACAAATGGATAACTTGACTATGCATGAGGATTGCTGTTTGGCTTGAGGGAAGCCTAGTGGCCAATTGTTTACAATAAAAATGGGCAGAGGGACACCAGGGGAAGCAGTGAAATTTGCTCCAATGGGGAATTTAAGTGAATTTGATTTTTTTTTAAAGGGGCTTAAGGTATTATGAGGGTTTGTTATGGCAAGTTTGCTATGTGCACTGACTTTATTTCTCCCAGTAGAGAGCAGGGTGGTTTAAGTCATGGTTGTAGGATTATTAATGTAGTTTTGTAGTTACTAATGTGCCTATAATTTTAGGGCCATATTATGTATTATATTGATTTATTTGTTACAAACGCGCTAGGAGAGCCCTGGAAGGGCGAAGAGGCGCAATTGCTTGCTCCTGAGAGAGAGTGTGAGCCCTTGGGCCCGAGATGGCTCAGAAAGGAGCCCCAAGACACACCTCGAGTGAGGTAAGCAAGTACAAGCATGAGCAGAGCAAGAACACAGAAGGAGGATGAAGTGGGTCACCCTCTGTTGAACCAACACGTACTAGAGATGACAGAGGGCTGGAAACTCTGAGGCAAGGTACCGGAGTAGGGATTCCTAACCGGTGAGAGTCAAAAGAGTCAGAGTTCATAGGGAAACGAGAACTCCTGGAACTTGGACAAGAAGAGGACTCTTGGACTGGATGTGACGAGACTCGACTCTCGAAGACATGGAGACTTGGACAAGATGATACTCTTGAAGACTTGGATGAGGGGAGACACTAAAAAACGTGGACAAGACGATACTCTTGAAGACTTGGATGAGGGGAGACACTCGAAGACTTGAACAAGACGATACTCTTGAAGACTTGGACGAGGGGAGACACTCGAAGACTTGAACAAGACGATACTCTTGAAGACTTGGACAAGGGGATACACTTGAAAACTTGAACAAGATGGTACTCTTGAAGATTTGAACAAGAGGATACTCTTGAAGACGAAGAAGAAAAGAGGTTCTTGGAGACTTGGGAGAGTGCTGTCCCTCAGGGCGCCCTACACAGCCCAACGTGGACTGGTCATGGACCACCCTGTCCCGCTGCACACCTTACACAACCTGGAAGGCTGGTCGCAGCCCACGCTGAGAGCGGGACATGCACAGAGAGGAGAAGAGAGTCCAGACAGCACTTGAGAGAAGTTCAACCAGAGATGATTCCATTCACCTGAAGACTGACACCAGGAACGCCGGACGCTTCTGCGAAGGATAACTTGAGGAGAAGTCCAGGGGACGGCAAGGCTGCTGACGGATTCTTCAGGAAGGAGAAATAGGAGATACGCAAGAGGGGAAGCCTCAAGTGCAGGCCATCTGGACATCTGGATCTCGGAAGGAGAAGACAACTGGACATCAAGGTCTCTGGACATCGGGGAAGATGGACACAGGTAGAGTGGACTACTGGATGAGTAGAGATCAGAAGGTCGTAGAGAAGAGGACGGTGGACATCAGAACGAAGGACACCTGGACATCTGGATAACTGAACAGAGGACATCTGAGACATCAAGGTACGGACGAGGAACCCCGAGTCTTACAGAAAGAAAGTCAAGGACTGGAACAAACCACGAGGATGATCCGACGAGGGATGAACCTGGAGCATTGGACAGACATCAGGAAGATGAAGACATGGAACATGAAGTCTTCCGGACAGGAGCAGCAAGATGGACCACGATGGAAGCAGTGGAACTCCATGGAGGGTGAAACTCCGAAGATGGATTCTGGAGCAGTCGTAACTCCGAAGATGAAAAGCAGAGTGGTAGTAACTCTGAAGATGGTGAAACTCCATCCGAAGGCACTGCAGGTCTGAAGCAGAGCCTTTATATAGGGCAGGACCAGGAAGAGCCCTGAAGACGTCATCAGGGAGGGGACAGGGGAACTTCCTGTCTCTGGACCTTTAAAAGAAGAAGAAAGTCGTGCGGCCAGCACTTAGAAGGAGCCCTGAAGGAAAGTGGGCAGAGCTAGGGGCCTGCAGCGGCGTCCTGGAAACAAGGAGAAGAAGGAGAAGGCCAGTGACGGCTCCTGCTGCTGAAGAGGAGCTGCGCTGGGCCCGACTGTGGCCCCAAAGAGGAAGAGACGGAGGCAGCGGCTCCCTGCCGCGAAGAAGAGCTTTGGCGGTGGCACACAGGCCGCAGAGGAGTAGGGAATCCCCACAGGGGTGCGGCTCCAGTCATGCAGGAGCGAAGCAGCAGAAGCGGCAGCAGCGGCGGCTGCAAAGGAGCGAGGAGGCGTGGCTTGGTGGCGGTTCAGCCGCGAAGAGGCCTGCAGCATGCTGGCTGCATAGAAGAAGGTGAGGACCTGTCCACGGGATGGGGTCCGCGGGCAGGAGCGTAACAGTATTGTTTTTTACTCTGATGTATTTGAGTATTGTATTAATTGCTTGATGTAAACTGCTTTGGCTCAAACTTATGTAGGTTGTCAGTGGGATTCCCTAATAAGGAGTACAAAAGAACATAAGATATGCTATATTGGGTCAGACCAAGGGTCCATCAAGCCCAGTATCCTGTTTCCAACAGTGGTCAATCCAAGTCACAAGTATCTGGCAAGTACCCAAACTTTAGAAAAATCACAAGCTACTATTGCTTATTAATTACCATAATAGTTTATGGATTTTTTCTCTAGGAATTTATCCAAACCTTTTTTAAACCCAGTTATACTAACTGTTGTAACCACATCCTCTGGCAATGAATTCCAGAGCTTAACTATGCGCTCAGTAAAAAAGAATTTTCTTAGCTCATTTAATTAAACAAATCTATTTGGTAACTTCATGGAGTGCCCCCTGGTCCTTGTATTAGCTGAGAACATAAGAACATAAGAAAATGCCATACTGAGTCAGACCAAGGGTCCATCAAGCCCAGCATCCTGTTTCCAACAGTGGCCAATCCGGGCCATAAGAACCTGGCAAGTACCCAAAAACTAAGTCTATTCCATGTAACCATTGCTAATGGCAGTGGCTATTCTCTAAGTGAACTTAATAGCAGGTAATGGACTTCTCCTCCAAGAACTTATCCAATCCTTTTTTAAACCCAGCTATACTAACTGTACTAACCACATCCTCTGGCAACAAATTCCAGAGTTTAATTGTGCGTTGAGTAAAAAAGAACTTTCTCCGATTAGTTTTAAATGTGCCCCATGCTAACTTCATGGAGTGCCCCCTAGTCTTTCTACTATCCGAAAGAGTAAATAACCGATTCACATTAACCTGTTCTAGACCTCTTATCATTTTAAACACCTCTATCATATCCCCCCTCAGCTGTCTCTTCTCCAAGCTGAAAAGTCCTAACCTCTTTAGTCTTTCCTCATAGGGGAGTTCCATCCCCTTTATCATTTTGGTAGCCCTTCTCTGTACCTTCTCCATCACCATTATATCTTTTTTGAGATGTGGTGACCAGAATTGTACACAGTGTTCAAAGTGCGATCTCACCATGGAGCGATACAGAGGCATTATGACATCCTCCGTTTTATTTGCCATTCCCTTCCTAATAATTCCTACTAATTAGGTAGAGGAATATACTATCTTTGCCACATCCCTCCTACTAAAGTCTGCTGTATTGGTTTGTTCCTGCTTGCATAAAAGCAAGTGACCCTTAGTGTCTCTGTGGATTTTTAGTTTGGACTGCAAGAGAAGAGGAGTTTTTCTTTTCAGTTCTCTAATTTTCATAGTAGTAAGGCCCAAAGCCTTGGCTGAAAGTAATGAGTAATTCACAAGTCCCACCCAATGATTGGTGATACTCTTTAGTGATTTCTGCAATTAAATAGTTCGGTGAGGTTTTTGTTCATGAGGAAGTTTTTATCCACCTTTTTTGAACCCAACTCCTAGACACTTGACAGCTGATATTAAGCTGTGCTTCCATCTCTGATGCAAGAGAGTACAGAAAAGCAGTGGACTTTTACTGAACCATCCTAATGGCATTCATCTTTGCTTCACATAAGGGGAGAAGAAGATAAGCACTCATCTGATCTATTTGATTTGTTTGAGTACTAAAACTAAGACTGATATTTTATTTGCAATTAAAAATCATTAAAATATTAAATTATGAACAATGCTGTTTTATGGTAGATGGTTTTAAAAATTTTTTTTCATGGCACCCAAACAATTCTACATAATTTGTTTACTGTGCTTACATTGTACATATGATACATACAATAATGTTGCACAAAGCAAAATCTGAACTTTGTAGCTATGATAAAATCCAACATCCACCTAATGCGTATTATGATTGTCATTCTTGACTTCTGTCAATCATTCTATTCTCCGCCCTCCAAACCCAATATGGAGCCCATACTATCTCATATTTGACTGCCTGATCTCAAAGCAAATAGGTCAATTTCTCCATGGTTGCAATATCCATCACTTTTGCCTCCCAACTTTCGATATTAAGAATTTGTTTCCATATCTGGGTGATCATCAATCTGGCAACATGTAGCAAATGTCCTACTAGTTTCCTGCATCCTTTCTTTCCCATCTGTTGGGCATTTTCCCCAGAAGGCATAGTTGCACATCCCCATTAATTGTTGATCACAGATCCGAGATATCCAATCAATCACCCCTGCCCAAAATATCTGCACTTCCCCACAGCTCCACCACCTACAATATGTATGCATGTCTCAATCTGCCCACAGCCACACCACTTATCTTCTTGACTTATTATTGTAACCTGCTTAGAATGGTTGATTGATGGGCAATACATGTTTAAATAAATAACTAAATTTTGCTTGTTGAATTAAAACTGTTACAATTATCAGCTTAATAAATATACAGCTCTCCATATGATACCACTGAAACCAGGGACTGTTATGTGTGTGCCGTCATTTTTTTTTTAAGTTATTGCAATGAGAGAGTTATTTTTTTATCACTGAAATTCTTCTTATACTCAATCATCAGATTATAACTTTATTATTCTTTGTTCTTTGGGAAAATCCAATTCAATACAGAATTTTCAGACCCTGGGGAAGTAAGAAATGGAGCAGTTGTACTGAACAATGTTTCCTAGGCACAAAATAGGAGAAAACCCCTTACTAAATGTGTACCCTGTTTTGTTTTTCTTTTAAATTATAACTAGGAGTGCATGTGCGGGGATGCTATTTATCATACTGGCACATCAAGCCACCAGCATACTTCTGCATTCTGGTGATCTCACAATATCCTTGACCTTTGCTCTCTTTTTTCATTATGATGTCATTTTACTAAAAGACCTAGTGCAGAGATAGCTATGCAATAGTAGCGCACTTGTTCTCTCATTATTATCTATTTGTGCAGCTCCATTACAGCGCAGAACCTAAGGGGCACACAAAGACACAAGATTCCACATAGAAAGGTATGTTAATTATTCCAGTTTTTTTGCTCAATTCCATAAAATGCGAGAAGGATGAAGTATGGCAATAAATATCTTTCCAAGCAAACCATATCCTCATGCAGTGGGTTGGGACACACTGGTGTTTTACGAGGTCCAGGTAGGTAGGTCAAGGGGGACAGCAGGAGGCTGCTCTCTCCTTATAGACCCAGGTAGGAGAAAGTCAACTTTCCCTTTTTTGGGCCCAACAGGAGGCTGCTCTTGCTTCCTTCTCTCCTCTTCCAGGCCCAGTGGGAGGCTGTTCTTTCCTCCTTCACCCAACTCAGATTTGACAACTTCTGAGCCTGGTGGGACTCCAGCTTTATCTTCCCTGCTGAGGCCTGGAAGTGATGTTGCTGATGTTTTCTTCACCCTGTGAGCCCTGGAAGTGATAGAGTCAGCAGGAACACAAGGAAGAGAGGCAAGTTCTCTACACACATAGATCCACTGCCGACTTCTGCTGCTGCTGCTGCTGCCACTTCCTTCTCTCCCCAGTGGTTTTTTCCCAGGGTCAGGTGATCCTTCTCTTAAGGATCTTCAGGTTTAAAAGATTAGGATTCCACTGGAACATCTCTCTTGACGTCTGCGGCCTTAGTAGTGCAAATTTCTTTCTGTGGAGGCTTGGTGGTTTATGCATTCTTATGCTGATTTCAGCACCTCCCAGAAAAGGTGGTCGTGCTCAGGATGGAATCAGCTGTTGTCTTTCTGGCTGCTGCTATGTAAGTCTGCTCCTGGTTTCTTTGCATTCAGTGGCTTCTGCTGTGGCGGTCCTAAGGTTTCCTTGGCCATACATCTGGGTTGCAGACTCCTGGTTGAAGTCTTGGTAGGAGACACTCCCCTTTTGAAGAAAAACACCCCTTTAAGGAATAGCTTTGGCTTGGTCTGGTTTTAGAGCAGCTAGTCAAGAATCTGGTAGATCCAAAACCGCAGAGGCTCCCTGAACTCCGAGTTCAGGCTTTTTATTAACTTATCAGAGGTCAGGTTCAGTTTCAAGACTCTAGGTGCAGTAGACTGGGTAAGCAGTCATATTCTTCCTCTTGTCCAGGAGCTTTTGTTGCTAGGGGAGAAAGTCAGTACTTTGAAGATTTAGCAAGCCATGGCCAGACACAGTGACCCTCTTGGGAGTTGTTCACATTTCTTGAAGCTGCTCAGTGGATGGTCTTGCTGATTCGTCCAGTAGGAGGTCACTTACTGCTCTGTTCCCTTGAGTGGGTTTGATGATTTTTCACTTGGTTACTGGGCATGATCCCTCGTGATTATATCTTTGATTTTACCCTGTGGGCCAACACCCTCATGTTACTTCCTTGTGCTTCGCAAGCAGAACACAGCATGGTCTGAGACACTTGGCTGAAGCTTCAGCTGTTGCAAGCTGTGGTTTCTGTTTCCTGTACAATAGGAGTTCTCTGTTTACTTTTGTCATCTTTAAGAAGACAGTTCATTCTGTCCCATTCTTGATCTGCAAGAGGTGAACAGGATTTTCTGAATCTCTCATTTCTGGATGGATACCATTTGATACTTGTAATGGTCCAATATGCAGAGTTCTTGTCTGCTCTAGTTTTCTCAAAGCTATTCCCAGCAAGTGGGAAGTTCCGGGAACTGTTCCAGTTCAGAGTGCTTCCTGTGTCGTGCTAATGGTGTCATGGTTCTTTAGTAAGGTCATGGTAGTAGTGCAGCATTTTCAAGGCATGACAGCTTCATGATGCATCCTTCTTTGGACATTTAGTTTATAAGACTTAAATCATGCCAAGAAGGCATTCAGGCAGTAGAGTGCTCCAGGTTTAGATAGCGAGGACTGGGTGATCAATTTGGCCTGAGCCAAGCTCATTCTGTTCATCCTTAGTCTATTTGGGAGCATATTTCGCTTCAAAGTCAGGTCAAGTACATTTCTCTGAGGCAGCGTTCCTGTGGCTCCACTGTACAATCCACTGGCTCTGAATGCCCAGGGCCATCAGTTTGATCCCCATTGCCCCTGACACCTATGTACTCAGCCTTAACATTGTGGACAAATTATCCTAACAGATGTTAATGTTTGTCTCTCTGGCTTTTCAAGAGTTGGCGTTTAGCTCCTTGAGTACGTGTCTTCTGCTCTGGATTTAGTTCCATGGGCTGGGGCTCTCCTGAGACCTTTTCAGTTGTCTCGTCATTCTCCTCTACTATGAGGTTCATTCTCCAGAGCCAGGGTTTGTGAAGGGGGAGGGCCTTTCATAATAGTCACTTCCTTAGAACATCTTTAAGGGAGTCAGCTTGTCAACTCCCTCCTAAATTTGAATCATGAAGGTTTGTTGTGATGGGGAGCATGTTTGCCTGGATCAGTTGATCCATGCAGGAAGTGGCCTGGTTGGGCAACAAGTTGGGAACCAGATTGATTCACTTAGCCCTATCTTGTTTTCTTTCCATTCTACAGTGGCAAGCTGGAAGAATGTTTTACTGTAACGCTACAGCACTGGTCTAGTTGAACAGATAGAATGATACCAGGAGTCTAGGGGTCTCAGTGGTGTATTATCTGCCCTTCTCTTGGACTAAACAGAATATACAGAGTTTGTCTGTAGCTCACTTTGCAGGTTGGGGCATGTGGGAGCTGAGTCTGGAGCTTTTTCATTTTTTGTTGGTGAATAGGGCTTGAAGCCTCATGTGGTTTGAAGGGCAAATCATAAGAAGGCCAAGGATCAGTGATTCTACAGCTGTCGCAGGCAGTGCAACACCATGAGCATAGGTGAGCTGGTACAGCTGTGGCCTGGAAGAGAATTTTCTGTGCCTTTCCTTCTTGCCTTCTTCACAAAATCAAGATAGAGAATGTCTGACTGGTGATATTTCCTCTAGATCATCCTCAGCATGCCAGAATAGATGGGTCTCCTAAGGCATAGGATCAACCATCTTCTGCTCCTTCAAGCTGCCTGGGATCTTCTACTAAGGCCTATTCATATTGGTAGTTCCTTCTCTGTTTCTTTTCTTGCAGTTTGACACTTGAGCAGTTGTGCTTGCAGGAAAAGGACCTTTTCTTCTTCCATGATCTCTACATTCCTGCAGGCCCCCAAGAATGTATCTGTACAAACACAGGTAGCTTAGTGTTTTTAACCTTAAATAATACTGGAAGTATGTTTTATGCTTTTAGTATTTATTGGTTTAATATTTATGGCTTCTGATATTATTTTAATATGTCCTTACATCTTTTAAATTTTATCTTCTGTTATTTTAATTGTTTGTAATTTCTTTTATTGTATTTTATTGTTATGTTAACCGCTGTGAAGGCTACGCTGAGACAACGGTATATAAGCAATAATAAACCTTAAACCTTAAACCTTATCTTCTTTGGCTTATTTTTTTTTTTACGCTTCTTTGAGGCATTCTGTAAGGACTGGTTGCTTTCCCTCTGGCATTCTGATGTCCCTTGCATTTGTCCTTTTTCTGGGGAATTCTAGTGCAGGGTTTGGATTTATATTCTCTGCAGGCTCTAGTCACAGCTATTATCTGTTATAGGGGTTGAATCCATGGAATGTCGGTAGCAGCTCTCATGATTTTTCTTTGGGCAGTAATCAAGTTGAGACCTCCCTTTGGACTTTTGGTTCCTCTCAGAGATCTCGATTTGGTACTTGAGGCATTGCCTGTACCTCTCAGACAGGTTTCTCTTAGAAATCTTATCTTGGTAATGATATTTCTTTTTTGGTAGTGATTTGCTCAGCCCAGCAAGCTTGTCTTCCAGGGCTTTATTTCAGCTCATATAGGCCGATGCAATATAGTGCGCTCGGCCAAGCACCTGGCTTTATAGGTGCTTGGATGTGCAACCAAAACCCCTCTTGCAATAAAGGGATTAGTGTGTCCGAAATGTGCTCCAAACCAGCACGAAGCTAATAATGCTCATCACAAGTAAATTCATGTTGATGAGACTATTAGCTATTACCCCGGATACAAACCAAAAAAAAAAAATGTGCGCCCGATGTGCACATTTTTATTCTCAAAAATTTACGCCTGCCCCGGAGCAGGCGTTAATTCTTGAGGAGCCCAAAAGTTAACAGAAAAGCAGGAAATACTGCTTTTCTGTAGTTCCTCAGACTTAATATCGTGGTGATATTAAGTCGGAGGAACCGAAAAAAGGAGAGCTGAAAAAAAAAAAAAAGTGTCACCAGCGGACAGGTTAGGAAAATGGATGCTCAGTTATTGAACGTCCATTTTCCTAACCCGTGGCTGTGCACAGGTTAGGAAAAAGGATGCCCGTAACGTCCGTTTTCCTAACCCGCTGACAGCCTTCTCTCCTGGGCGCTTGATGCCAAGGAGGTGCTAGGGACGCAAACGTTTCCCTAGTGCCTCCTTTTTACCGCAGCAGCTGATTTAAATCAGGTGCCCGGGAAAGGTGGATTGATGCACGTTAAGAAAGTGGGTGCTCAATCGGCCCGCTAGTGCCTAAGTCTGTGTCCTTTTATCCCATACCTACTGAAAGTAACGTCAAAGTTCCATTTTATTCCTACTGTTTCCTTTTCAGTCTGCTCAGAAGATAAGAGCAGGGCAGTAACAGTTCTTGGAGATTCCTAGGCATTCATCAGTTTCTCTTCCGGTCTTGGAGTCAGGCCTGGCGCGACCAGGTGTGCATACCATGCATTTGCATGGGGCAGCACACCCAGGGAGGCAGCGGGGCAGAGGTGTAGCCACAGGGATCCTACCCCCCACAGGCACATGAGCAGACCCACAGCGGCACACTGAAGACCTGCCCGTGAGGGTTCCACCCCTCGCGGGCTGAACAGGATGATGACGGACTTACTCCCTCACCTCTTCTCCCCGACTCTTACCTTTCTATCTGCCTCACTCACTCAGCTTCCCTTCCTTCTTACTGAGAAGAGAGGGGAGGGGAACTGAGAAAAATAAGTGGAAGGGAAGAGAAAGGAGAGGGTTGTGATTGAGGGGAGGGGTGAGTGAGAGGGAATGGAAGAGGAGTGACTGAGAGGCAAGGAGTGAGAGGGGAGGGAAGGAATTGAAGGGAAGGAGGAGTGAGTCAGCCAGAACTTGGTGCCCGGCCAGGGCGGACGTCGTGGACGCCCCCGCCCAAGGGGTGACTGCGTGGGCCGGGGCTGAGTGCGCGTGCACGGCGGCTTGGCACGGGGCTTCGTGCGCGGGCCGGCCCGGCCCCCCTGGCGGCGTGCGCGGTGCGCTGGCCCGGCCGGCCTTCCCCGCTCGGCGGGGTGCCTGCCCGGGCCGGCCCGCCGGTCGCTGCGTGCGCGGGCCGGGCCCCGGCAGGCGTGCGGGCCGGGCCCGGGCCGGCGGCCCGGCCGGCGTGCGGGCCGGGCCGGGGCCCCGGCCGGCGTGCGCGGGCCGGGGACAGGGACTGGGGTGCCTGAGAGGGAAGGAGCACGACACAGGTAGGCAGTGAGAGAATGACTGTGAGACTCATTTCTCGTGTGTGTGTGTGTGTGTGTAAGAGAGCATGGGGGGCCTGTGTTTGTGTGTGGGAGCCTGAGAGTGAGAAACTGTGTGTTTGAGGGAAATTATGTGAGAGCCTGTGTGCATGTGTTTGTGTGTGAGAGATATTAGATTCCATATTAGGAGTTACCACCCATGAAAAGAACCTGGGCATCATAATGGAAAATACTTTGAAAGGCTCTGTGTGTGGCATCGGTCAGAAAAGCAAACAGAATGTTAGGAATTATCGGGAGTGTGGGAGACTGTGAGTTAAGAGAGAGCATGTGAGAGTGAGAGTCTGTGTGTATGTGTATAAAGGAGGAAGGGAAGAATATAGGAAGCGAGCAAAGAAATAGAAGGAGAAGAGTGACCCTAGTGACCTTGTTCTCCAATCCATCATATTTTCAAAGTTAGACTATTGCAACTCTCTACTCTTCGGCCTCCCAGCTAATACCATCAAACCATTACAGATGCTTCAAAAATGCCTCAGCAAGGATTCTGACAAAGACCAACAAAAGAGACCACATAACACCCATCCTGCGGAACCTGCACTGGCTCCCAATCAAATACAGAATCTCTTACAAAATTCTAATGATCATCCATAAAGCCATCCACAATATCTCCCCCCTGGATCTTAAGTTCCCTTTTCGACATCACATGCCCTCCAGACCAGTGAGATCAGCGTACAGAGGCACCCTGCTGGTCCACCCCATTAAATCCACATTAAGGAAGAGAGCCCTCTCCACGTCGGGACCTTTGCAATGGAACTCCCTCCCTCCTGAGCTTAGACTAGAACAATGCCCAAACACCTTTAAGAAAAGATTAAAGACATGGCTGTTTGGTGAAGCCTTTGCCCAACTCGGATGACCATTCGGGTTCAGATCAGGCAGCTTTGTTAGTTGAACTACATCACCAGCAAGCCGCTCTGAGGAGTGATATACCATCAAATGTTCTTCAGCTGTAATACACTTACCAAGTTATCTAATTTTTTTTCCCCGTTTGTTTGGCTCCAAGTCTTGATCTCCCTGTTCAATGTAATGCATCCTTGTGCAAAGATTATTGTTTGAATGTAAACCGAGGTGATTTGTAACTTGTTACAAGAATATCGGTATATAAAAATGCCAAATAAATAGAGAAAGAATTAGGAAGACTGACAGAGGGAAAGTGGGAAAAAAGAGACCAGGACCAACCGATTAGAAAAATGAAAAGATCAGACAAAGGTAAAAAGAAAAAAAAATTGATTCTTAGCAATTGGAATATGCCAACTTTGGGAATGTGCATTTCTTATGTTTTTGTGTTTTGCTGTTTCTTTAGGGTTCCACTCTTCAGAGTCTGATTTCTCACGCTGTTTTGGTTTTGTCTGCATACTTTGGTTTCTAATTTGCAGTCCCTTATTTCTCTATTAGCTAAGGGTTGGTCTGTGTTCTGCTAGTATGTATTTTCTCTGTAGGGATTTGCACCAGTCTAGCTTGTTTGCTTTGTCCAGTAGGTGATATATTAGTGTTCTAGAGCCTGGTGTAATATTGGTATTGCTGCCTTTTATAAATAAGAGTGCTGTTTGATGCCTGAGAGTTAGTGCTATGATTGTATGGAATGGCAAGGTTCTACATGTCTTTTTTTTATTTTTTTTGCAAGGGTTTGTTAACTTCACAAAGTGTTTAGCAATGGAAGGATTTTGTTTTGCTGAGGTGATACCAGAATTTGACTTTGTTTTTCTTTTGCATGTTGGGTTGTAATGTGATCTGTCCTAGATCTGCTCTGCACTTGTTCTTATGATTATTAGTGCTATTTTATTGTACTTATGATGACCTCTGCCCTTCTAGAAAGATAGTCATGAAAGAATACATTGATATTTGTTTTATTACATGATTGGATTTGATGTTTATGTTCTTTGCTTTTTACATGATATTCTTATGTATTTATCAACTACAATAAAATTAATACAAATTGATAAGACACTTTTAATGTTGGTAAGTGCTTGAAATAATTTAAAATATTTTAAAGTTTGACTCATGATGCATAACAGCTGTTGTAGTCTACTTAGAAATTCTTTGTCAGGTGCACTCTAAGGCATTATTTATGGATAAGAGAACTCAGATCTATATGCCTACTGCCCACCCATGTTAACCTTGGGTCCTCCCAAAAATCAGTTCTGGCAATGCCACTGCCGCAGGGCCACCGGCGGAGCCTAACCTGCCGGCGGCCGAAGAAGGACAAAGGCTGCAGGCCACTGGCATTCAACCTGCTGGCGGCTGAAGGAGAGAGGATGCAGGTCACTGGCGCTCAATCTACTGGCGTCCGAAAGAGAGGCCTGTCTTCCATGTAAGTGCTTGCGTGCATGCTAGCCCCCCCCCCCCCCAAAGCAGGAAGATCGGTGGGCTGAGGTGGAGCTCATCTCACCACGGCCTGAAGACAACAGGACAGGAGGCCTGCGGCACCGTGGTAAAGCTCATCCCACCACAGCCAGATGACAACAGGAGACCATGTGTGTATGTGTGCGAGGTTCTTTGTGTGTGTGTGAATGAGTGAGAGCCTGTAGGTGTCTGAGAGCCTGTTTGTATGTGCATGTGTGTGTGTCTGTGTGAGATCCTATGTGTGAGTCTGTGTCTATGTGAAAGCACACACACACACACACACACATATATACATCATGTATCTGTGAGGGTGAGGGAGAGGCAACCTGTGTATGTTAGAGAGAGGGAGTGTGTGAGAGAATGAATGTGTTATTGTACATTTTATTTATTTAGTGTTTTTTTATACCGACATTCATGATACAGATCATATCATATCGGTTTACAAGAAACAGGGGGTTATAACATTAACCTTAACATAGAAGAAGAGGCAAAAGTTACAATAAAACAAGGGTAATGGAACTCGGAAGATGAAGAAGCCAGAAGTAGAAAGGTAACTCGATAACTATAACAAATCAGTTACAATGTCTGAGATGGCGTGCACTGAATAGAAGGCCTTAGTAAATGATCTGTGGCACAGCTGATGTAGGCCTGGGTTAGGGGAAGGCTTGTTGAAACAGCCAGGTCTTAAGTTTTTATCTTCTCTCTCACATTTGTGTGAGAGAGAAGATAAAATTTGTGTGGCCCTACCTCCTCCAATCTACGACAATCTCAGTGACTGGAAATCAGATCCCAGGTATGGAGAGCAGATTTTTAATCCTTAGTTTTAATTATTGGGTGTAATTTGATGATTCTGCTCTTTTGAAATATTTAATTTTTTTGTGGGGAGAATACAACAGTTTTTAATTAGTGGATTTTTCATTCATCAGATTACTGAAATATTTTATTGGTGTTTGGGAAATTTTCGATATTCTGTGCATTATAGAGGTTTGTTGTGGGTTCCAGTTCAGTTCTTCTCAGCACATTTCTGTTTATACTTTCTTATCTCTTTATTTGGTCAAGGTCTCTCTGTGTTCTTCATATGTGACTGAGGTGAGGTGTTTTGCTGGCATGTAATTTCTATGTAGGGATCTATAGAAGTCTTGTTTCCTAATAAGAGTTTTATTGGTGTTCTAGGACCTGGTATAATATGTGCAGTGTTGCCTTTTCATAGATTAGGCTGTTAGGGTTGTTTTGGGATGGGAGGTTTACTATATTGTAAAGGTAATTCCATTTATTCATGGCTTTCTGAGGGTCAGGCCCACACCCAGCACGCATTATAAAAAGTCTAATTCCATAGGAGCTCTAAGTTTCTTTTTTGCAGAGTTTTCTGGTTCGCACCACAGGAGTACATGTAAATATATTATGCATGTTGTAAGTGATATTTTTACCTCAGAAGCCGGTACTTTCGAATGTTCTTTTTCATGTAAAATTTGTTAGAAATGCATAACAAATTTTACATTTATTTAAAATGTAAAGGATGTGGAGTGCGTGTGTGTATAAGGCTGTAAGGTTTACCTAGGGGTACCTAATACCTTCCCTATCCATGGGTTCATGGGGGAGGGGGAAGTCTTGTCAGTTTTTAAAAATATAGATTGCAGGACGGAGCTGGGCTTTATTTGATGGGCCCGGGACAGACATTGAATGAATTGGGGGGGGGGGGGGGGGGGGGGAGTACAGTGATTTTTCGCACAGGGCAGCAAAAAAAGCTAGCACCGGCTCTGCTTGGAGCTCATTTCTGCAGGCCAGACAGTCTGTCTGTGTTTTTCAGGGAACTGTGTAGAGGCCGGTCTAAGGCTGCTGGACTTAGATGGACCTTGAGCATCTTTGCCCAAAGCATTTCCGCTTTCTGGTGATTGCTAATGAGGAGCTCGCGTATGGGACTAGGGTTCTCAAGATGGCCACTCTCCTTACTCCCTGATTATTGGGGCTTCATCCATATGCACTCATCTGGACTGGTGGAACAGGATGAAACGGAAGGAGACAATCTTACTTGTTAATTCTCTTTCCATGAATCCTAAGACACCAGTCCAGAATCCTCCTGGGAAGCTGGACCTTCTTATGCAGAATTCTGATATGTTTTTCTGTATATGTATATATTTTTCAAGATATGCAACCTTTCAGTCTTTTTGTGCTTTTCCATCCTGACCTTATCTCAGACTGTAGCATTTCAGATTTTTTTTTCTTCTCATGTTGGAAGTTTGTTATTGTTTGGATTGCTTAGTCTTTTTCAGAGCTTTGTCAAGGAAATACTGGTTTCTCTTGATGTTGCACCACCTATAAGTAGTGGCAATGACAGCACAGGAGAAAGCTCTGCACACCGCCTCCATCTGCTGCTAAGGGGACATAACCCATTCACATGGAGTCATCTGGATTGGTATAACAGTCTTCAGGGAAAGAAAATTGACAGGTAAAAATGTATCCTTAGTCATTTTTTAATATTTTTTTTGTATGCATTTAAAAATTAAAGCCTTTGCACAGCTATACTTGTCTGAAACCATCCAAAATTCAAGAAATCAGCTTCCAAACAAAAAGGAACATCATAACTCAGAGTCCCAACTCCCACATCAGCCTCAGGGAGATTGGAAAATAATTAAGCCACTTAACTTAGGTCTATGTTTATGGCAGGCAAAAAAACACATCATAGCATGAGGCAAGGTAGCGATACGTATGTACAGAGAGCACAATTAACATGCAGTGCTCAAATCAAAGGTGAGTGAATCAAACGACTGACATCACAGCATATAAGGAAAATTGCTGAATACATCACAGTTTCTGAAAACAAGGACTGAAAGGGCCTGACATCTCTCAAAAAAATAAATGTCTTGTTCTTAATTAGTTCCGGCTGGGGTAATAGTGGCTAAACAATAAAGTCATCACTGTCCTGTTGTGTCTGTGGATCTTTGGGCTGAGGCGAGATTGGCTGTACTTGCAAGGAGGATCCCTGCAGGTTCTCACCATCAGCAGGCGAAGCAGAGACTGAACAGGAACTTCACCTATAACAGCCCACGTTCCCCTTGGGATGAGCCTTTGGGTATTGGGGCTGACAGGACTTAGGTGAGGGTCTCTGCTGATGACTGGTGAAGGTCCGAAGCCAGGAAAAGGTCAAGGCAGGCGGCGAATAGAGGTTTTGAGGTCCAGGCAGAGGGCAGGTGTATCCAGAATCCAGGCAGAGATCAAAGGCAGACAGCAGCCAGGGCTATCCAAAGTCCAGACAGAGGTCAAACCAGGAATCCATCTGAAGGAGAGGGAGAGGGATGGACAGGCTGAGGCAGGCAGGCAAGATTAGGAACAAGCTGGCATGAAGGCAGGAATGGTGGAATGCAACATTTACATTTATTAAAATTTGTTAATTGCTTAACACTTATAGGCCAAAGCGATGTACAACACAACATACATAATTAAAAATATAATGTATGAACAGACAATTATAATATAACAATATAAATCAAATTACATGAATACTAAAATTCAATTTAACATAAAATAATAAAACAAATGTACAATCTGGAGATATGGAAATAGACATGCTCTAAGCTCCTGAGGATGCTAATTAAAAGACATGCAGCTTACATATAGGCCAATTTGAATAAATACGTCATTAAAAGACCTCTAAATGTTTTCAGTTTGTCACACATACATAGCTCAATTGAAAATGAGTTCCAGAGAGAAGGGGCTGCCACAGAGAAGGCACATTCACAGGTTACGTGAAGACATGCTGCTTTCAGAGAAGGATTGTAATACACTATTATAAGAAAGACCCAAATAGTAGCATGTATTTGAAAATACAAATTAAATCACAACTTGCTACGTGAGGAGGTTTATTAGGAATCAAGTGACCTTCATATGGTGACACTGTTCAATTAATGGCTATCCTCGAGATGAACCCTATGAACTTTAGGGCTTTTTTTTTAATCATTAGGATTTCAGAGAAGGAACATCCAAAAGCCCTCTTTGAGAGGACCTCAAGTGCTTTGAAATCTGGTACATTTTTAAAAGGGCATATAACCATGGGCATGAGGTATAAAAGTGACAATACCTACCTTATATTTGAGTGCCAATGCAGATTAATCAGAACTGAAGTAATATGATGATGGTGCTTGGTACCAGTAATGAGACAAGCTGTCGAATTAACATCTGTAGGGGCTATAAAGAGGAGTAAGGGAGACCTGAGTAAAGGCTGTTACAATAGTCAATGATGGGAAAGATGGATGCTTGTACAACTTTATGAAAATCTGACTCGTGGAGTAGTTTAGACCAAATAAGACCCAAAGTTTGAAAAAGCCCTGTCTTATATGTGCATGAAAAATCAGAGTGCTGTCTAGCATCACACTAAGGCTTTTTACACAACTTTGAATAGGAAAAACTGAGTTTGAGACATAATGAAGTTTCAGGAAACTTCGAATAAGGACTATGGCCAGAAAGAAACTATTTTTGCCATGTACAGAGAGTGCTTATTTATAAAAAAGCCATTTTTTGATGGTAGAGAAGCAAATGTTCAAGAGTGTCCTGCCAGGTGGAATGGAGACGTATAACAAACTGTATGTCGTCAACATAGATCTTATAACAGTCATTCAGCTAAGTATATATTGAAAAGTACAGAAGATAAAGAAGAGTCTTGCAGGACACCAGTTTTAATCAGTGAGATGGAAGAAACGTCATTTTTTGATTTGATTTACTGCAAACGATTTTGCAAATTGGAGGAATACCATTGGATGACAGTGCCAGCAAGGCCAAATTCTTAACTAAGGAAAAAGAGAAACATCACCAGTCCTTCTAAAACAAATCAAGAAATATAAGATCAATAGCAGCAAAACCATACTAACAAAAAGAACAAATTATTTCGAAACAGCTGATGAATGGAATATCCAATAATTAAAAAAACTTATATCAAAAATTTCTAGATACCAAAAAAATATTTCAAAATAGCAGACACAAAGGCCCAATAATGAAAAATGATGATGCAAAAAATGTTTTGCTCTGCAAACCTGGGAACGTTTGATATCCAGGTGCCCTGAGATTGTTTTGAATTAGCAGGAGGAGGGATGGTTTGCTTGCAACTTTCTCCTCTCTCTCTCTCTCACATTGGCTCTCAGTCACTCACATATACACGTGCTTTTTCTCTCTCACTTATATAGGCTCTTAATTACACATTTACACATATGCTGTCTGTCTTTTCACGCTTACACACACAGGCTTTCAATTGCACACATACATGCTATCTGTTTCTCTCACACACAGACTCTTATTCACATGCTTACACACATGCGCTTTCTCTTTCTCTCCTTAAGGAAATCTCCTTAAAGCCTTCAAGCTGGTAGGTTGGGACCAATTCTTAATACTTTCAAGCTTGTGAGGGCCCATTTGGAAGCCTTCTTTTGACACGATGTAGCCTAGAAAAGGCACTGAGTCTTTGTGAAATTCACACTTAGAGAGTTTGGCGTATAGCCGATGTTAACGAAGACGGTGGAGTACTTGCTTGACATCTGCAATGTGGGTGTCCAAATCCTGGGAGAAGATGAGTATATCGTCCAGCAGATCCGGCAAGATGTCGTTCATCATATTTTGGAAAATGGCGGGTGCATTGCACAACCCGAACGGCATTACGAGATACTCGAAGTGGCCGTCTTGCGTACTGAAGGCTGTTTTCCATTCATCGCTGCTCCGAATGTGAATGAGGTTGTAGGCCTCCTTCAGGTCAAGCTTTGAAAATATCTTGGCCCCTTGCAGCTGGTTGAACAGCTCCGAGATTAACGGCAAGGGGTAAAGGTCTTTGATCGTGATTTCATTTAGACCTCGGTAATCAATACATGGACGTAGGGTACCATCCTTCTTCCCCACAAAGAAAAAGCCTGCGCTGGCTGGCAACTTTGATGATCGGATAAAGCCTTTCTGGAGATTTTCTTCAATGTATTCTGACATTGCTTTATTCTCAATGGCTGAGAGAGGGTACACCTGTCCTTTTGGTGGCTCAGCATTGGGCTTCAGTCTTATGGCACAGTCATAGGGCCTGTGTGGAGGAAGAATGTCAGCCATTTCTTTGGAGACTACATCCCTGAAGGATGCGTATTGAGGCGGCAGCCCTGGCATCACTGAAGTTGTAGACATGCACATGATAGGCGAGATCTCATGAAGACACTTCCCATGACATTCTAGGCCCCAGCGGGAGAGCTCCAAGGATGCCCAGTCAAATTGGGGTTGGTGCACTTGTAACCAGGGTAATCCCAGGACGATAGGGTGCATGGCCTTTTCCAGTACAAAGAAGGAGAGCGATTCCATATGGAGAGCTCCGGAACGGAGTGTAACTGGTACGGTTTGGCCCGTCACTTCACCCGATAAGGGCTCTCCATGAATGTAGGATAACAGTAGTGGATCTTTCAACTTGATGAGGAGAATCTTCAAGTACTCCACTAGACGTCTGAGAATGAAGTTGCCTCCTGCCCCTGAATCCACCAGGGCAAGAGTCTGAACCGTGACTGGTCCGTGAATCACAGAGACTGGAAGAGAAAGTGGAGGAGAGGACGCGGTATGGCCTAAAAACAGTCCTCCTGCAAGACTTAGGCCCATCCGTTTTCCGGACGAATGGAGCATGTATTTATTTATTTATTTATTTATTTATTTATTTAACGCTTTTCTATACCGATCTTCATGGTTGGAAGACCATATCAGACCGGTTTACATCGAACAGGGTAATAGTAACAATAGTAACAAAAAACAGTAAAAATAGTAAATAATAGTAAAAAACCGGAAGAATAAAGTTACATTTAACAAGGTTGGTAAACTTGGAGCTGTATATTGTTGGAAGGAAAAAGGCATAGGAACGCAGTAAACCAGAAGTGTAAACAATATGATAAAGGGTCTTATTAAGTGTTGGAGGGGGTATAGTGATTCATAGTTCAAGATTCATAGTACAAGACTCATAGTACAAGTTGATGTTCGGTTTAGTGTGTATCCAGGGGATCTGAGAATGCTTGGCGGAAAAGCCATGTCTTCAGCTTTTTCCTGAATGTTAGGAGGCAGGGTTCCAGCCTAAGGTCTGGAGGTATGTTATTCCAGGCAGCTGGGCCTGCTGTAGAGAAGGATCGTTCTTTGGTCGAGATGAGGCGTGTTGCTTTGGAAGGCGGTGCTTGTAGGGTTCCTTTGTATAGTTCTCTTGTTGGTCGATTGGAGGTATGGAGTTTGAGAGGGTATTCCAGGTCCAGATGAAGGTGATTATAAATTGATTTGTGGATTATGGTGAGCGATTTGTGGAGGATTCTGAAGTTCACTGGAAGCCAATGTAAGTTACGGAGTATGGGTGAGATGTGTTCTCCACGTTTGGTGTTGGTTAGGAGTCTTGCCGCGGTATTCTGTATCAACTGTAGTGGCTTGGTGGAGGAGTTGGGTAGACCCATGAGTAGAGCACTGCAGTAATCTATTTTGGAAAATAGCACCGCTTGCAGAACTGTCCTAAAGTCGTGGAAGAATAGTAAAGGTTTGAGCCTTTTTAGAACCTGGAGTCTATAGAAACAGTCTTTGGTTGTGGTGTTGATCATGTTCTTGAGGTTTAGGCGATTATCAAGTAGGACTCCGAGGTCTCTCACATGGGTATGTGTGAGTTGGATATTGTGGATTGTCTGAGGGAGTGAGTTGTCTTGGTTGGGGGAGATGAGGAGGAGTTCGGTCTTGGCTGCATTAAGTACCAGATTAAGACTGTTGAGAAGATTGGTGATTGATTCTAGGCATTTGTTCCAGTGCGTGAGAGATTTAGCGATGGATTCTGTTATAGGAATCAGAATCTGCACGTCATCTGCATACAGGTAATGAATTAGGTTGAGGTCTGTTAGAAGCTGGCAGAGGGGGAGGAGGTAAATGTTAAAGAGTGTGGGTGATAACGAGGATCCTTGGGGAACACCAATTGAGGATCTGGTCGAAGGCGATTCTTTATCGTTGATTTTAACTTTGAAGCTTCTGTTATATAGAAATGACGTGAACCAGCTATGGGCTAAACCAGCTATCCCTATGTCGGCTAGGCGCTTGAGGAGGATGGAGTGGTTGACGGTGTCAAATGCCGCTGAAATGTCTAGGAGTACCAGGAGAAAGGAGTAGCCCTTGTCTAATCCCATGATTATATGGTCTGTTAGTGATATGAGAAGAGTTTCAGTACTGCGAGATTTTCGGAATCCGTATTGGGATGGGTATAGGATGTTGTGTTCTTCTAGAAATTCGGAAAGCTGAGAATTCACCAGTTTCTCTGTTAATTTGGCGAGGAAAGGGAGATTCGAGATGGGGCGGAAGTTGGAAAGTTCTTTGGGGTCTAAATTGGGCTTCTTAAGGAGGGGTTTCAGAGAGGCAGTTTTAAGGCTGTCTGGGTACAACCCTTGGGCTAAAGAGCAGTTTATAACATTGGCAAGGGGACCCGAGATACAGTTAGGAATCAGTAGCAGAAGTTTAGATGGTATGTTGTCATCTGGGTGACTAGAGGGTTTCTGTCTCTTGAGGAGGGCTTCTATCTCCTTTGAGGATGTTAATTCGAAGTTGTTGAGTTTAACTCCCGTGCAGGAGTGAGTGTTAAAGAATGTCGGGCAAGGGGTAGTATTGGTTGGTAGAAGTGCCAGCGTGTTTGAAATCTTCTGTTGAAAGAATGATGCAAGTTCGTTGGCCTTAGATTGTGCCTGATCATCTGGTATTGATGATGGAGATGGCTTAGTAATTTGAGCCACATAAGAGAACAGCGCCTTGGCATCATATTGAAGATCGTGTATTTTGTTGGCGTAGTATTCTCTCTTTGACTTTAGAATAGAGGTCCTGTAGTGATGTAAGGTTCCTTTGTAGGTTGATAGTGTAGAGGGGTTGGGGGCTTTGCGCCAATTATTTTCCTTGTGTCGAAGGACTTGTTTCATCCGCTTGAGCTCTGTAGAGAACCAGGGTTGGTTTCCTTTTTTTTCTGGATTTATAATTTTGGAGACTGCAGGGCATAATTTGTTTGCTACTGTTTCCGTAATGTTGTGCCAGGAGAGAACAGCTGAGTTGGGATTGGATAAGTCGAGGTTTGAGAGTTCTTTTGCCAGATTGTCGCTGAGGATCTTGGAAGGGCAAGCTTTCTTGAAGTGGATGGTAGAGGGATACTGCTGGCTGTGAGTCTGTTGTTTTGCGGTGATCTTGGTGGTTATCAGAAAGTGATCTGACCAGGGGACTGGAGTACATGAGGGAGCTGAGGAACAGGAGAGTTTCGAATTAATAAAGATAAGGTCCAGCGTATGTCCTGCTTTGTGTGTAGGTTTATTGACGATCTGCGTGAATCCCATTGTGCTGAGGGAGCTGAGGAATATTTCGCAGTTGGGGGAGCGGGGCGAGGCATCAGTATGTAAATTGAAATCTCCCATGATCATGGTCGGAAGGTCAGTATCGATGTGCTTCACGATGGTTTCAATAAGAGGAGAGGCGTCAGCTTCTAGTAATCCTGGGGGAGCGTAGACTAGTAGTATTTGAAGATGATGCGATTTGCCTAGGCCCAGTTCCAGTTTTGACTCTGTTCTGATGGTATGTGAAGTAAGTCTGAGTTCTTTTTTTGTAGCTAATAGTAAACCGCCTCCTCTTTTTTTGTGTCTGTGGAATGGTAAAAAGTCATACTTGTGTATAGGTAATTGGTTAATTAGCGCAATGTCTGAATTTTTTAACCAAGTTTCTATGATGGCACAGATATCTGGGGCGGAATCCAGTAGATAGTCGTTGAAGATGTGCGTCTTTTTGGTCAGGGATTGCACGTTAAATAGTGATACTGTAAGAACGGAGAGTCCTAAGAACTGGGTAAGGGGAGTGGCCATGATAGGAATGAGGGATCTATGACTTCTTGAAGGTCTTTCTCGATCAGGATATGAGTTAGTGAGGAGACGTTGGTATCTGATGGGAATCTGATGAGTTAGCATTTCTTCCGGTCGTTCTGTGGAGGGGATAGATTAGGTAGCGGGTTTGAGTTACTGGAGGATAACGGAATATTCCTCACCTTTGTCCCAGGCGAGACTTAGGCCGCTGGAATATGATGATAGAATAGCTTTAGTTCGTGGCGTTCTATTGTATTGCTGGTCTGGTAGAGACATTATGTAGAGACATTATGGCCGGATTGACCACAGTACATGCAAAGACCGTGCTTCTTCCGAAATCTTCTTTCTTTGGAAGTTAAATTCCATGACCAAGTTGCATCGGTTCATCTTTAGAACATCTTTAGAACATCAGCAGCAAATATTACTGGAACCATCCAAGGTGCAGATGCAGTACTAGCCTGTTTCAACCCAGGTAACACCTTAGGCCGGATTTCCTTCACCTTATCCCGGAGTCGGTGATCAATCCGAGTGGCCAAGGCTACTAATTCTTCCAGCGAGTCAGGTGTTTCGCGAGCGGCCAGCTCGTACTTTAAACGGGTATCCAGGCCTCTGCAAAAGAGTGTCTTGAGACATTTGGGGTCCCAGTGCAGTTCTGCCGCAAGAGTTTTGAACTCGATGGCAACCCCATATATCTGTATCCCCATATATCTGTATCCAAGTTCCTGCTACCTGTTCATTGTAAGACATTAACTTGTCAATGTTTCTGTTTAGAATGTAAACCAAATTGATCAGTAACTCTGTTATTGGAAAGTCGGTATATAAAAGTGCTAAATAAATAAAATAAATAAATTCAGCCAATGATCTGCTGCCTTGCTTCAATTCCACCAAAGCAGAACCGGCTACAGCAGTACGGGCATGGTCAATGAAAACGGATTTAAACAAGTCCATAAATCCTTTTATGTCCTGCAAAATGGGGTCCTTGTGCTCCCACAAGGTAGATGCCCAAGACAAGGCCCTACCATCCAGGTATGAAAGGATGTAGGTGGTCTTGGAAAGAGCCATAGGAAATAAAGATGGCTGTAAGGCAAAGTGCATGCAGCACTGGTTTAAGAAGCCCCGGGCCTTCTGAATTTCACCGGAAAAGCGGACTGGAGCCGCCAATGGTACAGCAGCTTTTAAAGTTACCTCCTGTAACTGACCTTCATGGTTGGAAGCTGTGCCTTGAACCTTCTGTGTGTGTAGCTGATGAAACACTGAAGTAAGTTTCTCCAAGGCATCTTGCTGCTCCACAATGCGCTGGGCCAGGCCCGGTATGGCCTGCAAGGCATTCAGTTGTGCAGGATCCATGGAGTTAGCAATCTGTTAGTGTTCATGGTAGTTGTGGGTGGATCCTTGGGCCAGTGGCAGATGACCACGCCCCCGGGGGAAGATCCCAAGAGGGACCACCGGTTAGGCTCAGAGTATGGAGACAGACACACCCTAGTTCTCTTATTAAACAGTATATTGAACCACTAGAGGTGCCAGTAGTGAGCTGGTAATGCCCGGCTGGGCTGAGGTCCCTCAGATACTGAACAGTGATACCGGATAACTGAACTGTAGAGAAACTGAAGATAGTGAGTAGGCAGGGTATGCAGAGTTCAGGAACAGAACCTTGATGGTAACACTCACACAATAATCTCTTAGAAGCAGCCCAGGAACTGGAATGAAGTAGACCATCGTAGAGCGAGTACCTGGTTCCAGGGAAAGTTCTGAGAGAGAGATGGTAACTCACTGGTGTTGTAGGCAGCGATGACTTCCAGGTAGAAGTGGTATTCAGAAGCGAGTCAGTGAATGAGGGCCCTCGAGGAGCGAGTACCGGTTCCAGACTGTGATCTGAAAAGCAAAGAGAAAACGAGGCCCCCGAGGAGCGGGTACCCCTGGTAAGTCCGAGGAGGCAGAGTAGCTTGGAGAGAACCTGAAGTCCTAGAACTCCTTGTACGTATCCAACTCCTATTCAACTCCTTGCTAACTCGTTTGTTAGCGTTTGCAGAGAGCTTATGTATCCGGAGAAGATGACATCATTTCAGGGGGACGCCCCTGAGGTTCGCGCCATTGCTGGTACTTCAGTCGGGGTCGCGTAGAGCGTGCGCCCTTAGGCTCTTGTGAATCATGGCGGATTGCAGCATCGAGCCACTGCGGGGACGCCGGAGTGAAACGGCAAGAAGACGCCACGGCAGCCAAACTTCCAATTGAGCAACTTATTTAGAGCACATTTTCTGACTATGAGTTTGTCCGGCTTACGATTTACTGTACCCTGTGAATACCTTCAGCCCCATCTCTTTTTATGTGGGTAGATTTTATGGGGGCAACAATTTGCCTAGATAATATTTGTATGCCCATTGGAGGGGATGAAGAGATGCAACTTAAACCCACAAAGATTTGTCCAGCTTACTCCCAAAGTCAGCCTGGAGAGATCTTTTGAATATCGGCCTCTGTGTACAATAGTTGTCAAATGAGGAAGAGGAAGGAAAAACAAGAGGAAGGACAGAATTTGGAAACTGAATTAAAGACTTGAGTAAGTTGTGGATGCCAAGGGAGTCAATAAGGATAACTGAATTTTGATGAAAAGACTGAATTTTCTAGAAAATGGGTGAAAATGGTGCTGCAAGTATCCCTTTCTTTCCCCAATAGGGTAAATATACCAAAAGGTACCAAAATATTGAGGAAGTTATTAGTTGAGCAAGTAGAAGGACATAATTAAAACAAGATTCTGAAAGTAAAAGAAGAGGGCATACCAAAAGAGACAGAGTGAAATAAAATAATTATTAATTTCACCATAAGTTAAACCAAAATGTGGGCTATCACAGTTAAAAAAATAAAAAAATAAATTATTTATATATATATATATATATATATATATATATATATATATATATATATATATATTCTATTCCAATATTCCCCGAAGTTTTATAAACCATCTGAATGGTGTTCTCATCAATTACAATGCGTGCACCTAGGGGGCGGGGCCAAGTGCGTCGGGTGGGCGGCATCTCCCTCGCACAGGGAGAGCTGCGCAGGACGCTGGTCGGGCCTACCGGGCCAAAGAGGAGTCCGTGCGGGCTGGGCCAGCCCCAAGGTAGGAGGGACTGGGGCATGGCCCGGTCCCGTAACAATTTCTAACTACCCACAGCGATCATTGCCCAGGGTATTACAATACCAAACAGAATTTGGCTCCTTCGCAGGGTTAAAAATTAACCGATAAATCTGAGGCCATGGCATTGGGTCCTGCGGTTCAGAGTGAGTGGAAGGGGCCGTTCCCATTAAAATGGGTAGTCAAAGAAATGAGATATTTAGGAATACGCCTCACTAAAGATATTAGGTTATTGCATAGGGCAAATATAGAACCTCTCTTTAAAAATACGGACCAAAAGCTGAAGGCTTGGTCCACTCTGCCGCTATCCCTAACCGGAAACATTTTCCTGTTAAAAATGATGGAACTCCCGAAATGGATATATGTGTTATAACAAATTCCGCTGTGGCTGAGCAAAGCAGAGATAAACCGAATCCATAAGGTAGTTCGGAAATATATTTGGGGCCCTCACAAAGCAAGGCTTCCCCTATATCTCCTGATGTTGCCCAGAGTACAAGGTGGTCTAGCATGTCCAAGCTGGAGGGATTACAACCTTACATGTATTTTGCGTCACATCTATGACTGGCTTAATGGAACAAGTATATGTACTCCTTACTCATTTCTGAATGAATGGCTAGCCCCATTTCAAACATGGAACCTAATCCAAATACCGAATGTAACTATATATACACTGGGGCGATTTAAAAACAGCATTCTCCTGCATTCGGGGAGAGGGTATGAAGTTTTTTATGCCAGGCTAAACTTAACATGAAAGGTACTATTACGCCTTATCTAACCTTTGTGGGTAATCCTCAATTCCCAGTGGACTAACTTCATCCGTATTTAGGAAATGGAATTCCCAAGGTATAGATAGTATACAGCAGTGGTTAGATTCTGAAACACCAGTGATTAAAAGATTTCAGGAATTGAAAGACCAATATGGACTAGACGCTCATGACTTTTATGGCTACCTGCAGGTCCGACATTATATTCAGTCACTGGCAATATTGCCATATGACTTACAAAATGCTAGGAGTGTAAAAAACTTCTTTCTAGCACTGGGAAGGCGATCTAACTCGAGTAGAACATTCTCTAGAATCTTAAGAGACATTCCCAACATATCAGCAATGAGGTCAATACAGGGGAAATGGGTGAAGCAGGCTAGAATCAGTTTATCTATTGATTAAATCACACAAATATTGAATGATTGTTATCGCCTTACTGAAAATGTCATTCTAAGGTAAGTGGGGTATAAAGTGTTGCACTGTATGTACATGCCAAAGTCCTAGATGTCTGCCGCAAAGCTTTGTGACGCAGCTATCTGTCTGAAAAGTCAAAAAGAGGGAACTCTGTATCATTGTTTATGGGAGTGTGAGCTGATCTCCATGTTCAGGGCCGAGATGGTACAGGAACTGGGAACTATACTCGGAACACTAATCCAAAGAGACCCGAAAGTATGTCTGTTCCATATCCTCGGAAAAGATCTGGAGAAGATATCAAAAAGTGATCAGTTGTTCCTGGGGAAAGCCTTACTGGTTTGCAGACGATCATGGCAAGCTAGATTTCAGTTGAACGTCCCCAAAAGTCTCATTGGCGGAATAGGTTAAACAATCCTATGCAGTTTGAATACGTCTGCCAACGATAAACCTCTGAAAGCGCAAAGGTTGTGTGAAGAGACTTGGTCGAGATATTGGAGAATTCTTCCACAGACCATGAAAGACCTACTTATAGACTTCCACAAATCAGAGTACAAAGAAGCTTCGAGAAGTTCGTCATAGACACAGTTTGGTATAGAAATAAGATCCTATCCACATAAAGATGAGATTGGGGGAGGAGGACAGGTAGGGTTCAGTATTAGTGCTGATTTTACAGTTTGATAAGTTTCTATGGACTTTCCAATTGTACAGGTTGTAAAAATAACTAGGGCAAGAAATTGGGAGATTTGGATTAATTCTTGTGACTGTGTTATTAATGTGGCTTATGTACAATATAAGGAAAACTTAATAAAGAAATTTAAAAAAAAAAAAAAAGATCTTGGGCTCGGGGCTTGTGGCCCCGAGCCCAAGATCCTGAGATTTTGATAATTAAACAACTCAGTAATCACAGTCAGTTCCCCCTCCCCTCCTCCCAAAAATGATCCAATAAAAACACATAATTGGATATCATGCTTTTATATATTCAAACATTTGTATTGATTTTTAATAAGAACATAGTACATGCCATGAAATTATTCTGTCACACAAAAAAACCCACACACACCAACTGGTGTACTCCAGTACACACCAATGTAAACAACCAAAATTAAACAGTGTACTAGTCTTGAAATGAATATAGCACCTAGAACGCCAAACAACTTATGTAAGACCCTCTATTCACGGGCAGACATTTTGTGTGTACAACTCGTTTCTCATAGGGGTCACTATTACTTTAATCATAGTCATCCATAAACTCAATTTTTTGTTTTTCAAAGTTTTTTTTCAAAATTTCCCAATCAAGATAAAAACGGGTACTTATCCGCGCTGAAAAGGTCCCAGGTAACCCGACATGGCCATGTTTCGGACCGCTGTCCTGCTTCAGGGGAAAAGAAGGAAACCAATTCAGGTAGTGGTAGCAAACATCTTCTTCTTGCGGCATATTTACTCCGTGCTGATCCTTTTTATCAAAGCGAGCTGCATTTCAACCCGCTGTGTTTCAACCATGGTGACAACCGGAAACTATTTATACTATACCAGCGCTTAGTACCTCCTCTTCCGGTGATGGGTAGTAGTTCCCTATCACGTCCTCACTACAAAGCGCTGTAGATCTCACAAGTCTCTCTGCATGTGATCAAACAACAAATTCAATAACTTTGAACCCACAATCCAAAGTATTATATAGAAACGGGGCGAATATTTCCTGCACAACACTTGAATCAACGCGAAACTCTCTCCATCTCGTCCACTCTGATTTCAGCGCCATGCGTCCCTTCAAAAGTAGTTCTCCATCACGTCCTCTCCAGATACGTGCTAATGAATCCCGCGAAAACTACGTTCTCTATCACGTCCTCTCGCGGCAGTCCATGCTGTTCGTTAAAAAACTGAATAATTGTTCATCAATCACGAAAGGTTATTGCAAAAATGAATAGTTGTCCATCAATCATCCATCGAGAACAGTTAAGCTGGTATCCATTCCTGATATAACAATTTTACTGATAACCCTTAATAAAAATAGGAATCGCAGATCTTAAAGTAATCACAGATCTTCAAATAATCAAATGAGAGAATACCAATTAATTCTCTCATTTAATCCATTAGGGTCCACAGTATTAAGGTAAAAAATCCAAAAATGTTCCCGTCGGTTTAATAAAAACTGTATATCTCCTCCTCTGGGGTTTGGATCCACTTGTTCCAAAATGGACCACCGCAAATCAGTGAATTGATGATGTTCATTCACACAATGTTGCACTAAAGGGGCCGCAAGTTTTGATGTCTTAATGCAGCTCCTATGCTCGATAAGCCGTGTGCGGATTTTTCTCTTCGTGCGGCCAACATAAACCAGGCTGCAAGGACATTGTATTACGTAAATAACACCCATTGAATCACATGTAGTCAATCTATCATGCCGAATCACCACCCCCGAATGGGGCGCCTGCCATTGTTCTCCTGTGAGGGTCTGTACACACATGTCACAAGTACCACATGCCTGGTGACCTCCAGAGGGAAGCAAATTCCTAGTTGACGAAAATCGGGAATGAACAATCCGATCCCTAATGTTTTGTCCTCTAAAATAGGCAAATCTCGGGCTCGTTTGGAACACAGTATGCAACGTTAGGACTTTCCAATGCTCACGTACAATATTGACCACCTCATTCACATGACGTGAATATTTCAAGGTACAAGTAAGTTCTTGGTTGTAAGGACGTTGCTGATACTGTAACAAAAGCTCTCTATTCGCAAAACGAGCCCTCTTATATGCCTTTCTTATTACTCCACGGGGGTAGCCTTTTTGCGCAAATCTTGTGGAAAGAACTGAAGCTTGGGATTTGAAATCCTCCAAAGACGAACATATCCTGCGTAGTCTAAGAAATTGAGATATAGGGAGTCCATTCTTTAACCTGTGAGGATGAAAACTGGAATATTTTAAGTAATGATTCCGATCAGTAGGCTTCCTGTATAGGGAAGTTATGAAAGAATCTCCCTGTTTCTTTATCAATATGTCCAAAAATGCCACTGAATGTTGATCACAATGAGCGGTAAATTGAAGATGGGAGCCAAGCCGCACATTTTACTTTCAGAAATTAGCGCCGACCCAAAGGTCGGCGCTAATTTCTTCCGGCACCGGGAAAGTGCACAGAAAAGCAGTAAAAACTGCTTTTCTGTGTACCCTCCGACTTAATACAGCGATATTAAGTCGGAGGTCCCGAAGAGTAAAACAAGTAAAAAAAAAAAATTAAAAAATTTTAATTCGGCCCGCGGCTGTCGGGCCGAAAACCGGATGCTCAATTTTGCCAGCGTCCGGTTTCCGAGCTCGTGGCTGTCAGCGGCCTCGAGAACCGATGCCGGCAAAATTGAGCGTCGGCTGTCAAACCCGCTGACAGCCGCCGCTCCTGTCAAAAAGGAGGCGCTAGGGACGCGCTAGTGTCCCTAGCGCCTCCTTTTGCCCGGATCTACCACCGGGCCTAATTTAAATACTGAATCGCGCGCACTGGCGAGTGGCCGGTGCGCGCGCCGGGAAAGCGGGCGTTTGCCCGCTCTCCCGGAGACTTTACTGTATCAGCCCGTATGTTAGCTGCCTTGACCACATCCTCTGGCAACAGATCTGTTTTAAATCTACTGATTGCTCTGGAGAAATTGGTTGAGAAAGAAGGCATTCCTAAAAAGAAAAAAATATTAGACATCTGGGATTGTTGTATTCACTTTACCTCGTAAAAGTGACAAGTATGGTTCTTAATGACTTTTGATTATTTAATTTACCTTACTGTACACATTTAGGTTTGCTCAACATTTATTAGCTATTAATCAGTTGGGGAGGAGATGGGGAGGTTTGCAATCTATTGCATTATGTTGTTCTATACATCTGCAGTATAGTATATAAAAGGAAAAATTATGTAGATGTTGAATTGTTTTTAATATTGTTATAATAATAAAACAGAATTGATTTACATCTATTGTTTGCTAGTTTCATGGAGTGTCCCCTAGTCCCACTGCTGTTTGAAAGAGTAAATATCTGTTCCCTGTTTACGCATTCCACCCTACTCATGATTTTATAAATCTCGATCATATCCTCTCAATTTTTTTCTTCTCCAAGCTAAACAGCCCTAATCTGTTTAGCCTTTCTCCATAAGGGAGCTTTTCCATCCCTTTTATCATTTTGTTGCCCTTCTCTGTACCTTTTTTATGTCTGCTATGTCTTTTTTTGTGATGGGGTGAACAGAACTGCACACAGTACTCAAAGTGTGGTTGCACCATAGATCTATATAAAGGCATTATAATATTCTGAGTTTTGTTCTCTGTTCCTTTCAAAATATTTCTAACATTCTATTTGCCTTTTCATTGCTGCCTCACACTGAATCTAAAATTTCAAATTATAGTCCAAAGCACTCTGAAGTACGGATGTGCATTTGTTTGCGACGAAATAGGAAATATCGTCTCTATTTCCTATTTCGTCATGTTTCGGGGGGGGGGGGGGGGGGGGGGGGGTGTGACGAAACGATATAAAAACCCACAAAATTTCATGTGGTTTTCTTATCATTTTTTTGGGGGGGGAGAGAAAGGGCACATTAAAAAAAAACCCACTCCAACCCTTCAAATTTAATTAATTGCAACCCCCTACCCTCCCGACCCCCCAAGACTCGCCCGACCCCCCCCCCCCCAAGACTTACCAAAAGTCCCTGGTGGTCCAGCGGGGGTCCTGGGAGCGATCTCCCGCTCTAGGGCCGTCGGCTGCAAGTAATCAAAATGGCGCTGATGATAGCCCTTTGCCCTTACCATGTGACAAGGGCTATCGGTGCCATTGGTCAGCCCCTGTCACATGGTAGGAGGAGGTCAGGAGGGTGGGGAGATTGCAATTAATTAAATTTGAAGGGTTGGGGCGGGTTTCAAGGGGCAGCAGAAATAAAATTGGCCCGAACCACACTGGCCAATAAACGAAGGCCAAACCAAAAGGTTTGGCCGAATCACATCTCTACTCTGAAATCCTTTTCCTGGGTGATGACTCCTGTCATGGAATCCAGCATTGGGAATCTGTAATTGGGATTATTTTTCCCTATATGTATCACTTTGCACTTGTCCACATTAAATTTAATCTGCCACTTAGATGCCCAATCTCCTAGAGGCTGATATTCAGGAGCCATTTAGATGGATAACTGAAAATGTATCTGTCTAAATAACAAAGTGGCGATATTTGAAGCTGCATGCAGCTAAATCTAGCCACTTAACGATATGCGGTTAGAATCTAGCTGCCTAATTTAGGGGTGGTCTGGGAGTGGGAAGTAGGCGTTTCGGAGTGGGCCAGAGTTAAACTGGTTGTGCTGTAGGACTGTCCTAAAGTTAGCCAGATATACTTCTTCAGTTAACTTTAAGATAGTGGGAATATTCAGTGGCACAGCCGCACTGCTAAATATCCTGGTTAAGTTAGTGTGATAGATATATCCGGATAACTTAGTAGCCTCGCCGTGGCTGAATATGGACCCCTAATCTTCTGCAGTTCCTCACAATCCGCTGCTGTTTTAGCAATGTGAAACAATTTTGGTCATCTCATTTGCACCAAATAATTTATGAATATGCTACATAGTACATGTCCCAGTACAGTTCTCTAGGGCACTGCACATACAACCTTTCTCCATTTGAAAAACTGACCATTTAGTCCTACCCTCTGTTTCCTGTCTTTTATACAGTCACCAATCCACAATAGGTCACAGCCTCCTAACCCATGACATCCCAATTTACTGAGGAGTTTTTCCTAAGGGACTTTGTCAAATGCTTTCTAAAACTCCATATATACTATATCAACAAACTCGCCTTTATCTGCATATTTATGTACACCTTGAAAAATCTAGTAAATTTGTAAGGCAAGACTTCCTTTTACAAAAATCATGCTGACCCTCTCTCATTAAACCATGTCTGCTTATGTGGTCAGTAATTTTGTTTTTAAGTATAGTTTCTACCTTTTTGCCTGGCTCTGACATCAAGCTCACCAGTCTACAGTTTCCTGGATCACCCTGGAGCCCTTTTTAAAAACTGGCATCACATTAGCCACCCTCAAGTCTTCAGGTACTGTGGCTATTTTAAATGATAGGTTGCAGACCACCAGAAACAAGCCTGCAGCCTTTTGTTTTGAGTTCTTTCAGAACTCTGGGATGAATACAATTTGGCAGAGCAGTAGCAGGCAATTTGGTGCCTATGGCCAAGTGAAAAACTGTGCCCTCACTCATTAAGAACATAAGAACGTGCCATACTGGGTCAGACCAAGGGGCCATCAAGCCCAGCATCCTGTTTCCAACAGTGGCCAATCCAGGCCATAAGAACCTGGCAATTACCCAAACACCAAGTCTATTCCATGTTACCATTGCTAATGGCAGTGGCTATTCTCTAAGTGAACTTAATAGCAGGTAATGGACTTCTCCTCCAAGAACTTATCCAATCCTTTTTTAAACACAGCTATACTAACTGCACTAACCACATCCCCTGGCAACAAATTCCAGAGTTTAATTGTGCGCTGAGTAAAAAAGAACTTTGATTAGTTTTAAATGTGCCCCATGCTAACTTCATGGAGTGCCCCCTAGTATTTCTATTATCTGAAAGAGTAAATAACAGATTCACATCTACCTGTTCTAGACCTCTCATGATTTTAAACATCTCTATCATATCCCCCCTCAGCTGTCTCTTCTCCAAGCTGAAAAGTCCTAACCTCTTTAGTCTTTCCTCATAGGGGAGCTGTTCCATTCCCCTTATCATTTTGGTAGCCCTTCTCTGTACCTTCTCCATTGCAATTATATCTTTTTTGAGATGCGGCGACCAGAATTGTACACAGTATTCAAGGTGCAGTCTCACCATGGAGCGATAGAGGCATTATGACATTTTCCATTTTATTCACCATTCCCTTTCTAATAATTCCCAACATTCTGTTTGCTTTTTTGACTGCCGCAGCACACTGAACCGACGATTTCAATGTGTTATCCACTATGACGCCTAGATCTCTTTCTTGGGTTGTAGCACCTAATATGGAACCTAACATTCGGGCGGATTTTAAAAGCCCTGCTCGCCGGCGCGCCTATTTTCCATAGGCCGCCGGTGCGCGCAGAGCCCCGGGACGAGCGTAGGTCCTGGGGTTTTCTGAAGGGGGCGTGTCGGGGGCGGGGCCAAACGACACGGCGTTTTGGGGGCGGGACGTGGCGTTTCGGGGCGGGTCCATGGGCGTGGTTTCGGCCCGGGGCATTCCGGGGGCGTGGCCTCGCCCTCCAGAACTGCCCCCGGGTCGGGTCTCGGCGCGCCAGCAACCCGCTGGCGCGTGTGGATTTATGTCTCCCTCCGGGAGGCGTAAATCCATGGATAAAGGTAGGGGGGGGGGTTTAGGTAGGGGAAGGGAGGGGAAGGTGAGGGGAGGGCGAAAGAAAGTTCCCTCCGAGGCCGCTCCAATTTCGGAGCGGCCTCGGAGGGAACGGAGGCAGGCTGCGCGGCTCGGCGTGCGCCAGCTGCCCAAAATCGGCAGCCTTGCGCGCGCCGATGCAGGATTTTATAGATACGCGTGGCTACGTGCGTATCTTATAAAATCCAGCGTACTTTTGTTTGCGCCTGGTGCACCAACAAAAGTACGTGAACGCGCTTTTTTTTAAAATCTACCCCATTGTGTAACTATAGCATGGGTTATTTTTCCCTATATGCATCACCTTGCACTTATCCACATTAAATTTCATCTGCCATTCTGATGCCCAATTTTCCAGTCTCACAAGGTCTTCCTGCAATTTATCACAATCTGCTTGTGATTTAACTACTCTGAACAATTTTGTATATTCTGCAAATTTGATTATCTCACTCGTTGTATTTCTTTCCAGATCATTTATAAATATATTGAAAAGTAAGGGTCCCAATACAGATCCCTGAGGCACTCCACTGCCCACTCCCTTCCACTGAGAAAATTGTCCATTTAATCCTACTCTCTGTTTCCTGTCTTTTAGCCAGTTTGCAATCCACGAAAGGACATCGCCACCTATCCCATGACTTTTTACTTTTCCTAGAAACCTCTCATGAGGAACTTTGACAAAAGCCTTCTGAAAATCCAAGTATACTACATCTACCAGTTCACCTTTATCCACATGTTTATTAACTCCTTCAAAAAAGTGAAACAGATTTCTGAGGCAAGACTTGCCTTGGGTAAAGCCATGCTGACTTTGTTTCATTAAACCATGTCTTTCTATATGTTCTGTGATTTTGATGTTTAGAACACTTTCCACTATTTTTCCTGGCACTGAAGTCAGGCTAACCGGTCTGTAGTTTCCCGGATCGCCCCTGGAGCCCTTTTTAAATATGGGGGTTACATTAAATATCCTCCAGTCTTCAGGTACAATAGATGATTTTAATGATAGGTTACAAATTTTTACTAATAGGTCTGGAATTTCATTTTTTAGTTCCTTCAGAACTCTGGGGTGTACACCATCCGGTCCAGCTGATTTACTACTCTTCAGTTTGTCAATCAGGTCTACCACATCTTCTAGGTTCATCGTGATTTGATTCAGTCCATCTGAATCATTACCCATGAAAACCTTCTCCTGTACGGGTACCTCCTCAACATCCTCTTCAGTAAACACCGAAGCAAAGAAATCATTTAATCTTTCCGCAATGACCTTATCTTCTCTAAGTGCCCCTTTAGCCCCTCGAACATCTAACGGTCCAACTGACTCCCTCACAGGCTTTCTGCTTCGGATATATTTAAAAAAGTTTTTACTGTGAGTTTTTGCCTCTACGGCCAACTTCTTTTCAAATTCTCTCTTAGCCTGTCTTATCAATGTCTTACATTTAACATGCCAACGTTTATGCATTATCCTATTTTCTTCTGTTGGATCCTTCTTCCAATTTTTGAATAAAGATCTTTTGGCTAAAATAGCTTCTTTCACCTCCCCTTTTAACCATGCCGGTAATCATTTTGTCTTCTTTCCACCTTTCCTAATGTGTGGAATACATCTGGACTATGCTTCTAGAATGGTATTTTTTAACAATGACCACGCCTCTTGCACATTTTTTACTTTTGTAGCTGCTCCTTTCAGTTTTTTTCCAACAATTTTTCTCATTTTATCAAAGTTTCCCTTTTGAAAGTTTAGCATGAGAGCTGTGGATTTGCATACTGTTCCTCTTCCAGTCATTAATTCAAATTTGATCATATTATGATCACTATTGCCAAGCGGCCCCACCACCGTTACCTCTCTCACCAAGTCCTGTGCTCCACTGAGAATTAGATCTAAAATTGCTACCTCTCTCGTCGGTTCCTGAACCAATTGCTCCATAAAGCTATCATTTATTCCATCCAGGAACTTTATCTCTCTAGCGTGTCCCGATGATACATTTACCCAGTCAATATTGGGGTAATTGAAGTCTCCCATTATTACCGCACTACCAATTTGGTTAGCTTCCCTAATTTCTCTTAGATTTCACTGTCCGTCTCACCATCTTGACCAGGTGGACGGTAGTATACTCCTATCACTATAGTCTTCCCCGACACACAAGTGATTTCTACCCATAAAGATTCAATTTTGCATTTAGTCTCATGCAGGATGTTTATCCTGTTGGACTCTATGCCATCCCGGACATAAAGCACCACACCTCCTCACACAACACAAGTCACCATGAGTTGGGAGACTCTGTTCAATGTTTGTAGAGCAATGCCCATGGCCAGTGCAAGGGTATTAGGTACCCTAAGAAAAACTTATAGCCTTGCACTCCCCACCCCATCAAACCCTCCTCACCCACAATTAAAAATTATGCATTTATAATAACAGATTTTATATGAAAAAGAACATTCAAAACACAGTCTTCTGAGGTAAAAATATAATTTACAATGTGTATATTATATTTACATACACTGCTGTGGTGCCAACTAGAAAATCCTGCAAAAAAGCAAGAGACACTTGGAATCTGCGAGGTATTAGGCCTACTGTAATGCATCTTGGGTATGGGCATGATCCTCTGAGAGCCATGAGAAAAAAATAATTTCTGTATCAAAACACTAACTGCCATTAAAGTTAAATTTATAAATATTATACCAGGCCTAATATAACAATAAACCCCCTATTAGGAAAATAGAACAATCCAAGCTGCTGTAGATCCCGACATAGAAACTACACACATGCAAAGCACAGACAGACCTTCAAATACAGAATAAAGAGACCATACAGAATAAATAGAAATGTACAGACAAAAACTGAAATGGAAACCGCAATAAGCCTATTGCTGTATGCACTGCAACAATGTAAAAAAAAAAAACAGAAACATTACCATTCTTCATAAAACAAAATTAGTAAAACCATACCAATAAAAAGAATAATTCAAAACAATTAATGAATAGAATATCATTCAGTAATTAAAAACTCATAAAAATTTTCCAAACATCAATAAAATATTTCAAAATAGACACATCAAATAACACCTAACAATTAAAATAAGGATTTTAAAATATTCCCCGTTATTCATACCTTGGAACTTTTGATTTCCAGATGATCTGAAATTATCATGGATTAGCAGGCAGAGTGTAACTGGGGTAGTTGTGCATTCACATGATCCCTCTCAGACATACATGCTCTCCTTCACTTTGCCACACACAAGTACACATACTCTCACTCTCCCACACACATGCATACAGGCTCTCTTTCACTTTCCCAAACACAAGCATACAGGCTCTCTCTCTCTCTCTCTCACACACATGCTCTCTCACTATCCCACAAAAGCATACATGCTCTCTCTCTCCCACCCACATGCACACATGCTTCCACCCACACACAAGCGTACATGCTCTCTCACTCTCCCACACACGCGCTCACAACCAAGCACACATGCACTCACTCTCCCCCACACATGATTTCTCACTTCCACACAAGTACACATGCTCATTGTCCCCCACACAAGCACACATGCTCTCTCACTCCCCCACACATGCTCTCTTACTTTCCTACATTTATGCTCTCATTTACTTCCTCCTTGATGTAGTAGGCAGCAGCAGCAGCCTCCTTCAGCTCCCATGGCCAAGGGAATGACTTGTTGCCACAGGGCTGAGCCAGTTCCAGCATTGAACTACTTCCCGCAGAGCGCGCTCCTCCTCCTCCGAAGCAGTGTGGTTCTGCCGAAGTTGACGGCATGGTAAGCGTGGCCTTAGTAAGTGGAAAAGCAGCACAGCCCAGCCAAAATAAGCAGCATTGCCAGGGGGGCTGTGCTGCTTTTCCACTTACTAAGGCCATGCCAACCACATTGTCGATATTGACGGGGCTGTGTTGCATTTTCTCTTGAAGACCCGCCAGCTGCACTGCTCTCCTTGGCACATGGCAGCACTATGGCGCCTTTTGGTAGCGGCGCCTATGGCCGTGGTCATATTGGCCATAGGCACACTATGATTCTGCCATTTGGTCCTCGTGATTTGTTATTCTATAGAATGTCAATCTGATTTATTACATCATCCAGTTTCAGTGATTATGATTAGTCACTCAGAGTCATCACCATAAAAATATGTTTCTGCTGTGGGTAATATCCTCAGTAAAGACAGAAGCAAATAATTAATTTAGGGGCCAATATTAGCCACAGAGCGGCTAGTTAACAGGTAGATTTTCAAAGCGTTGCTCATGCAAAAATGGCCCCATACTCAAATATGTGAGCTGCGTGAGCAAAACGAATTTTAAGAAGCCAGGAAGTACATGAATAGATACCTGTGCACGTGTCAAGAATAAGGAGGCAGAAAAGGGACAGGAAATATGCATCCCAGGGTGGGGCCAAGATGTACGCATGTAACCCCTGAATTTTGCAAGGCTGACCATGGCAACGCAAGCCACGTTATACAGGCAACTACTGCTGGTCCTGATGGGGCATAAGTCTGAGAGAGAGACTTTTAAAGGGCCAATCTGACACTCTCTATATATCCCACCGTAAGAGGGGCACTTTCAAATCAGGGTGGGTTTTGGGGGGGGGAGGTGTCACATTGGTCTGCCTAGGGTGCAAGGGTCTGTAGACCTTTGTAATATTGCTCCCCCAAAAAAACCCAACCCTGAGTTGAAAGTGCCCCTCTTACAGTGGGTTACATACATAGAGAGTCAGATTGGCCATTTAAAAGAGTCTCTCTCTCTCTCTCTCTCCAGCCAGTCACTTGTGAGTACACGCGTAAAGGCTCCAACCCATATGCACAGTAGGGATATTTTAAATGGTACATGTGTACTTGCACGCACAATATAAAATCAAGCATATTTTTGCTTACATGTCCAATATGCGCTTTTATGGGTGCATGCGCGCATAAGAACATGCCATACTGGATCAAACCAAGAGTCCATCAAGCCCAGCATCCTGTTTCCAACAGTGGCCAATCCAGGCCATAAGAACCTGGCAAGTACCCAAACACTAAGAAGAACCCATGCTACTGATGCCAGTAATAGCAGTGGCTATTCCCTAAGTCAATTTGATTAATAGCAGTTAATGGGCTTGTCCTCCAAGAACTTATCCAAACCTTATTTAAACCCAGCTACACTACTGCACTAACCACATCCTCTGGCAACAAATTCCAGAGCTTAATTGTGCATCGAGTGAAAAATAATTTTCTCTGATTAGTTTTAATGTGCTACTTACTAACTTCATGGAGTGCCCCTAGTCCTTCTATTATCCGTCAGTGAAAATAACCGATTTACATCTACCTGTTCAAGACCTCTCATGATCTTAAAGACCTCTATCATATCCCCCCTCAGCCGTCTCTTCTCCAAGCTGAACAGCCCTAACCTCTTCAGCCTTTCCTCATAGGGGAGCTGTTCCATCCCCTTTATAATTTTGGTCGCCCTTCTCTGTAACTTCTCCAGTGCAACTATATCTTTTTTGAGATGCGGTGACCAGAACTGTACACAGTACTCAAGGTACGGTCTCACCATGGTGCGATACAGTGGCATAATGATATTTTCTGTTTTATTCACCATTCCCTTCCTAATAATTCCTAACATTCTGTTTGCTTTTTTGATTGCTGCAGCACATTGAGCTGACGAATTCAATGTATTATCCACTATGATGCTTAGTTCTTTTTCCTGGGTGGTAGCTCCTAATATGGAACCTAACATTATGTAACTTCTGCATGCGTTAATTTTCCCTATATGCAACACCTTGCACTTGTCCACATTAAATTTCATCTGCCATTTGGATGCCCAGTCTTCCAGTATCTCAAGGTCCTCCTGCAATTTATCACAATCCATTTGTGATTTAACTACTCTGAATAATTTTGTATCATCTGCAAATTTGATAACCTCACTCATCATATTCCTTTCCAGATCATTTATAAATATATTGAAAAGCACCGGTCCAAGTACAGATCCCTGAGGCACTCCACTGTTTACCCTTTTCCACTGAAAAAATTGACCATTTAATGCTTCTCTGTTTCTTGTCTTTTAACTAGTCTGTTATCCACAAAAAGACATCGCCTCCTATCCCATGACGTTTTAGTATTTTTAGAAGCCTCTCATGAGGAACTTTGATAAAAACCTTCTGAAAATCTAAATACACTACATCTACTGGCTCACTTTTGTCCACATGTTTATTAACTCCTTCAAAAAAATGAAGCAGATTTGTGAGGCAAGACTTCCCTTGGGTAAATCCATGTTGACTGTGTTCTATTAAACCATGTCGTCCTAAATGGTCTGTGATTTTAATCTTTAGAATCTTTCCCGGCACTGAAGTCAGCCTCATTGGTCTATAGTTTCCTGAATCATCCCTGGAGCCCTTTTTAAATATTGGGGTTACATTGGCCACACTCCAGTCTTTTAAAATGTTCTTGTTAGTTAGCCAGATACACCAATCTGGCTAACTTAACCGGAGTATTCAGCTGATGACTCCTATACAACTCAATGTCGTGGGAAAGAATTCTTGTCATTGAGACAAAGTTTTGTCCATTGGGGCAATCTTCTTCCTCAAATTCCCATATAAATGTTTGATTTCCTACCATAAGAATAGATTTATGATCTCCTACCGTAAGAATTGTATTTATTGATCCTTCATATTTGGAAACATTCTTGAAAGGCAAAATTGGAGTTTACTTTCTTTATCTTCTAGCCTTTAAGATAGATTTTGCAAATTGGTAGACATTGGTGCTAATATTCAGCTACAGACAGCTAGTTAAGTTAGCCGGATACATCTATCTGCTGAATATACCCAGATTTCACTAGGTAAAAGGTTTGGGACCCACGTGACCTTGCATGCTAGAGTGCCATTGGCCATTCCAACTAGGCAAATTTCTCACATGCAAGACCATGTGGCCTAGGCCCTAAAAAAGAAGACTAATGGAATGTTTCCAAAGAAGAGCAGCAAGAGCCAAACTTGAAACTCCTTACTGTGGAGCTTCACAAGTTGCTTGTGTTGCCCTCTTCAGAGAGTATACTCTTTGCTAGCTATTGGGTACATGGGCATGAATGTGAGATGGGAACTATCTAGCTAGTGTTCACCTCTATACAGTCAAGTGGACTAGATATGGAAAAGCTTGGCTAGAGGTGATATAGCAATGTCTTTACTCTGTTGGTGACCAAAAGGTTGTAAAGCTATGCTCAAGTATTAGTGCTTCTATAACAAACAATTGGCCTCTTACATTGTAAAGATATATCACCTCTGACCAAATAATGAACATTCTCTCTGGGTCTAGCACCTAATGCTGTAATCACATAACTCTTTAGTCAGAAGCCTACTTGAAAATTACATTAACCACTTGGTCTTGTTCATCTATAATGAACATAGTTTTGCAGCGTCTCCCAGTCTCCTTCAAGCCTGCAGTCTTCCTGGATGTGTTTATCAAGGAGCAAGCAGAGGCACTCCCCCTTCACTAACCATATGTCTGCCCAATTGACCTCCAGCCTGGGAAAATGCCACCCCGAGGAAGGGTCTATCCATTGTCAATGCCAGAAACCCAGGCTATGTCTGAAGATATCACGGAAAACCTGGAATGGGGATTCATCTGCCTGTCATTGCCTGCAGGATTGTTCTTTGCTGGAAAAAAGGATGATTCTCTCAAACCCTGTATTGATCATTGGGATCTGAACTGCATCACCATCAAGAATATGTACCCATGGCCACTCATTTCCGAGCTCTTTGACCAACTCCAGGAGCCAAAACTTTTACAAAACTGGATTTTCGTGGGGTTTACAATCTAATAAGGATTAGGAAAGAAAATGAATGGAAGACGGCAATCAATACAAGAGATGGGCATTATGAGTATCTAGCTATTTCGTTTGGACTCTCCAATGCTCCCCATAGTGTTCCAAAACTTTGTAAATGTCATCTTCTGAGATCTTTTACAGACACGTGTCCTGGTATATTTGGACAATATTCTAATCTTCTCACAGAACTTCGTACACTAGGCACAAGTCAGAGCTGTCCTTCAGCATCTTTGGAAGAATAAGCTATATGCAAAACTAGAAAAATGCTCCTTTAAACAATCTGAACTACATTATTTCAGCTGAAGGGCTAAAAATGGAACCTGCTAAACTCTCAGCTATCCGAGTTTGCCTGAGGCCAATGGGCCTTAAAGACTTATAATGCTTCCTAGGTTTTGCAAATTAGTACCATCAATTCATTCCTCACTATTCGTTGCTGACTGCTCTGCTTATGGCCTTTCCCCGAAAAGGAGATACCCCTAAAGATTGATCCATTGATGCCCTTCAGGCCTTTTGGCACCTCAAATAATCATTTGGGTTAGCATCTATCCTTCAACACCCAGACCCAGCATGACCTTTTTACCTTGAGGTACATGCATCATCTATTGGAGCAGAAGCTGTTCTATCCCAGATATTGCTCAATGACAAACTATGCCCCTACTCTTTTTTCTCCAAACAATTCTCGCCAGCTGAAAGGAAATCACCATTGGAGATTGGGAGCTTCTGCCCATTAAGCTTGCACTTGAAGAATGGTGACACCTTTTAGAGGGAACTAAACATCCCTTCACAGCCACAATAGATCACAAGAACTTCCTCCATCTTCAGGAGGCCAAGAGGCTTAACCCCTTCCAGGCCCGGTGGTCGTTTTTCAATAGATTTGATTTCTGCATAGTCTTTCGCGCGGCTGAGAAAAATGTCTGGCCAGACACTTTATCCCGCTCCTTTGATCCATCTGATATGGTCACTGAACCCCAGTTCATTCTGGACCCAGCTAAGATTCTTGCTGACACCTCCTTCACCATCCCAGTTGGCAAGAAAGTAGTATCCTCTCGTCTTTGAATAATTCTCAAGTGGGGGAACAATTCCAAGTTGGGTGGACATCAGGGTATCTGGAAGATGCTAGAGTAGATTTCCCACCAATATTGTTGGCCTAGAATGGCTCAGGACTTTTAGGCATATGTGATTTCCTGCTCTAACTGAGCTCACAACAAACTGTCACATTAGCATCCTTGGGGTCTCCTCTAACCCTTGCCAGTTCTGAACAAGCCTTGGACACACATAACCGATTTTATCATTGATCTTCCTACATCCAGTAGCTGTACTATTATCTGGGTCACCGTGGATCACTTTTCCAAAATGACTTATTTAATTCTTTTATCAATTATTGAATGACACATTATGGGCGGTAAGATACGATGACCCCTGAGGCAGGCAAGAAAATCACCGAAACATAGGCCTATGTTGGGTCGTGCTGTAAATTAATATAGAAACATAGAAGTAACGGCAGAAGAAGACCAAACGGCCCATCCAGTCTGCCCAGCAAGCTTCGCACTTTTTTTTTTCTCATACTTATCTGTTACTCTTGGCTCTTAGTAACCTTTTGGTTCTATTTCCCTTCCACCTCCACCATTAATGTAAAGAGCAGTGTTGGAACTGCATCTAAGTGAAATATCTAGCTAACAGCCCGATACTGTAAAACCGCGGGAGAGCGGACGAACGCCCGCTCTCCCGGCGCACGCACCGGCCCTTTGCCGGTGCGAGCTATCCAGTATGCAAATTAGGCGACGCGGTGCAAACGAGGGAAAGGAGGTGCTAGGGACACTAGCGCGTCCCTAGCGCCTCCTTTTGGCCTGGAGCGGCGGCTGTCAGCGGGTTTGACAGCCGACGCTCAATTTTGCTGGCGTCGGTTCTCGAGCCCGCTGACAGCCACGGGCTCGGAAACCGGACGCCAGCAAAATTGAGCGTCCGGTTTTCGGCCCGACAGCCGCGGGCCGAATTCAAATTTTTTTTTTTTTTACTTTTTTTTACTTTTGGGGACCTCCGACTTAATATCGCTATGATATTAAGTCGGAGGGTGCACAGAAAAGCAGTTTTTACTGCTTTTCTGTGCACTTTCCTGGCGCCGGAAGAAAGGTCGGCGCTAATTTCTTAGAGTAAAATGTGCGGCTTGGCTGCACATTTTACTTACTGGATCCCGCGCGCATACCTAATAGGGCCATCAACATGCATTTGCATGTTGAGGGTGCTATTAGGTGCCGCGGGTGGGCCGCGTGTTTTCCTCCCCTTACTGAATAAGGGGTAAGGGAAAACACGCGTCCAGAGCAGGCTGACAGTGCGCTCCGACGGAGCACACTTTACTGTATCGACCTGTTAATTAGTTAGGGGTAGTAACGGCTGCAATAAGCAAGCTACACCCATGCTTATTTGTTTAACCAGACTATGTAATTCAGTCCTTGTTGGTTGTTGTCCATAAATAGATCCACTTTTCTTCATTCCCCCTGCCATTGAAGCAGAGAGTTATGCTGGATATGCATTGAAAGTGAAGTATCAGACTTTCTCCCCTGCCGTTGAAGCAGAGAGCTATGCTGCATATGTTGTTTAAGGGGAGTATAGATGACAGTGCCTGAGCATTTTTGGAAATTATGTTTTAAGAAAACAATACAAGCTAAGTATATTCAAGATTGCGATGGGGGGTGTTTAGTTATGTGGAAGTAGTGAATCAGGAAATGAATGAAATTTATAGTGCTATGTCTTTAAGACTGCTTGCAGCCCATTGTGTGGCAAGTGACATTTTATTGAATTTTTTAGCACTAACGATTTGATGCTGTGTCCAACTACAATTTAATACAAGGTAGTAGATATGAGATTCATTTTTATGATGTTTTTTCTTCTTCTCATGCTTGTTTGTATCGATATTATAAGGAGTCTGCTTTGTTTTCATACAGTGCACCTGAGTCACTTCATTCCTTTACCAGCTCTGCCTTTAGCAACTAATTTAGCACGTCAGTTCTTCAAAGAAATTTTTCGTTTACACGGACTACCCGAACACACAGGTAGATTTTTTAAAAGTTGCTTGTGCAAAAACAGCCAGGTAGGCTGCAGACAAATTTTAGGAAGACTTGTGTCCAGAATAAGGAAGTGGAAAAGGGGCAGGGCCAAGACTGACGTGCATAACCACAAATCTTTGGGGGGAGGGGGGGGTGGAGAGAGAGAGTGCCTCTGTATAGGGTCAGTCTGATGCTCTATATATAGGTACCACTCTAGAGGGGCACTTTGAATCGGGGTGGGTTTTCAGGAGGTGGGGGGGGGGGGGGTGTTACAGACACATTGTTATTCATTGTGAAACTGACATCACTAAAGAATTTTAGTCCTTATAAGCGATGAAAAGGAGTTGATTTGTACAATGCAGCTAGCAGAGACTGCAGTATACAACTCAACTCCTCTTGTTAGAATTTTCATCACACTCCTTCCAGCTTCAAGCACTTTTCTACATTAATGTGGACTTTTCAGGTTAACTTGCATTTTAGTACTGTTTTTTTTCATTCAGCGCAGTTTTGTTTTTTTTCTCCTGTTCAATTTGCATTCCATTACCTCACTAGATTCCATGGGGACCCCCTGTTTTTAACATGCACATTAAGTAAAACATTGGCTCCAAAGTTAGGCACCTAACCCCTTATGAAAAGTGATCTCTTTGTCCATTTATGAGCTGCAATAATAGCGAGAAAAACCCAACCCTCCAATTGTCTCCTGTTTCCTCTCCTCTGCATCTCGCAAGTCTCAGCATTCTGATTTTTGTCAGGCTGGAATACCAAAAGTTTCAAAACCCTAATTGTTATAAGCATTTAAATATTTTCTCTGTCTTTTCATCTCTTTGAGCAAAGTATTGTGATTGCGATATTAATCCACTTGAATATATAGATCAAAAAGGGTTCCTCAAACGAACCTTAGGCAATGCCTTTTTAATGTACTAAATACATTTTCAGTCAGCTTTTAAGAGCCAGTCTCCTTTGTCAGCATTAGTGAAGAAACAGCCTGGTTACATGGGATTTAAATACATCTTTTTTTTATTTTACCTCCTCCACCCTACCCCACCAGTTCCTTCCTGCTCCTTTGTTCTTCCAGCTCAGTTGGATCTGCCACCATAAGCTTTCAGTCTTCATTTACAATTACCCGGGGATTTTTCCCCCCTCCTTTAATATTCCCCTTTCTCCCTCAACATACCTTGCCTGGTCATTGCAGGGATGTTCCTGCCCAGGCTAGAGGCCATGCACCAAGGCTCCTTCCAGAACATTCTAATCATGGACCCCAAATCTGGCCACCAGGAGTCACTCTTAAGCCATGACCTTGACTCCCTCCCTTCCCCCTCACCTGGGGGCTGCAAATGCTACCTTGGTAGCATCCTCAGCCCCACCCAACCTGGGAAGTGGAACACCCAACTCGGGGATCAAACCAGGGACCTAAACTTATCTCCTTGAAAATATCTGGACATAGTCACACTGTATCTAAAACAATGTTGGTAGTTTGTTGCTGGCACGAGATAGCAAGATGTTACGAGCTTATATTATTTTAAAGTACATTATTATTGTTTCTCCAGACTTACAGGCAACACAGCTACGGTGTCTCCACTAATGTGCGTCTCCGGTCCTTTAATCATTCCAAATCCCACAATAACAAGCAATGCTTAAACTGCTATCAAGATAATATATTCCTGCAAGTGCTGTTGATTCCAGGTATGTTTGGCAATGTGTATTTTGATTTTCTGATTTAACTGAATGAGAATAAAATATCAGGAGCATGAAATGGTCTCGTTTTCTTTACAGTATGCCAACAATGTTTGATCTCTGCTTCTTCCTCCCATTACATTTAGAAAAGCTTCTTTCCCATTTTACGTAAGGTACTCTGTGGTCAAGTAAAATATGACAGGTATTGGCTTCATACAAAGGGCTTGATTCATCGAGGGCTTTTCCCATAGATGCAGAATGGGAGGACAGCTTTAATGAATTGGGCCCTAAGGTGGGAGATTTGCGTGGGAGGCCAGCAGGGATTTGAAATTCTAGGTATTTTTCCATCTGTCTCTGACTCAGTCCTACAGTATATTCGAGTGTCAAACAGTGCAGTCAGCATTAAACTATACAAGAGCCAGAGGGCAATTATGGAATGTCCATTGTAAATAAAACAGAAATGTCAATTCAATTAGCAGCCTGATTTGTTGGAAGCCAAGGTATCAATCACCTTTTCCACCCCTGTTTTACAAACTTAGCGTTTGCAGGAATTGTATCTTCTGCTTCTTTTTGACATTCCTTATGAAAAGATAAAAAGGGAAGAAACAAAAAAAATCAAACACCTAATCAAATGAAGTTTAGCTCATAATAGAGCTCATCCCATAAGGAAAAAGCATTATTTAGGAATAAATGCACTAAAGGGTTTTTCTCATTTTATATCTATGGGAAAATTATTTTGTATATCAGGCCAGCAAATGCCTTGTCTGTTATTATTATTGGTTTAAACATTTCCATTTTGCAACAATTTAAAGACTAAAATTACTAGTGTAGATATTTGCGCTGAGGCACTATTAATTGACTGTTGTGCTCCAGAAACATGAATGCAGGACTGTAGTAGTTATTACATAAACTAGCAAGCATGTCTGGAGGTCTTCTTTAAATGTGTCAAAGAACGGTATTGTGAGCAAACAGAGGGATCGCTTACTACTGTGCATGCATGGAGCTGGTGCTGGCTTTCACGCACGAAGTTACGGTTGCTTGGGAGCAGGTGTAACTCTGTGCACATAAATTGTGTCCCCGCCCTTAACTCCGCCCAACAGAACGCTTCTTTGTTGTGCACCTAAAAGTAAGAAAAACCTTACTCCCGTAATGCGCAGTTGGAGCCAGTTGAGATGAAAGGCACCATAGCAAGACAAATGCAAACCATTGCTATGATTAATCTCATTACTTTTTTAATGGAAAGAGCCATTGGATAGCTTGTTTCTCTGAATTGGTACTAACAGAAATGAAAGAGGATTTCTGCTACCTTCCATTCAGAGTGAAAATGTTCAGATGAGAGCAACTGATTACTCTTTTTTTTTTTTTTTTACTTTAAAATCGGGACTGGCACCATTACTTTTGCTGACTTGCAAACTCGTGCTGCTAATTTCCCGATGAGGATGACTGGAACATTTTGTTTTGTATTCCAAATAAAGGGTCCCTTAACCAACTTATCTATTCAAATACATAAGCAGAGAGGATCCTTACCTATAAAGCAGCGAGGGGATAACCTGAGCTGGGAAAGGCTCTGCTATACTGCATCGGGAATAGGCAGGGCCGGCGTGTCCATTAGGCGAACTTCGGCAGTCGCTGAGAAGCACACAGTGTCGCGCGCCGCCCCCCCTACCTGTTTCGGCGCCGACTGTTTCTATTTCTCTTTGCCGCGAGCGGGATAGGCCCCGCTTGCTGCACCACGTGGCTGCTCTTTGGCGCCCCCTACGGCTTGGCTCCCTGAGAAGCACACAGTCGATGCCGAAACAGGTGGGGGGGGGGGGGGGGGTGGGCGCCCAATACCCTTGCACCGGCCCTGGGAATAGGCATCGTAGGCATGCCTTATGGGTGCGATATTCAGACTGCTGGCATTGCTTCAGAGTCCCTGGGTGCTCCTTACCTGCCATCTTTCAACCAGTTTTGAAAGGAAAAGTACGCCCGTGCTTTAACGTTGAAAACTGCCTCAGGTAAAAGCGTCACAGAGATGTACACTTGCATTTTCTGCGGATACTTTTTCTGACCAAAACCATGGGTGTTAGATTTTCCCCCCCATCGACCTGACCCCCTCCCCTCCTGCAGTGTGGATACAAGTACAAGGGTTGTGGAAGTGTACACATACTTTTACCTTCATATAGGGCAGGTGATTGTTAGTCAGAAAATGTATGCAGGTAAAACGCTTTTTACCCGTGGAAATTTCTTTGACAGCTGCCCTCTGTCTGCTTTATCTGTCATCTTTTTCTCAGTTCTCAGTTATGTAAGTTTGTTTCTTTTCAGGCTCCTGAGCTGGTGGAAATGTAAAGCAGATAGTCAATACAATTAAAGAAGAAAGTAAGGACTCCAAAATCGATGTTATCATCCATCTGGGGAGCAATGACCTTGCTAGAAACAGCATCCAAACAGAGCAGAGATTTCCAGAATCTGGGGAAGCAGATTGGGCACACGGCGAAGACTTGCTTTTTCAGAAGTGTTACATGTTCACAGAAAGGGGAAGGAAAGGCTAAGTCACATAGACAGTGTCAATACATGGCTCAAAACCTGGTGTAAGGAAGACGATTTTGGATATGTTGAGGGCTGGGACCATGTATGGAACAGTAAAAGGCTTTGTAATAAGGATGGCTTACATCTGATCGAGAAATTCAAATCATGTGTCATAAGACATTTACACTAGAGGATGGGGGTGGCAGAAGGAAACTGGAATGCACCCCTGGACAAATACAGGGAGTGGGGTGGAGAAATTAACAAAGATCAGCTCAGCAGGGCAGAGACGGTGTCCAGGAAGAGCAGCAAGCTGAGCGAGAAAAGCTGGAAAGCTATGAGCACAAATGCTCAAGGACTGGGCAATACAATCCCTGACAGACAGGCCCTACTGCTGGAGGCAGGCTTGGATATTGTTGCTATTTAGGAAACGTGGCTCAGTGACTCTCGTGAATGAGATACAGCCTTACTGGGCTATAACCTGTTCAAAAAGGACTGAAATGGAGGAGGAGTAGCTCTTTACGTCAAAAGCAATATCCAAGCATCTGAAATGCGGGGCGGGGGGAAGGAAGATGTGCTGTGGGCTGTCTTAAGGCCTCCAAATCAGACAGAAGAACTGTATAGTGACCTGGCTGAAGATAACCAAAGGTGGGAAAAAAAAATAAAGGAGAAGTGCTGCTCTGCTCATTGGAGATTTTAATCTACCAGCTGTGGACTGGAGTATCCCTGCTGCAGAATCTGGAAGAAGTAGAGAGATTGAGAATGGTCTTCAAGAAGCTGTGGACAAACAAATGGTGATGGAACCCACGAGGGGAGGAGCGATACTGGACCTGGTACTCGCACATGGAGACAGTATCTCAAACGTGTGGGTAGGTGTCCATCTGGGCATCGGTGATCATCAGATGGTATGGTTCGATATGATGGCCAAGAGGGAGGGAAGTCAAATGAAGATTAAGGTCCTGGATTTCAAAAGCACAGACTTTAGTAAAAAGGCAGTGTAGCTCGAGGAGGAGCTAAAAGGCTGGGAGGAGATGAATGACGTGAATCAACAGTGGACTAAATTAAAAGGAGTTATAACAAAGGTGACAAACCTTTATGTGAAAAAAAATAGTAAATAAAAGTATGAAAAAAAGAAAACCAATATAGTTCTCCAAGGTGGTGGCTGAGAAAATAAAGGCAAAAAGATAGGCATTAAAAAAGACACAAAGGAACATAAAAAAGAGGCACACGGAAGAATATCTGGTGAAGCTGAAAGAGATGAAACCTCGAGTAGAAAAAAAGATCACTAAATTGGTGAAGAGTGGTGACAAAATATTTTTCAGATATATCATACAAAGAGGATGACCAGAGGTGGCATTGTGAGCTTGAAAGGAGACAAGGAGCAAGGTGTAGAGAAAGATGAAGAACCAGCAGAAATATTAAACAAATACTTCAGTTTGGTTTTCACTAAGGAATGCATTGGAGAAGGACCATTGCTAGTTAGCAAGTGTACAGGTGAGATTGGGGTAGATACATCTTCATTTACAAAAGAGAGTGGATGGAACTAGGAAACCTAAAAGTGGACAAGGCCATGGGGCCAGATAAGAAATATCCCAGGATACTGAGGGAGCTCTGAGAAATGCTGGTGGGTTCACTGAAAACCTGTTCGATAGATCCTTGGACACGGGAGTAGTACCGCAAGACTGGAGAAGGGAGGATGTGGTCCCGTTCCACAAAAGTGGTAGCAAGGAAAAAGCTGAAAATTACAGGCCAGTCAGACTTACATCGGTGGTAGGAAAATTAATGGAGAGACTGCTAAAGGAAAGGATAATGACCTATCTGCTATCCAATGGGTTACAGGGTCCAAGACGACATGGTTTTACTAGAGGAAGGTCCTGTCAAGTGAATCTGATTTTTTTGTTCGGGTGACTAAAGAATTGGACGAAGGAAGAACACTTGATATGGTTTACATGGATTTCAACAAGGCATTTGATATGGTCCCACATAAGAGGATCATGAATAAAATGAGAAGCCTGGGAATGGGTGTCAAGGTGGTGGAACACATTACAAATTGGCTGACTGACAGATGTCAGCTAGTAATTGTAAATGGAACCTATTGAAAAAAAGGAATGGTAGGGATGGTAGCCTAAAAACAATTTGTGCCATTTTCATTTCAGGGGTGGGATATTTGGGGTCCAGGCCCAGTTAAGGTGGTTTTTTTTTTAAAAATTTTCCATTTCTAAACCCCCCCCCCAAAAACAAAACCCCAGAACCTGCCCCAACCATTCCCATTTATTACAATACTTAGCCCCCCCCTCACCAGCTGACCCCCTTCCCACCCTCCCAATTCCTCAGGACTCACTAAAATTACCTGGTGGTGCAGCGGGGGGGGGGGGGGCTTGGAAACAACCTCCAATTCCCAGGCCAGTGGTTGCCATTATTCAAAATGGCACTGGCCGCCTTTTGCCCCTATCTTGTGACTAGGGCTACGGTACCATTGGGCAGCCCCGTCACATGATGGGGCCAAGGGCGCCCGGTGCCATTTTGAATAATGACAGTTGCCTACTCGGGAGCAGGAGGATGCTCCTAGGCACCCCTGCTAGACCACCAGGCATTTTTGCCACGTCCTAGGGTGGGCAAGGGGCTCAATATTCTAATAAATGGGAAGGGTTGGGGCGGATTCTGTTTTTTCTTTCTTTTTTTTTTTTAATTTTGCTTTTTTGGCTACCCCCAAAAATGATAGGAAAAAATATCCAAAATTTTGTGTCGTTTCCTATCATTTTTTTAAATTTCCAAAATGCAACGAAATAGGAAACATCATTGGTATTTCCTTTTGTTGCAAACTAATATCCACCCCTAATAAGTGGAGTTCCTCAGGGATTGGTTTTGGGACCAGTTCTGTTCAATATCTTTGTGAGCAATATTGCGGGGGATTAGAAGGTAAGTAAAATTTGTATTTTTATGGGTGGCACTAAAATCTGCTAAAGAGTGGACACACCTGAAGGAATGGAGAAGTGACATAGAAAAACTGGAGAAGTGGTTGAAGGTTTGGCAATTGGGATTCAATGTCAAGAAGTGCAGAGTCATGAATTTGAGGTACAGCAATCTGAGGGAGTTGTCTGTGTCAGGGAGCAAAAGACTTATGTGTAAGAACTGGGAGAGAGACCTTGGGGTGATAGTGTTTGATGATCTGAAGGTGGTGAAGCAATGTGTCAAGGCGGTGGCTAAGGCCAAAGGGATGCTGGGGCTGTAGTGAAAGAGGCATAACCAGCAGGAAAAATGAGGCGATAATGCCACTGTACAGATCCTTGGTGAGGCCTCACCTAGAATACTGTGCGCAGTTCTGGAGATCTCATCTCAAAAAGGACAAGGAAAGAATGGGAGTGGTTCACAGAAGGGTGACCAAAATGATGTAGGGTCTGTACGGAAAGCCATATGAGATGAGACTGAAGGACCTTAATATCTACAATATACTCTGGAAGAGAGAAGAGACAGGGGAGATATGATAAAGGCCTTCAAATACCTGAAAGAAATCAGTCACGTGCAAAAACAGAAACTTTTCCTATGGAAAGGAAGCTGTAAAAGTAGGGGTTCACAATATGAAACTAAAAGATTGAAGATTCAAGAAATATGTCAGGAAATATTTCTTCATAAAAGGGTGGTGGATGCATGGAATGACCTTCCGGAAGAGTTGGTGAAGACAAGAATGGTAATGGAACTCGAATGGGACAAACACAGAGGATCCATAATGGAAATGAACAAATAGGGTAATTTTACTATTACATCTGAAGTTTACATGTCTGCTTGGGGGTAGCCGCCTGCATGGAGCGGCAGTTACCCTTAAAAAAGAAATCAAACATTAATATAATAAAATAAAAAAAAATCTTACTGGGCAGACTAGATGGACTATTTTGGTCTTTATTTGTCATCATTCACTATATTACTATGATGCTGGCACCTGATACATTTTCATGAAAATGAGATTTTAAAAGGTCACGGGCGGAGGGATTGGGGGTGGTAAGTAATCAGAAATACAATCATGATGGCTCTCCTTTAATTTTATATCTACATGTCTCATGGATGATTGTAGTTCTTATTCTTGAGCATAGATGAATGGATTTTTATGGCATGCTATTTTCATGTATAAGATTAAATGCCCATCTTCTATTAAACCTTTCCATTTAGATAGTCTAGTAGTTCTGATGCCACCCAGCAACCCTATAACCATATGCTGCTTTGGTATATGTAGCAAAGTGAATGAGGCAACACAGTGACAATCTTAAACAATGAGGCATAAACAAGAGCATTGAGTCCTGGTAAGGAAGAAGGAGGGAGAATATTGGGGAGCCGTGTGGGAATTTCATGTAAGCAATGGGGTTTGCGGGGAGAAGGATGGCGGATATCGAGATGCTGTGGAGGGTTTTTTTGGTTTGACATCAGGCAAGAGGGAGGTAGGGATCACCAGCACTGAGTACAGGATTAATTAGCTAGATAAAGTTAGCTTTCCCTCAGGCTGATTCAGTAAAAGTCGCGGGAGAGCGGGCAAGCGCCCGCTCTCCCGGCACGCGCACAGGCCACTCTCCTGTGTGCGCGATTCAGTATTTAAATGAGGGCCCACGGTAAAAAGAGGCGCTAGGGACACTAGCGCGTCCCTAGTGCCTCTTTTTTGACAGGAGCGGTGGCTGTCAGCGAGTTTGACAGCCGACGCTCAAACCGCTGACAGCCACAGGTTCGGAAACCGGACGTTGGCAAAATTGAGACTCCGGTTTTCAACCCGCGAGCCGCGGGCCAATATTACATTTTTTTTTATTATTTTAAATTATTTTTTACTTTGGGACCTCTGACTTAATATCACCATGATATTAAGTCAGAGGGTGTACAGAAAAGCAGTTTTTACTGCTTTTCTGTACACTTTACCGGTGCCGACAGAAATTAACGCCTACCTTTCTGAAAGTAAAATGTGTGGCTTGGCTGCACATTTTACTTAGTGAATCGTGCGGGAATAACTAATAGGGCCATCAACATGCATTTGCATGTCGCGGGCGCTATTAGTTTCAGGGGGGTTGGACGAGCGTTTTCGATGTGCTATTACCCCTTACTGAATAAGGGGTAAAGCTAGCGAGTCGAAAACGTGCGTCTAAACGCCTGTGCGTATATTGGGCTAAGTTAATTTATTATAGTCTTCCTTTTTAAAATTAAATACTACTGCAACAGTTTTCCTTAATGTCCACCCTTCAATAATTTTGTTAAATATGATTACGTTATAATCACTATTTCCAAGTGGCCCTACCACTATTTCCTCTCATACCAGATCTTGCATCAAAGCATTTTACTGCTCTTCTGTACACTTTCTCGGTGCCGGCAGAAATTAACGCCTACCTTTGGATAGGCGCTAATTTCTGAAAGTAAAATGTGCGGCTTGGCTGCACATTTTACTTAATGAATTGCGCGGGAATAACTAATAGGGCCATCAACATGAATAAGGGGTAAAGCTAGTGCGTCGAAAACGTGCGTCCAAATCCAGTTTAACAGTGCGCTCCACTGGAGCGCACTGTACTGTATCGGCCTGCCTGTGCGAATATTGGGCTAAGTTAATTTTCAGGCCTAACCAGTTAGAACTAGCTGGCTAACCTTCTTCCCCCAGCTTAACCCTGCCCCTGAGGTTGACCAGAATTTGAGTGGCTAAATTTGACTTCTTATTAAAACTAGTTGGCTAAATTTAGCCACTCCCAGCAAATTTTCAAAGACTTTGACCTAGTTGGCTAAGTCTATTGACAGCAAGAATAATAAGAGTATTGATATATATATATATATATATATATATATATATATATATATATATGTATAGTTCCTTCCTGATATGCATTAAAATTCTTGAATGATTCTTTTCTTCCTCCCTCTTTAAATTCCACCTTCCTAGATGACATGCCTGAGTGAACCAAGTTCCCTAGCTGGTAAAGTGTTTGGAGGGGATGTTTCCTCTCAGACAAAACCCACTCTGTACTACTTTTTTGACAACAGAAGATGCTGTAATAGAGGCAATTTCATTTCCCCCATCTGCCCCCTCATCCCCCACCCCCCACCGAAGCTCTGGGATGCACCTGAGCCCTCCCAGTCCAGCCTATTGGATGGGAATCTGGGACCTGAGTGTCCTGTGCTACTGTACAGAAGAGTGATCAAATTGAATACATAATAATAATAATGTATGTCACAATCTTAAAAAGCATCAATAGAGTATCAATCATGAACTCAACTGCACTAAACTACAATAGAAACTTATAAGCAAGTCATCAAGAAAATCAGAAATATCAAATAAATAGGCTTTTTGAGGTTGAAAAATTAGATAATTAACAATCTACATCCAAAATCATTGAATTTCATGAGAAAGTATTATCACCTCAGGGTGTCTGTCTGATGACATTGTAAGGTATCACTGTTTTTGCTATAATCAGATCTACTTGATGTGAATAATGTCCTTATGAGACTGAGCCCTATCTTCTATCTACCTCATCAAAACTGGAGGTTAGATTTCACTTAGTCATAATTTAGGGAAATCACTTACCTTTTTAAAATATTGTGACCTAATTAGCTTTAGACCTAATGAGATAATCAGCATGTAAATAAAAAATGTATAAAGTAGATTGATAAAGAAAAGAAAGTGAACCCCTAAAATTATTGTGAAATGGAGTTGTTCTTCTTCTTGAGAACAGCATTTCTTGAAAAGTGAACTTGAAGTACAATATTTATAGAGAAAATAGAATGGAAGAGGCAATGGAACCAACCACTTAAAGAAATGCATTTCAGTCTTCTTTGTAACTAGCTTTTAGCTTCTTTTGGAAGCAGTAGATGTTGACTGGATGAATGGAAGATTATTACTTGACATCTTCTGATTCATCTATTCCCTTGACACAAATCATTTTAGACCCTGCCTAATGATTTATTGGATTGAGATCTAGCAAAGTTATTTTTCTTTCATCTTCTTTAAAACAGTTAAAAATACATCCATATAGGAGCTTTCAATGTTAAGTCAATTGTGCCCATCTTTCCAACAGATAGATAGATATACTTGTTACATAATGGATAAGTAATGCCTAAATCAAGGACCATGAGGTCATGAGGAATGCACCTCTTAAATATTTTGGAGCATAAGTTTCTTTCTACAATTATAGTACTAGATGTGCACAATCTGCATTTCCTTATTGGTTACTGGATAAGGGTGGGACCTGATAGCTCCACCTCCATTCAATGCAAATTAGGTGCTTGCTTGAGAGTGATCACATGGTTTCATCTCACCCATGATGCTATTATTTTCCCGCCCCCTCCCGGTGACGTCAACAGAAGTGCTCCACAAAATCTCGCGATGGTTTCCATGCATGCTCACCTGTGGTGCAACCTTCTTGGTGAATTTGAGGAAGGGACAAAAAGTAATTCAAGGTTGTAGCTCCCGATTCCTCCACAGGTAACTTTTGTCTCAGAGCCTCTCTCAGGGGCAAATCGACTAAGGGGCCCCCAAACCTCATTCTGCCTTCCCATTGGTCAGTTTGTTATGCATGCAAATGAGTAGAGGGCTTCGTCACTTCCTGGTATAAATCGAGCGCCATTTTCTCTCTGTCCTCACTCTCCCTCTTTGCTTGTATGTGCTCTGCTGTTGGTCAGGCGCGGAGTGGCTCTCGGGGGGTGGGGGGGGATGCACGAGCCCACTCGGCTCCACTGAGGTGCCGCTTCCCGGCGGGAAACCAGAGCGCGGGCCGGAACCAGTGAGGAGGAGGAGAGCGGCGAGCGTGTGAAGAAGCGTGCTGCTGCTGCTGCTGCGGCGGCGGGAGAAGGGCAGCGCTCCCTCTCCCAGCGCGCACCGGTAGGTGCAGTCCTGACCTCTCCTAGCCAGGAAGCAGCCGCGCGGCCGCCCCGGGAAAGGGGGAGGAGGAGGAGGGCGCTGGAGATGCTTCTGCCCACTGAGGGGGAGGGAGTCTTATCTGGAAAACAATTGCAAACCTGCACGGCGCCGGGCGGAGGATTCCCGCCCCCGGGAGGGCGGGCGTTCGCCCGGCACAGCGCCGGCTAATGCTGCTGCTGCTGCTGCTGCAAAACCGCCTGCTTGGTCTCCTCAGGTGCCCCTGGAATAGCTGCAACCGGAGCTCCCACTAGTTCCCCCTTCTACTAACTTTCCTGTGAGACGCGTGTGTGCAGCGCACGCTGCTGGTCTTGTGCCCGCCCCGTGCCCTCTATTATTAGGTAACAAAGGGGGCGCGGAGGCCGCGGCGGGGGTCCCTGATTCCAAGAGTGGGCGGGGAGGAAGGGGAATCGGTGGAGAGAGCTGCATGGGCTGAACCGCCCCCCCCCCCCCCCAGATGTTTATGTGCAGAAACTAGGACTTTATTTTGTGGAGGGGGGGAAGGAGGGGCTGTGCAGGGTTCTTGTGATGTTTTTGGTGCGTTGGTTTCTTGACTGTTCGTGATAGGGAGGAGGGGTGCTTTTTAAATTTACTCTCTGGTTTTCGCTGGATTGCTGTTCGTGCTGGAAACGGACCAACTACTCCCCCTAGGGTGTTGGGGATGTGATGTCCGAACCTAGTCTCCTTCCGGAAAAAAGCTTTCCCCTGTACTACCCTAACCGTTGCGCTCCTAGACCGATTCGTTTCCCGCTTCCCTCCCCGCACACATCACAACTTGGAGCATTTGTAACTTCGGCTCTGAGTGACTGCGCTGTCTGTGGACAGATGTGGTTTTACTTTCATTATATCTTGATATTTGGGGGGGGGGGTAGGGTATTCAACATGAAGCATCTGAGATTTTACTTTGTGATGCCGATGGCAAGAAGGGTAAAATGTAAATTCCTTTTTTTAAGGGGGCGTGTTTTAAAAATATTCTCCACCTACCCCGTAGGGCACTTGCTCTTTTGAGCTTGAGAGAGACTTCCTTGTTTGGAATTTGGTTACTAAAGTTGAAGCTTGGAGATTTTCAGTAGTCAGCACCACAAAACAAAATCGGTGAACTTACAAATATTTTGTAGAATATTCTTAACTTACAAATCATTTCATTCTGAACCGTTTTCATGGAGTTCATGCTAGTCATTACAGAACAAAGGCAGTAAGATACGCATTTGTTGACCTGCATCTGAAGTAGTGTGGCTGCCAAGTTAACACGTTTGGATATCTAGAAATAGAGATCTGAAAACAAGGGTTCTCTGAAGTTTGTCAACTTTGACATTTGTGTTATTCAGAGTGCCACTGGCTTATAAATGGAACAGAATAAAAAGAGAAACCCAGCCAATGAGAAAGTCAAGGTAGATAGAAATGTACTTGGAAGTTCTAGAAGGGAGTTTAACCAAATCAAAACTCCACTGTATTAAGTTATCTGATTTTTGTACTTTCACAAGTGTGTGTGGTATTGGATTTCAGCAAAGCTTTTGATACTATCCCACATAAGTTTGTTAATAAACAGCAACTTGGAATTTGGGCCCCAAAGTTTGGACTCTATTAGAAATCTGTTGCTGGATAGACAACAGCTTGGTGCTAAATGTAATTCACTGAAAAAAAAGAAAAATCTGCAGGTGACACTAAGATCTACCACAGAGTTGGACAATTCCTGAGAGAGAAGACATTTTGAGATGTGATCTAAGAGAGCTTGTAGTGGTCAAGTGCTTTGCAATTAAGATTATGGATATAAATATTTAAAAAGTTAACGTGTTTAAACATTTATGGGAAAGTTTAGCCACAGGCCTGAGTCCCTGGAGCTTGACTTTGAGGCTGTATAATGCTGGCAGTGGAACTTGGTTCTGCTCCCAAGCTCTCTGCTGTTTGTGAGCCACCTGTCTGGGGCTGGGGGCTGTAGGTAATGTAGCACCACTAATTGTTGAGTAATTCTTGATATTGGAACCTCCAACTGTATAACGGTATTTATGACGTTATTGTTAATTACTCGGGCTAGGGTCAGACTTCAGAACCTCAATCCTTGCAGTTTTCCTGGGAGACCAGATTCTATGTGCAGACATGTGCCTGTGCCTCTGTACATGGAAGAGCCACCTGCATTTGCTGATGTTCCCCACTCCCTCGCTCTTTGGCAAGCAAACTCCCTGAATTGGCTGATAGTAGTCTAGCCTGCCCCATGGCTATGAGAGCCTCACAGCCTGTTGGGAAAGGGCAAATCAGCCAGGAAGTACCAAAGTCAGCTGTAGACCTGAGAGTTCTCTGTCCCTGTAGTAAATAGTGCCAGCTAATATTAAGCATAGAAAATTTGCCATACAGGGTCAGACCAAAGGTCTATCAAGCCCAGTATCCTGTTTCCAACAGTGGGGTAGATTCCATGTTGCTTAGCCCAGGGCTAAGAAGTGGATTTCTGCAACTCCACCTTAATAATGGTTTATGGCCTTTTCCTCTAGGAACTTGTCCAAACCTCTCTTAAATGTAGCTACAGTAATAGGTTTCACCACATCTTCTGGCAATAAATTCCAGAGCATAATTGAGTAAAAACACATTTTCTCTTATTTAGTTTTAAATATCACCTAAGTAAATTCATTGTATCCCCTAAGTCTTTGCACTCTTGTAAAGAGTAAATATCCAATTTGCATTTACTCATTACATTCATTTTATAGACCTCTATCATATCTCCTTTCAGTTGTCTTTTCTCCAGGCTAAAGAATCCTAACCTCCTCTAACCTTTCCTCATAGAGGAATCGTTTTATCCCCTTTATCATTTTGGTTGTCCTTGTCTGTACTTCTCTAATTCTGGGGTTTTTTTGGGTTTTTTTATACGACCAGAATGCGCACAGTATTCAAGATGAGGTCGTGCCATGGAGCAATAGAGTCATTGATATTCTTTTATTCTCCATTCCTTTCCTAATAATTCCTAGCATTCTTTTTGCTTTCTTGGGTGCTACTGCACACTGAGCAGAAGATTTCAACATAACAACGATGCCTAGATCCTTTACCTGAATGGTGACTCTTAATGTGGATCCTTCCATTGTGTAGCAATAATTTGGGTTACTAAGTTCATCATTTTGCACTTGTCCACATTTAATTTAATTTTCCATTTGCATACCCAGTCTCCCAGTTTTGCAGGGTCCTCTTGCAATATCTCACAATTCTCTTGTGATTGAACTACTCTGAATAATTTTGTCATCTACAAATTTGATCACATCACTGTTTCCATTTCCAGGTTGTTTACAAATATAGTAAAAAGCAGCAATTCCAGAAGAAATCCTTGGGGGCACTCCAATATTCACCTTTCTCCACAGGGAAAATTTATCTACTGTTTTTCTTTTCTTTTTTTTTTTTTAAACACTTTATGTATAAAACAAACATATCAAGTTATATACTAGAACTCATATACAGTAACATGTCACTTAAGTACCCTGGTGTTGCATCACAAATAAGTGTTTGGTTTGATATCAACTCTCACTCTTTAATATTGCAACCCCCCCCCCCCCCCCCCTTTTTATCACACAACAGCAAATACAGATACGTCTGTCTCCATATACTTCCAGTATGGTCTCCACCTGTTGTAAACAGCTTAACCAGTTTGCAGTCCATAATAGGACACTGTCCCCCATCCCATTACTTTTTCTTTTATTTATACATAATTGCAAACAGTACACGTCATATCAAGTTCAAGCATAAACCGTGACTCGTGAGTACAAAAAATCAAAATAAAGTGTACAGTGTTGTGTCCCGTCCCCTGACGTACTGAATAGTTCTTATAAAACAGAAGGGGGCCAATGCAAAACAGTGCGCTCAGCCAAGCTCACTGTTTAACTTGCATTTGGATGCACATTTTGGAGGTGCGTCCTTGGCCTCTTATGCTATAAGGGGATTAACACCTCCAACGTGCCGCAAAACTAATAGCGCTCATCACATGCAAATAAATGCAGTATTCACCCCACATGCAAAAAGTGTCCAATCCGCACATTTTTATGCTCAGAAATTAACACCTGCCCAGAGGAGCCCCAAAAACTTCAGAAAAACAAAAAGTACTGCTTTTCTGTACATACTTCGACTTAATGTCGTGGTGATATGAAGTTGGTGGAACAAAGTTTAAAATTACAAAAACAAAATTTTTTTTAAAGTGACGGTTAGGTTAAGGAAAAGGATGCTCAGTTAATGAGCGTCCATTTTCTGAACCCACGGCTATGCACCGGTTAGGAAAACGGATGCTGATAAATTCAGCGTCTGTTTTCTCAATCTGCTGACAGCCGACCTCTCCTGGGTGCCTGCTGCCAAGGAGGCACTAGGGGCACATAATCAACCCTAGCACCTCCTTGGCAGCGTGACCCCTAATTTTAAATATTGCATGGTGCCCCCAGGATAGGTTCCTCGGCGTGCGTTAGGAAAGTGGGCTTTCAGTGCACTTTTATTGCATTAGCCCCAAGATATCTCATTTACCTTCCCCCTATAGACTTGTTGCAAAATACTCAGAGCATTTGAACTTTGAACTCATCTCCAGTGTGCTCCAGATTCGTGATTACACCACACAACAATTCTCATCATTATAATGCTTGTATTTATGATTTCTGACAGATTATCAGTGAAAGGTTGCCAAATCTGTGCCACCATTGATTGTCTAGACGTGGCCATAGATTTCTTTGAAAGGTATTCAAAAACCAATAATTGTACCATCTTTCTTTCCCAGTAAACCCATAAACTATACTCTGTCTGGCCCTATCCAGACAGAGTATAGTTTTCTTAGCAGTTAGCCCCTCCTTATCTCTAAACAGCTTCTGGGACTTAACTTTGGGGTTACCGGTGCACATATAACAAATAGCCAAAATTTCGGGTCATGTGGTAAAGGGAAATTCAGAATATTAGAACAGTGTTGGATTATAGCCCTCCAGAAAGCAGCAATTATTGAACATTTCCAAAAGCCATGTAAATCACTATTCTTTTCTCCACATTTGGGACAGTGAGGTGACTGACATAAGTTCACTCTAAATGCCCTATTGGGTGCCAAGTAAAGTTGCCAAATTTTAAATTGTTTCTCTCAGAACTACATTTTTGGAAATTTCAGGAGCATGTTTAATATATTTGAGCTCTGCATAGGTTAGCAGAGTTTCCGGCCACTGAGTCCATCGCACTAATAGTTGTGGAAACATATCTTGTTCTGGTAGAGTACGGCGTGCTTTTGAGAAAGCCGCACACGAAGGTTTCATGACCTTATTTCCCCACATAATTTCCTCCAGTTACTCCAGAAAAACAAGCTCTGGATTTTTGTCTAGGAAGCTCAAAAGGTCAGCTGTAAATAAGCATAAAAATCCTTACCCGGGAGCTGATATTTGTGTTGCAGCTCTTGAAGCTATGCAACATATTAGTGTTCCCCATGAACATTTGTTTAAAACTGTGTAAACCCTGTTTATGCCATTCTTTAAAAACTGCATTCTCCATACCTGGGATAAAATGAGGATTTTCACCAATGGTCAAGTATGCAGTGAACCTTCCCTTCCCATGAGCTTGCTGACAAGGTGACACAATCTGGAAGGATTGTATGTTTGGAAGTATGCTAGCTTCTGATTGGATAATAGATAGAAGTCATCAAAACATTTTTTTGGAAACAATCTATGGGAGAGAAAAAGGGATATGCCCAAAATCCAATTTCTAATATGCCGGAGCATATGGGCTAAATTTATAATGCTGTAAATTGGGATAGTTTAAGCCCCCAAACAAATGAGTTTCATCAAAATTGGTAAGGAAAGCCTGGCCCTCGCTCCATGCCATAAGAAGTATGACAGACTTTTATTAAACGCCCTTAACACTCTCTCTTGGATAACCAAATAGGGAGCATCTTAGGAAGAACTGCCATTTTTATCAGGTGGATCCTCCCAATAAGGGGTAATGGAAGGGAGTTCCATTGTTCTACCTTTCTCCTGGGTCCATGAGGAAAACAAGAATATCATCGTCAAAAGCCACAACTTTGAACGAGGTGTGTCCAATATCTAATCCTGGGATAAATTTATCACTTTGAATTTTCCTAAGCAAGGGGTCTATGGCCATAATATATAGAAGGGGTGATAGTGGCACCCTTGCCGCACTTCTCTGCAAACTGAAAATGCACTGGATCATCCTCCGTTTGCTGGGATATGTGAGAGGCTTATGATATTGTTAACTCTATTGCCTTACTGTATTTCCTAAAAATCCAAACCATCTGAGAACCAAAAACATGTAAGACCATGAAATTCTATCAAACCTTTTCTGCATCAAATCCCACTGCCAACACTGGGATCCTTTTAGCTTGCAGTCCGAATTGGCAGTGGTCAATTTAGACTATATGGGTTCTGGCTCTCCCTCCCTTTAACAAACACAACCTGTTCAGAGGATATAATCCCGGGAAGCACCAAGCTTAACCTGTCTGTTAATACTTTAGCATAAATTAAGTCAAAAGTAAGGAGATAGGTCTCTTCCTGGTTTGGCTAGAACAGTGTTATATGCTGTATTGCACCCCTCTCCAGTGCCTGCATATAAAAACTCTGCATTGGTTCTACAATGTGATCTTCTAGAATTTTGTAATCATACGAAAATCCATCTGGGCCAGGGGCTTTGTTTGATTTACTGTCATTTAATTATCCTCAAAAGTTCTGAATGGTTAATTAATCTGTTAAGAGATGCCAGCAGAGCATCAGAAATACAAGGCAAAGAAAGATCTTGAAAAAGTCTTCTTCAGATGCTCCCCCCAGTTCTATCCTCCAAGTAACATGATTCATAAAAGGAACACAGTCTCACAAATTTCAAGGCGTTTTCATAGCCCAGGTACCATTTGGGGGTTTTCAACTTTTCTGTGTAAGTCTTCCCATGCCAAACCTTTACCTCATTTGCTAGCAACATTCCTGTTTTATTTCCATACCGAAAGAAATTACGTTGGGATTTTTGTAGCTTTCTTTGTATTCTTTGGAGACAAGCATTTAGGCTTTCTAATGTTAACTGGTAATCTTTTCTAGTATCTGCTAATAGTTGAGAAATCATTCTTTCCTTAGCCAACTTCAGCTTCTCCTCCCTGTAAGATCACAGAAAGTAGGATTAAATGGACAATTTTCTCAGTGGAAGGGAGTGGGCAGTGGAGTACCTCAGGGATCTGTATTAGGACCCTTACTTTTCAATATACTTACTTTTCAATAAACTTGAACGGCAAAGTTTTTATGGAAAAGGACAGCTACTCCCCCTTTCTACCTTTTTGCCTATGAATAATATCAAGAATCAACCCACTCTCCTTCAGTTATTTACTTTCTAAAGCTGATAGGGTGAGTTTCCTGAATACATGCTACATCTGCTTTTGTTTCTTTTTTTAAGTTCTTGTAAAAACTTTGCTTGTCTTAATGGGGGGGAGTACCTGATCCATTCACATTTAAATAAATTAACCTGCGAGAATCACCCATCCAATCAACTGCTCTACTTTCTGATGGGCCCCTCAGCCTAGACCCTCATAATTTGCTAACCAGAGACTGCACGAGTACTGGAGGTGAGATGTCCCAAATCTGTTCCATGCCAGTTTCTCCTTAGCAACAGTAAGTTGCCCTATTGTTTCAGGTTCCACTGCATAACACGAGGTCTTTAAACCCTTCCCTCCCTTCCCCTAATTCACAAATCCCACAACACACCATTCGTGTGATTGTGAAGGTCATATAATATGTGAGCAGGCACCACCCTGCCCCTCCAAAATCAAACTCCCTGTAAGGCATCCAAACTGATAAACATTGTATCCCACAGCGCTGTATTCTGCGTTGCTCAGTTTGATGCAGCACAATTAACCTCAGGAACATTGTCAATAATATCAAAGTGCCAGCGAAAGTAAATAAAGCAACACTTAAACAATATTTTCTCCATGTGTTCCCCTCTTTTAATTGAATTAAGGTCCCATCAGGAGCTTAAGCAGAATCTTTATACTTTATAAAATGCTGTTTGGAAAGCTCCTAGGGTCATCTCTAGCATGACCCTAATCGAACATTCGCGTTCCACCTAGGCCAGATTACTGCAGGCTAAACTGCCGTGCTTGGTGACCATTTTCGAGTTACGTTTTCTCTGACAAAGACCCACTCTGCCGTCATATCGGCCAGGTAAAAGAAATCTGCCTTGCTAATCTACCCTGGAGTTCGGGCTGCAAGCTTCACGTGCATCAGGCACCCAACCGAACACCACCTGGACATAGTTTGACTTAGTGCTTGCTCAGATGCCACCCAAATTCCTCACACTGGATATGCCTGGTATCAGTTGCAGAGAAGAAAAAAAGGGCTGCTTGTCGCGAGTTTCTCATGATGCGGGTGCTAGCTGTTCATTGGATAACTTTATTAGCAATGCTTGAGGGAGACAATAAAAGGGAGAAAATGATAACTCTGTCAAACTTTACAGCTTTTAGAAGTAGAAAAGCCAAAAATCCTTGGAATTAAGGTAAGCCATCGGTAAAGGATTTAGCAGAGATGGGGTCCTCAAACATGAGCTTTCCCACTATGCCTGATCCGCAAACGAGTGGGGAATTTATAGCATAAACTTCTGATTTTTTTTTCTTTTTTTCTACAAGCAAAGCACAAAGTGAGCTGAACTCCTTGCAGCACTTGGCTAATTTAACTGAATAATCCTTGGGGGGGAAAAAACCATACCTGTTTTCCTTGGTACTTCACCTCCCGAATTTTATGGTAAGCTTGTGAAGTTTGCTGCTTATGTGCCCGGCTAAGAAATTTTAGCAATTATGATTTGGGGAGGCTCCTTCCCAGCCTTTTTGCTGCCCCAAACGATGTGCTCTTTCTGTGTTCAGAGAACCTTCTAGCTCGATAAGTTAAGGACTTCTGGGATCCTGCTTTCCAGGAACACCTCAATATTGTGGTCTTCAACCACTTCAGGTATGCCTACCAGACAGATGTTCTTTCGCCGGGATCTATTTTCAAGATCCTCTTGTGCAGCAACTTCTTTTTCTAGCACTGCTATTTTCCCAGCCACGGCGTTCAAGTCGTCCCTGAGTCATGAAATCCTGCCTTTAGCCCATCTCAAGCCGCGGAGTTATTTCTGCAACAGAATCTTTAAGCGCCGATATTTGTGCCCAAAATACCTTGTAATCTAGCATCCAGTGCTTCTATCGCTGCTTTCGTAACTTTCATATTGAGAGTTTCCATGGCCTGCATGTTCAGAGAGGGCTCGCATCCTTTCTCTGAGTTGGCGGCCATTTTCGACCTGAATTCCCTTTGACTTGTTTCTCTGTTTTTGCACTCTTCGCAGGCATAGTCGTCTGATTTCTACGTAAAAGAAACAATGGACATAGACTTTTTCCTTGTTTCAGAATCTAAATAAAAAAAACTGCAGATGCCGGCAGATTTAGACGATAGAAGGGGGATGGTGCCTGGAGCCTCTTATCAGCACGTCTGAACAGGCTCACGGCATCACGTGACATCCCCATGACCTTTTTAATTTCTTAAGTCTCATAAGGGACTTTGTCAATTGCTTTCTGGAGCTACAGAAACACTATATCAACTGGCTCACCTTTATCCATATGTATGTTTATGCCTTCAAAAAATGTAGCAGATTTGTGAGGCAAGACTTCTTTGGCTAAATCCATGTTGGCTTTATGCCATTAAGCTATTCCTATCTAATATGTTCAGTAGTTTTGCTCATTATGGTAACTTCTACCATTTTGCCTGGCACAGACGTCACTCGCTGGTCTGTAGTTTCCAGGATCAGGCAGCCCTTGATCCCTTTTTAAAAATTGGACTAAACTGTAAGACTTTATTAGTTAACCCTTGAACTCTTTAATATTTTACTTACAGGTCGATACTCTAAGGCCGCGGTAGAGTGCGGCAGTGCCTGGCGCACCCTCGTTCCCCGCACGCACGGTTCTCTTCACCTACCACTCGATACTCTCTTCTAATTGCATGCAAATGCATGCCGCGTCTGCGAAGTGTTAGGGAAGCGTTAGGCCCGCGCAACCCATTTTACTGTATAGAGCGCCTATACAGTAACCTGGGTGCTCGGGCCTAACGCTTCACGGCCACGCTGGTATCTGTCATTTCAAATGTCATTTGAAATGATAGATACCAGGAAGTCGGGATTGCCGTCCCCTCTCCCCTCCTCCCGAAGCAAAAAAAAAGTGAAAAAAAAAAAGTTGCGAGAGAGAGAGGGGAGAGGACGGCAATCCTACGCTCGGTGACTTTTGCAGCCCCCTTCCTCCCGAAGCAGGGCGCGAAAAGCGCGAAGCAACTTACTTTTGCAGCCCCCTCCGGACATCGGACGACCTCTCCTGCCTCCAGCTGCTCGCGAAGATGGACGCCTGCACGGCCGCTGAAGACGTGACGTCACATGCCTGACGCCAAACGTCGTGACGTCACGTCTTCAGCGGCCGTGCAGGCGTCCATCTTCGCGAGCAGCTGGAGGCAGGAGAGGTCGTCCGATGTCCGGAGGGGGCTGCAAAAGTAAGTCGCTTTGCCGCTTTACACTGCCAGTCCCTTCTTCCCTCCTCCCGGAGCAAGGCTGCTTTTCGCGCCCTGCTTCGGGAGGAGGGGAAGGGGAACTGGCACGGGGGAAGCCACGATGTCCGGAGGGGGGGCTGCAAAAGTAAGTCGCCGAGCGTAGGATTGCCGTCCTCTCCCCCCTCTCTCTCTTGCAACTTTTTTTTTTTCGTGCTTTTTTTTCTTCGGGAGGAGGGGGGAGGACTGGGGCTGCCCCGGAGGCCAGCATCCATGGACACGGCCAGGGCAGGTGAGAGGGGGCTGGGGGAAAGCTTGCCGTCTACCCTTACCCCTGCCTCTAACGCAGGGGTAGGGGTAGGCGGTAAGTTAGCAGGTTAAACGCAGGGCAAAATGGCAGCGATAGTCGGGGAGCGCGTTACAGTATCGGAGGGGAATAGCTAATTCCTTCATTATACAGCTAATTCGTTCATTTACATATCATATACATGCTGCGTGCGGAAAGGGTTATGCGTCTGTTTTAAGAAGCGCTAAGGACGCGTGAAACTGGAGACTGGATCGCCTTACGCATCCGAATTGTGCGCTCCCAGCACGTTACAGACGGGAAATCTTCAACCGCACGTTACAGTATCGACCTGATAGTTAAGATTCAGTGTTAAAGTGCAGAGTAAATACGTTTGGGATGCAGAAATGAGGGAGTTGTACAGTAGGGACACCAGACCATATATCTAAAGTAGTAAAACAATGTGATAAGGCAGCAGTCAGGAGGACACTTCAGGTACGTAGGGATGAGTATAACCCAGGGGTGACCAACTCCAGTTCTAGAGCTGCAAAAGGGTCTGATTTTCAGGATATCCACAGTGAATATGCATGAAATGGCTTTGCCTTACTGCCTCCATGTTTGTTTCTCTTCAGGACCAGAGTTAGCTACTGTTGGCATAACCAGTAAAAACAAGTTGGTAGCGCCATATTCTTTTTCTGGATTACAGAATTTCCAAATGCTTTATTTGTTGGTGCTGGCACGGCTGAATATAGTTACAAATACTTCTGGTTTTTTCCTCTGGCTAGTTTGTGTAAACATCCATCTGCACCATTCACTCTCTCTCTCTTACTGTTCCTTCACCTGTGGTAGCAAACTTTTGTGTACAGAGACAGATGGACTTGGACTCTGCTTGATGCATTGTTTACTGCTACCACAAAGAATGTATAAAAAAGTTAATGCGTCTGTACAGGTCTGTCTCTACAGGAGATTTTCTATAGAATGTGCCTGATTCTGGAAGCTGTAGTTTCAGAAGGATGTAGAGTGGAGGCAATCCACAGAGGCTACCAAAATGGTGCATGGTCTACGCTGAAAGCCCCGAGAGCGGAGACTGGATGGTCGTAGTAGACACGCAAATACCTCAGAGGAGTAAATAAGGTTTCAAGCAAAACTTTTTTAGGAAAGAATGCTTTTAGGACAGGTGTTTTCAACCTAGTCTTTGAGACATACTGAGCCAGTCAGGTTTTCAGGATATCCATATAAGCGAGGCAGTGTATATGTAATATACTCAAGCATATTCATTAGGGGTATCCCGAAAACCTGGTGTGTTGGCAGCTCTTGAGAACTGGAAAGGAATAACGCTGCTCTAGAACAAGAGGGTAAGAGTAGACTAGTAGGAACTTTGTGGTAAAGATGATGGGTGCAAGGAAAAGCCTCCAGTGGAAACCTTGGAGAGAAAAAGTGACAGAATTTGGAAAAAAAAAACAAAACTTAGTAAAGCTGTAAAAGAGAGAAGAAAGCTAAAGATCAACTGTGGTCTAGGGCTTTGCACCAGGAAGGAATTTGGGAAGACTACATGAGCCTTATAGTCTTTATCTGCTGTGATGTTTTATGTTAAGTAAGCAGGGCCTTAGTCTCACCTTGACACCTATGGGTTTCAGTGATTTTGGTGTACTTAAAAAGGTTAGAACTAATTGTTTTGACATTGCAACCAAAGGAATACTGATAGAAGAAGCTTTTTTGCTGATGGGAGAGCAGGGCTTCAGAATTGGTTTGCGGGGGAAAGGTGTATGTTTAAAGCTTGCAAAAGAAATTGAGGATCAAATTCTTTACATGCCGGAGTTAATATTGATGAGATGCATTTTATGCACCACCTTCATTGCATATAAATGCATCATATATCTTTTGAGGCTATCCTGAACACCCAACTGGCTTGTAGTATTCAAACCAGAGTTTCCTAGTGTGTAGCCAGATGGACTCAGGACCGGTGGGTATTGAGTTGCCTAAGGAAGATAGTTTCAGGAGTTGAATGAATCTGCAAAAATCTTGCAAAAGTAAACTCTTTTTTTGGCATAGGCAGGTGTGACCTTTTTGCTGGAAAACTACTTGATAGTAACTGATGTTTGATTTTTCCAGTCAGTTTTCACATATAGGCTGTTACCCAAATTAGCAGTTTGGAGGACAATTTTTCACAGTAAGTCAATTAGGGTTTTACATCAAGCAAGTAATTAACCAAGACTTTGACGCTTAACGATTTAGATTTTTTCAAGTCCTGATTCAGGTCCATGTCAGATTTAATAGTACCTTAAATTTTACATGTGTATTAAATCCAATTTAACATCTCACTCATTATTCAACATTAACAGCCCAGCATTAAATGCAGACAGCTGTCCAGCAGCAAGATAGTGAAGGCCATGCAGTCTTTTACGCTGACATGTCACATGTATTATCTGCCTGTTAATGAGAGGTTGTACATAGTCACCTGCAGCAGAGTTCCTGGCTCTCAAAGAATGAATGAATCTGATCTCTCGAGGCTAGAGTGGCAGACTGAGGAGCTGAAGCAGAAGTATACAGAGGAGACTCTGTGACATAGTGGTCCCAACTCTAGTTTGGTTTGGAGTAGTAAGGTCACCTGAAAGAAGGCGCATAGCTTAGTGTGGCAGGGAGTTATCCTGTTGCTAGGATTTGCCTTCGAGGTGATGGTTTATCCCCTCATACCACAAAAGCCTCTCCAGGGTCATGTGCCCAGGACTGCCATTGTAACTGGTGATTCAGTCATTAGGAATGTGGGTGGTTGGGTGTGAGATTTTGTCTGGTAACTTGCCTGCCTGGTGCAAAGGTGGGAAAACTCATGTCACCTAAATGAGATTTTTAGAGTGCTAGGGAGGAGCTGGCTATTGTGGTACATGCCGGTACCAACAAAATAGAAAGTTGCAAGGAGTTTCTGGAAGCCAAAACCTCCATGGTAGCATTCTCAGAAATGCTCCTAGTTCGACACACAAAACCCCCAGAGGCAGGCAGAGCTCTGGACTTTCAGTGCATGGATGAGACAATGGTGCAGGCAAGAGGGTTTTAGATTTGTTAGGAACTGGGGAACATTTTGGGGGGAGGGAGCCTGTTCTGATGAGATGGGCTCCATTTTAACCTGGCTATTGTTGCTGACATTTGAAAAGGAGTGTGCAGCTTTTAAGCTAGATCATGAGAGAAAGCCAATAGTCACTTAGGAGCACATGGTTTGGATGGAGTTGTCTTCTGGACTTAACAAAGATTTGGACAAATTCCTGGAGAAGAAGTCAAACTGTTATTAACCAAGTAGACTTAAGAAATAGCCACTACTTATCACTGTATGATAGCAGCATTGGGATCTTGCCAGGTACTTGCAACCTGGACTGACAATTGTTGGAAACAGGGTATTGGGCTTGATGGACCCTTGGTGTGATCCAATATGGCAAGTTCTTACGTTCTAATAGAGAGGTGGTGGTAAAGGCTGAGGTGGCTGAACTGGATTTAAATACACATCGGACAAATCATTCTAAAGTACCGGTCTCCACTCAGGAGGATGTTGAGGAGATACCCACACTCATAGTAAATCTTTGAAGGAGATTTCTTTCATGTTTCTATGATTTGGAGCAATTAAAGCAAATAAACTGTAAGATGTAATAGAGCAACTTGACAAACTAAAGATTAACAAATCACAAGGACCGGATGGTATTCACCTCTAGGTTTTAAAATCTTGTATATGAAATTGCAGAATTTGGCAAGCCCCAGTGTGTTGTGAGCGGAGGCTGTTCCACTCGTGGTAAAGATGGAGCAGGCCCCGGTGAGTGTGTATGTAAGACTGCAAACCTCTGGGGGGTGAAAGAGTATGGTGATTGGGTGTGGGTGCCTATGCTATGGGATTGTGAAGAAGTGTGTATGTGTGAGAGATTGGAAGCTGATGTGTTTTGAAAAAGGGATTGTGTAATGTGAGGGTGTGTAAGAGAGCCTGTGTGAAGGGGTGTAGTGGGGCGTGAGCGAGAGAGGGAGACAGTGCAGGGATGTGAGACATTAGCCTATGTAGGGTGTATGCATGAGAGAGGGAGCTTGTATGGGGGGGGGGTGTGTATATGCACTAGAGAGAGGAAGCCTGTGTATGTATTTGAGTGAGGGGTCAAATTCTGGAGTGGAGATAGTGGAAGGGGATTGAGCCTAGAGGAGGGGGGGGAGAGTGGCAGGTGAAAGAGTTGTGGCTTGAGAGGGCAAATTGAAAGGGGGCTGGCAGGGAGAGGGTGGAAGACACTTACTGTGAACTTCTAGGGAAATTCTGCTCAAAATATTTAAAACTCTGTTTCTTTAAGTGAGAGATTCTGTATTACAATTTAAATTACTTAAACTATCATGCATATTGTTTTGATCAATATAAATTATGCATAATTTTGCATAATTTTAAGTTTTTGTGCTTAGAATTCCCTGAGGAATATACTGTGGGCTGGCCAGTTTTTTTTTTTTTGTTTTTTTTTATGGAGAGGTAAATAGTGGAGCACCCCAAGAATCTGTGATGGTGCTGTTCAACATTTACATAAATTAATCTGGAAAAGGGGAGCGGTGCGTGAGCTGATCGCATTTGTAGAGGACATAAAATTAACATGAGCAGAACGAGGTACTGCAAAAAGATGTTGCAAGCCTAGGGACCTGGACATCTAAATGAGAGATTAAATTTAATGCAAACAAGTACAAAGTGATGCACTTAAGAGAAAAAATCCTAACTGTCAGGCTGATGCAATATCAGGCACATGTGCAGCTGAATGCGCGGTTGGAGGTGCATTTTGAATTTGCTAGACTTGCACCCGATGCAATACCGCGGGATTAGCTTGTCCAAACCAAGCGCGTAGCTAATGGCGCTCATCACGTGTAAATGCATGTTGATGAAGCTATTAGCTAGTACGCCCATGCGCTGAACGGGCGTACTAGCTAATAGCGTGTGTTTACACTCAAAAATTGCCAGTCCCAGAGCTGGTGTTAAGTTTTGGAGGTGCCACCATGCACTTTTGTGGTTCCTTGGGGGAACCACAGAAGCAGCCAAAAAAAAAAAAAATCTTTAAAGTGGTTAGGTTAGAAAAAGGCTCTAAATTTACGAGCATCCATTTTCCTAACTTGCGGACAGCCAATTTTCGCACTTGATGCCATGGATGCATAACTTATCCCTAGTGTCTTTTTTTTTTTTTTAGCGCAGCAGCTCCTATTGCATAGAGTGCCCAGGAGAGGTGATTGTGCGCGTTTAAAAAAAAAAAAAAAAAAAAAAAAAAGTGTCCAGTTTGGATGCACATTTTTTAGCAAGATTGTATAGCATCAGCCCTGTGTAAATATGCAATTCCGGGTTCTGAATTGGGAGCCGCCACCCAGGAAAAGGATCTTGAAGCCATTGTGGATAGCATATTAAAATCCTCAGCTGTGTGTGGTGGTCAAAGAAGCAAATGGAATATAGGAATTATTTGGAACGGAGGCTAATCATTCAAATCATGTTGCAACTGCACTTTGAGCGTGTTGGGTGCGCAGTTAATGGTCATCTAGGGCCCCTGCTCACCATCCATGCTGCTTGGAAGGTCTGCAAAATCTTCCTCTTCCTGCAGGATTTGCTGGTTCCTGTGGGACTGCTGCAGGAGACCAGGGAAATCCTCTGCTGTGCTGTGATGAGGCGCTACCCAGCTGTAGCCTGTTCTCTCTATCCTGCCCCCCCCTCCCCGCGCTGCATGCTATAACATCAGGTATGCATGTTGATTTTATGGTGAGGAGGAGAGCAGCACCACATCAGGCCGTGTTGTCCTCCTCCTCCTCCTCTGCTGCTTGGGCTTGTCTGCTGGACATGATGCCCTGCGATTGAAAGAAGCAGCTGAGCCTGAGGGGCAGAGGAGGAGGATGGGGCTCAGCCTGCTGCCACTCCCCCCCCCCCCCCCCCCCCCCAGCTTGACCAGTGTGGGCAGTGTATGGGGAGGAAATCTGTTAAGAGAAACTGGGGAGGTAGTGTTCCTGGATTTCTTCTCTGCCTGCCTTATTTTTGTGATTCCGTATTAAGCCTATGATTGTTTTATGTAAAATTATAATTGTTACTTATTCTCATTCAAATAAAACACAATGGCAATTATAGCCAGAAAAAAAAATCATTGGCTTAATAGGTAACCACAAAAATGAAGAAATGAGTCAAAGAAAAATAATCCTGGCGCACACAGCCCCCCCCCTCCCCATTTAACTTATTCAAGTTGCTGTAACAAGTACAAGGGGGAAGGTGGTGTGTCTGTGTGGGGGGGGGAGGTGAGGAGCAAAATAAGGGAAAGAGGGAGATGCTGAAGGGGTTGTGAGGAAAGAGGGGATGTGGGGGGGGGGGGTGTTGGGACTGGGGAAGCCTGGCTATGTGTATGGTGGACTGTAAGAGAGGGACGAGAGTAAGGGGTGGGAGGGGGTGATAAGTGTAGGGACCCTAGATTTGGGATGTGAGGGGGAGCAGGTCTAGATACAGGAAAAAACCCAGACCGATGCCTTGGAAAGAAGATTTATTCAAATAGAACGAGGCATCGGTCTTGTTTTTTTTTTTTTCACATCCATGGCTACCCTAGAGAGACTACCGCTTTGCTTTGTGGGTCCTTCCTTATCTAGATACAGGAAAGAAACTTCCTCTCTCTTCTCTGGATCCCCCCCCCCCCCCCAAAGATCTTTCGTCCTCTATCCCATCCCTGATTTTTTTTTGTCCTAATCCTATACCCTTTTTCCTCTTCCCTCTCATACTGTCTTTATCCTCCCTCCCCTCTGTGCCTCTGTCCCGTATCCCTCTACATTTCTTGCCCCAGATCTCGTCTTTTTTCTCTTTGAGATCCCCTCTCCCTGTTCCTAGATCCCTTCCTCTTATTTCTCTCCAGCCCCAATCACTAAGCTCCCTTTTCCTTTAATAATTTATTTGGTAGTTTAACTGGACACATATGTCAATCTCTTTGCATATTAAGCTTTTTTTACTTTATAAATGTATAGAATTATGCAAATTTACTAACTCCAATCTCAAAAAACATATAGCAAAAATTGAAAAAGATAGAGGCAACAATAAAAGGGATGGAACGGCCTCTTTCGAGAAGGCAAAACAGGTTAGAGCCCTTCAGCTTGGAGAAGACGGCTAATAGGAGTTGAAAAAATGAGTGAGAGTGGAATAAATGAATAGGGAAGGGTTGGTTTATAAAAGACTAATGGACTTTCCTTGAAAGTAAGTTTTTTGTGTTTTTTTTTTTTTTTTTAAGATTGGTATCTTTTTCATCCTATTCACAATCCAGCTGTGGAATTTCTTGCCAAAGGGTTGTGGTCAAGGCATCTAGCACCCTTAGGCTTAAAAGGGGGTTTGGACAAGCTCCTGGAGGAAAAGTTCATAAACCATTATTAGCCAGGTAGACTTCGGGGAAAGCCATTGCTTATCCCTGGGAATGAGCATTTATGAATGGATCTTCTGGTTTACTCCCTGGTGACCCAGACTGACCACTGAGACAGGATGCTGGGCTCGGTGAATCTTTGGTCTTTTCCAGCATGGCAAAGCTTACTTTATGTAACTTTGCATAGTGTTTGGTTGAATTAGTACATTTAACCCTGAATGAAATTGCAGTGGACGCTTACCCACGTCCCTCCGCCCCCAAAAGAGAAGAAAATCTTGAATAATTAAGAGCAAAAGTAAAACCCATCCTAGAAGCACAGTCCAGATGTATTCCACAAATTAAGAAAGGTGGAAAGAAGGCAAAATAATCACTGGCATGGTTAAAAGGGGAGGTGAAAGAAGCTATTTTAGCCAAAAGATCTTTCTTCAAAAATTGGAAGAAGGATCCAACAGAAGAAAATAGGATAATGCATAAGCGTTGGCAAGTTAAATATAAGACATTGATAAGAGAGAATTTGAAAAGAAGTTGGCCGAAGAGACATAAATTCACAGTAAAAACTTTTAAAAATATATCCAAAGCAGAAAGCCTCTGAGGGAGTCAGTTGGACCATTAGATGATCAAAGGTTTAAAGGGGCACTTAAAGAAGATAAGGCCATCACGGAAAGATTAAATGATTTCTTTGCTTCGGTGTTTACTGAAGAGTATGTTGGGGAGGTACCCGTACTGGAGAAGGCTTTCATGGGTAATGATTCAGATGGACTGAACCAAATCACGGTGAACCTTAGAAGATGTGGTAGGCCTGATTTACTACTCTTCAGTTTGTCAATCACCTGGACCAGATGGTATACACCCCAGAGTTCTGAAGGAACTAAATAATGAAATTTCAGACGTTAGTAAAAATTTGTAACCTATAATTAAAATCATCCATTGTACCTGAAGACTAGAGGATAGCAAATGTAACCCCCATATTTAAAAAGGGCTCCAGGGGCGATCTGGGAAACTACAGACCGGTTAGCCTGACTTCAGTTCCAGGAAAAATAGTGGAAAGTGTTCTAAACATCAAAATCACAGAACATATAGAAAGACATGGTTTAATGGAACAAAGTCAGCATGGCTTTACCTAAGGCAAGTCTTGACTTTTTTTGAAGGAGTTAATAAACATATGGATAAAGGTGAACTGGTAGATGTAGTGTACTTGGATTTTCAGAAGGCATTTGATAAAATTCCTCATGAGAGGCTTCTAGGAAAAGTCCATAAAAAGGTGTATAGTCTTTTTTTTTTTTTTTTCTATCCTGAAATGTTGCTATAAAAGTCAAGTGAATTGAAACACCTTTTTTATTTTGGATGAGCAATATATCTTTGAGTGGCATTTAAAAGCCTTTTGAGTATATAAAACATCACTGAAATTGAAGGTTGAAAAGAAAAAGAATGTAAAGGTCTACTAACCTGATTTAAATACAAAATAAATAAATAAATCTGGTAACCTAATAACGTTGGAGTTGTGATTTTTTTTGGAGCTCTTTTCCATAGATGCTGGTCTACTTGCACCCATTTGTTGTGTTGAATTTGATTAGTTGGGTATCTTTTTATTTTGTTCTTTTTTATAAACTGGCAGTTATCTGGGGGTCTGTAAGGTGCAGGGAGCAAGTAGACAAGTCAGCCTGCATGAAGTTCTCTCTCTCGAGCAAGTTCTCAAACAAAATCCTAGTTCCAAAAGTTTGCAGCTTTTTATATGTCCTTTAGCCTTATAAAGGTACTTCATTAGTTTTCTCAGAATCAGTTGTAGTCTCCTGTTTGATCATTTGGTTACTTACTGACCAAACCTGGTCTGATCTTCTTTATTCATTCTGGTCCACTGAGCTGCTGGATTTCTGGTTAGTTAATAAAGCCTCCAAATAGAATTGTTGGTACTGTCTGTCAGATCAATTTAAAACCTCTCGCCAATTGGCAAAGAATGAAAGTGGAGCTCTAAAGCAGAAACAGGAATGCATGGAAGACCTAAAAAGCATTTCAGTAGTGTGCCACATCTGTGGGCTGGGGCTATTGGGTGGTAGCATTATGGTTATATTTGTCCTGCCTTATCAAACCCGAAGTATTGCCCCAAAGCAGCTTACACCAGATTTAAAATCACAATTCATAAAATATTTCATGTACAATTCAATAATGATTAAATGGTAAAATCAAAATATAACACACATCCTTATCTCCACCCCCTTTCACAAGGGGTAAGGATGAAAACTAACAAACCTGTTTCCACACTTTAAAAATAAAAAAAAAGGTTCAGATATGACCTTCAAATAATGAACTCTGCAGGCTTACTAAAGTGCACACTAAGCTTTAGACTGGAAATGTGTTGGCAGGATTTCATTCTGATGTATTGAATAAGGGAACTTTTGTAAAGCTAAGAAAAAAAAATACTCTTATTGAAGATCAATGTATATTGACCTGTTTTCTTTTTTTCTCAAGTCAGCATTTTCTTTAAGGAACAATATGTTCAGTATTTAGTGAAAAATATTGTTAAATGTAAGTTTCTACTTGATTTGCTCTTTTTTTTTTTTTTGGAAACTTACTAAACAGTGTTCTTGGCAAAAGCAATTTAGATTGCAGGTATCATATTCTGTTACTGGACTGACACACTGTAAGCACTGACATATTGGGAATCCAGCAAAAGCCATGCATGCCTTTTATGAAGAGGGTTGTTGTAATTGGAGGAACTGAGGTTTGCAAACCTCAGTCAGACCAAAGAAAATGTGGGCAATCGATTTGTTTGACTTTGGGGGAGGTTACTTGCAGACTATAACTGGCTTATCTGTGCTCTTAGTATAATTGGGAGCCAGAATTATTTCAAGGAGGTAACAAATTGGAAATATCTTTTGGGTTTGTAAGGAGTTTCTTCAGAAGCACTTAATTTTTTCTTTAGTGTTAATTCTTACTGACTGCAAACATCTTGATACAAGAAGTGATAACATGGCTTACAGTAAAGAGATCATGAAGAAAATACACATAAGAACATGCCATACTGGGTCAGACCAAGGGTCCATCAAGCCCAGCATCCTGTTTCCAACAGTGGCCAATCCAGGCCATAAGAACCTGGCAAGTGCCCAAAAACTGTCTATTCCGTATTATCGTTGCTAGTAATAGCAGTGGCTATTTTCTACGTCAACTCAATTAATAGCAGGTAATGGGCTTCTCCAAGAACGTATCCAATTCTTTTTTAAACACAGCTACACTAACTGCACTAACCACATCCTCTGGAATTTGTTGCCAGAGTTTAATTGTGCGTTGAGTGAAAAAGAACTTTCTACAATTAGTTTTAAATGTGCCACACGCTAACTTCATGGAGTGCCCCCTAGTCTTTCTACTATCCGAAAGAGTAAATAACCGATTCACATCTACCCATTCTAGACCTCTCATGATTTTAAACATCTCTATCATATACCCCCTCAGCCGTCTCTTCTCCAAGCTGAAAATTCCTAACCTCTTTAGTCTTTCCTCATAGGGGAGCTGTTCCATTCCCCTTATCATTTTGGTAGCCCATCTCTGTACCTTCTCAATCGCAATTATCTTTTTTGAGATGCAGCGACCAGAATTGTACACAGTATTCAAGGTGCGGTCTCACCATGGAGCGATAGAGGCATTATGACATTTTCCATTTTATTCACCATTCCCTTTCTAATAATTCCCAACATTCTGTTTGCTTTTTTGACTGCCGCAGCACACTGAACCGATTTCAATGTGTTATCTACTATGATGCCTAGATCTCCTTCTTGGGTGGTAGCAACTAATATGGAACCTAACATTGTGTAACTGTAGCATGGGTTATTTTTCCCTGTATGCATCACCTTGTACTTATCCACATTAAATTTCATCTGCCATTTTGATGCTGAATTTTCCAGTCTCACAAGGTCTTCTGCAATTTATCACAATCTGCTTGTGATTTAACTACTCTGAACAAATGTGTCATCTGCAAATTTGATTCTCACTCGTATTTCTTTCCAGATCATTATAAATGTATTGAAAAGTAAGGGTCCCAATACAGATCCCTGAGGCACTCCACTGCCCATTCCCTTCCACTGAGAATATTGTCCATTTAATCCTACTGTTTCCTGTCTTTTAGCCAGTTTGTAATCCATGAAAGGACATCACCACCTATCCCATGACTTTTTACTTTTCCTAGAAGCCTCTCATGAGGAACTTTGTCAAATGCCTTTTGAAAATCCAAGTTAACTACATTTACCGGTTCACCTTTATCCACATGTTTAACTCCTTCACGAATTTTAAATGGGCTGCTATAGAAGAAATCTGAAGAAGGGATTTGGTCTTAAGTAGGAGGAGGTAGAAAAACTTGGTAGAAAACTTTGCTAATGGAAAACAAAATTTGCTTGTGAGATTTTGGTAGTAAATTAGCTAATGCAGTACTGGATGGTGATAGTTAAAAAGAGACAAAAGCAGAGTTGGAGTCAATAACACCCAAAAATGGCCAAGATCTGGAAATGCTGATGACACAACAGGTACTGTTCTGAGTGGATTAAGCTTAGGTTCATTTTTCTTCCTTTCAAGCTAGTTGAAAATCTTCTAGGCCATTGGTCTTCTGAGGTCCTTCCTTCTGTGTTTGGGCTGGATGGGTGTGCCTCTTATTTCCCTGATCAATAAGGGGTAAGACAACTTCCAAAGATTTCCTTTCCTGGTCAGTCCAGTTTACCCAGATTCACAGAACCCATCTGTGTTCCACTCCTGTCATGCCTGTGGGTAGTTTTGAGTGACCCTCCCATACAAACTTTCACCTGGAATGGGGAAGATGTTAAAGATGGCAGTGATTAACAGGAGTGTGATAAAAGAATGGATTTTTGAAGGATTACGAGTAAATTGGCAGATCAGTATTGTACTTTGGCACTTTTGTTTTGTTATGCATTTTGTGTGAAAACGTATTGGAGAGTGGGTTTGGGAGCTACACATGTCTATATGCTTATTTTTCATGATGTATGTAATCAGCTTTGATCTGGCTTGCTGCAAAAGGTGGAGTATACATTTTTATATTAAGACAATGTGGGAGATTCTGCATCCATTATGGAATGGGGCCTGAAACTTTGGAACTTAAATCCTTGCTGTGTGAAGATGGCGTTTCATATATTGCGAATACTGAGTTTATAGACCTGGAAGGTAGCAACAGCAGAAGGTGACGTTATAGCACCTTCTGAAGTTGGTACTGTTGCTTCATTGAATCAGTGGTTCAGCAAGTTGATGAAATGCATCTAAAGGATCCTTCCTTTTTCTAAATAGCCTTCTCTGAGATGCATGAACATGTCTCTGTGCCCACACTAGCCGCCTCCTCCCCTCCTCCCCTCCCCCCAACTTTTTGACTCTTCAGATAACTAGAGAGAGGCATAGATTGAATGAATAATCTTCCTAATTGCAGCTGTGGCTGTGATGCTGTCTGCAAATATAATCTGTCGCAACCATTTATAACCTTTTGTTCCTGACTGAAGGGTAAACAGAAAGATGGTATGTCTTCAGGCTGTTGAAGGCTGAATGAAAGGGGAGTAGTGTCAAAGTATGCAGATAGGTTAAACTGGCTACCTAAGCATAAAGTAGAGTTAAGTACTGGTATCTCCACTTCTATAAAGCTTGTTTTCCATAGATAAGTAGGGATGAATTAGCCATGATCTGTTGGTAACATCTGGCGGTACTGAACAGATCTCTCTAAGGTAATAGAGCTTTGAGCTGTTCTGAACATGTGCGGGAGATCCCACTCTGGCATTTCCTTACAGCTTCCTCAGTCTGTTCTTGTCCATGCTCCACATGGATAGTCTTTCTGTCTTAGAATTTTTCGAAAGGTTTCAATTTCTCAAACCTTGCTGAATTCTGCAAACTACAGCAGCACTCTTCTTATCCAGTTTTTCCTAATTCCCAAGATATTTGTAGGCCTATGCCCCATCCTGGACCTTTGGGATCTCAAGCAGCACCTTTGTCAAGCGAAATTAAAGAAGGCCTCGTTGAGCACTCCCCTTCATTTAGCGGAAATGATGGATATTCTTCCTAGACCTCAAGGATGCTTATGCAAACATCCCTATACACCCTTCTTTTTGTCATTACTTCTGCTTAACAATAAAAAATTCTTCTATTTTGGACTTTCGGCTGCCTCAGTCTTCATGAAATGCCTTGCAGTGGTAGTAGCCCACTTACATCATGGAAAAACACAAATTCCCTGATTTCTGGACAATTGGCGCCTAGCGTCCCAGCAGAAGACTATATCTGGAGAGACCTAGCAACGTCGGGAGATACACAGCATTTTATAGGATTCTTTATCAACTTCGAAAAATCGATACTAGTACCCATTCATCACATACAATTCATTGGCGCCATCAAGTAGAGGATTCCTCCCTGCAGTAAGAGCGACAGCATTAACCTGGATTACCAACTCCCTGTTAACTTCCTCAACCCTCAGTGCACCACAATGTGATGCTATTGGGACACCTCGCAGCTTCTGTCTACATAGTTCCTCTCACATGCTTACACATGCGTTGATTCAATGGGGACTATGGGCACAATCTTATAGACTTACAGTGCCTCCATACAGCCATACCTCTCACTGCAGAAGTGAATTTGGCAATCTGTTGATCACAACTTGCAATCCATGCATAGGGACACCACTCCAGTATATTCCTTACCAGGTTATTCTGGTGACAGATGCCTCTGCTCAGGGCTAGGTATCTCATACTGGTCATTACAAAACACAAGGGATTTGGTGATCTCAACAGTTTTCAGATTAACCTTCTGGACCTCTGAGCAATGCTCACTGCCCTCTGAGGTTTCACTCGTCTGAGTAAAGAACATCCTCATTCAAATGGACAATCAAGTTGCCGTGTTTTATGTGAACAAGCAAGGGGGAACTGGATCCTTTGCCAGGAGACCCTTCTTATTTAGAAGTGACAATGGAGAATGGCCACATTACAGGCCACCTACTTGCTAGGAGTAGCAAATACTCTGGCAGATCGCCTCAGCAGACTATTCCATCTTACAAGTGGTCACAACAATCCATAACTGAATGTCTGTTCAGACTTTGGGATTAATCCTAGATTGATATCTTCGTGACAACAGAATCGGAAATTTAAGTTCATTCTGCTCCATGCTATCTAGAGCACTATGTGAACTGCAAGACAGTTTTTTACTACCCTGGAGCACAGGCTTCGAGTATGCTTTTCCTCCTATAACACTTATAGCAAGGACCAATCAGAAACTTATGGGGACTGAGCCAAATGTCTTGTCAACAACCCATGTCTTTTCTCAGCAGGAGGGTAGTCTCCTTTACTTAGCCTTTCAATTACTTGATTTCATGGCCAGGATGTTGAGTGCATAGTCTTAACGCCTTTAGCCTTGCCAGGGCCCATATAAGATATATTCCTCTCAGCCAGGAAATCTTCTACAAGACTGTAATGGAAAAGGTGCACCAGTACCAACATATCTAAAGAAATAGATTCCTTCATGTGTGAGCCAAGGCATCTGGTGTTGAACCTCTTATATCTATCACAGTCTGGCCTGGTGACAGCATCAATGCAAGTGCACCTCCATGCCATTGCGGCTTACCATTCTCCTGTAAATAGTGTGCCTATTTCTATGCATCTGCTCATTTCTAGGTTCATGAGTCCTCTTGCAGATGCATCTACTCTGGGACTTCAGTGTCGTTCTTGCATACATGAATGTAACCTCCTTTTAAGCCCCTGGAATCTGCATCACTGTTTCTCACCTGGAAAGTGGTTTTCCTAGTAGTGGCTGCTTCCATGCGTCTTGGTGACTTACATGCTCTGATGTATTATCCATTGTATCTGCAGATTTTCCACGATAAAGTAGTACTTTGGACTCCATGTTCTTGCTGAAGGTGATGTCTGTGTTCATATAAAACAAGCGAAATGTGCAGAAGAATTCAATGTCCACACAGGATTTGAAATGAGAAGAATTATAATTTTAAGACGGCAAGCTCCAGAGCGTTGTACAATAGTTCGAACTATTGTGTGGACATTGAATTCTTCTGCACATTTCGCTTGTTTGATTTGATTGTGTACAGTAGCGCTCCTTTTGCTTTGTGTTCCATGTAAACCACTCAGTTGTTCTATCTGCTTTTTCTTCAACCACCTCATAATGGGAAGAGAGCTCTTCATATATTGGACTGCAAGAGGGCATTTGCTTATTACAAGTGTCGTACTCCGCCTGATAGGAAGACATCGCAGGTAGTTTATCTTTAACGATACAAATTGTCTTGCATAGCTATTACTAAGCAGATTTTGTCTAACTGGATTACTAACTGCATCCAGCATTGTTATGCTGCAAATGGTCTACATCTCACCAATCTGGTGTCCCCCCCCCCCCCCCCCCCCCCCCCCCCCCATCAAGTAAGAGGGGTGCTCATTGAAGGTATCTGTAAGGCTGAGACCTGGTCTTCCGTGCATACTTTCATATCACATTATTGCTTGGATAACCTAGCATCTTCAGCCAGTGTGGTTGGTCAGGCAGTCCTGAAACAATAGTCTGCTCTCCACAGTGGAGCCAGGGTTGTTTACCACTAAATGCTCTGCTGCAACCTTCAGCTTGGACGCCTCATAGATCATGGCTAATTCAGCCCTGCTTATTGATTTGGGAAAAAAGCAAGTTTGCTTACTGTAAACAGTGTTTTCTATGGATAGCAGGATAAATTAGCTATGAGAGATGCCCACTGTCCTCCTAGCTTTGGAACAGACTGAAGAGTCTCTGAAACAATGTCCGTGCGAGAACTCCCACACATGTTCAGAGCTTAAATCTCTACTAGCTTGTAGAAACAGATCCAGTACCACTGGATGTCACCCTCAGGTCATGGCTAATTCATCCTTTTGTTTCCAGAAAACAGTTTACGATAAACAAACCTACTTTTCATCTTGGAAAGCTATTACTGCAGGAGTTCTCTCTACTGCACTAAATTGTAATTATTGACCTTTGTCTTATCCTTTTGTAAGAGTGATTTTAAACACGGGCTATTGTAACACACTTTGAACTCCTGTGCTGGAAAAGCATGAAATGAGTAACATGGATTCTCCATTTTTTTTTAAATTTTTTTAAGCACAAAAGTGGATGAAGCAGAATAGTTTACAACTGAACTTGCAAAAAAACACAAGCTCTCTGGGTTATCCATTTGAAATTCTGCAGGTCATCTCTCACCAGGTGTTTCATAGTTTAGGTATTTTGGTTGATCAGGAACTTTATGAATGATTTTGTATGGTTTATTGCACCTGCCGCTTTTTTTTTTTTTAATGGACAGTTCTGAAACTATCACCACAGGATTTTCACAGTTGTCCGGGTACTTCTGTTGTTGTGGTTAAACTACTGTAACTGTTTACATGTGGCTGTTGGCCTCTTTAATCTGTCTCTTACAAATTATGCATAACGCTGCTGCCCATGTGATTATTGGGAACTGTTATTGTGATTGAATTGTCCCTGTATTATCTGGCTAACACTGATTATCAACTTTGCATATTTAGTTTTAAGGTGGTGATTCTGGTTTTCAGCATCCTTCATGGCTCTAGCCCTGATTGCCTAAAGACTTTTGATGCAGGATTGTGTCTCCCCTCTGAACCTTGTGCTTAGGAAGTATGAAAGTTCCTTGTGTACCTTCTCTGAGGCAAGCTCAAGTGTTTATTGGGACTTACTATATGAAATTCTTTGCCACTGGATGTCTGACTGAAAGATTACTGACTTTCAGGAAAAAAAAAAGCCAGCAAGTTTTTGGGTGACTTGGTTGGGATTTTACTTACTTTGGTTTGTCATTTTAGTTTTGTCTTGCCTTGACATTTTGTGTTTTGTTGTGTGCTCCACTGGGAGGACTTGGGTTTTTTTTTTGTTTTTTTTAGCCAATGTTGTTAAATCTTAAAAACTAAAATCTTGTTAATCATGTTTAGCACACAAGACCCTGCAGTGTCATGCTTCTCCCTGGAAAAATAAGCGTCGTCAAACAAGCTGTAGGTGATGCCTTTTTGGAATAGCTCAGTACATCTGACACTAGATTTTGAGAGCTATGCCCTCCAGATCAGGGAGCATAGCTTTCCACAGTTAATCACAGATGTATTAAATTAGTCCAATAAAATATCGTTGTCTACAACTTAGTCCATTTGAAAAGAAATAAAAAAGATTAATTTGGTAACCACTGTACTTGTCCCTGGAGTAGCTGGAAACATTCTGCATTTCCTAGCATATAGCAGATGGACTCAGGACCAATGGGTATAGTGTAATCCTGATAACAGTTGGAGACGGATCAGATTTCAATCTGACGTCAGTCCTAGTACATATACCCTTGCAGGAAGTGCACTCTTCAGTATTTTCCGTCTCCATAGCAGTTAGGGACTCTATGCATGCTAGCATAGCGTTAGAGAAAATTTTACCAAAGAAATCTTACCTCTACAGACGAGCCCCGCGCTCCTGCGGTGACACCTGTTGGGCCTCTCCCCCAATCGAGATTCCCGAGGTGATTTCCGTGATCCCTCGGAGGTGAGTCTTAGTCCCGGCAGCCGATCCTCGGTGGGGACCTAGCCCCCGACATCGGGTGAGGCTGAGAGGCAGCAGGTGCAACCTCGAGCGCAGCGGTGAAGGTATTTTCCCTCTCCCCGCAGCCGGAAACCATCCGGAACAAAACTGGAAAGCGCTGGGACAAGATAAGATAAAAATCTAGCTAAGTCTCCGAAGCTCAAGGAGATGCACAGGTCGCCAGCCGGGACCAGTGCCACCAGGTTGATCGGCCCTAGCAGGGCTAGACCCCGGTCAGATCCGAGGGTCCTCCCACGTGGAGACCCTCCGAGGTGGTCACCATATTGTCTGTGTGGTCGCAATCACCATTTTGGCCCTGTTCGCCGCCCTGTCCCTCGTATTGATCTGTGTGCACAAATATCTTGTGCGCGCACAAGCGAAGCGCTCAGTGTGCTGGGCGCATAACTTTGACCTGTGCGCACAACAGTGCGCACCATACCTACACGTGCATCTTCGCACACTGGAGCACACAACTGTATTGTACGCGCACAAACGATGGCACCGCCTGAAAATAAGCTCAAAGCTCAGGGCCTTTGCCCAGCATGCCACTTTAGAGTTGCACAGCATGAGGAGGCCACGACCCTGTGTATACAGTGCAAAAAGGCCTTAGGGGACCCAACTCATGGCCCACCCCAGCCCCTCGAGCGGTACGCCGGACCTAGCATCACACAGTGGGACCCTCCTCAAATGGGGCTCCCCAGGGACATGGCGCCCCCTAGTCTAGACCCAGCTTCTCTCCTGGGTGGGATTCTTTAAAGGTCGGCATACCTTCATCCACATGCAACCAGGGCCTCCTACAATGCGGTCACAGGCACCACCAGAGGACCTCAGCATGCCAGCACCCTCTATGTGTCCCCGAAGGTGGGATCCCTTCCCTGGGCAGACATCTCAGATGAGGAGTCAGAACCCCTGGAGGAAGGGGAACTCCCTCTGGGGACAGAACCCCCATCGAACCATGAGATGCTTCTTCACCAAGGACGAACTTCCAGACCTGGTCACGCACAGCTTAAAAGAGCTTGCCATCCCGGGCACTAGTTCCTTGGGGGAACCTAAGACGAACCCACTACTAGAGGGACTCATTCAGACCTCCCGCCATTTCCCTTTTTTAGAAGCCGTCCAGCAATTAATTGACCTGGAATGGGATGCCCCAGAAACCACGTTCAAAGGGGGCCGGGCTCTGGCAGCCATGTACCCTGTGGACCCTGCCGCCAAAGATCTCCTGGCATGTCTGAAAGTGGATGCCATGGTCTGTGCGGTCTCAAAGCACACTACTATCCCAGTGGAGGGAGGAGCAGCACTCAAGGATGCTCAAGACAGACGTCTGGAATCTATCCTCAAACAGTCCTTTGACGTCTCCGCTATGTCTTAAGATCGCGGCCTGCTCTGCCGTGGTGACACGTGCCTGCTTAGCACAGACCAGGAACAACACTCCTGGGGAAGCCCTGGAACCAGCCGTATCATTCCTCGCGGACGCCGCTTCGGATCTGGTATGCACAGCAGCTAGAGGAGTCTCATCCGCCTTGGCAGCCAGAAGACAAATCTGGCTCCAAAACTGGTCAGCCGACGCATCCTCCAAAACAAAACTCACAAGTATGCCTTTCAAGGGAACACTCCTGTTCGGAAGCAAACTAGAGAAACTAGCCAACAAGTGGGGCGAGTCCTCACTGCTGCGGCTACTGGAGGACAGGAATAAGAGAAACCAACAATCCTTTCCCCGAACCTCCAGGGGCAGAGGATCACAGTGCTTCAACCCATATAGAAGCTCATATCAAGCGGCTCGCCCCCCAGGCCGGAGCCAGTTCTTTCGGAACAAGCACAATAAAAGGGGAGCCAGCTTGGGCCCAGGCACCAGCCGCACCCCACAATGAAGATCAGCTGACCCATCCAAAGGAAGAAGCCATAGGGGACAGACTGGCTCTAGTCTACCAAAGATGGGTCGAGAGAACTTCAGACAAGTGGGTCCTATCCATCATTCGAGAGGGATATTACCTGGATTTTCACTACCCCCTTCCGGACAAGTTTGTGGAATCTCCCTGCCACGACTATTCCAAGAGAATGGCAGTGGGAAGCTACACTGACCAGATTACTAGCCTTAGAGGTTATAACACCGATGCCTCCACAACAAATACTGGCCATTATTCCATCTATTTTATTGTTCCCAAGAAGGAAGGAACATTCAGACCTATCCTGGACCTCAAGGCGGTCAACCATTATCTGAAGATTCCCCGCTTCCGCATGGAAACACTACGCTCGGTAATAAGGGCGATACAACCGGGAGAGTTCCTTACCTCCCTGGATCTGTCGGAAGCCTACCTACACATTCCGATCCATTAAGAGCATCAGCGTTTTCTACGCTTCTCAATACTGGACCATCACTACCAGTTCTGGGCACTACCTTTCGGGTTAGCCACTGCACCCCGGACGTTCACCAAGAATCATAGTGGTGGTGGCAGCAACACTGAGGAAGGAAGGAATCCACATGCACCCTTATCTAGACGATTGGCTGATCAGAGCCACACAGGAAAGCCACCAGGCAACCAACAGAATCAAAACTCTACTGGAGAGCCGTGGGTGGTCAACACAAACAAGAGCTGCCTGCAGCCTTCCCGATCCCTAGAATACCTGGGAGTCCGGTTCGACACCATAGAAGACAAGGTCATCCTGACATAGACAAGGAGATCAAAACTGATGACCCAGTTACGAACCCTGTTATGCTGGACATGATGGACCCTTGGTCTGACCTAGTATGGCATGTTCTTATTTTCTTATGCACTATTGTGGTGTATCAAGTGGATGGAATCCTGATCTCTGTCTAGCTTGCAGTATCTAAATTCATGAAGGGACTGATGTTTCAAGCCTCAAATATTGTGCCTTGGGAACCTCAAGATAGCTCTGGCTTAACTCATGGAGACTTGAAGCTCCTTACTTGGAAAGTTTTCTTGTGGCTGAGTCTTTGGCATACCTATAATGTAGGTAGGTGTGGTGAATAAGAAACAGCCTGCATTCACTTCATCAGGTTCTGAAAATTCATCCTAAATGCCTTCCAAAAAAGTGCTGTTCATTTTCTGCATTAATCAAGCTATTGTGCTGCCTACATTTGTTCCCTCCTTGGATTGTAAAAGAGCCTTATTGAATTACCTAAAACTCACTTATTGTCAAGCTTCTCAACAGTTTTGAGTCCAATGTATTTGGAAGGGCAGTTGCCAAAAGAATTCGTGTCCAGTTGACTAGTGAATTGTATAGCTCACTATTGTGTGCTCAAGAAATTGGCAGGCTCAGTATGTAGTGATTCCTGAGCTGCATGAAACCAAAGGCTCATTTTGGCTTTGAAGCCATTTGCAAAGCTGCTACTTTGGTCATTTGCTCACACTTTCACATCCCTTTACTGTCTGGACAGCATGTCCCAGGGACATGAACTTTGGATAAGTAGTTATGCACAGCTTGTTCACTCTCTACTGGTGGGATCTGGATTGTCTTTAGCTTAGGACTTCTCGTGTTGTGGCTGATTCATCCTGCTGTTTGTGGACAACCCTGTTTTACAGATACACTTCCATACTCTGACAACCAGGTAGAAATGGGCCGTGCTTAGTAATCTGCCTGCCTCTCTGGTAGGTGGACTTAAGTCTCTAAAGCTTATTTCCTGACGAGACTCATGAGTCTGTGTGTATGTGTTAACTTCTGCTCATGTTGAATGAGACTTTTACTGAGCTCTGTTCCATTGGATGATGTCTCTCCACTCATGACTGACATCCTGCTATCTGTGGGGAAAACCTTTTTAATTAAGCAAACTTGTTCCCAACTTCTTAAATTTCCAAGTGGCATAGGCTTTTCAAGGCATACCCGTGACTTCTTTCTCATGAGGTTCTGCTACTAGTAAAGGATGCATAACCATAATGTTGGAGGAGTAGTGTAGGGAAGGTTACATCCTTCAGTCTCCAAGTTGAAAAGGGGAGATGCTACTCAAAAGGTGAAGTGAATGGGGGAATGTTCAAGATTTATGGGCGGAGGGGTCTGCTGCATCCTACAGATGCATCTTATGACCATGAGGGAGGGAGGGAGAGATTCACATAGACAAAAATGGTAAAAGTAGAGCTATGCTTTTGCAGCCTGTAACATAATCTTGCCTCTACTGCAAGGAGTAATGTGGCAAAATTCTCCTTGCTTGCCCCTTTTTAATGAGCCTCAGCCAGCCTGCTTGTAAGAGATGTTGGTGGTTAGGACGCTACTGGTGCTGGTTCTATACAGATTGCTGTGGAGTCTGCAGGAAGACAGTAGCAGGCTGTTCTTGTTAAGCATATGTTGCTTGTACCTTTTGGTGTATTGGCCGTAGCTTTGGTTTCATACTCTAGCTGAGCCTGCAGGCAGACATTCACCATATTTATGCAAATTTGTTCTGCTAAATTCCAATAAAAGTGATCGGCGTATTACAATAAAAACATTCAAAATTCAAGAAGCAGTAACCATGTATTTAATACAAAGAGCCAGTAACTGATCCAGGTTATTTTAGCTTCTGGTATGATTACTTTCCGTTTGGAATTGTGCAGGATGACCTGAGCTGGATATCCTATTAGGCAGAATAGGCAGCTATTATGGTGCACCTGGTTGTCTTTTAAGGGGACCGGTCCAATGTAGGGGGAGGCTTATCCAGAGGAAGTAGGAGGTGATACTTCACTCCCTAATCTTTCCCTGATGCTTCTAAGGGAATCCCTCACCGAATTCTATGCTTAGGAGTACATCAAAGGTAGCTGAGGAGAAGAGGGAGCTAAGCTTACCAGAGACCCTTGGGTCTCGAATTCATCTTCCACCTGCAGTAGCAGTGTTGGGTTCTGACTCCAAACCTGTGGCTTGCAAAAGTATATGGGACCCCCCCCCCCCCCCCCCCCCCAAAAAAAAAAAAGCAGATTGGTGTGGATTATGAATGACACTTATACAGATCGTTCCAGACAGTATGTTACAAACCCGGTATGTTCTTTAATGAATTGCGGCTTTGAAATTTTACTTTATTTCTCTGCATTTTTTTGAAAAAATGAAAAATGCTACTTGCATAATTATTCAACCCCTGTGCTGCGAAAGCTCCAAGTTTATACAGACGATAGATATTGGCCTCTACCTGTGAATCATTAAAGATCAGCATTTCTGGATAAAAGACCCACTAATTCCAGTACCACAGTCAGACTGTTAATCTGAAGGAAAGCTGTGAAAATGAAGACCAAGAGCATTGTAAGTAAATTTTAAAGATGGTTACTGATATGCACAAGATACAAAAAGGCTACAAAATAATATCCAAACGCTTGGATATCCCAGTGAGCACTGTTGGATCAATTGTGAGGAAATGGAAGCAGCGTCATACCACCCAGACACTGCCTAGACAAGGCCGACTCTCAAAACGGTCACAACAAAGGAGATTTGTGAGGAAAGCCCCAGAGACCAGCAATCATTTTTGAAGGAGCTACAGAGTTCAGTGGCTGAGACTAGAATGGAGGTGCCCCAGTCAACCATATCACAAGCTCTGCATACAACTGACCTGTATGGGAGGGTGGCTAGAAAGAAGCCATTACTGAAAAAAATCCACATCAAAGCACATCTGGAGTTTGCCAGAAAGCATCAGTGACTCAGCTAAAATGTGGGATAAGCTTTGATGGTCAGATGAGACGGAAAATGGAGCTTTTTGGCCATAATTCAACATACTGTGTGGTTCAAACCTAACACTGCCCAGTCCTCGGCAAACTCCATATCAACAGTAAAGAATGGGGATGCAGGGGATGCTTTTCCTCAGCAGGAGCTGATGGATGGTGCAACATACAGGGAGACATACTGCCAGACAACTGCTTCAGTCTTCTAAAGAAACTAAAACTTGAGAGAAAGTTTACCTTTCAGCAGGACAGTGATCCCAAGCACAAGACCAAAGCAACACAGTGGCTGAACAACTAAAAGGTGAGTGTTCTTCATTGACCAAGTCAAAGTATGGATATCAGTCCAATCAAGAACTTGTGGCACTGTTTGAAAATTGCAGTCCATAAGCATCGTCCAAACAACTTGGAGTAAAATCTGCCAGGAAAGAATGGGCAAAAATCCCGACAGACTTTAAACATGCTATTGCATCAAAGAGTAGTTCTACCAAATACTAGACTGAAGGGGTTGAATACTTATGCAAGCAGATTTTTTAATTTTATAAAAACTGCAGAGAAATAATGAACTGTGACTTTGAAAATTTACTTTAGATCATACTGTTTTGCTGTAAAGATATTGTCTGGATAAATCTGTGTAAATGACCTTTGTAATCCACACACCTGACTTTTTAGGGGTGCAATACTTCTGCAAGCCACTATATATTTGGGAAATGGTAAGGTCTACATGGGTGGGGGGCAGGCTTTATGCAGTGGCATGAGACGAGTCTCTAGAGAGATACCAGACTTTTTTCTTAGAGGTCACTTTTTGTATCATTGCACAGTAATATTTTCACCTTGAAACTGTTGTATGCAGTATCAATGATGTATTATCTTTTTAGATGTATTCTGCCTGTCTTGCACTTCATATTGCTCCAGCTACAAAGTTGCATGTTAAATGATGCTTACTTCAGGACTCTACAGCTGCTAAGCCTCCCTAGAGATGGGGCAATGCAGAGCTGGGTTTTTTTTTTTTTTTTTCCCGCCTTCAGGAACATTTTACAGGTTCATGCCTATAGAAACTTATCACCATTTATAAGATGTATAAATGGTGTAAAAGACTTACATTTTGGTAGTACATTGGATTTATCGTGGTATTTAACATTGTTCTGCATCCAGTTTATATATTCTGCCCTTTTTTGGCACATAACTTGTTTTATATATAAACTTTCATAGCTTGATCTGTTGGTATTTCTTTTGCTAGCTAAGTAAAATATATTCTTTTAGAATGTTATGTTAAGATTCTTTATTTACAGGATGAGATGGCTGGTTCATTGCAGACCTGGATTGTTAAGCAATGGTGTGTTTCAGTAACCAGCTTCTCCAGGCATACAAGTTGCTGTTTGTGTGTGAAAGGAGGGGATATGAATTCTTTGCCTTTAGAAAGCCTCCTTATCTTGGTGAACGTAAAGAAACTTAAACATAAGATATGGATCAAGGGTCCATCTATTTATTTATTTATTTAAAAGTATTTTATACCGTCTTTACAAACAGCGTTTAGTCAAAACGGTTTACATATATCGAAAAATAATGAAAATGAAAATAAAATAAATTAAAATTAAAGTAAAAGTTAAAGTAAGAACAATAATGGTTGACAATGGGTTGACATATAAAATATAAATTACAAAAATTTTTTCATTAATATAAAATAACAAATTGTTTAAAATAAAATAGGTAGCATAAAGAAATCAATACACAGAACAAGAGAATGTTGGGTGCCTAACTGAAGATATGTATTCTGGAAGTGTGAGATGATTATTTAGTGGGTGGTATCTGAAATGCGGTTCGAAATAGGTGAGTTTTTAAAGATTTTTTGAAATGCTTGGGATTGGATATGGATCTGATAGGATCTGGTAAAGCATTCCATAGAATGGGACCTATGACTGAGAGAGCTCTTTTTCTGGTAATATCAAGACGGGCTTGTCGAGGTGAGGGAATGTCAAGAAGGTTTTTTTCCAATGATCTTAGGTGTCTAGTCGGTTTGTAAATTCGGAGGATGGAGCATAAAGTAACCGAGTTGGGAGTGTAGATAAGAGAATGTATAATGGACAAAATTTTAAATTGTATTCTATGTTTAACTGGTAACCAATGTAAAGACTGAAGTATTGGAGTAATGTGAGTTTTTTTTGATGAATTTGTTAGGATACGTGCTGCTGCATTTTGGATTAGTTGGAGTGAGTGAAGTGTGTTTTCTGGGAGGCCTATATATAGAGAATTACAGTAATCTAGTCCAGAGAAAATGAGTGATTGAAGAATAGTCCGGAAGTCATGAAAAAAAAGTAAAGGACGTAGCCGTTTTAAGAGTTGAAGTTTATAGAAGGAGTTCCTAGTTAACATGGATATGTGTTGTTTTAGTGAAAGGCCTGTATTGATAGTTATGCCTAGATTTTTTGCAGATTTTGAAATGGGGATGGTTGTTCCATTGAATATAAGTTGAGAAGGGGGGCCTATAGATGAGTCGGTGATTGATGAGAGGTGAACTATTTCTGGTTTTTTTGGATTTAGTTTCAGACGATTATGAGATAACCATGTATCGATAGTTGTGAGATATAGTGATACTAATGATAGTGTATGGGTCCAGGAGATATTATATGGTACCATGAACTGTATATCGTCAGCATAGATTTTGAAGGTTATATTTAAAGAGGCTAATATGCGGCAAAGAGGTAACAGATAGATATTGAAAAGAATAGGAGATAGAGAAGAACCTTGTGGAACACCTGATGCAATGGAATATGGATCGGAGGAGTAATTGTTTATGTTGACTTGTTGGATGCGATCTGATAAGAATGAAATGAACCATTGTAGTACAGTACCTGTAATGCCTATAGATTTAAGAATGGAAATAAGTATTTGGTGGTCAATGGTATCGAATGCTGCTGATATATCCAAGAAAACAATGTGATCCGTGTAAGAGTCAAAAGCCCGAAATATAGAATCAAAGGAAGTTAGGAGAAGGGTTTCAGTGGAGTGACCTTTGCGAAATCCATGTTGGTTTGTATGTAATATGTCATTTTCTGATAAATAGTCTGATAGTTGAGATAATACTGCTGATTCAATTAACTTGGCTAAGGATGTTAATGTGGCAATGGGTCTAAAGTTACTGAGATCGAATTCTTCTTTGGATTTGTTTTTTAAGATAGGTAGAATTGAGGTTTTTTTGAGAGAGGATGGGAAGAAACCGGTTTCTAAGGATTGGTTTACTAACTGTGCTAAGAAATTGCTAGCGTGTGGGCCCAATGCTTTGAAAAAAGCGCCTGAGCAGGGGTTGTCAGGTGAGTTGGAAGGATTTTGTTTTCTAATAGTTTGTATAGTATTTTCTGTGACCAGGGTAAATTCTGACCATGTAAAGATGGGTTCGACATCTTTGTATGCAGGTAGTGGGAATTTGGAAAGTTGATTTGATATATCTGTAACTTTTGTTTTAAAATAATTAGCCATTTTATTACATAAAACAGTATCGAATTTGATGGGATGTTCTTTCTGAGTAGTTGTTAATGTTTTTACTATGTTGAATAGTATATTGGGATTTCCATTTGCTTTGGATATTTGGTTTGCAAAGTAAGATTTTTTTGCTAGGTTTATTTTTTTATTATACTGACGTAAGGTGGAATAGTAAGCATTTTTTGTTTCAGGGGTTTTTTTTCTTTCTCCATTTGCGTTCGAGTTTTCTAAGTGAAGATTTTAATGAGTGTAATGCTTTTGTGTACCAAGGGGCATTGGGTTTGGTTTTGTTTAGATGCATATTTATTGTTTTTTTTGGAGCGATTGTATCTAGTGACGTGGAAATAGCTGAATTCCATTTGTCAATGGTTTCTTGAGTGCTGGGGGCTATTGTATTTGGTAGGTTAGGTACTACTGTATCAAGGAATAAATCTGTAGTGATGAATTTGCGTTTTATTATAGATTGTGTATAGATTGTAGCCCAGTATCCTGTTTCTAACAGTGGCCAATCCAAGTCACATGTACCTGGCAAGTACCTAAACATTAGATAAATTACAAGCTACTATTGCTTATTAATTACCGTAATAGCAGTTTATGGATTTTTACCTCTAGGAACTTATCCACACCTTTTTTAAACCCAGTTACACTAACTGCTGTAACCACATCCTCTGGCAATTAATTGCCAGAGTTTAACTATGCACTGAGTAAAAAATAATTTTCTTCAATTTGCTTTAAATAAGCTACTTGCTAACTTCATGGAGTGCCCCAGTCCTGCTATCTGAGAGTAAATAACAGATTTACATTAATCTGTTCAAGTCCTTTCATGATTTTGTAGACCTCTATCATATCCCTCTTCAGTAATCTCTTCTCCAAATTGAACAGTCCTAACTTCCTTAACCTTTCCTCAAAGGGTAGCTGTTCCATGCCCTTTATCATTTTGGTCTCCCTTCTCTGAACTTTCTTTTTGAGATGTGCCCAGATTTGCATACAGTATTCAAGATGCAGTTTCACCATGGAGCGATAGAGGCTTTATGACATCCATCATTTTATTTGCCATTCCCTTAATTCCTAACATTGTTTACTTTTTTGATTGCCACAGCACATTGAGCCAACTATTTCAATTTTTTATCCACTATGATGCCTAGATCTTTCTTGGGTGGTAACTCCTAACATTGTGCAACTACATCAAGGGTTATTTTTCCCTATATGCATCATTTTGCACTTGTCCATGTTAAATTTAATCTGCCATTTGGAAGCCCAATCTTCGTGTCGCAAGGTCCTCCTGCAATTTATCACAATCCACTTGAGTTTAGCTACTCTGCATAATTTTGTGTCATCTGCAAATTTGATCACCTCACTTGTCATTCCCCTTTTCAGATCATTTATAAATAAATATATTAAGCACCGATCCAAGTACAGATTGTTGAGGCACTCTGTTTACCTTTTTCCATTGTGAAAACAGACCATCTAATCCTACTGTTTCCTGTCTTAACCAGCTTGCAATCCTCAAAAAGACACCTCCTCTTTGCAACTTTTGTAAAAACGCTGCGACACTCAGAAGTGTGATATCTAAAATATGCAACCTATTTAATGGGTAGCACACTTCTAGACCTAGGCACCACACCTTGTGGGAAACTGGTTTCCACTTAACTCTAGAAAAGAAGGACTGGGAAATAATTTCTTAAGGCTAGAAAATGCTTTATGTCCACTGGACTGCAGGAAAATTGTTATAAGTTAATATATAGATGGCACTACACCCCTGTATCCTTACACAGATTTAAACCCACTCTTTCAGACCATTGTTGGAGAGGGTGTGGACAAATTGGCACCTATTACCACATTTGGTGGGAGTGCCCTAAAATAGTACAATTCTGGCAAATTCGTTTAGCATGGCTTTCACAAATACTATAGGTGCAGGTGGAAGTCAAACCCTGGCATGTCCTGTTAGGTCTCCCCTTACAAGGGCACAAAAAAGAACATCATTTTATGCTTCATGTCTTTATTGCAGCCTGATCAGAAATTGCATTGCTTTGGAAAAATACAACCATACCCAGCCTAGCAAGAATACAACATAGACTGCATCCCTACTATCAGTTGAGCAGACTTACTGCTGTACACCATGACAGGTTATGTAGATTTTTAAATACATGGAGTTTATATATTAAATGGTTAGACACGCAATCATAGCTGTATACATAATCATTCTTGTATTGCTCTAGGATCTAGAGGCATGGAGTTAAAAGGATCCTTGTTCCTATGCTTTTCTCAGTGGGGGGATTGAGTCAAATAATTTCTGTTTTCCACTAGGTATTATGCTCCCTATCTGAAACGCCTTCAGTGCCCGCCTTGGTGTTCTCTACTCAATAATTCCTCCAGTTTGTCTAGCATTGGACAGTTTACTCATCCCCTTACACATATACAATGTTATGCTATTTGCTCCCATAATACTCTCTGTAGAACACATATTCATGATCTGTGTGTATACCAATTTACTTCCATACTGTACAGTATATTCTATGTTGTCTTGGTTGCATGGGTGGGTGGGGGGTTGGGATGTAAGTAATGATAAAACATCAATCGTTATGGATGTATGTTATTGCATATGATCTAAATGTACCTATGTGTTTTCTATATATGATGTTGTAATTACCATGTTCTATTTATGCTTGACTTTTTTCTGGATTGACAAAAATTTAGACACAAAAAAGACACCTCCTCCTATCCCATGACTTTTTAACTTTCTTAGAAGCCTCTCATGAGGGACTTTGTCGAACGCCTTCTAAAAATCCAAATACACCACATCTACCGGTTCACCTTTGTCCACCCCTTCAAAAAGAAATGTTGGATATTTGTGTTGCAAGACTTCCCTTGGGTAAATCCATACTGGCTATGACCCATTAAACCATGTCTATCTAAATGTTTTGTGATTTTATTCTTTATAACAGTTTCCACGATTTTTCCCAGCACTGAAGTCAGGGTCAACAGTCTATAGTTCCCCGGATCACCCTTGGAGCCCTTTTTAAATATCTGGGTTTCATTGGCCATCTTCCAGTCTTCAGGTACAACGGATGACTTTAATGATAGTTTACTAATTAATTGAGATCTCTGAAATTTCATTTTTTTAGATCAGAACCCTTGGGTGATACCGTCCGGTCCAGGTGATTTACTACTCTTCAGTTTGTCACTCTGACCTACCATATCTTCCAGGTTCACTGTGATTTGATTGTTCATTTGAATCATCACCCTAAAACTGTCTCTGGAACAGGTATCTGCCAGACATCTTTTTCAGTAGACACTGAAGCAAATAAGTGCCCCTTTAGCCCCTCTATCATCTTAACGGTACAACTGACTCCCTAGCAGGCTTTCTGCTTCGGATATATTCAACAATTTTGTTGAGTTTTTGCCTCTACGGCCAACTTCTTTTCAAATTCTCTTAACCTGTCTTATCGGTGTCTTACATTTTAACTTGTCAATGCTTATGCATAATCCTATTTTCTTCTGACTGCTTTCTCCCAGTTTTTGAATGATCTTTCACCCCATTTTTAGCAATGCTGGCAATTGTTTGACCTTCCTTCCACCTTTCAAAATGCGTAGAATACATATGGACTGTGCTGCTAGGATGCTATTTTTTTTTTAACAATGTCCATGCCTGTTGCACACATTTTACCTTTGTAGCTACACCTTTCAATTTTTTTTAAAACTACTTTTCTCATTTTATCCATTTGCCTTTTGAAAGTTTTAGTGCTAGAGCCGGTGTTTACTTTCTGTCCCCTTTCCAGTCAATTCAGATTTGATCAGAAAGGTAGATGTTCTACTTCATGCATCTGAGCAGCTACAGATCAACTCTTGATGCTTTTGTACTAGAGGGTAGGTTTGCTCTAATGCAGATTCATATTCCTCTGATCTTCAGGACCATTCAGAAAGTCCTTTGGGCGAGGATAATTCTTGTTGTGCCAGCCTGGCCACAACACATGATGTCCATATCTAATCTATAGCACAGGAGAAAGTCGGTCTCTGCCATCTTAACCTACAATTACTGGCTCTCACGGCATGGATGCTGAGTGCACAGTACTGCTTCCTAAAAATGGAAGATGTTCTGATTCTCCTAGAAAGCCTTCAACCAGATGATTATACAGTTTCAAATGAAGAGGTTCTTGATTTAGTGTGGGTTTAGTTAACTGGATCCCTTCTGTGTCTTGAAAGGTTTAATTCGGTATTTAGTCTGCCTTTTTATCCTCTGCCCTTATCACCTCTTCAGTCAGTTTCACAGTGTCATGTGTGTATCACTATCAGGTTAAAGGGCTCTGATCTCTCTCCACTATTTGGCATCAAAATTCCTGAAAGTACTATGGCATACAGAGCTTCTAGTCTGCAAACCTTTCAGTGCTTTGGGTTCTCATTGTAGTTCTAGCTTAACTAATGAAACTTCCTTTTGAACCTCTCGAATCAGTGAACTTAGATTTTCACCTGGAAGGTATTTTCTCTTGGCCATCACTCTGTGCAAAGAGTGTTTTATTTACTTACTTATTTGTTGAGTTTTATATACCGTCATTCAGTAGAGCCATCATAACTGTTTACAAAAATATACATTTTTCTTAGCAGTTGTGCAACAGTAAACAATTTGAACAATATCAGAAATAAGCATATCAAGTCCAGAGAGCATTGTTAGGTTGGATGAGGAGGGTATGTGTAGGTGAACTACAGACTCTGGTTTCATATTCATCATAAGTTAGTTCATGATAGGGTGAATTCATAGAAACCCAAAAGTTCCTTCTGAAAGTGGTGTCTGCATTTCACATTAAGCAAGCTATTGTGTTACCTATATCCAAAGCAAGAAACCTGTGAGGGAGTCGGTTGTACCATTAGATGACCGAGGGGTTAAAGGGGCTCTTAGGGAAAATAAGGCCATTGGAGAAAGACTAAATTAATTCTTTGCTTCCGTGTTTACTAATGAGGATGTTGGGGAGATACCAGTTCCGGAGATGGTTTTCAGGGGTGATGAGTCGGACGAACTGAACGAAATCACTGTGAACCTGTAAGATGTAGTAGGCCAGATTGACAAACTAAAGAGTAGCAAATCACCTGGACCAGATGGTATGCATCCTAGGGTACTGAAGGAACTAAAAAATGAAATTTCTGATCTATTAGTTAAAATTTGTAACCTATCATTAAAATCATCCATTGTACCTGAAGACTGGAGGGTGGCCAATGTAACCCCAATATTTAAAAAAGGCTCCAGGGGTGATCCAGGTAACTATAGACCAGTGAGCCTGACTTCAGTGCCGGGAAAAATAGTGGAAACTATTCTCAAGATCAAAATCATAGAGCATATATATATATTTTTTTTATTTGTTTAATGTATTTGACAAAGGTAACGCATAAGTTCCTGCAAATTTTGTTTAAATGTAAACCGATGTGATATGTAAAATCAAACACCGGTATATAAAAGTAAGTAAATAAATAAATATAGAAAGACATGCTAAACACAGCATTACGGGTACACGTCCCACACAGAAATCTTCGATCAGCAAATAAAGCACTCCTAACCATCCCTTCAGTTAAAACAGCAAGACTAACCCAAGTGAGGGAAAGGGCCTTATCATTAGCAGGACCCACAATTTGGAACACAATGCCTCCAGAGATCAGATTACAAAGTGATCTCAAGGCATTTAAGAAAAGTTTAAAAACATGGCTTTTTAAACAGGCATTTTACAAGGAGACGGGAGAATAGAAATTATTCAGGAATAAGCAGATAAGCACCGACACACAGTACTTAGGATGATACAGTAGAGTAGTCTATGAACCCCATATCACAACTAGCATATTGATAACACTATGTATGATAAATTTACCTGTAAAAGTACTTTCAGTACACTCTGTCATGACTCACTTCTCTAAAAATTATTTTGTCTAATGATATATTGTAACCGAACCTTTGACGGCACCTGTTAGAATGTACTATAACTTTTACCTACATTAAATATGTGCCAACATGTAAACTGTTGCGATGGTATATAACTTAGCGACGGTATAGAAAAGATTTTAAATAATAAATAAACATGATTTAATGGAACACAGTCAACATGGATTTACCCAAGGGAAGTCTTGCCTAACAAATCTGCTTCATTTTTTTGAAGGGGTTAATAAACATGTGGATAAAGGTGAACCGGTAGATGTAGTGTATTTGGATTTTCAGAACGTGTTTGACAAAGTCCCTCATGAGACTTCTTCGAAAACTAAAGTCATGGGATAGGAGGCGATGTCCTTTCGTGGATTACAAACTGGTTAAAAGACAGGAAACAGAGTAGGATTAAATGGTCAATTTTCTCAGTGGAAAAGGGTAAACAGTGGAGTGCCTCAGGAATCTGTACTTGGACCGGTGCTTTTCAATATATATATAAATGTTCTGGAAAGGAATACGACGAGTGAGGTTATCAGATTTGCGGATGATACAAAATTATTCATAGTAGTTAAATCACAAGCAGACTGTGATACATTTTAGGAGGACCTTGCAAGACTGGAAGATTGGGCATCCAAATGGCAGATGAAATTTAATGTGGACAAGTGCAAGGTGTTGCATATAGGGAAAAATAACCCTTGCTGTAGTTACATGATGTTAGGTTCCATATTAGGAGCTACCACCCAGGAAAAAGATCTAGGCATCATAGTGGATAATACTTTAAAATTGTTGGCTCAGTGTGCTGCAGCAGTCAAAAGCAAACAGAATGTTAGGAATTATTAGGAAGGGAATGGTTAATAGAACGGAAAATGTCATAATGCCTCTATATCGCTCCATGGTGAGACCGCACCTTGAATACTGTGTACAATTCTGGTCGCCGCATCTCAAAAAAGATATAGTTGCGATGGAGAAGGTACAGAGAAGGGCAACCAAAATGATAAAGGGGATGGAACAGCTCCCCTATGAGGAAAGGCTGAAGAGGTTAGGGCTGTTTAGCTTGGAGAAGAGATGGCTGAGGGGGGGATATGATAGAGGTCTTTAAGATCGAGAGGTCTAGAACGAGTAGATGTGACTCGGTTATTTACACTTCCGAATAATAGGACTAGGGGGCATTCCATGAAGTTAGCAAGAAGCACATTTTAAGACTAATCGGAGAAAAGTCTTTCACTCAACGCACAATAAAGCTCTGGAATTTGTTGCCAGAGGATGTGGTTAGTGCAGTTAGTGTAGCTGGGTTCAAAAAAGGTTTGGACAAGTTCTTGGAGAAGTCCATTAACGGCTATTAATCAAGTTTACTTAGGGAATAGCCACTGCTATTAATTGCATTAGAAGCATGGGATCTTCTTAGTGTTTGGGAAATTGCCAGGTTCTTGTGGCCTGGTTTGGCCTCCGTTGGAAATAGGATGCTGGGCTTGATGGACCCTTGGCCTGACCCAGCATGGCAATTTCTTATGTTCTTATGCTTTCCAAGACCACATGCACACAATAGGCTCTTCACATCTGGGAAAGCCCGGACTTAACCATGCTGTCAAGCTTCTTGACTACTTGTTTCCTTTTGATTCCAGTAGATTGGGAATGGCGGTTGCCCAGCAAACTCTGGCCATTTGGCTAGCGGACTGTAAAGTGCATTGATAATGCACAGACTGGCTTACAGAATACAGATTCTGTCAAGGCTCATCCAAGCAAGAGCCATAGTGACTTCATTGGCTCCTCTCGGGGCCACTTCCATTGAAGTCATTTGTATAGTTGCTGCTTGGCTCTCTGTGCACACCTTCATGTCCTATGGACTGGCTAGCATGTCACAAGGAGACAATTACTTTGGCCAAGCAGTTCTGCATAGCTGGTTCACCCAGTAGTCCACTCCCCATCTGTTGGGGCTGAGTTGTCCATGTTCCAGCTTTACAACACTCAGCTTGGGACTCAAGGTATATGGCTAATTCATACTTGCTTGTTGACGGAGAAAGTGGGTTTGCTTATTTAACAGGATTCTTCATAGGCTGGATGAATTAGCCATTCTCCTCCTGTCTCCCTGGAGAGTCCTTTATCTTTCTAAAGCTTAAGCTCTGGAAAAGACTGAGGAACTCACAAGGCAGCATGTGCACATGGGAGCTCCTGCGCGTGATCAGTAAAGCTTTATTGAACTTGGAGAGTTGGGTCCGTGTTGACACTGCAGGATGTCACCCATGCATAATAGCTAATTAACCCTGCAGTCTACTAAGAAGCCTATTTACAGGGGAGCAAACCTGCTTTTTTTTTCTCCTTTGTTTTACTTGGGCAACACATTTTAAAATGGTCATGCTAATAGTTATCTGAATCTAGTACTGCAATATTTTAGTGACTTCTTCATACTTAACCTTCTATTGATTCTTAAACAGTTGTAGCTGGTAAATGAGGCAGTGCTGTGATTTGAAGTTTGGGCAAATATTTGGCTCCTTGCCTTTACTTTGCACTAGCATTGACTGAGGCCTGCTCCAGCGTGCTTCCTTTGCTGCTTTCTGTCCTCAGAGCCACTTTCTCTGTTGGGAAAGGTTAAGTAGGTATATTTCTGAGGCTGTTAATGCATTTTGTGCATCAGATGCCTCATTATATATACATTAATAGCGTATTTATTGTTTGTCAATCACCTATCCAGGTGAGTTGCAGCCTTTTTACATTGGCTGAATAATACCGTTATGGTTCTAATGGCACTAATCTGGGCTTTTCTCACACCTAATTTTTTTTTTAATATAGCTGTGCTGCTTCAGTAAAGTTTAAGTTGGATGTAAGTACCACAAGTGATTTTTGTCTTCCAGGAATGCAACCGAACTGTACAAGAATTTGTAAGAAAAATTCCTATTTTGCTTCTAATATATTCATATTTCTTTCTTTCAGAAAGTGCAAACATGTTTCAGATCCCTGTCCAGAATCTTGATAAAATCAGGAAGGCTCGTAAAAAGGTGAAAGGAATTCTTGTAGATATTGGGCTTGACAGCTGCAGGGAATTGTTACAGGTAAGGATTACCAGGACTGTAAATTTAACTTCTGAAAACTGGGATATCCACCATGCTTCTGTTTACGAAATGAGATGGATGTGCATTTGTAGATGTAAGAAACAGACTAGCAACAGAGCACTGTATGACTTATTTCTTAACAGAACTTATGAATCGTGATTCATTCAAATAAATTGTAGTTCCATGTGTCTCATGGGTTGCTGTCCAGTATTATGGGGTCTCTGAGGCAGATTCATTTGAAACACAAATCCACATTGGTACAAGCAGACTTTGTATGAATTATGATACTCTTCCAAGAGTTACATCAAGCTACAATAAATATTGGGCATTTTATTTGTATTCAAACAAAAATGTAGAAATAAGTATTGGGCAAGAATAGACTTGGGATGACTGATTATATGAAGGTACTCGTATTGCATTGTATGGTGTGTGCTAGCCATGTATGAAGGTCCCCAAAATTGTTTTTGAATTAAGGGATATTTAATACAGGTGAATGATTTTCTTCAGGTAGTTTATAGCTATATTCAGGAATTATCAGCATGACATGTAGGAGAGCAAGTTAGTGCAACCATTACTAACACTGTAATATCTTCAGCCAAGTGGATTACAGAATTTAACTTTTTATATATTTCAATATTTAAATCAATGCAGACAATATCTTGAAATAGCTATCCAAAATTTAAAGAAGGAAAAACAAAAGTAAAATTAAATATACTCAGTTCTTTTCAGTCCCCAAAAATATATAGGAAATCCAAAACCACAACCCAAATTAAAAATAAACTGAAGGAAATCAGCAGTTACTATTGACCCCTAAAAATAATTTAGAACTGTTGGTATAATGAGAATAATACTAAGATGGATCTAGAAACGGGAGGCCCAAACTGAACAAATGTATTAAACTTGAGCTGGCTAGGAACAAAACATATATGAAATATCTCTATCTTATGTAACATTCACAGTTTTAAGAAAAATGATCCCACCAGCTGTAAACTCCTCTCATAAGAAATTTTGTGCTTTTTCTGTTTGCTTAGCCACCTTAGGAAACACTTTAACCTTAAGCTGCAAAAAGAATTCAGTTCGATGCTATTTTAGCAGCCAATTCTCTCAGGTTCCAGAGCCAAAGTTACTGATAGAATGGCCGAGGCAGCCATTTCACTATCTGAAATCTCAAAGCTGACGCGTATTAAGTTGGCCCCATCATTTGAGACTGGTGATAGTTGTTGAAAAACACCGATGTGGTGGTTCTCTGTTGTAAGAGAGATAATATATTCTGGATATGGGCGGAATAGACTGTCAGGAACACTTAAAATTTCTAACGAATATCTTTTGAACATAACTGTAGGAGAGAACAATGGTAACTTAGGAAAATTAACAAAATACAAGTTTCTGTTCCTGAACATATTAAGATTTTCCATCTTCATTGACAAAAGAGAATTTTCTTTAAGAATAGTCTCTTGATCTGTTTTAACATGGTCCACTTCAGACTTGCAGTAGAAATTTGGTGACCCAAAGTTATTGGAGAATTCTCTAAATGTTGAATCTGTTTGTCCAGTTCCATGCATTTCCTTATAAGGGGGTTCAGTTGCATCTGTATAGAGCTGCCGAGGCCTTCTATTGCAAGCCAAATAGATTCAAGTGTAAAACTGGTTTCACCAAACAAACTTTAGGGGTAGAAACCACATTTTATATTTCTTCAACATCGCTCTGGTACTCCGTCTATCGTGCGTAAATATGCATCTCTTGGAGAAATTTTAACCGGGTACCGTTGCAGAGCTAAGTCCCTGCAGGCATCATCGTGTCGGCCTCAGCTGGCGCATCCTCACTGCAACAGGGAAGCTCATTCTAAGCAGGATTCCCAGGAGGTGTTCTAACTACTTAGGCTCAAACGTTTCTGAAGAGCCTCGGGGGAGGGGGAACACACATTCCCCTCCCGTGCTCTCCAGCGGCTCAACCTCAGGTGGAAAACTGGCATGGACGACGTGGGCGTCCAGGTCTGGAAGAGAGAGAGGAGTAAATAAGCTGGACTGCAGGGTAAGTCAGACTTTGGCTTCCTCTTCCTCCCTATAGGTATTGAAAAGAGGTAAATAATCCAAGGAAATGAGTGCCAAAGGGAGCTGCTCATGCTGAGCACCACCTGTCAGTCATCTTGAATCTCTTCCAAATTAGAGAATTTAATGCTACACGTGTTCGCTAGTGGGAAGGTAAAGCCGAACTAATCTCAACTGACATAATTTAATACTTGTGCATTTGCAATAAATTGACACACAGGAGGAAAAGATTTCAGGTCTGGGTATGCATGTGTTAGTAAACACTTAGAGCATATTGACTTGTAGTAATCTGTCAAATCTCTCCTTCTGTAACTAAATGTTGAAAAATAATTTTATATTGTAAACCTCTGACTTTAAAAAAAAAAAAAAAAAAAAAAAAAAAAAAAAAAAAGTTTAGAATTATATTAAATATTAACTATGCTACAACTTATTCATGTTGTGAAAATACCTACTTTTCTTGTAGACAGTACTTGCCTCAGGAGCTTCTGAAACAATGGCAGCTATGATTTACTGAAAGTGTGTGCTGTTATAACTAGGTCTACCGTGATTTGAGAAACAGGAACATGTGGACATTGGCCAGTGTTTTGCATGTAGCTGCTTCAGGGTTGAAACTAAACACAAATGTTTAAGAAAAAACAGTATTGCCTACTTGAACACCAGAAAAATAATGCATACTAATAAATTTAAGAAATCAGCCAAACTCTATAAATAGGAGCAAACTCTTAATACAACTTTTTTAATATAAACATGCCTAGACATGCGCAGTGCTAATATAAAATATCTGCTCTGGCATGCACAGTAAACAGAATCCAAATGATTGTATAAATTAAAAATGAACCAAATGAAAAATGTATTGAAGTTCAAACAGCCATTGAGATGATTCTACAGTGCTGACAGAATATTCACTGCTGCTTTAATTGTCAAATTTATTTCTGTCCCCCTCACAGTTCACTTTGTTGCAGAGCACTTTAATGACATAATGGTTTCTGTCTAAACAATGTGATACAATTGGGGCCTCCTTTTGTGTTTTTAAACAGCTCTTGTATTCCAGTGTGCCACTTTTTAAAGGTCTCAGTTTTGTCCATGTAAAACTACGGCAAAATCAATGTATATTACAAAATCTGATGAACATGTAAAATACCTTAAAGCTTATATATGATCTACTGGATTGATAAAATGCAAACAAGAAACATAGAAATGACGGCAGAAGAAAACCAAACGGCCCATCCAGTCTGCCCAGCAAGTTTCGCACTTTTTTTTTTCTCATACTTATCTGTTACTCTTGGCTCTTAGTAACCTTTTGGTTCTATTTCCCTTTCACCCCCACCATTAATGTAGAGACCAGTGTTGGAACTGCATCTAAGTGAAATATCTAGCTTAATTAGTTAGGGGTAGTAACCGCCGCAATAAGTAAGCTACACCCATGCTTATTTGTTTACCCAGACTATGTAATTCCGTCCTTGTTGGTTGTTGTCTGTATATAGATCCACTTTTCTTAATTCCCCCTGCCGTTGAAGCAGAGAGCTAAGCTGGATATGCGTTGAAAGTGAAGTATCAGGCTTATTTGGTTTGGGGTAGTAACCGCCGTAACAAGCAAGCTACTCCCCGCTTTTTGGTGAATGCAAATCCTTTTTTCCACATTTCCTCTTGCCGTTGAAGCTTAGAGCAATGTTGGAGTTGCATTAACCGTGTGTGTTTATTGAATAAGGGTATTATCTCCAGGTAGTAGCCGTCATTTCAGCAAGCCACCCACTCTTCATTCACGTCCTCTAGACTTTATGGATCCACAGTGTTTATCCCATGCCCTTTTGAAGTCCTTCACAGTTCTGGTCTTCACCACTTCCTCCGGAAGGGCATTCCAGGCATCCACCACCTTCTCCGTGAAGAAATGCTTCCTGATATTGGTTCTGAGTCTTCCTCCCTGAAGCTTCAAATCGTGACCCTTGGTTCTGCTGATTTTTTTTTCGACGGAAAAGGTTTGTCGTTGTCTTTGGAACATTAAAACCTTTCAAGTATCTGAAAGTCTGTATCAAATCACATCTGCTCCTCCTTTCCTCCAGAGTGTACATATTTAGATTCTTCAATCTCTTCTCATAAGTCATTTGATGAAGTCAATCCACCTAATTTTGGTCACCCTTCTCTGGACCGCCTCCATCTTGTCTGTCTCTTTGGAGATTCGGTCTCCAGAACTGAACAGAGTACTCCAGGTGAGGCCTCACCAAGGACCTGTACAAGGGGATAATCACTTCCCTTTTCTTACTCGATATTCCTCTCTATGCAGCCCAGCATTCTTCTGGCTTTAGCTATCGCCTTGTCACATTGTTTCGCTGACTTCAGATCATTAGACACTATCACCCCAAGGTCTCTCTCCTGCTCCGTGCACATCAGCCTTTCTCCCCCCATTGAATACAGTTCATTCGGATTTCTACTCCCCATATGCATGACTCTGTACTTCTTGGCATTGAATCTCAGCTGCCATATCTTCAACCACTCTTCCAGCTTCCTTAAATCCAGTCTCATTCTCTACACTCCTTCCGGTGTGTCCACTCTGTTGCAGATCTTAGTGTCATCCGCAAAAAGACAAACCTTACCTTCTATCCCATCGTATGACAAAGATATTGAACAGGACCGGTCCCAACACCGATCCTTGCGGTACACCGCTTAAAACCACTCTCTCTTCAGAGAGAGTTCCCTTTACCATCACACATTGTCTTCTGTCTGTCAACCAGTTTGCAATCTAGGCCACCACCTCTGCACTCACTCCTAATCAGGCCCCATGGCTTTGGCCACTTTCAGTTTCTCCAGCTCTTCCCATACATTTTCTACTGTAAATGGAGTTACATCTACTCCACTCCCCTCCAATTTCTTGTTAACTAGCGACGATCCTTCTCCAGGATCCTCTTTAGTGAACACAATACTGAAGTATTCGTTAAATGGCAGAAATATTACTTTGTCTCTCTCCACACATTGTTCCTTTCCACCTTTCAACTTCACTATACCACTTTGAACTTTTCTCTTTTCACTGATGTATCTGAAAAATGTTTTGTCAAAGTCCGTGTTTTTGAACTGCAAAACTTGGGTCTGTGCTTCTCTTCCGTATCCTTTTTGTGATATTAAACCATACCGTTTGATCACTGGTGCTGAGGTGGGTGCCCACCTGGACATCAGAGACATTATCTCCATTAGTGAGCACTAAGTTGAGTATAGCTCCCTCCCTCGTGGGCTCCATTACCATCTACATTTTTAATGGCTATGTAAAGCATCGCCACATAATGAATATAATGCCTGTGCTGACAGTGTAAGGGAACAAAGAGATGAAATATGTTCTTTCAAATTTTTTTGATCTGTGTATGAGATCATATACTCTTGAATTTGCATTGTATGCAATCTATATCATGCATATTCATTATGGATATCCTGAAAACCTAATCTGTTAGGTGTAACCTTCAGGAGAGGGTTGGGAAAACATACGACTGCATCGAATAAGCTGGAACCTCTGGTTAGAATCTCTGGATAAGGAGCAGGAAGATTGGCAGGCTCTCCTGGATGTGGAAAGGTACGAGTGCCATCTCGTCTGGTCCCAGTCATTTGATATTTGGGTATGCTGGATGGCCTGGTTGAGAGCAGCCTGTGCAAAGATGTTCATAAGTTGACCAGCATCCCTTATTCTGGGGTCAGTCTCTTTGGGGATAACATCAGGGAAACCATGGCTCTAAGGAGCACACAGCCATTCAGTATTTGTCAATGAGAACATAACATGCCATACTGGGTCAGACAAAGTGTCCATCAAGCCCAGCATCCTGTTTCCAACAGTGGCAAGTACCCAAAAACTGTCTATCCCATGCTACTTATGCTAGTAATAGCAGTGGCTGATTTCTAATTCAACTTGATTAATAGCAGGTAATGGGATTTCTTCTTCAAGAACTTATCCAAACCTTTTTTAAACCCAGTTACACTAACTGCACTAACCACATCCCCTGGCAATAAATTCCAGAGTTCAACTGTGCGTTGAGTGAAAACTTTCTCCGATTTAGCTTTAAATGTTACATACTAATTTCATGGAGTGCCCCCTAGTCCTAATATCCTAAAGAATAAATAATCGATTCACACTTACCCGTTCTAGACCTCTCATGATTTTAAAGACCTCTATCATATCGCCCCTCAGCTGTCTTTTCTCCAAGCTGAACAGCCCTAACCACTTTAGTCTTTCCTCATAGGGGAGCTGTTCCATCCCCTTTATCATTTTGGTTGCCCTTCTCTGTACCTTCTCCATCGCAACTATATCTTTTTTGAGATGCGATGACCAGAATTGTGCACAGTATTCCCTATATGCATCACCTTTCACTTACCCACGTTAAATTTCATTTGCCATTTGGATGCCCAATTTTCCAGTCTCTCAAGGTCCTCCTGCAATTTATCACAATCCGCTTGTGATTTAACTACTCTGAATAATTTTGTATCATCTGCAAATTTGATTACCTTGCTCGTGTTATTCCTTTCCAGATCATTTATAAATATATTGAAAAGCACAGGTCCCAGTAAGGTCCCTGAGACACACCACTGCCCAGCCCCCTCCACTGAGAAACTTGTCCATTTAATTCAATTCTGTTTCCTGTCTTTTAACCAGTTTTTAATCCACAAAAGGAAATCGCCACTATCCATTGACTTTTTTTTACTTTTTTCTGAAGCCTCTTGTGAGGAACTTTGTCAAATGCCTTCTGAAAATCCATATACAATACATCTACCGGTTCACCTTTATCCACATGTTTATTAACCCCTTCAAAAAAGTGAAGCAGATTTGTGAGGCAAGACTTGCCTTGGGTGAAGCCATGCTGACTTTGTTCCATTAAACCATGCCTTTCTATATGTTCTGTGATTTTGAAATATAGAACACGTTCCACTATTTTTCCTGGCACTGAAGTAGGCTAACTGCTCTGTAGTTTTCTGCATTGTCTCTGGTGCCCCTTTTAAATATTGGGGTTACATTAGCCACCCTCCAGTCTTCAGGTACAATGGATGATTTTAATGATAGGTTACACATTTTTAGTAGATCTGAAATTTAATTTTTTAGTTCCTTCAGAACCCTGAGGTGTATACCATCATGTCCAGGTGACTTACTACTCTTCAGTTTGTCAATCACGCCTTCCACATCTTCTAGGTTTACCGTGATTATGGTTCAGTCCATCTGAATCATTACCCATGAAAACCTTTTCCGGAATGGGTATCTCCCCAACATCCCCTTCAATAAACACCAAAGCAAAGAAATCGTTTAATCTTTCTGCGATGGCCTCATCTTCTCTAAATGCCCCTTTAACCCCTCGATCATATAACTGTCCAACTGACTCCCTCGTAGGCTTTCTACTTCAGATATATTTTAAGTTTTTACTGTGAGTTTTTGCCTCTATGGCCAACTTCTTTTCAAGTTCTATCTTAGCCTGTCTTATCAATGTCTTATATTTGACTTGCCATTTAACTGAACAGATCTCTTCCTCTAGACATCCTTTCTTTGGTTTTAAGCACTCCGTTCAGAGATGCCCCTTCTACCGATTTCAGCAGATTTACGCAGCAGCAGCTTCTGACACACAGATGACTGCATGAGATGTCAGCCTAAGATGCCTCAAGTTCAGCACAAGCCTGGGCCTAGATTTTGATGATTCTATCCTCCTGGCTTTGATCCATCCAGTAGGGGGAAGATTCACCTGTTGCTTGAAGAGTAGAGAAATCACCAAGGATTCTTGGGTCCTCAAAATTGTGGAATCTGGTTATAATTTGCATGTCTCCTGTCATTCAGTGCTACATTGCTGTTTAGCCTTTAATCTGGATCTGTTGACCTAGCTCCTTGTTGATGGGGAGTCACTACCTAGTCAGTGAGCAATAGAACTGGTCCCTTCCAATGATCAGGGCAAGAGGATCTATTCCTATTATTTCCTTATCCCCAAGAAGTAAAGGATTTGCAAAGACTGAACAAGAGCCTGTTATGGGAGAAGTTCAAAATGAATGCTCTCCACACTATCCTACTCTTTATCTAAGTGGGAGACTGGATATGTGAATTAGGATGGATGGATGTGCACAAATCTATCTCATTAGCAATACCTTAAGTTCATAGTGGATTCTTCTCGCTACCAATAAGGTTCTCCACTTTGGAGCTATCAGTGGCCCTGAGGGCCTTCACAAAATACCTAGCAGAAGCAGTGGCACACATTTATCATGGAAGATTTCTTTCCTTATCTGAATGACTGGCTGGTCACTGGACCTTCCAATACAGGGTTGTTGGACTCCCTGCATAAGATGATCCAACTCCTTCGGTCACTAGGTTTCATAGTTAACCTTGCCAAGTCTAACCTTGTTCCTGCCCAGGGAATAAAGTTCATTGGGGCATGGATAGTCTCATCTGAGGAGAGAGAATTTCTTCCATCAGATCAGGTATTTTTGAAAAACTGTTCTAGAACTTGTTAGAGTGAGCAATCCTGACTGTTCTTGGACACATGTAAGAGATCCCTATGAAACACCTCAATATGAGTTCTCTTGTAGAGCTACTATCAGGGGGATCCACTGCATCAGCCTTTGTCGTAGCCCATAAGGTAACTGTGGAGACTGAATTGTCCCTCCATTGGTGACCAGATCCAAAGGTCCTGGAGATAGGTGCCCATCTTTGAGTTCTGCTTCATCAGATAATGCTGGCAATGGATGCATTCACCAAGGGGTGGAGCACACATATACAGGTTGCTTCCAAACTCTGGATTTGCTTGGCAGTGAACACTTGTTCTAGATCAACTTCTTGGAGCTGCAAGCCATTTAACATGCATTAAGTTCACACATCTCCTTCAGGGCAAGAGAATTCTGATCCAAACTGATAAAGTGGCAACGTTCTGTGTTAACAAGGGGGCAATAGGGTCTTAGACCCTCTCCAGGAAATACATATGAAGATTTGAGTGTGCTCAGTCAGATTTTCTCCAAGAAACCTACCTTTTCTAGGATCTCTAGCATGTTGGCAGACTGCCTTAGCAGGGTCTGTGGTCCCCCCCCCCCCGTCCCCCCCCGAGTGGTCCCTGGACCAGGGTGTGGCAGACAGTTTATTTGAACTATGGAGTCACCTCTTGATTGACTTGTTTGTGTTAGAAAACAGGAAAGTATACACTTGCTCCATTCTTCACGTTTAGATCCGTTCCGAATGCTCTTCTGCTCAACGGGGATACAGATCTGCTGTATGTCTTTCACTTCTGATGGTGGTGAGGACAGTGCAAAATGTTCTCAAAGAACCAGGCATGTTTTATCCCTAATTGAACCAGCTTGGCCCAAGCAAGTTTAGTTCCCTTGCTGCCTCAGGTTGTTAGTCTGCCTACTGATCTCCCTGGGAGCTGATTCGGCTCTACTAACTTAAGGAATCTCTCATCCCTCAACTGACAGCATGAATGTAGTCTTCTCATTATCTAGGGAGATTAAGGATATTGTGATTTTGGGCAGGAAGCCATATACAAGAAGACTGTACAGTTTTTTGTTTTTTTTTAAAATGGAAGTGTTTTTTTCATCTTTGTATTGGGGAACACAGCCAAATGTGTTCAGCAACTTGCCTAAGATGGTACCTGTACTTTCTTTCTTTGTCAGGCATCAGTATTTGTCAAAGTGCATCTCTGTGCCATTGCCGCGAACTGCCCTCAAGTAGATAGGAAGCCAGTCGCTGTCCATTTTGTATCGAAGTTCCTGAAACCACCAGTGCGATGGGATCTGTTCTCTTGCCACAACTGATGAAACCTGACTGTGAGCTGTTGGAATCTGTTTCCCTAAGGTTTCTTACATGGGAAATGGTATTCTAGTTGTCATCACTTTGGCTAGAAGAGTCTTTGAGCTAACATGCTCTGTACCTACAGTTGTTTGTTTTGTTTTTTTTTGACAATATAGTGATGCTCTGCACTCATCTTAAGTTTCTGCCTAAGGTAGCAAAAACATTTTTGCCCACATTCTTTCTAAGACTGCCCTCCATTCACTGGATTGCAAAAAGGTCTTAGCCTCACATCAAGCTTCTCAACTTTTCGTCACCTATGATTCAAAGCCAAATGCAGTGTCCAACTACATACCAGATTGAATCGCACACTGCTATGCTCTGACTGGTCTCCAGATCAGATTCTGTGAAGACTCGTCCAGTAAAAATCATCGCCACTTCAGTGTCTCACCTACATCTCAATCATTTGCAAAGCTGGAGCTTGGTTATCAGATCACACCTTTTGTCCTGTTACCCTCTGGGCAAGCATTTTTGCACAGCTTGCTTTCCCAGCACTCCACTCTCTGTGGAGGGGTGGGTTGCTTATTCAGCAAGTGCTGTGCTATGCACCCTCTTGGGATTCTCCATGTATCATGGCTAATTCAGCCCTGCTTGTCGACAGTAAACAAACTTGGGTTCTCCGTAGACAGCATGATGCTTAATACACACATCTCTGGGAAGTAGACTGCCTAGCTAAACTTAAGCTCTAATATCAGCTGAGGGGCTCATGAGGTAGTTAGTGTGCACGGGAATTCATGTGCATAAAACTTTTTATTTAGCTACAGAGATGAGTCTTTGGCACCGTTGGATGATGTCACCCATGTGTTATGGCTATTTTATCTTGCTGTCTATGGAGAACCCTCATTTATAGTAAGCAATCTTGCTGTGTTTGCTAAAATGTAAAATTCTGTTACTAATTTACATGTTTATGAACTTTACTGCTAAATAAATCCATGGTCATGAACAAGTATCATCTCAAAGAAACACATTTCTTGTGTACATCGGCACCCTTCTCACGTCCCCACTTGCAATCTGGCTTTGCTCTGCAAGACTGTATCTGGGCTGTGATTTGCTCTGGTATCCTTTTATCCCACCTCACCACCTGTCCCCTTTGGATCTATAATTTCACTATCTGGGGCAGGCGTGGCCAACTCCAGTTTTCAAGAGCCACAAACAGGCCAGGTCTTCAGGATATCCATAATGAATATGCATGAGAGATTTGCATGCACTTTGTCTCCATTATATTCAAATTTACCTCATGTATATTCATTGTGGATATCCTGAAAACCTGGCCTGTTTTTGTGGTTCTTGAGGACTGGAGTAGGGCACAACTAGTGCAAAGTCGGGGGAGTAGCACCACAATTGCTGCTTAGCTGAACCATTATAAAGATCACAGCAAGTCTGACGGTGGATTTGTCTGCTCAGTCCTGCATATCAAGAGGTTATGTTGAGCTAAATAGGGACAAAAAAAGTGAATGTAATATAAACCATTTTTCTGGTGCAAAAGTAATTACTGTTTTTCTTTTCAGGCAATTAACAGTTACGACCCTGGAGAGAAATATTTTTACAACACGTCATGGGGTGATGTGTCCCCTTGGGATTCTTCTGGAAGGAAAAGGGTAAGTTCGTTTTTGGGGTTTTTGTTTTTTTTTTTTTTTTTTTTGCCACTTTCATTTTTTTTATGCACTAACAAAAATAGATCAAAAAGGGAAACAGTTGCCCAAAGTTAGGGTATCTAGAAAAGTGGGCTGAGTAGTAACAGATAGTGAAGCCCTACTACAGTGACATTGCTTTTAGTGCTGGTATGTTGCAGGCATTTTTCTAATGCCTGCACATTCATAGCTCCAGTGGGAGACCTATAATCACACCATATAATCAGGCATGATGCAGTGTTCTGGGTATGCTGGAAGCTTGCTCACACCTCTTGCATTTGGGTCCATTTAAAAAAAAAAAAAAAAATTGTAGAAATGCTGTCAGCATGGCTCTGCCCAGGACCTTGCCCCCTCTCAATCTACATTTCAGCATGACTAGCCTTAAAGTTATCCACTCTGAACTGAGTTAAATTGTAATGATAGTGGTGCAGATCACATTTCTCTGATAGGCAATGCTAAAATGACATGTGGGTGATGTCATATAACAGCACCAAATGATCCCATCACTGAGCTCTGTAAAACTTATTGAACATGCAACGAGGCATTACTCCTGTGCAATATTTTTTTTTCAAAAAAACCCAAAAAAAACAACCCCAGAGGCCAAAGAAGGCTGCTGTCAGCAGCTTCAAGGCCTGCGTCTGTGCCGGATGACCATCATGGATTCACATGAGGTTTATAAGTGTCTGGGCCTGGTTCACAATATGGTTAATTGCTATAATTGTGGTTGCATGTCTCCCAGGGCAAAGCAGTCTTGAGCTTGGAAGGACCTTAGAGTGCTTAAGTGAAAGCATGGGTATGAGTCTGGGCATCGTGCCCACACTTCCTCCTCCTCCTCCTCCTCTCCCTCAGTGATGCTGGATATAGGATCTGCCTCGGGTAAGGGTCAAGCAGGGAGCAAAGGCCTTCGATGCAGGAGGAGATGCAGATGAAAGTACTTAAGTGGGACCAGTCTTCGGGCCAGGCTACATCGAAGCCAAAGAAGCAGAAGTCTGTGCATGGGCAAGGCCCCATGGCTGTGGGTCCATTGTCCTCTACGCTGAGGAAAGATGAGGCCACGTCAGCACAAATACCATTTTTTGTTTATGGTGAGAATTCCCAAGACACACCTTTTTCTGCTCGGACCCCAATACTTCCAGGGTGCCCTCCATGGCATTAGTGCAAAATGTCCACTTCAGGGTGCTGTCAATGTGAAAACCCGCATCACACACGGTCTTCGAGGGAAGCTGAGGTGCCAGAGCAGACCCTTCAGCACGGAAGACCTTAGCAGGGTCCCTGACACAGGCTGTGGTTGAGTCCATTCGGTATGTAGTGCTTCTGATCCAGCGGCTGCTCTTCCCCTGGAACTGAGCACTTATGCCCTATTACAGTTGAGTGGTGAGGAACCCATATGGGTCTCTGAAGAGGATATATCTTCTCCAGCCCTGGCCCATATGGCATTTCAGCTCATGGACCAGTTTGCAGAGAAGGGGCATTAGAGCTTGTCCTATCCATATGGGGGAAGGTTTTCCACAGCATGCATAGTTATCACAAATTGCTGGCTATAGCCATCCACTCTTAGCAGTTCAAGATTTCTTTCGTACCACATGAGTCTCACCATGAGTTTGGAGGATGAGGAAAGAACTTTGGCTCAGTTGACTTCCTTCTGGACATATCTCCTGTGGGGCAAAAGGTCTCTCCCCACCCCCCCACCCCCTTGCCATATTCATCATTGAGATCATTGGTCAGTGTCCCTGCCTCCCAGACATCCTGGGTCAGAGGCAAAGGAGATTTCAATGGATATTGCCTGACTTGGCACAGCATCTTCCCCTCTGCTACTCCAAGTCTCTGGACAAGTTAGTAGATGTACTTGACATCAATGTTAGGAAAAAAGCAGATATAAGAGAGGAGGTCATCGATCTCTTACAGTTCTACCACCTTCAGCTGACTGCAGCGATCCCAGGGCAACGGATAACTTCAGCTGAAAGTATCCAGATGTCCACATTAAGCTTCATCTGCCACATGCAGAATGATGTGACAGAAAAATAATCCAAACTGTAGCCAAATGATGTGCTCAGTGTGTGGCAGTCATAAAAGCAAGCAGTGTTGGGAATTATTAGGAATGGAGAATAAAACAGAATATCATCAAACTTCTGATTTGCTCCATGATGTGACCGCACTTAGATCACTATTGGGCCGATTCGGTAAAGTCCGCGGGAGAACGGGCAAACGCCTGCTCTCCCGGCGCGCACACAGGCCACTCGCCTGTGCGCGCGATACAGTATTTAAATGAGGCTTGGCGGTAGAAATGGGCAGAAGGCGCTAGGGACACTAGCGCCTCCTTTTGGCCCGGAGTGGCGGTTGTCAGCAGGTTTGACAGCCGACGCTCAATTTTGCCGGCATCTGTTCTCGAGGCCGCTGACAGCCACGGGCTCGGAAACTGGACGCCGGCAAAATTGAGTGTCCGTTTTTCGACCCGACAGCCGCTGGCCCATTTTAAATTTCTTTTTATCTTTTTTTACTTTTTTTTACTCTTCGGGACCTCTGACTTAATATCGCCATGATAAGTCGGCGGGTGCACAGAAAAGCAATTTTTACTGCTTTTCTGTGCACTTTCCCTACCTTTGGGTAGGCGCTAATTTCTGAAAGCAAAATGTGCGGCTTGGCTGCACATTTTACTTACTGAATCGCGCGGGAATACCTAATAGGGCCATCAACATGCATTTGCATGTTGAGTGCGCTATTAGGTTCGGCGGGTTGGATGCGCGTTTTCCACCCCTTACTGAATAAGGGGTAAGGGGAAAACGCGTCCAATGGCAGGTTAACAGTGCGCTCTGTCGGAGCGCACTGTACTGTATCGGCCCCGTATGTGCAGTTCTGGAAACCGCATCTCAACAATATAGCAGAATTAGCAAAATACAGAGACGAGTGACCAAAAAGATAAAGGGAATGGAAGCGCCCCCCCACCATGAAGAAAGGCCAAAGAGATATGGTAGAGGTCTATAAAATCATGAGTAGAGTGAAATGGCTAAAGGCAATGTGGCATGAAACATCTTGAAAAATTTTTTCATGGAGAGAGGGTGGTGGATGCCTGAAATGCCCTTCTGGAAGAGGTGGGGGAAGACAAACGGTAAACAAATTAAAAAAGGCATATGCAATATAAGTTTCTTTATAGGGCATACGTGACTGAACAGGTTGCCTATTGTTCCAAGCTTGCCTTTTCTGACACTTGTGTGCGATGTGGTGGAGCAGTGGGCACGCTCTCCCATGCGTTTTGGGCCTGCCCCCCCAGTGAGGAGGTTTTGGGGTCGTATTGCTCAATATCTTATGTTTTTACTGGATTTCAAACTGCCCATAACACCCATGGTTTTTTTGTTTGGTTGTCTGCCAAAACTCCCGGTGAAGAAAAGCAGGCTTGGAATGTTTATTTTAGTCATGCTTGGTGGGGAAAAAGGTAATCTTGTTACAGTGGCGATGTGCGGAACCCCCTCAGTTCTGGACTTGGAGGAATCACTTACACCAGCTGATGTGTATGGAAGACCTTGATTCTCGCAACACGCCTCAGACGCGTCGGCGATTTTTGGAGGTTTGGGATGCTTATTTTCAGGCGCTGCCACATCGCTCCAGGAGTCTAATTCTAAATGATTGATTTGGATCTTCATATGACCAGTGGACAATGAGACTTGTCACGGCAGGACTGCTGGCTTGTTGGGGGGAAGGGGGGGGTTAGGGTATTCATAAGGTACAGTGTGTTATGTTATATATAATATTGATGAGGCAGTGAAGGTGCAGAGCACAACCTTCACTGTCGTTTTCCTTGACTGTATTTTCTAATTGAAATAAAAAACTTTATACATTAAAAAAGGCATGGGATACACTGTGGATCCCTAAAGGCTGGAGTCATAAATTAAAAAAAAAAAAAAAAAAGAGGGGGTACATTGGGGGGGGGGGGGGGGGGGGGGGGGGTGGTTGTAACCTGCATGGCGTGGCAGCTTCTACCCCTAACAGAGGCATGGTGACTGCTACCTTTAACCAATTAGTTTACATGATTTTGATGCAACTGCAGCATTGCTCTCTAGTTGGGGAGAAGAGGGAATTGGATTCAGGCAACCAGCGCAGGGCTTTTACGGTCCAGGATACTGATATGCAGACACTAGGGAAAAACCGCAATACTGCTTCTACGGCAAAGTCCAAAAACAAGGCACGTTCAAGCAGCAGCATTGTATGAATTATCAGGAAAACATCTCAACCTGTAAAAATGTTGCTAGCAGTAATTGTCATTGGTTTGACATTTGCTTGGCTTTAATTTTTAATGTTACTTCCCTTAACATAAGGCTGGGGGGTAACCCGCACAGAATGGCAGTTACTACCATAAGCTTGTTGGGCAGACTGGACAGACCACTTGATCTTTTTCATTTATTACTATATGAAGTTACTAGAAACAAAATTTAAAACAAATTGGAGAAAATATTTCACTCAGTTCAGTCAAACTCTGGAATTCATTGCCAACGCTTGTAAAAGCAGCTGGTATTATTGGATTTTAGAGCTTTGCACATGTTTCTGGAAGAAAAATCCATAGTTATTAACCAGAGGGACTTTGGCAAAGCCACTCCTTATTTCTGGCTGCTAGTAGCATGGAATGTATCTCAGATCCTATCAGGTTCTTGTGACATTGATTGGCCACTGTTAAAAATGGGCATATTGAGCTTCATTGACTCTTTATCTGACCCAGTATGGGAAGTCTTATGTTCTTTTGAGGATGTGGTAATCTCCATCTCATGCCTCTTTCTTTCGTGGCTCAAAGCTCAACTTGAAGTACAAAGTACAGTGGTCCCTGGATTTGGTATAGCCCAGCTTCCTCGCCACTCTAATGGTGGAGTTAGTTCTCAAGCGGGCCAAAAGTACTTGGGAGTACTCCAATATTCCCTCAGGGAAAGATCCAAACCTTGGAGCGTGCAGGATATAAATCTTTTAAATTAAATAAAATACCTTTTGGCAAGAGTGTCTTCCAGAGTTTTGTGTTGAGCACTCGGATTGCAGTTTATCAGTTGTATATGGTACAAAAACCTGCGCAAATGAATCAAGAAGTGAAGGCTGTTGATGAAATCGCTAGACCTGGAAGCAGGCTGATGTTTGTAAGTCAGTGAAGGATGCAGAAGAGGGAAAGAAACATCTAATCTGCTCAGATGTTTAATACTGCAGCCAGGACTTTGGCAGTGGCCACTGGGGGAGAAGGATTGGCTTAGTTGCAGGCTAGCAGTCTGTGTGACAATATTTGGTCATTTCATTGGTCTCAGATTAAGGGGGCATCAAGTTACAATTCAGTTGGAGACCAGCCTTCCCTGCCCAGACATCAGTACTTCTTATATAAACCAGTCTTTCAAAGTTGCCCCTTCTATTCTTAAGTGTCATTAGGCCATGAGCAACAGCTTCTTGCCTGGGGCATTATAGGGAAATGTGTTATGTGAAAACTTTGTAGCAGATGGAAGCAAAACAGACTCAGATTTTGATGACAGTCAAACCAAACTCCCTGCCTCAACTGGTAGGGATGGGGAAGGTTCCAGTTTTTCCTGCTGGAGTGGCAGAAGATTATCAAGGACTTGATGGGTCCTAAGGATTGTGGAGTGTGGCTACTGCTTGTATTTCTCTTGCTTCCTTACGATCTAGCTCTTTTCAGTCTTCAATCTTCTAATTTCAGCTGGAAGTAGACTTTCCCAGGAATGTATCAGATTCTGCTCATTGTACTTTCTCATTCCCAAGGAAAATGAGGGTTGAGACCCATTTCTGGATTTATAAAGACTGAGCAAACTGGTTTAAAGAGATTCAAGATGAGCTCCAGGCGCAAAATCCTGCGGTTTTGTTCAACCTGGTGATTAGATGTGCGCCCTGGACCTCAAGGATGGTTACGTGTACATCTTCATCTGTTTTACAGGAAGTTCTTCAGATTTTAAGGCCCATTATGCATAGAATTAGCTGGTCTTCCCTCAGGTTTCTCATTTGATAGACTTTTCTATCCCTCTTAACCTCAGGTCTGCAATTTAGGGCTTATGCTTGATCCCTTTCTATGTACCCCCATATTAATTTACTTATCCAGTCTTCATACTACAAGCTCTACCTGCTGAGACCTTTAAAACCTATTCTTTCTTTTGCTGACTTCCATATAGTTGCCCAGTCAATTTTTTTTTTTTGCCTCACCAGACTTTCTTGGCCTGCCCCATTTCTTACATTAGATCACTACAACTTATCCAGAACTCAGCAGCTCAGTTAATTATAGACAACTCCCTCTTGTGCACATATCTCCCCAGTTTTGGCTAGCCTTCGCTGGCTACCCATTGGCTGGTGGATACGCTTTAATGTTCTGTTAATTTTCAAGGTGGTCCATGGCAAATCTGCCCCCTTGCTTGACAGTCTGTGCAGAGATATCAGCCTTCCCAAACAGCATCTCCTGGACATCCCTTTCCTTATAATGGCTCAATTATCTGTGACGAGAGCATGATTGATGCAAATTGCTGGAACTTCTTCTTCCCCTTAGAAATTAGGGCTGAGGGAGACTTTGCCCCATTTCAGAAAGTCCCTAAAAACTTACTACTTTCAGCATGTCTTTGCTGATTGAATTTCACTACTCATGTTATGTTATTGCATTGTGTTGTGGTTTTTTTCTCGTATTTCACTATGTAAAGCACTTTTATTTTGTATAACTATGTAAAGCTGTAATCTGCCAAGATTTCCAAATCGTTGGAATAGAAATTGGTTAAATCGTCTCGAAGAGTCGGTGAATTGCGAGCACTGTCATTAACTGTTCAATTTTTCCACAAGAGGGGTGGTTCTGCGTACTTTCCATAAGTTTCTTCCAAACATGGTGTTGGCTTTTTATGCAAACCATGTCATTGTGCTACCTACCTTTTCTCTCCCCCCACCATAAAAACAAGGCTCTTCACACTGTAGGAGGACCTTGGCCTATTTGAAAAAAGGACTCTGTTTCATTGTCTAGCTTCTCAGCTATATCTTTTGATTCCATTAAATTGGGAGTGGCAGTAGCCAGGGGAGCTCTATCCACTTGGCTAGCGGGACTGTATTGCGCACTGTTTTGCACTGGCTGGTTTACAAATTAAGGATTCTCAAGGCTCAACAATGAGCCATAGCGGCATCAATGTCTTGCTTAGGGTCGCTTCTATTGAAGACGTTTGCATAACTGCTACTTAATTGTTGTGCCTGCACGCCTTCAGATCCCCACTAATGTTCTGGTCAGCATGTCAAGAGACAACAGTGGCGCTTGTGCAGCCTGTTCACCCAGTAGTCCACTCTCCACTGATGGGGCTGGGTTGCATTTTTCAGTAATTGCTCCTCACTGCAACCCTCAGCTTGTGACTCCCCATGTGTTACCTACTCCTGGGGGAATTCTGCACAAAAACAACTTAAAAATTCTGCTAAGTTTATATTGGTCAAAATACATTTACATGATAGTCTTTAAGTAATTACATTTAAATTAATACAGAAAAAAAGTTATTACTTAGTGATGCAGAATTTCCCTAGAAATTCACTGTGGTCCCTTCCACTCGATCTCCCTACCTCCCTTGGCCACTTTGCTCTCTCAGGCATCAACTCCTCCACCTGCAGTATCTCTCCCCCTCCACCTCTAGGCTCAACCCCTTTCCACCTCTATCACCAGTCCCAGGGTTTGACTCCATTCTCAGTACTACGCCCCTCACACAGGCCTCCCTCTGTCCTCCCTCTCACACAACTGCTCCTGCTCTCCTTGTACACATACGCCTACCCTCATACAGGCTCCCTCACACTCTCGCGCGCACACACACACACATCCTCTATACAGGGTCCCTCTCTTGCATACACACCCACACAAGCTCCCTTTCTCTCTCACATACATCCTCACACAGGCTACCTATGTCTCTCTCATGCACCCCTTCACACAGGGCTCTGTCTGACACATACACAATCCCTTCACATAGGCTAGCACCCTCACATACACAATTCCTTTTTCATATACACCAGCTCCCAGTCTTTCACATCCATAACACTCATTATAGGCTCCCTCTCTCTGGTACCCACCCTCAAGCATCCCCTCTCCCTGCTCTCTCACTCTCCTCTTTCCTCTCATACACACACATTCACTCTCACCGGGGCCTTCATCTTCGTGCGCTCTGTTCACGGCATGCCGGGGTCTCCTCTGCCATTTTCTGCTCAGAAAATGGCAATTCTGCGCAAATTCTGTGCTCCGCAGTAGCGCGGAATTCCCCCAGAACTAATTATCACTAGTTCAGCATTAATTGTTGACAGAGAGCAAGTTTGCTTACTTATAAACAGGGTTCTCAGGATGAATTAGTTATGCTTATACCACCTGCCACCCTGGAGAGACAACTACCCTCGCTTAAACTTTGGAAGAGACTGAGGGGCTCATGAGGCAGCATGGGCACAGGAACCCCCCACAATGCTTAGTTTACTGAACTCTGGGAGATGGGTTCATCGGTGCTGTCAGGTGACATCACCCACATGTTATGGCTAATTCATCTTTGTGCCTACAGAGAGTCCTGATTTATGGATAAAGTGCACTTGCTTTACCTAATTTCTCCTCTACCCTTGCTCCTTGCTTCCTGTATGCAGTGATAGTTGCTCTTAAAGAAGAGAAGTTTGAGTAGTAGCCTAGTGGTTTAGAGTAGCAGACTGAGAACCAGGGAAGCCAGCCAGGTTTGAAATCCTGCTTCTTCCACTGACACTTTTTGTGATTTTGAGCAAGTCACTTCTCTCCATTGTCTAAAGTACAAACATACAAGGTCATTCTTTATTCTGTGATGGGCTGCACGGGGGTAAGGCCCTACAGTGTGCGATAACAGCCACATCGTGGCGATGCCATGCTAATTAGGGGGAAGGGAGGCATGTGGGAGAGGTTATGGCCTGGCAGCGCTGCAGGGATAATGTTTTCCCACGTTATCGCTGGCAGCACTGCGGGGAATACCTTTTTCCCATGGTGCTCCGGGGGCGATATCTCCCCCAGAGCACCATGGGAAAAAGCACCATTCTGCTATAATATAGCAGAATGATGAATCTAGGGCAGTGATGGCTAACCTATGACACGCGTGTCAGAGGTGACACGCCGAGCCGTTTTGGCTGACACGCGCAGCGTTTCGAGGACTATCAGGAATTTTTTTTTTTTTTATCGGCTGCGCCGAGCCTTTTCTTTTTCAGCTGCGCCGAGCCTTTAAGTGTGTTTTTTAGTTTCCCCCTACCCTCCACCAATGCCCCCGGGCGCAGGGAGGCTCATGCGTCGCAGCGATGAGGCTCAAGACAACGCGCTGATGCTCCTCCTTCCTGCCTGTGCGGCCCCGGAAGTAAACGTTGCCGGAGCCGCGTGGGCAGGAAGGAGGAAGCGAATCAGCGCGTGCAGAAGAGGAGCCGCCGCGGGTCGCTGCGAATCCCAAGTCGCAGCGGCCCAAGAAGAGGAAGAGGCCCGGTAGCAGGGCTGCCGCGGCCCGAGAAGATCAGGGCCGCTGCAGAGCCCATCCTGCGGCGACCCGCGAAGAGAGGCCCAGAGGTGGAGAGAGAGGCTGAGGGCCCGTAGAGTGCGTGTATGAGGTGAGTTGAGAGAGAGGACCTGAATGTTTGCAGAGACAGCATGTGAGAGCCTGTGTGTGTGTGAGAGAGAGAGAGAGCATGTGCCAGTGAGAGCCTGTGTATATGAATGATTGTATGAGAGAGCATGTGCCAGTGAGAGCCTGTGTATATGAATGATTGTATGAGAGAGAGCATGTGCCAGTGAGAGCCTGTGTATATGAATGATTGTATGAGAGAGCATGTGCCAGTGAGAGCCTGTGTATATGAATGATTGTATGAGAGAGAGCATGTGCCAGTGAGAGCCTGTGTATATGAATGATTGTATGAGAGAGCATGTGCCAGTGAGAGCCTGTGTGTATGAATGATTGTATGAGAGAGCATGTGCAGTGAGAGCCTGTGTATAGAATGATTGTATGAGAGAGCATGTGCCAGTGAGAGCCTGTGTATATGAATGATTGTATGAGAGAGAGCATGTGCCAGTGAGAGCCTGTGTATATGAATGATTGTATGAGAGCATGTGCCAGTGAGAGCCTGTGTATGAATGATTGTATGAGAGAGCATGTGCCAGTGAGAACCTGTGTATATGAATGATTGTATGAGAGAGAGCATGTGCCAGTGAGAGCCTGTGTGTGTGAGAGAGAAATGCATGTGAGAATGAGGACCTGTGTGTTTGAGGGAAGAAGATGGAGAAAAAAGAAACAGAAAAAAAGACAATATAAAAGGAATTGGCAAAAAAATAAGAAAGGGAAGGTGAAAAAAAAGCCTGTGACCAACCAATTAGAAAACTAAGATCAGACAGCAAAGGCAAAAAAAAAAAAAAAATGTACTTTTTAGTGATTGGCACATGTACTCTTTGGGAATGTGCAAGAATAGCACTTTCTCAACGGATCTCACAATGTACGAGATCAGCATGGAGAAAGTGGAAGCCCACGGGGCCTGGCACAGAGGAGGCAGCAGAATGGACTTCAGTGTCAGTAGCAGCAATCGGCACCTCCGCAATAGCCACGCGGCATCAGTGACAGTGGCAGCAGAGGAATGAGAGAGGTTCTGAGGTTGCTGGCAAAAGAAAGAGAGGGGGGGTCTGCCTTTAGTGTGTGAATGTGTATGAATGGGACTCTGCCTGGGGTGTAGTGTGTGAATGCATGGGTGCCTGCCTGGGGGTCGTGTGTGTGAGAATGAATGAGAATGGGAGATGGGGAGGGAGTGTTGTGAACATGAATGGGAGCCAATAAAAGAAACCGACTGACAGATGAAGTTTGTAACGCTTGCTTGGACTTGAAGTGTACGAAATACCACCTTCAATTGAGATTTAGCCAATGAAATTCAGCAACAAAAAAGTCATTAAGCAGGTAAGGTAAAGAATTATTTGTTTTTGCTTTATTAATAAATACAGTATATATATTAAAATTATAACTTTGTTGATTAGAGCTACAAATATTACAAAATTATGGATTTTTCTAGAAGTGACACACCACCCGAGTTATGCTCGGTTTTTTTATGAATTTTGACACACTGAGCTCAAAAGGTTGGCCATCACTGATCTAGGGGATAGATTGTAAACTGCCCGAGAACAAGAAAATATGTGAGCTACCAATGAAAAGATGTGAATAAAATCATACGTTTGTGTGGCAGGAGCTTTTAATTCTCACACTGTGGTGTTATCCCTTCTCTTGCTGGGAAATCTGCATTTGTCAGCAGCTCCATAAAGGGATATGGCTTGTATCAGGGCAGTCAGGAACATGGTACTTTTATGCAGTTTTAGAAAAAAAAAAAAAATAGTGCATATGCATAGCACTACATAATGTCCCCAATATATATTTCATTGGGAAAATATATCAGCAGTTTGTTTTCTGGTTTCTGCTGTCTAAACCTGTCTTTTACTGCAGTGAAACATAAAGTCTTGTATAAAGCAATACTCTGTGTAATTTGCAGGAAGTCCTTGTGAGACTGGAAAATTGGGCATCGAAATGGCAGATGAAATTTAACGTGGATAAGTGCAAGGTGTTGCATATAGAGAAAAATAACCCATGCTATAGTTACACAATGTTAGGTTCCATATTAGGTGCTACAACCCAAGAAAGAGATCTAGGTGTCATAGTGGATAACACATTGAAATCGTCGGTGCAGTGTGCTGCGGCAGTCAAAAAAGCAAACAGAATGTTGGGAATTATTAGAAAGGGAATGGTGAATAAAACGTAAAATGTCATAATGCCTCTGTATCGCTCCGTGATGAGACTGCACCTTGAATACTGTGTACAATTCTGGTCTCCGCATCTCAAAAATGATATAATTGCGATGGAGAAGGTACAGAGAAGGGCGACCAAAATGAGGGGAATGGAACAGCTCTCCCCTACGAGGAAAGACTAAAGAGCTTAGAGAAGAGACGGCTGAGGGGGGATATGATAGAGGTGTTTAAAATCATGAGAGGTCTAGAACGGGTTAATGTGAATCGGTTATTTACTCGTTCAGATAATAGAAAGTCTATGGGGCACTCCATGAAGTTAGTATGTGACACATTTAAAAACTATTCGGAGAAAGTTCTTTTTCACTCAACGCACAATTAAACTCTGGAATTTGTTGCCAGAGGATGTGGTTAGTGCAGTTAGTATAGCTGTTTTTAAAAAAGGATTGGATAAGTTCTTGGAGGAGAAGTCCATTACCTGCTATTAAGTTGACTTAGAAAATAGCCACTGCTATTACTAGTAATGGTAACATGGAATAGACTTAGTTTTTGGGTATTTGCCAGGTTCTTATGGCCTGGATTGGCCACTGATGGAAACAGGATGCTGGGCTTGATGGACCCTTGGTCTGACCAGTATGGCATGTTCTTATGTCACAACAGTACATTTTGAAAATAATCGTTCTAATTTCTGAAAAAGCACCCTATTACATGCTTTGTTAGGTGGACTTTTTTTTTTCCTGTTTTATAGAATCACCCATCTATGAAGTGAAGCAAGGAATAGACAGAAAAGGACACTTACTTTATCTCTCTTCTTGGGCAAGTCTTGTCAGTTTCTAACAGCAGGCTACTCCAGTTTGGTGCCATTTGGATCATTTAAAACATTCTGTTAGTCTAGAATTATAACCTAGCAGATCAGGCAAATTGCTTTATTAGCACTTAAGTTACCAGGATAGTATTATGACATCAGCCGCAGCATCACCAGATATGTGGCTCATGCAATCAACTGAACCCATTATGGCTCTTAGCCTTCAGACTTTGTTACTTGTATAGACGTTGATTGTAAATATGCAGGATTTTTCAAGACTTTATAAACTGCTTTAATTCTAGGAGTGAGAACAGATGTCAGCAACTTGTAATCTGTGTATCATTAGTATTGGCATTTTCATTTTTTTTACATTAAAATTGTGTGTTTGTTTTTGAAGGGGTATTGGTGGTGTCTGTGTAAATTGGGAGTTGCCAATCCTATCCATAGAGGCATTGTGTGTCTTGGCATGAAAAGACCTCTAACTTGAGGCAGCTCCAAATAAAGAATGTATTGGACATGGAAGCATGTAGATCTCTGGGTCTGTTGGGTCGTATTTTCTTTTTTGCAGCAGAAGCTATTTGAGCTTTCCAGACCACACAGGTCTTGGCTTCAGACGCAAGCTGCCAAGTCAAGTGAGGAATTGTGGCACCTTCCATTGTGCTGTGAAGAGGTTCAGTTGTCATATTGATTCTGAAGCAAACCAGGCTCTCTGCAGGTTGTGATGGCCTTGTTCCTGAATATTGTTTCAGATTTTAGGTTTGTTTTCTCCAGGATTAATACATCTAGACCTCTACAATGCAGATAACCATTGGGAAGCAAGTTGTCATGCAGATGCTTGCTTTGGTCTGTGCTATTATGCATCTGCAGTAATAGTGGGCATATAAGAATTTTGGAGAATTCATTTCCTGCTTAGTGATTATTGAGGGTATAGGAACTTGCAAGATCCTGTGGTCAGATGAACTGTAGTTTTATCTGTGTAAAGAAATGCAAAATCTTGCCTTTATGCAGAGTATCTACTGGATTGTCTGAATTTTTGCGATGGAGGTTTTAACCTAGTTTCTGAAGGAGAAAGAGTTCTGAGATTGTTGTATGCATCTTAATTTTTGTGTCCTATCCACACAATTTTCAGGCTGTCAAAGGATTCTGATAGGTGTGCACTTTTTTTTTCCAGATCCATGCATATTTGCAGGCATGTGGTGGTTGCAGAAAATAGTCTCTCTTTCTGGGTGAAGTACAATAAAATAAAATTTAAAATCATTTAAAACATAAAACTAAAAATACATATAACAAAAACATAGTGATTAAAGTGCATTCCTCATTAGCTACACACATGCTTCTTGAAATAGAAGGGTTTTAAGGTGTTTCTGAAACATCTTTATATCATAGATCTCTCTCATTTGACTTGGCAAAGCATTTGAACATTCTGGCCCAAAAAATGGAAAATCCATAATGCCTCCTGTTAACAAGATGGGTAAATTTCACTGATGGTACCAAAAGTAAATTTTTGCTGCTGGACAGTAGTAAAGTTCTCCCTGGGGTATAAGTCATCAACTGAGATTTGATATTCAGGCCCATCAGGCTTTGACGCAGGAACTTTAAATCTTATTTGTTTTACAGGCAACCAGTGTAGCTCTTCTAACACTGGTATAATATGTTCATTTCACAGTCTTCCAAAAATCAGACAGGTGGCAGAATTCTGCAATATTTACAACAATTTTAGGGATGAATTTAATAATTCAGAATAAAGGGAATTGAAGTAATCTATGCAGGTTAAAACATAAGCCTGCAAAATGGTCCAAATATTTCCTGGTTTGAGAATATACTTTACATAGCTTAACAGATGCAATTTACAATAGTTTTTACAAAGGACCTGTTGAAGGACAGTGTGGAATCCTCTTAGGATAAAATTGGGTTATCTTCTTGCATGTTGTAGTAACTTCACTTCATGTATTTGTGTATTTTATATTATAAAGTGATGGTGAAGGCAAGGAAGAAATTGTCAAATTTTCATTCTGCTAGACTGGTCTGGATGTGTGGGATGATATCCTGCCAGCAGTTGGAGAACCAGAACTTAATCTGTGATATCACTGCTATGAAGGTGCAGTTTGGCATGGGCACTTGCCATTATTTTCTTTCCCTAGGAGATGTTGGCACATGCTGGAATGGTGCAGCAGGATTCCTTGCTTCCAAATTCTGAGCTCTGGGCCATTTCTGGTAGGGCTAATTTCATGATTGCTTTTGGTTCCAGGGTAACAAGTCTTTAGACTGATTTCCCAGTCATTCTGCTCTTAGGGCAATAATTCTTGAATGTTCCTGTGGGTAGAGCAGGCTGTTTGTCCTGACTCCAGGGGATCTGTGTGGTCCTTGGGTGAGCAAGTTCTGTCTGGATACAGTAGAGCTGTTTGTGGGTTTTGGCCTTTTTTTGGGGGGAGGGGTTGAGGATCCCCTGAGCCAGCATCTCCTTTATGGGGTCAGTTGTCTGAGCCCCCACCCTCACTTTAGTTCTCCTTGTCCATTGATAGTTTAAATAGAGGCGAGAAGCAGAAGTGAGTTCACTGTTTACCACAGCTGAGGCTGTGTGGTACACGAGCATCAGAGGTGGTTGGTATGGCCTTCAGCCAATTAAGCATCCTGTGGTTGGGTGACGGTGAGTGACTTAGGCCCACCCTTGGGGTGTGTGAGTGTCATTTTACTTTGCTGGATGTGGTGGGTGCTGGTCCAAGGAAACGGGCATTCTCTGCTGTCTGATAGACACTTGAGAGGTGTGTGTGGGAGCTGCCTCCTCTTTGTCCTGTATGTGACAGTGACTACGGGGAGGAGGGAGGGAGGAGCCTCTTCAGAGATGCTGGTTGAGCAAAAACATGGCTCCCTACTGCACATGGGGAAAGTTCTAGAGCAGTGCAACTCACTTTCCTCTCTATTTCAGCAGCATACTTGTGGGAACAGCCACCATTATTTATTCTGCAGACAGCCCAGTTTTTTCTTCTGTTCCCAGTCTTTCTGGCCTAAATCTTGGGGCCCTTTTGATGTTAGTCCTGGAATGGGGCGGAGGGCTTTCCTTGTCCCATGGACATTTTTTCTCCTGAGTTTTCTTGGAGATGCATCAGCTCTTTGCTGTGCAGAAGCCTGGTGGGGGCCCCTTAGTGGTTTGTGTTGCCAGTGACTTTGCTAGTCTTTCTCCTTGCAGAGTCTTTATGCCCAAATGCCCTAGACTGGGAGAGGAGGTTTTGGTCTCTTCAGTTTAGGAGGGAGGAGGAGAACATGAAGTCAGCCTCTTGGCAAGTTTGGAGGACAGGGAGGGTGAAGATTTGTTTTTAGGTGGTTTAAGAAAAAGGAATTCTCTTGTCTCAAGTTGTTGCTTTCCAGAGTCTGAGTCTCCTGAGACCCTGTCCTCAAGAGGTTTAGGCAGCCATCCTAAGGATTTTTTGTCCAAGGCAGTGAAGTGCATGATCTTGTTAGAATGGGAGTCTACCAAAGAAGGGTCTCAAAAGAAGTGAGACCTTGAACAAGCTGTATCCTCTCCTCACACAGTATGGGAAAGTTTTGGGGGGTTTTTGTTTTTTTCCTGGGTCTAGGCTCTGGTTATGGCTGTGATCTACAAAACTATTTGGGGGGGGGGGGGGGGGGGGAGCATGATCCTTAAGATCCAGATTCTTCATAAAGCAGTTTCTCTGCAGCTTTTGCCATCCAGTCCTTCCATTTGTGGAGACTTTGCGACTTGCACTTCGTTGCGCTGGGTTTAACAGCTCATGGAGAGTCGGGAGGCAGTCTAGTTAGACTGAGGCCACCTTTTTGGCAGACACAATGTATGACCTTGCTAGGTTTTTCTGCTGGCTCAGTTTCAGCACAGGGATTTTTATGACTATATAACAGGGCAGTGGATATGGCATCTAAGGCCCATCTCAGCAAGCTTCCTGTTAAAAAGGAAAGTTATTGAAATCTTTGGCTCAGTGTGTAGCAGCTGTCAAAAAGACATCTAGTATGTTGGGAATTATTTGGAAAGGAATAGAGGAGAAAATTGAGGATGTTATAATGCCTTCATAAATAGATCAATGGTACAACTGTACCTTGAGTGTTATGTGCACTTATGGTTGACCCATCTCAAAAAAGAAATAGCAGACATAAAAAAAGGTACAGATAAAGGGAATGTAAACGCTCCCTTATGGAGGGAGGCTACAAAGATTTGGGCTCTTTAGCTTTGAAAAGATGGAATATAAATGAGATGTACAAAATCATGAGTCGGGTGGAACAGGTAGGCAATGGTTATTTACTCTTTCAAATAAAACTAGGTCTAGGACACTCCATAAAACTAGCAACTAGCAGATTTAAATCAAATCAAAGGATTTTTTTTTTAACAGCATACAATAAAGCTATGGAATCTGTCAGAAGATATGGTCAAGCAACTAACAGATGGGGGCTCAGAAAAGGGTTGGACAAGTTCCTGAAGGAAAGTCTATAAATGAGGTAGACTTGGAAAAGCCAGCACTTATCCCCCTGGGAGTGAGATACAAGCAATAGGTCAGCTATTGGGAATCTGCCAAGTACTTGTGACCCAGACTGGTCACTGGTGGAGACAGGGTGCTGGGCTTGATGGGTCTTGATCTGACCCAGCATGGCTGCTGTTTGGGGAGGATCTAGAAGAGTTAGTTAAGGATCTGGGAGCATGTAAGCTGCAGAAATTGAATGGACTCTGTTCTTTGGGAATCTCCTGGTTTGGAAGATTTGTCACTTCAAGGATTCCAGGATATACAGGCCAGATAAGTTTCTTCCTCCCAGGCAGTCAAATTTCAAGGAAGAAGTCTATTCTTTCATGGAGCCATAGGCATGACAGAAGTGCATTTTCTGGGGCACCTTGCTTGGACCATTGAGTTGATGGCTATTTTACAGGGTAATTCCAGTAGGTGGCTACCTACAATGGTTTTTATGGGAGTGGACCCATATCACTTTGGACTCATGGACCTTTGGTACTGTGTAGAACAATTATTTACTAGAACTTTCTACTCCCATTTCTACCATCTTTATGGTGTCCCCCAGCAGGTCAGATACCAAAAGGGTGGCAGTAAGAACTACTTTGGGGAGGCTTCAGGGTTTTGAAGCAGTGGCTGTAGTCCACTTGAGGCTCAGGGTCTAGATTTGTAATCTATATGCTTTGTGGTTCTGAAGGATGGGTCCTTTTGGCCTCTATCTAAAAGGGTCCAACAGATATCTTCAGGTTTCCTATTTTTCTAGGGCAACTGTTCACTCTATCATCATGATAGTGGATATCTTTCAGAGGCTTACTTTTAAATTCACATTGCCATAGGGGAGGATCACTAGAGATTTTGGGTTTTCTTTTTATTTTTTTGTTTTGCATTTAGGGTAATATTTTCAGTTCAGAGCCCTTCCCTTTGGGCTTGCCATAACACCAAGAAAGGACCTTCACCAAGGTGATGGTCATAATCTTCTTGCACAGAGAAGTTATGATTCATCCATATCTTTACAATTGGTTGATAATTTGGGGTCTTTATCTGCCATAATTTACTATGTTAAGGTCAAGTAGTTTCAGAAGTGCCATTTAGCCTTAGCCAAGGTTATTCAAGTCCTAGATGGTTTGGGCTAGGTAGTGAATTTTCCTCTTCTAGCTGTAGGACTTCCTGGTGGAGGGCTTTTGGAATGCCACCAGGACCTGGGAGGCACAGAGACAGAGGCTGGAGGATTACACGCTCAACATCCAAGCCATGAGGGCCAGTGCCCAGAGGTTCGGATGGCATAAGGTGCCCTGATTCTGCGAGATGAGATCGGGCGCCATCCGCACAGACAGGTCCTGCAGAAACCAGACCTGTCGGGGCCAAGAAGTTGCCATGAGTATCATGGTCCCCTTGTCCTGTTGAAGCTTCAGCAGAGTCCTCGAGCGTTAGAGGGGTGTTTGCGTATAACAGGCCCTTTCCCCAGTTGAAGGCATCACAAGCCGGATGGTCGTCCCCCCGATATCAGGGAGCAATACCTGTTCACCTCGTGGTTGTGAACGGAGGCAAAGAGATCCACATCCGGCATGCCCCAATGGTGAAACAGTGCTGCTGCCACTTACAGGTTAAGGGACCACTTCTGTGGCTGGAAGGAGCAGCTCAAAATGGTCCGCTAGCATGTTGAGATGATCCGGCAGGTAGGTCGCTTGCAGAGACATACCCTGTGGAAGGGCCCAGGTCCACACTTGCACCGCCTCGTGACAGAGGAGGAACGAACTCATGCTGCCCTGCTTGTTGACATACGACATCGCAACTTGGTTGTCAGTCTGAATTAAGATGTCCTTGGATGACAACAGGTCTCTGAATGCCCACAGAGCGCAAGAATCGCTCGCAGCTCCAGGAAGTTTATCTGAGAGTGAGCTTCGGAGGTTTTCCAGAGACCTTGCATGTGGATACTGTTCACATGGGCGCCCCAGCCGTGAGGAGAAGCATCTGTGATGAGAATCACCTGAGACGGAGAGGGTTGGAAGAGAAATTCTCGTTCTAGGTTGAAAAGATCTTCCCACCAGGATAGAAACGCGAGGGTCCGTGACTGAGACGGGTGCCTCGATCCTGGAAAGCCTGCTTCCACTGAGACTGTAGGGTCCATTGGGCTCTTCTCATGCAGAGGTGAGCCAGAGGGTCACATAGACAGAGGCCACCTTGTGGCCTAGCAGGTGGAGCAGAAAGCGAGCTGGCACCCTCCAGCTGTTCTGGACAAGGGTAGCCAGCAAGGCAAGGGTTATCGCCCGGTTTTGGGGAAAAAAGCCTTCGCCTGCACCATGTCTCCTCTCATTTCTCCCTCGCTCAAGGAGTACCCCAAGGCTCCTCTCTCTCCTCTACCCTCTTTAACATCTACCTCCTTCCGCTCTGTCATCTTCTCTCAGACCTCAGTCTCAAATTCTACTTCTATGCTGATGTCCATATCATCATACCCCTCCATGAAACTATCTCCGCTACCCTAAGCTACTGGGAGGAATGCCTTACATCCATCAACACTCTACTCTCCTCCCTACAGCTTGCCCTCAATGCCTCCAAAACAGAGCTCCTCCTCGTCCACAACCATCAAACCTTTAAGCTCCTACCCCCTAACGACCCTAAGACCCTCTCCTTAACTGCACAGCCAGCTGTCCGAAATCTTGGTGTCCTAATCGACCCCCCTCCTGAACCTAAAAACTCACATCAGCTCCGGCCTGAAAAGGTTTACAAACTTAACATCAAAAAGCTCAAGCCACTACTTCACACTTATGATCTTAAAACAGTTGTTCAAGCCACCCTCTCATCCAAGCTGGACTACTGCAACTCCCTATACCTTGGACTCCCTCACTCCACCATCAAACCCCTCCAGATACTTCAAAATGCTACGGCGAGACTCCTCAGCAACACACGCAGAACAGACCACATAACCCCTGTCCTTAAGGATCTGCACTGGCTCCCCATCTCATTCCGTATCCTGTTCAAAACACTCACCATAGTTCACAAATCTATTTACAAGAGTGACTCCTCATGGCTCAGCGAACCACTCAGACTCTCCCAATCGGCACGCCCTACTAGAGCAAATCTCACCTGCATCCTTCAAGTCCCACCCCTCAAGAAGGCCCGCCTCTCCGCAACCAGGGACCGTGCCCTATCTATCACCGGTCCAACCCAATGGAACGCCCTACCTGCCCACCTCCTCCTTGAGCCATACCCCATGAAGTTCAGAAAAATGCTCAAAACATGGCTTTTCCACCAGGCCTTTCCTGACTAGCCCACCCTCCTACTTTTCACCCTCAACCCCCCCCCTTCTTTGCTGTAACTATGTCCATTCTCATATCCACCCACAATTTTTGTAAATGTTATGCATTATCATTTTCAATTTTTGTAAATATGTTCATATCCCTCTCCTCCCCCCCCCCCTTTCCTCACTTGATTTCTGGCTCTTCCTCAGAGCCCCTATTTCTTTTGTTTATTGTTCTCATATTTCCCCCCTCCCCGTTCAATGTAATTTCAACCTTTCGTTATGATGTAAACCAATATGATGTGTATTTTAATGTCTGTATAAAAAAAGCTGTCAAATGTCTAGCCTAGCGCTTATGAAGTCCAGCCGAGGAGACTGGCCGAGATGAGGGGTAGGAAAACTTACAACAAACTCCACTGCCTGTAGTGTCTGCACTGTCAAGGCCACAGCATGCAGGGCTCCAGAGCGGGGGAAGCTCTTGGCCATCCAGTCCAGGTAAGGGAACACGTACACCGAGCGACACCTGAGGTAGGCGCCACCACCGCTAGGCATTTGGTGAAAACGCGGGGGCTGATGCCAGCCCGAAGGGCAGCACTTTGTACTGGTTAATGTGCTTTCTCCACCGAGAAGTGGAGGTATTTCCAGTGGCTGGGGACAATTGCAATGTGTGCGTAAGCCTCCTTGAGGTCGAGGGAGCAAAGCCATCCTCTTCGGAGGAGCAGGATCAGCGTTCCTGGAGAGATCATCTTGAACTTTTCTCTTACGAGAAACTTGTTCAACACCTGGAGGTCGAGAATGGGGGGCGCAGGCCGCCATTCCTCTTCTGAATGAGGAAATACCTCAAATAGAACTCTCTGCCCTGCTGATGGCGAGGGACCTGTTCCACTGTGCCCACCACGAGGAGGGCAGCAAGTTCTATCTGAAGTATGACCTGGTGGGCAGATGAACCCCACGATGGACATGGGGGAGAGGTCTCTGGGAGCCGGCTGAAGTTCAGACAAGTACCCCTTACGGATGATAGTGAGGACCCTTCGGTCCAGCGTGATCTCTTCCCAGCAGTGGGCGAAGCCTAATAGCCTGCCTCCAACTGGGGGATATGGTGTCCGGTCAACTGACCTTCGCGCCCTCGCCACCACTCAAAAGCCCGTGGCCGGAGCTGGCTGGGGGTCTGAGTGCTTGCTGTTGACTAGGATGGCCCCTGGAACTGGTACATGACATACGAGCCCAGGAGGTAGGAGGATATTTCCTCTGCCAGTAGAAGGGCTTCCAGGAACCCGGCCTAGAAGATTCCCTGGCTGAGGACAGGCCTTCAGAGGTGCTAGGACAGCTGCTGAAGGATATTATGGTGGTCCTTCGATTGCGTACCGTGTCTGTACCTTGTCCCCAAAGAGGTTTTCACCTGTGCAGGGGAGAGGTTGGCCAGCCGATCCTGAACCTACGACAGAGATCAGAGGCCCAGAGCCATGCTATTCTGCTAGCACCGGTGCCCACCGCTGCTATGTGGGCTGCTGTCTTGAAAACATTGTAGGTGGAACGCCCCTCATGTTTCCCATATCGAGACCCAGCATGGCCACGGCCAAGAGGGCTTCTTACTGCTGTTGAGGCAGGCCTTCAGCAAAGTCCTGGACCCTTTTCCAGAAATTGCAGTTATACTGGGTCATGTGAAGCTGGTAGGCGGCAATGTGGGCTACCAGCATGGTGCTCTGGAAGACTTTCCTGCCCAGGACATAGAGTTCCCTGTGCTCATGACCTGGAGGGGCGGAGGCACAGGTGTGAGAGCGCTGGGCCTTCAAGGCAGACTCCATGACCACTGACTTGTAGGGGAGGTGCTGCTTCTCAAACCACATGGCCTACTGCACCAAGTAGGTGGCGTCAGCCTTTCTATTGATGGGGGAGACAGAAATAGGGGTGCTCCCTGTGTTAACGTGGTAATGGCAGATTCAATAGAAACCATTGCTTTCCATAAAGTATCTAATGTTACTGCAGGTGTTTTTGGATTTAAATAAGAGGTTTAAATACTGAAAAAATGATTAATTTACAACGAAAAATGGAGAAATTAGAGGAAAAAGTTACTAAAATGGAAAACATACAAGGAACTTTAATAAAAGCTGAGGTAAATGCTGAGAGAAAATTTGAAAATATAGAAAATTCCCTTTGTTATTTAAACCTACGTATAGTGAATTTGTCAGTTGTGAAAAGATTATCCCCAGCTGAGATGTTCAAAGAATACATGTCAGAATCTTTAAAGATACCTAAAGAAATAATTCCAGTTGTTACAAAAGTATTTTTTGTCTCAAAGAAAATTACATCATCTATGGGAGCAGAGGAAATAAAAGACCCACAACAATCTTTGAATCCCTCAGAGCTGATTGAATTGTCTCTACATACTGAGATTAAAACTGGACGCACACTACTGGCAACTTTTGCTTTTGAGCAGGACAAAAATCTTTTCCTAAAGGTTTTTTTCCTTTAGGAACAGAACTGTTCAATATTATGGGCAAACTGTGTGGATATACCTGGATATTGTCCGCTCTACGTGGGAGCGAAGGAGAGAGCTTTTTGCTCATGAGACCAGAGGTGTTAAATTGAGGAGCCAGTATGGTGCTGAGATATCCTTGTAAATGTCCCTTAAAATATCAGGAGGATAAATATATCTTTTATGAACCTGATCAACTAAGATGGTAAAGGTTGAATTAAAGGGAAGTGCCTCATGTGTCTGTTTATTCCTATCTTTTGTAAAGCTGTTTTTTTTACCTGTTAAAAGCAAATTTTATCATTTGACAAGATGCACTTTTGTATTCTCATGCCTAACGGGAGAAAAATTGTAATTAGATTTTGTTACTTTAGATTTTTAATATCTGTGTGGACAGTAACATATTTTACCTCATTCAGAATGAAATCCAAATAATTGGTAGCAGTTCTATGTGTATCTTGGTGATAAGCTCATTCCAAGTATTCCATGAAGGAGCTTAATAAATGAGAAATTAAAATATAAAATAGGAGGATAAAACATAAGCCAAAAAATAATAAAAATTTAGATCTAAATTAAAAATCTTGGAAAGAAAGAGAATTTAAATTGTTCTATGACTTAATTTAAAAACAGAAAAAATGGTTGTTAAATGTACTATGGCTAAGTTAAAAAAAAAACAAAACAAAAAACAAAACGGGCCATGTTAATAAAATTAAATGTACTTAAAATTACCTCTTAAGCTCACGGCAATGTGCACACTTCATATTTTGTCATTCGGACTGGCTCCAAAAAATATCAAAGAGCATTTAGGTTTGATAACAGCCACCTCTAAACAAAATGTCGATCATTTTATTTTCGCAGTTTTTTTTTTTTAGGTTTAAATACCCCACAGCGTTCAGTGCCTCTTCCCTTTATAAAAGAACTTAATACACTTCGTGTACTTTAACACGTGAGATTGAAATATGAAAGGTTCTAGAGTCGGGACAATATCGGTATCTGTACATCGTTTAGAGGTGATGGTTTCGATAGTGCATTACTCAGTTTTTAAATAATATCAGTAACTTTCTAGTTTTTTAGGTCCACGGCACAAATAAGCTTTTACACTTTTAACATAGGTTTTCTTTGAGTAAACAAACCTTTTGTTTTAGGGATACATTGGAATTAATGTTCCATAGATCTCCTGCTGTTATCAAACCTAAATGATCTTTGATGTTTTTTGGAGCCAGTCCGAATGACAAAATATGAAGTGTGCACATTGCTGCGAGCTTAAGAGGTAATTTTAAGTACATTTAATTTTATTTAACATTTATATACAGTTTTACCAATATGACATTGACCAAAGCGGTTTACAACAATCTAATTATAACATCAACAAAAGTAACTTTTAAAATAAAAGAAAAAATATAAAAATAAAATAAACTTAAGTTTGAATAAAAATACAAGTTTAAAAAACATGATCAATAACTTAAAAATAAGTGAGTCGGAGGTTACAAGAATTGGCCATTACTTTTAAAAACTCAGTGGGAAAAAATAATAGATTAACAAGTAAACCAAAGAATCTTTCACGCCTCAGACATATTTACACTGATAATTCTCAATAACTTTAGCTGAATTAACTAGTTGATTCTACATTCCCAAACGCTTCTAAAAACAAATTAGTTTTTAAAGCTTTCTTAAATTCCTTCCTACAAGAAATTTGTCGTAAGGGATCTGGCAAGGCATTCCACAAGATAGGGCCAGCAACGGAGAAGGCTCTTTGCCTTGTTATATTTAGAGTGGCCTTTTTCACTGTGGGGACCTCCAAAAGATTTTTTCCTACTGACCTGAGATCTCTCCCCGGCTTATAAATTCTCAAGATAGAGCATAGCCAGGTGGAGTCCCTGTTTAGCAAAGAATGAATTAAAGACAAAATCTTTTTTTTTTTTTTATCAAAATACTCCCAATCAGGTATAATACCATACAACACAAGGAAAATTACAACAACAAGAGTAACAACTCGGAACCAAAAGCACAGTATACCAGCCTCCCCAATTTTCATTTCCACCCCAACCTCCCCCCTGTACCCCACCCCAACCCTTCAACACCACATTCATCCCACATTCACACTCTAACACTCCCCCTCCCCTTCCCCCCCTCTTTAGACGACCAATGTAAGGTAAAACCATTGAGATGTAGTTCAGTTTGCAAAGACTGAGGAAAAGCATTAAAACAAGTGTCCCAACAGGTGCAGTAAAGTTTATCCGGGCGCCGCTTGCCGTCCAGAAAGTCCAATTTTTCCATCAGGGCAATAGAGGCCATTCTTTGAAACCAAAGATCGACCGTAGGCACAGTCCGAGGTTCCGTCCAACCCGCCAAGATGGTGCGACACGCCATCAGGACAGCCACCCTCTCAAAGCGAGCTATGGAGCGGCTGCCTGGTAAAAGGCGAGGCGAGGCACAAGTTAGTAACAGCTGCCCAGTTAGCCGGAGAGGAGCACCTACGCAAGTGCCAACCACTGCCAGGACCGCTTGCCAAAAAGGGTGAAGTAATGGGCAGGCGATCAACCGATGAAGCAACGTGCCCTCTGCGTTCCCACATTTAATACAGGTCGGGGATGTTGTCAACTGCATTTTAAAGCGACAGACATCGTCATAGTAGAGACAGTGTAGGAGTTTAAACTGAAGCTCCCTCAGACCCAGGTCCGGCAGCAATTTATATAGATCTTGAAACCAACTCGACACTTGTCTCTCCGTAACGGTGGAGCCCAGAACTCCTGACCATCGGGTGGCCACACGGTTAATAGGGATAGCATCTCTCAGCTTCTGGCCCAAAGACTTCCAGCCCGTGATGGTGTTCTTCAAGTAGGCAGTATCGAAAATGGCATTGGCAAACTTAATTTCCGCTGCCACCATGGGCGGCGTCCAGGCAAACGCAGTCACATAATGGCGGGCTTGTAAAAAAGCATAGAAATGTTTAGAAGGCAGCTGAAAGGTGCGTGCCAGCGTTGCAAAGTCCAGCAAGGCACGGGAGTCAGGATCGTAAAGATGAAAGGCGAACATCAGCCCACGCTCCTCCCAATAGCGAAACACAGAGCTGCAGTCACGACCTGGAAGAAATTCTGCATTAGTCAAAAAAGGAAGCAGTAAGGACCTCACACCTGGTAGACTATAAAGATTGCGCAGCCAGCGCCATGCCCGAATACAAGGTGTGAGGAACACCGTAGGATAAGAGGCAGTATGCCGTTGGGCCCCCTGCAGTTGAATAAGGTTCAAGGGAGAACCCGGGGTCGACATACAGCCCAGCATCCCCGCATCACAATACCTATAGGTCCCAGTCAGCCACTCTCCCACAAACCGTAACTGGCAGGCGACATTATATAGCCTGAAATCTGGCAAGTTTATCCCCCCACGCTCTCGCGAATGTTCCAAAGTCGTATACGCGAGGCGTGCCCGCCGTCCCCGCCACAAGAAACGCTGAATGCAAGAGCGCAAACGGCGCACGTCCAGCACTGTCAGCCAGCAGGGGAGCATATGTAAAAGATAAAGTAGCTTTGGCACCATCACCATTTTGACCAGGGCGCTCCTGCCAAAAAGGGAAAGCGGCAGCTGCTGCCACAAGGCTAACTGCGCTTGAAATTTGTCAACACAGGGGGAAATATTGAGAGAGTATAACTGACGTAGGTCCCGCGGTATCCATACCCCCAAATACTTAAGTTTGCCCGGGGCCCAGCGAAAGGGAAACCCTCCACCCCAGGTAGTCGGGAGGTGCGAATTTAAGGCCAAAGCCTCCGATTTGTCATAGTTAATTTTTAGACCAGCCACCAAGTGGAAGCGGTCAAACAACTGGATAATAGCCGGCACACTAGATCTGGGCTTCCCAACGAATAACAGAAGGTCATCCGCAAATAAAGCTATTTTAAGTGGATGCCCAGACACACTAACCCCACTGATATCACGATCCCTCCTGAGGCAGATAGCCAAAGGCTCCAGCGCCAGTACAAACAATAAGGGGGAAAGGGGGCATCCCTGACGGACCCCACTATAGATATTAAAGGCCGAAGTTGGCAGCCCATTAAGCAGAATGGTGGCACTAGGGTTTTGGTAGAGAATATGCAACCATTGTAGGTAGGCACCAGTGAAACCATACTGCTGTAACACCCAGAACAAATACTCCCACGAGAGGGAGTCAAACGCCTTTTCGGCGTCGAGGCTTAAGATCAGTGCTTCCGCTTCGGTCTGGTAACTTAAAGCCGCCAGTAGGCGCCGAACGTTGCGCACCCCTTGGCGGCCCTTTATAAATCCAGTCTGATCCTCATGGATAATAGCTGGCAGGATATCAGATAACCTAGCAGCCAACACAGAGGCCAGGATTTTGACATCCACGTTAAGCAACGATATCGGGCGATAGGATCCCACTTCTGAGGAATCCTTCCCTGGTTTGGGTAGGACCACAATAACTGATTGGTTAGAGGCCAGCGAGAGAGCGCCAGAACGCAGCAAGTCAGTAAAGTGCGCCTGCAAAGGAGCAAGGACCCCAAAATTGAGAATTTTATAATATTCTGTCCCCAGCCCGTCTTGCCCTGCCGCCTTCCCGAGCTTAAGCTGCCGAATAACTGCATAAATTTCCTGATTAGAAATAGGACTGTTCAGCACTTCTATGTGGGCTGGGGTGAGTTGAGGCCAAGGGAGCCCTTGGAACATCCGATCCGCCACCCCCTTGTGCATAGACCGTGGGGCGTATAAAGCCGTATAATATTCTAAAAACCGGGCCTGAATACCAGCGGAAGTGGTCTGGTGCACCCCGTGCTTATCCCGTATTCCCACAACCGCAGGACGCTGACCCCTAGGTCGAACTAGATGAGACATAAGCCGGCTGGCTCGGTTACCGTACTTATACAATTGAAAACGATAATAACGAAGGGACTTCGAGGCACGTTGGTGCAGTAGGCCATTTAATGCCTCCCGCGCCCGGTCTAAACAAGCCTTCTTATCCGCAGATAAGTCCCCCATGTGAGCATTTTGTGCAGTTTTGAGAATGCCAGTGAGTCTCAAAATCTCAGCATTACATCTACGATTTTTCTTTGCCACATAGGCTATAACTGCCCCACGCATAACTGCCTTCCCAGCCTCCCACACTGTCGAGGGTGATACATCCGGGGTCTGATTATGTTCAAGGTACTCTTTCCATCACCCCTGCAAGTACCCATGAAATTCCTTGTCTAAGTAAAGGTCAGGGCGTAAGCGCCAAGAATACGGGGGCCGGTCCTCCAGTCCCCATTGGAGAGTCATGGACACCGGGGCGTGGTCAGACAGGGAAATAGTCCCTATAGAAGCACCCAAGATCTTGGAGAAGCACTGATCAGAAACCAACAAATAATCCAGCCTAGAATACACATTATGCGGATGGGAAAAAAAAGTGAAGTCACGGTCCTGGGGATGCAATATCCGCCAGATATCAAGCAGTCGTAACTCCTGACACAGGAGGTTAATACCCTCCATACCCTCCGCCCGAGAGGCTAGTTTAGGGGGGGCATTATCAAGTTGGCGATTAGCAACAATATTAAAGTCACCTCCCACCACTAAACTGTAATCAGAAAAATCAGCCAAAAGGGTAAGCAGAGAAACAAAAAACCCATGGGAGTACACATTAGGGGCGTAAACATTACAAAAAACAATACGTTGCTGATATAAGGTGCCCGCCACAAGCACATATCGTCCTTCCTCATCTTGGCATAGACGTTCAAGCTGAAACGGGAGGTTCTTATGGATAAGGATGGCCACACCCCTCTGTCGGCGGGTATAAGATGAGTAAAAGGATTGACCCACCCAATCTCTACTTAGCTTGGCATGCTCCCCATCCCCCAAGTGTGTTTCTTGCAAAAGTGCAACCTGTGTTTTCATACGTTTAAATAACGTATATAGTTTGGACCTTTTAACTGGGGAGTGTATGCCATCCACATTCATAGTAACAATGTTAACCTGCGGCATCGTACCAAAGCAGCCGTAAATTAAGGAGGCGGAGTCTCACGAGACACCGCAACACTGCCACAATAAATCCCCCATGGCCTCCCAGCCTAGGCCCCGGGGGAAAAAAAGCAAGCCGCGCCCCAATCCCGAGGTAAACCTCTAATAAAGAAAGCCCATTGGTCGTCTTCCCTTCCATCCCCTGTCGACTAACACACAATCCCACTAGCATACACCACATCCAGACCCCCAACATCAACCCCCCCCTCCCCCCAGACTCCATGGAGCTCAAACAATCAAGCTCCATAGAGGTGACACCAGAAACCCCCATCTCCTTTCTCCATCCTCGCTCCCCCATATACAATCGCCTTTAACCAGGAGAATCAACAACCCAGAACAGCAGATGTAAACAGCTTATGACAAACGTAAGAGTCCAGGGACAGAGAGATTGTCCAGAAAAATTCGGAGGTGGAAAAAGGTTCTCCCTGCCCAGGAACCAAAAAGCCATGATGCAGCTGGAACAGTCAACGTGGCAGAAACTGCAAATCCGGTCTCCAAAGGCCAGCAAGGAACAATCAGACCAGAGGGGACCACAGCCTCCGAGGCCCAAACTAAGAAAACCAGTCTCCCGCCACAGGCCAAAAATACAGCACCAGAGGTTAAGTATTGCTAGAGACAATCACCTCAGTGAGAGGCGTCATGGAGTAGGAAGCCCAAAATCACTCCACTGCCTGGGGAGGGAGGCCCGCTAAGAACCCCTCCGCCCCCTCCTTGGTGGTGAAGAAGGAGGTTTTATTATCATGGTGGACCCGCAATTTCGCGGGGTAGAGCAAGGCGAACCGGATGCCCCGCTTGTGGAGCGCCGAGCAAGCAGGGGCCATGGTCTTCCGCTGTGCCGCAGTGGCAGCCGAGAAGTCATTAAACAGTAGCAGCTTGTGGCCATTATACAACACTTCCTGCTTCAGGCGGTACGATCGCAGCAGCCGGGTCTTGTGGTCCCAGTTAAGGATGCGTGCCATAACTGGACGCGGGCGCCCCACCCCCTCTCGCATGGGGCCCACCCGATGCACCCTCTCACATTGCAACTTGTCCCCAGGGATGAGGAGTCCCACCTGCTGGGGCAGCCATTGCTCAACTAGATCCTTAAGCTCCCCCTCTTTCACCTCTTCCGGGAGGCCTATGATCTTAAGGTTGTTCCGGCGCCCCCTGTCCTCCTGCTCCTCCATCTTGGCCAGGAGTTCCCGTTGCCGGCCCTGGAGGTCTGTAACAGCTCGCTCTGAGGTCGCAAGCCGGTCCCCCAAGTCCGATATAATGCCTTCCGCCGTATCCAGCCGCTTGGCATGCCCCTCCACCGCGGACTTGATATCCTCCATGGCAGTTTGCAATTTATAGAGTCTGCCATCCAGCGCCTCAGTAACTCGCTGGGAGATTTTCTGCAAGGCATCCTCATTGACAGAGGCGAGCAGCGGCTCCCCGGGTCGTGCAGCGGCGGCCATTTTAGCAGCACGCGGTCTGTGCGGTCGGCGTTCAGGCTTGCTGCGTGCGCTCGACCGGCGCATCACCCGCGGGGCTCCTCCCGTCCCCCGGCAGCAGCAACACTTCCGATGGCCTTTCCACGACAGAAGCGGCGAAAACCAACAATTTTAATAAGGTATTTTACCGATGCAGGGGAGCGAGGGCTCGGAGCTTTCCCCGGTTACTTCCGCCTCCAAGACGTCATCGCCGGAAGTCCAAAAACAAAATCTTATACCGTATTCTGAATTTAACTGGCAACCAGTGTAGTTTTTTCAGAACTGGTGAAATATGCTGTTTTAGAGGAGTAGCAGTAAGAAGTCTGGCTGCAGAGTTTTGAATTAATCGAAGTGGTCTGATCGCAGTGTCGGGTAGACCAATATATAAACCATTACAGTAGTCTATACCTGAGAAGATTAATGCCTGCAACACTGCCTGATAATCGTGGGAAAACAACAAAGGGCGAAGTCGTTTTATTAACATGGCCCGCTTTTTAACTTAGCCATAGTACATTTTTTAACCATTTTTCTCCTGTTTTTAAATTACCGTATTTTTCGCTCCATAAGACGCACCTAGGATTCAGAGCGGGAGAAAATTTAAAAAAAAAAAAAAAATGGTGTACTAAACAGGCTCTGTTCCTGGCATCTGTGCGTCTTATGGAGCAAATTAGGGTAGGGCATAAAATTTAGTTTTGTCCCCATCCCAACCCTCTAAATTTAATTAACTTCAACCCCCCACCCTCCTGACCACCCCCTCCCCCCAAGACTTGCCAAAAGTCCCTAGTGGTCCAGCGGGGGTCCGGAGCGATCTCCTGCACTCGGGCCATCTGCTTCCAGTATTCAAAATTGGGTGATAGCACAAGATGGCGCCTGCCGTCCATTGCTCCTACCATGTGACAGGGGCCGACCAATGGCATTGGTAGCCTCTGTAACATAGTAAGGGCAAAGACTATTGTGCCATTTTGAATACTGGCAGCCGACGGCCTGAGTGCAGGTGATCGCTCCGGACCACCAGGGACTTTTCGCTCCATAACATGCACAGACATTTTCCCCCCACTTTTGGGGAAAAAAATGCGTCTTAGAATATAGCTGCAACTTTGCTTTTGAGACCTTTCAATAAATACAAAATATCATTAGAAGCCTGGAACGAGGGAGAATATAAATGTTTTTATTTTATTAAAGGTTTGTCTAGCTTAATTTGACACTATTTTTACTCTTAGCTGTCTGCCAGATAAACAAGGATCTAGAAGCATCACTTCTTGTAAGTTTTAGAAGTGTTATAAATTACAATGCATAAAAAAATGGTCTCCAGCAGCATCAGCATAAATCAGAAAAGGACCTGTGGCAAAATGCCAGATACTGTTTTCTTCTAAGAGCTAATATTGATTCAGCCAGCACAGTGCATCTCTTCAAACAAATCTCAATATTAACTTTTAAGAAGCGAGACCATAATTATCAGAATGCTTTTCTATTTCTTACAAATCAGTGGACACGAAATCACACACTTCATGCGGAAGAGAGATCTGCTTTCTAAACTAAAAAGATAACCTTATGGGCTACACTTAAGATTAACCATAGCTTTAATTGTGGAAACAGTTGCAGATTTATTTCAATTTTTTATTGGAGTGAAAGTAACCACTATACTTGGACAAGTGCCAGAATAGCTTGCACAATCCTTATCTTTGACTACAATATTAAATCAAACTCAAACAGCATAAAATTAACACTCTAGAGAAGTAACATGAAAACAAACAAATACAATAACATAACCTGAAGATAGTAAGTTTTTGTTCTTTCGAAAGACAACATTGGTGGGAGTTATTCTAAGCCTGAATCACTGCTTAGCTGTTTATAACACAACCAAAACAAAACAAACATAACTTTCCTTTCCTAGCGTGTAGCAGATGGACTCAGGACCAATGGGTATAGTGTACTCCTGTTAGCAGTTGGAGACGGATCAGATTTCAATCTGACGTCAGCCCCTAGTACATATACCCCTGCAGGAAGTGCAGCTCCTCAGTATTTTCCGTCTCCATAGCAGTTGGGGACTATCTGCACGCTCTCAGAGCGTTAGACCAAAATTTAGAATAAAACCGAAAATTAAAGAAGAAACCTACCTGAAGGCGAGCCCCGCACTCCTGCGGTGATACCCTTGGGTCCCTCCCCCAGTTGAGTTTCCCGAGGTGATTTCCGTGGTCCCTCGGAGGTGAGCCTCTGTCCAGTGGCCGATTCGCGGCAGGGACCTAGCCCCCAAATCCTTGGGCGCGGTGTAGAGGCAGCTTCGGTCCGGCGGCCGAATTGCGGCGAGGACTTAGCCCCCGATCTCGGGCGTGGCTGAGAGGCAGCGGGTGCACCCCCTCGAGCGCGGCGGTGAAGGTATTTGCCCGCCCCCCCCCCCCCCCCCCCCCCGCAGCCGGAGACCGCCCGGAGCAAAACCGGGAAGCGCCAAAGACAAGGTAAGATGGAAATCTTCTACTTAATCCGGTCTTCGAAGATCGAGGAGGAGCACAGGCCAGCGATCGGAATCTGTGCCATCAGGTTGATCTGCCCTAGCAGGGCTAGGCCCCGGCTGTTCCAGGGTCTGCCCACGTGGAGACCCTCCAAGGAGATTGCCATATTGCCCGCATGCTCACCGTTGCCATCTTGGCTTTGTTTGCCGCGCCGCCCGCCGTCCGATCCGAGCACACAAATTAACAAGAGGGGAACCAGCTCGGGTCCAGGGCCCAGCCGCACCCCACAATGAGATTCAGCCGACCCATCAAGGGAAGAAGCCATAGGGGGCAGGCTATCCCTATTCTACCGCAGATGGGTCAAGATAACTTCGGACAAGTGGGTCTTAGCCATCATCCAAGAAGGCTACTACTTGGACTTCCTTCGAACTCCTCCGGACAAGTTCGTGGAATCTCCCTGCCACGACCCCCGCAAGAGGGCGGCAGTGGAAGCTACACTGACCAGACTTCTGGCCCTCGAGGCCATAACCCTGGTACCCACACGGGAAACAAATACTGGACATTACTCCATTTACTTTATCGTACCCAAGAAAGAGGGTACATTCAGGCTCCGATTCGACACCAAGGAAGACAAGGTCAGCCTGACCCCCAGGAGGAGATCAAAGCTGTGGGACTGGCTCCAGACCTTGCTGAGCGCCCCTCGTCCCACAGCATGGGATTACCTGCAAGTCCTCGGACTAATGGCATCCACACTGGAAGTGGTGCCATGGGTGCGGGCCCATATGAGGCCCCTGCAACGCTCACGCCTATCACGGTGGAGCCCACGATCCCAGAACTACACCGTATGTCTACCACTACCGGGTAGAGTCCGGACACAGCTAAGGTGGTGGCTTCAAACCAGCCACATGAGCCGGGGATCAAGACTATCCTCCCCAACCTGGACCCTGCTCACCACAGATGCCAACCAACATGGGTGGGGAGCACACTGCGAAGAGTTAACCGCCCAAGGGCGGTGGAATGAAGAGGCGGGGTAGAACATCAACCGCCTAGAAGCACGGGTGGTCAGATTAGCCTGCCTGCGGTTCGCCCACAGACTTCAAGACAAAGCGGTCAGAGTGAAGTCGGAGAACGCCACGACGGTGGCCTACATCAACCGGCAGAAGCCAACAGGTGTCCTTAGAAATAGACCCTCTGATGGCTTGGGCGGAAGCAAATCTCCAGGACATCTCCGCAGTCCACATCGCCGGGAAGGACAACACCACGGCAGACTTCCTCAGCAGGGAGAGTCTAAACCCAGGAGAATGGAAGCTGTCACACACAGCCTTCAAGATAGTGATTCGGTGGGGGACTCCTGACATGGATCTTCTAGCAAACAGATCCAACGCTCAAGTACCCAGATACTTCAGCTGCAGGCAGGATCTGCATTCCCAGGGGATCGACGCCCTGGTACAAACCTGGCTACTGGGGACCCTGCTATATGCCTTTCTGCCGTGGCCCTTGCTGGGCGCAATCATTCACAAGATTCAGCGGCACAGGGGGCTAGTTCTTCTGGTGGCCCCGGACTGGCCAAGAAGACCCTGGTACGCAGACATGAGAAGACTACTGGCAGGGAATCCACTACCCCTGCCTCCACACAGAGACCTGCTACAACAAGGTTCCATCCTCCACGAGGACCCAGCTCAATTCTCTCTTACAGTCTGGCCATTGAGAGGGCTCGCCTGAGAAAGAGGGGATACTCGGGGGCAGTAATAGATACTCTCCTCCGAGCACGCAAGTTCTCCACATCTCTAACATACATCAGGATCTGGAGAGTCTTTGAGGCCTGGTGCGAAGACCACAATGTCAAACCACGTTCCTCTAAAGTTCCTGGAATTCTTACAGAACGGACTACAGAAGGGTCTGTCCCTCAACTCCATCAAGGTACAGATGGCCGCATTGTCATGCTACGGCTCCAGGAGTGAGGACGACAGCTTAGCCTCGCACCCAGATGTATCACGCTTCTGAAAGGAGTCAAACACATTCGCCCACCACTAAAGTGGCCAGTGCCCCTGTGGAACCTCAACCTTGTCTTGGAATTCCTAGCTGGATCCGCCTTCAGACCCCTCCGAGGCCTGTCCCTCCGTCTGTTAACCTTGAAAACGGTGTTCTTGCTGGCCGTGTGCTCGGCCCGCCACATCTCAGAGCTACAGGCCCTGTCCTGCCGTGAGCCATTCCTCAGACTCACCCCGGGGACCATTTAGCTACGCACGGTTCCCTCCTTCCTCCCCAAAGTGGTCTCACACTTCCACCTTAACCAAACCATCTCACTACCTACGATGGATGGCTTGAAGTCTGAAGAAGCCCGTAGTCTGCGCCATCTCGATATCGGCAGACTCCTATCAGATACCTGGAAATGTCGGAACCAGTACGAAAGACGGACCACCTTTTCGTCCTTCACAGCGGGAAGAGGCAAGGGGAAGCAGCCTCGCGGGCAACCATTGCCCACTGGATCAAGGAAGTCATCAAGGTGGCCTACGTAGAAACGGGAAAACCACCACCTCCACATGTCAAGGCCCATTCCACCAGAGCCCAGCCTATTTCCTGGGCAGAAACTAGAATGCTGTCACCTGCAGGGCGGCAACGTGGTCCTCCATCCATACCTTTTCCAGATTCTACCGTCTGGATGTTCAGGCTCGGGAGGACACAGCATTTGCAAGAGCAATCCTTAATGGACCACGGGCAGCCTCCCACCCAGTTCGGGAGTAGCTTTTATACATCCCATTGGTCCTGAGTCCATCTGCTACACGCTAGGAAATGGAGAAATTACTTACCTGATAATTTCGTTTTCCTTAGTGTAGACAGATGGACTCAGCAGCCCACCCGCGGCTGCCACTATACATGGTCCTTCAACGATTCAAGGGTAAGCCATGCTTTCATTTCCCTAGGGCAGAGCTTTCCAAACTTTTCAGGTTGGTGACACACTTTTTAGACACACATAATTTCGGGACACAGTAATTCAGTCTACTAGCAAACCAGAGGTTAAAGGTTAAACGAACGAAATGTATTTCGACAATTTATGTATGTTTCCTTAAATATATACATAATAGGTTGTGTCGTGAAACATTTTATCTTGTGAAAACCTTTCATTTATATTAAAAATATATAATATTCCAAGATTAATGTTACTGTTATAATTTATGAGTAACAATAAAACAAAGTTATTGTGTTATTCAATTTACCTCTTTAATGAGATATATGAGCTTGATGGGATGAACACAGCTTTTGAATATTTGGTGGTGTTAAAAAAAAAAAAAAAAAAAAAAAAAAAAAAAAAAAAAAGTCCAAAGGGTTTTCTGCGTAATTTTAAAAAGCTGGCCAGTTTCACACTATATAATTATTTGATAGCCTCATTCAACTAATTCTATGTGGCTATGAGAGTGAAGCCTGGAATTTATAGGAAGGGACAGAAGTCAATATAAATCCTGCACCTCCAGTTCTGTAACTCTGTGCATCCACTGAAATTCCCCCAAACAATGGAGCTTGGATGTTTCCCTTACAGCTCATCATACTAAAAGATATTTTCAAATGCTGGTGTCACCTCACAGTAACAGCAGCACAAACACCTTCCACTGCCAGGCACATTGTGAACCAACACAAAACCCCGCAAAAAAGACACTCAAAATCTATACTGCAATCCCATTGTAACACAACAGTAATAACACCAAGGACTCAAACAACAATAACCCTACCTGTGAAAACGCAAGGGTAAATATTACACTGGGTCCTAGAATACCAATACACCACCTACTGAGGAAACAAAACAAACCCGATTGCTATAGATCCCTATGCTAGCAGAATCTCTCATCACGGACACACACACAGAGCAGAGACAGACCCTCACCAAATACAGAATACAAAATAAAGGAGCACAAATTAGACAAAAACTGAAATGGAAACCCCAAGAAGCCAGACTCTGTGTATTAACAATGGAAAAACAGAACCACCATTCCTCATAAAACAAATAAAATTAAGAAACATAAAGCATCAGTTATAATAGTAAAACCATACTAATAACAATATTTTAAAACTACTGATAAATAGAATTTCTATTAATTAAAATCATATACATTTTTTACAATTTCCCAAACACCAATAAAATATTTCAAAACAGCACATATACCAAATAACACCCAATAATTAAAACTAATAAGGATTTTAAAAGGCCCCTGCTGTCCATACATGGGAGCTCTTGATTTCCAGTCACCCTGATATTGTCCAGGATTAGGAGGCTATCCTCTCTCACACACTCACATGTCCATTCTCTCTCACACATACACTGTCACATACATACACATTCATGCTCTTATACCCACCATAACCTCTCGCTCTCACATACACTGACACACTCTCAGGCTCTAAGACACTCTCTCCCCCTCCACACACACCCCCCACACAAACTCTTATTCCCCTGGATTTTCTCATACACACTCTCTCTGGCTCCCTCACATACACACAAACACACACACCCAGGCAAGTTCCCAATCATTCTCACACAGACACCCAGGCAAGCTTACAGTCATTCTCACACCACTCCCTCACCATCCCCCAGGCATGCACACATTCATTCTCACACACACAGAGACCCCCTGGCAGGCACAAATTCATTCTCACACACACACATATACTACACATAGGCCGGCACCTATTCTCACACATACAAACCCCAGGAAGACACCCATACATTCTCATACACAGACACACCCTCAGGCAGGCACCCATGCATTCACACACATACACCCCCAGGCAGACTCCCATTCATACACATGCACACACTAAAGGCAGACCCCCTTTCTTTCTTTTGCCAGCAACCTCGGAGCCTCTCTCGTTCCTCTGCTGCCACTGTCACTGATGCCGCATGGCTATTGGGGAGGCGCTGATTGCTGCTATTGGCACTGAAGCCCATTCTGCTGCCTCCTCTGTGCAGGCCCTGTGGGTTTCCACTTCCTCCATGTTGATCTCGTACATTGTGAGATCCGCATAGAGAAAGTGCTACTCTTGACATTAACAAAGATTACATGTGCCAATCAGTAAAAAGTAATTTATTTCTTTTTTTTCCTTTGCTGTCTGATCTTAGTTTTCTAAGACTAAAGTCATGGCTGTTTAAGCAAGCCTTCCCGAACTCCAATTAACACGCCTCGCCAGCAAATATCCTACTCAGCAGCTATATATATTGTTTAATGTATATATTGTATACTTGTATATAATTAACCTCTTCTATCTCTCTATAATTCCTCCACCCCAGTTCAATAGTCCTTAATTGTAACTGCTTCTCTTCATCACGTTTAATCTATGTTCGTTGTTATATCCATTGCACCCCTGTTCTATGTAAACCGACATGATGTGAGCTCTTCATGAATGCCGGTATAAAAAAACCTTAAACAAAATAATTGGTTGGTCACAGGCTTTTTTGTTCCACCTCCCCTTTCTTATTTTTTTGCCAATTCCTTTCATATTGTCTTTTTTTCTATTTCTTTTCTCTCCATCTATCTTCTTCCCTCAAACATTCAGTCAGGTTCTCACTCTCACATGCTCTCTCTTGCACATGCTGTCTGACTCTCACACACCCAGGCTCTCTCTCACTCACATGCTGCCTTGCTCAAGCACAGGCTCTCACTATCACATGCTGTCTCTCTCACACACATACAGGTTCTCACATGCTGTCTCTGCAAACATTCAGGTCCTCACTCCCACACCCAATCTCTCAATGCACCTCATACATGCACACAATCTCTCAACTCACCTCATACATGCACTCTACGGGCCCTCAGCCTCTCTCTTACCTCTGGGCCTCCTCTTCAGGGACGCCGCAGAGCCCGTCGCTGCAGGACGGGCTCTGCGGCATCTGGTCTGGTGCGTCGCTTCTCGTCTGGTGCGTCGCTTCTCGGGCCGATTGCGGCGGCCCTGATCTTTTCGGACCGATCCGCGGTGGGGGCCCTGCTACCGGGCCGCCTCCTCTTCTCGCCCGCTGCAACAACGCTGCTCCTCTTCTGCACACGGCTGATGCTCTCCCCCTTTCTGCCTGTGTGGCTCCGGCAACATTTTCCTTCCGGGGCCACGTGGGCAGGAAGGGAGGTGGAGCACCTGCACGTTTCGACGTGACCTTGTTCTTCGGGCCGTGGTGAGGTGAGCTCCACCACGGCCATGCCAATCTTCCTGCTGTGTCTCCAGCACACAGCACAGCGATTCTTTACTGCTCAGCCGCCAATGGGATGAGGTCCACCGGCGGCAGCATTGGCTCCCACTTGCCGGTGTGTCACGTCCACCGGGCTTGCGCGACACACCGACACACTAAAGTGTCGCGACACACACTTTGGAAAGCTCTGCCCTAGGGCATCCACCCTGCCGGGTGTCGACGCCTTCTGGTTGGGCACACTGGCGGTCTCCAGCTATAGTCAACCAACCAGTTCAAGTTAATCAAGTCAATCAAGTTTTTAACGTTCTAACAAAAGTTATCTAAGTTAATCATATTAAGTTAATCAGTCAGTCACACACATATCCACAATGCTTTGCAAGGAAGAATACTGAGGAGCTGCACTTCCTGCAGGGGTATATGTACTAGGGGCTGACGTCAGATTGAAATCTGATCCGTCTCCAACTGCTAGCACGAGTACACTATACCCATTGGTCCTGAGTCCATCTGTCTACACTAAGGAAAACGAAATTATCAGGTAATTTCTCCAATCCTCTCCTTTTATTGTATAACACAGTTCCTCCTCTTAATTCCCGTCAATTCAAGACTTCCTGAGCATTCAATATATCCCAACAATCATAACGTGCTGTAACATTTATTTGAAAAATATGTGTACAAAACTTAACACATCTTCCTGACAATCTCACCTAACTGACATTCCTGTGTGGGGGCTCAGCCTTTGAGCTACCAACGCCCTCTCCTTTGTCTTTTTCATAATACAAACATGCTTTCAAACTGCAGGTCAACCCACCATACAACAGTACAGTTCTATTTTCTCATCAGGTGTTTTTTTCTTCTCTGGTGCCTTAAATCCCTGCTGTCTTGTTATAGCAGTATTCCTGGTGTTTCTCCATATATGCCACCTACACTGCAAATAACATGCAGGGGAATACACAATTTTAAAATCTAAACTCTGCATCTTGCTAAATGAGCAGCTTTCCCCTTACTCCTGAGGCTGCATTATCCTACTGAGGAAAACCTTACCAGGGACAAGTGGGTAGCAATAAGGTGATCAGGAAAAAATATGCATCTAATTACCTCATTGTCCCCAGGATTTGGGACCAAACTGTGGGGCTAGTGTTATTCCCTCTTGGCTTTGCTGACAGAAATAGAAAGGATACGGTTTCAGAATGTCACTTTGTTCCGTGCGATATTGCAAGAAGGCAACTAGAAACTAGCCCTAGTAGGGTTCTGAAATCCATTACATCCAGTTAAACTTAAATACTATTTCTAGACAAAGGCGGCAGTCAGCCAAGTTTTGGTTTAGCAGTGCTAGTATGCAAAGCAAGAGTAATTCTCTCTGCACTAAACATCTACTTCTGATATTTAAAAAAATAAAATTTCAGTTCTTGTGAACTTTGAAAACCTTATAAACTGTTTCTCTTAGCCAATCCTGACTGTCTTCAGGAAGATATGGCTTATCTTGTGCCAAGTAAGTAACTCATTGCTTCATTTCAGCTGGATTGTACAAAAAGTATAACTAGACATGAAATTCTCTTCACCCCCCAATTCGATCATCAGCTCTTCGAAGTTGGTTTTCTTCAGCTTGAACATAAGACTGAGGAGGCCTGCATGGCAGTAGTAGCTGTGCAAGAATACCAATGCTCAGTCAAGGTTTTTCTGGCCTCAGTTTTTGTCTTATGCCACCAGTTGTCACTCATTTATGTGACTGTCTGCAAAGGATACATTGGTAAGCAACTCAGTTTCCTGTTGTCACTTCACCAGTGGCAAACAAGAATTGATGTGTAAAAAAAAAAATAAAAAATAGTACAAATTTGCTCCTGTCGTGGTACTATCTACTAAGGGGAGAAAAACACACTGCCATAAATGGCATAAAATAACTACATTTTCCTGCAGCCGTACTTGATTACTTATTACTGGTCATTTGATTAGGGATCAGGCAAAATCCAAGTTAATATTCAGATTGTTTGGCTAATATGGTTGACATTAATGTTTTTGTCATGGTGTTCATGGTTAGAGGTTTAGGTTTATCATGGATTTAAAAAAAAAAAAAAAAAGTAGAGACTTCAGTTTTCTAATAAACCTTGCTGTTTAAAATAGCATTTATAGTAGGTTTTAATGCTTTCCATGACTACTTCCAGATTTGTACTGCTTTTCTGTGACTTGATCATGCTGGTGGAAGCAGTCCACTTGTTTTGGGTTGGGTTTTTTTTGCCATAAATTTGAATATCAGGATCATTTTACATCTCCTGTCAGTTATTGTTTTTCACAATTTTGCTATTAAGTTAATGGTTCTACCTTTCTCTTAACCACACACTCCTGTTTACTATAGCAAAATCACAACCTTTTAATCTGATTTGTGAGTACAAGTGTAAATTGCGTCTTTGTTTAAAGTACATGTGTTTTAACTGTTATATCTATCTTTGGGAGAGAATAAACTATTTTGCATATCTACTATTCACTATCCATTCTTTTTCCATGACAGGTTTCTTGATGTCTGTCTTTAGGTATATCCAAATTGCATAATCACTAAATAACAAACATTATCAAATTGGTTGAAAAATACATGTAATATCTAATTTCTTTTGTTTTTTTTTTTTTTGTTAGAGATACAGGACTAAGCCATACTGCTGCAGCCTGTGCAATTTCTCAACAAAGCTGCCTTCTTCATTCAAGAATCATTTGCATCGTTACCATGAGGATGAAGTAGATCAAGAGTTGATGGTTGCTTGCCCAAGCTGTGCGTTTGCTTCCCAGTCCAAAACCGTGGTAAAGCACATGCGGATGTTTCATACGTCTGTCCGGAAAATCCAGCATTATGCAGTGAACAGTTTTGGTGGTACAAGCCAATCCAGGAAGGATACTGTGAAGTTTTCCTGTTTGAAATGTTCTTTCACAGACCCGTTGTACTACAGTATGAAAAGGCACGTGTTAATGACCCATTTTGAAAATTTAATAAGTGCCTATTTTGGTGAGCGGTCAGATAATACAGCTTTTCAGAACAGAAATGAAACTTTGTTTACAAATGAACTGAAGAGCCCACCGTCACACAAGTACTACTGTAAAAAATGCAATGCCTTTGCTAATACCCAGGATGCCTTGGTTTATCACATTTTGACTTCTGAAAAACACAGAGATCTGGAATACGAACTTAGAAGTGCCATTTCTGAATTTAGTAAAACTCATTCTAGGAAAACAGCGCCTTTAAAGCCATCGAACATCGCCCCCAAGACACCTGTAAATAATCACCCAGGACTGGCACCCCCTAGTGCTACAGCAGTCTCCATGCCTTCTCCTCCCCTTATGAATATGTTTTCGATCCCCCACAACAGTCAACATTTAGCAATTGCAAAGCAGTCCCAAGCTGCTCTTCAGAACAATGCCAGAGCAATGCCTGTTACCTCTAATGCATCTGGGAATATTATGCAGACTTCTAGTTCAGTTGCTACCCCACCACACTTGGGTTTTGTACCCAGTACTCTTCCAACAAGTCAGAATATTACATTGCAAACATCACTTTCCCAGTCGGTCTTTGTTTCTCATAGGTTTCCTATTACACAGCCTGTGGGGCCTGGGGTTCTCCCTCCAAATCAGTCAGTACAGCCAGGGCTTTTCCCTCCACCTCAACCAGGGGCTCTTTCTTTTAATCAACCAGTGCAAGCTGGGGTTCTGCCTTTAAATCATACTCTCTCAGCTGGAGGGTTCTCTTTAAATCATCCAATGAGACCTGGGGCCCTTGGTGTGAGCCAGCCTATGGCTCCCGGGGCCCTTGGTGTGAGCCAGCCTATGGCTCCCGGGGCCCTTGGTGTGAGCCAGCCTATGGCACCCGGGGCCCTTGGTGTGAGCCAGCCTATGGCACCCGGGGCCCTTGGTGTGAGCCAGCCTATGGCACCCGGGGCCCTTGGTGTGAGCCAGCCTATGGCTCCTGGGGTTTTCTCTGTAAATCAATCTGTCAGACCTGGGATATTTTCTGCAAATCATGCTGGTTTGTCCCAGAATCCTTTCATGACTGCAGCACCACTACTGAGACAGTTAATTCCAACTGGGAAGCAAGTTAATGGAATACCCACCTATACCCTTGCCCCAGTTTCAGTTACTTTGCCTGTACCACCAGGTGGTGTAGCCAATGTAACAGCACCACAAGTACCTATACAACTCACCCAGTCAAACACAGTTGCACAGATCTCTCACTCTCCAGCTAGTGCACCCTCTCCTCCTGTAATGACGTCCCCCAGGAATGTACTTGACCAGGCTTCCAGACGTGCACCATCAACAAACATACCCGGCAAACAGGCTAAACAGTGGAAGACATGTCCTGTGTGCAATGAGCTGTTTCCTTCCAATGTCTATCAGGTGCATATGGAGGTGGCACATAAGCAACAAGGTGTGTTAAAAGCTAACGAACAGGACCCACAAAAAACGAGAGAGACAGCTGAACCAGAAAAACTTGCAGCACGAACCCCTTTTTTAAGGTGGATAAGAGAGAAGGCTGTCAGGTGCCTCTCCTGCAAATGCTTTTTAACAGAGAGTGACCTTATAAAACATGTAATGATGCACGGTTTAGCTTGCTTGTTCTGTACAGGGACTTTCCACGATCTGGTTAGCTTTGTGGCTCACAATAAGACTATGCACAGTGAAAAGAAGAAATTGCATGTGGATTACATAAAAAAGGGATTTGAACTAACAAACGATGCTAGTGGTAACATATTATTTCCTCACTTTGACTTTAATACAGCATTACCGAAAGAGGAAGTTGGAGAAAAGGAAATCAACTTGGTGGTACTTGCTGGTGCAAACTCAAGGACATTTGTGCCTGTTTACATTAAAGTGCAGCACCAAATTACAGAAAGCAACCAGTGTATCAAGCAAGCATTAAAGTGTCCGTTTTGTTTGTGTACTTTCGCTGGCTCAGAAGTGTACGAAACTCATCTGAAGGATAGGCATCATATCATGCCGACTGTGCATACAATTCTAAAGACGCCAGCTTTCAAATGCATCCATTGTTGTGGGGTGTACACGGGGAATATGACTCTGACGGCCATTGCTGTGCACCTGCTGCGCTGCAGGAGTGCTCCCAAAGACAGTAGTTCAGGTGTGCTGGCTCCACTGGACAAAAGTGGTGAGAGTGGTCAGCCTGTGAATGGGGAGGTGCATGATTCTGCCTCTCTTTCTAATAAGAGGAAATCAGACTCCTCCTCTTCAGGTGTGCCTCTTGCAGGGGACCAAACGGATAAAGGACAAGAACAGCCGTCTAGCTACACGAGTGTGTTTAAAATGTCTGGGAAAGAGCTCATCCCAGTCTCTTCTAAAAGAAAGAAGGTCGAGGCGGTAGCCAAACCCACAGGATTGTCATCGGGAGATGATACAGACTGCATTCTTGCGCTGGATCCAAAACCATACGAGAGAGGCTCTCATGAAAACAGAAAGCATTTTCTGATAGATTATTTTCACAAAAGGCCGTATCCTACTAAGCGAGAGGTAGAATTGTTGTCCTCTCTGATGTGGGTTCAGAAAATTGATGTTGCAGCATTTTTTGGAAAAAAACAAAACTCATGCCTAAGGGCTATCAAAACTCGCAAACATTGTGTGCTTTTGGGCTTTAAGATGTCAGAACTTAAAAATGTCAAGCATAGCTTAAGTGTATAAATGGAATAAACCAGGGAAAAACGTAGGAAGGCTATTTTAAGTAATATGTGGGGGGAGGGGGATCATACAAGGTTAAGAATTTAGCGGCCTCTTACAATGGTTCACTTTTTTTTTCAGTTTGCAAAACATGACATACTTATGGGTTGCAGTAGACAAATAGCCTCAGTTTTGTCTGTGATGCCCCCAAATGGCCACAGTCTGTGGGGGGGGGGGGTCTTTCATAGTATGTGTATCTAGTAATCTTTTATGGAATTTGTATAGGATTTTTTGGGGGGAGATTTTTTGTAGATTTTTCATGAGGAAAGTATCCCTCATTGATTTACATTGTTATGCAGATATCTTGCAATATTTACACTTAAGTTCTTTACTCAAAGAAACAAGTGTCCCTTTTCAATGAAGCTGGTCATGATATTTGAAAGACAGAGGGGATTCCAACTAGCAGCAGATGAATGGTGACTTGGGAAGGTCTGGAGTTCTGTCCTGTCTTAACCAGACAATTTATTAAAACTTCTCTTACCTCTGATTTCAGATGTTCAGTCCTTTCCTTCCCTCTATACCACTTTTTTCTCCGCCTTCTAAAACAGAGCAGAGCTTTTTTTTTTTTTTTTTTTTTAATTTCATTTTTCTCACTAGTAACAATAGCTTGCTTTACACAGAGGCAAACAAATGCAAGGTATCAAACTGGTGGTACACTTCAACTGTGCTTGGCTGTATTTATCCTTGTTTCATTAAATATTCCAAAAAATGTTCTGCCTTTTGAGGCAGTGGCTCTGAAGTTGCCATCTCTGTACCTTTATCAAAACAGACTTGACTAGCTGTGCACTACCATGTCCTAACGTCTCATGACTCATAATTTAATTGCTGTTTAACATTATTCCACAGTGCACGTCATATGTCCAAAATTTGTAAGGTGCATAAACTGTGTTTTTGTTGGACTATTGATGCATACAGTAAATTTTTCCCTTAATTTAAATCTGACCATTTTGGCCATGTCAGATTTTCTTCAGTACATTCGACACTTTCAATACAATGACTGTAAATGTTCCTTCTCACATGTAGAATGCATCCACCTGATATTTGCAAAATTTAACATGAAAATGTTGACTCTCCTACTGTAAATTTGTTTGAACTCCTACAAATTTTATAATTTAAAAAAATGGAATTTTTTTTTATGGGCACCTTTTCCCCTGAAGTTGATCGGCACATGAAAACAATGTTAAAGATTACAATTCTGTGACTTAAGCAAACAGGAAACAAAACTGAGATTTTGTGGAAGTTCTTGGGTAATCTGTGACAGATTTTGTGACCAGAAAGCAACCTGTGATAGCTAACATGGATCCCCGGTTTGAACAGTTTAAACTTTGTGAGCAAAGTGGTAGCCCCTGAAGACAATTTTTAAAAAAATATTCTAATTTGGACAATGCTAGTCAATCAATATAAGCATCTAGTTAATATAAATCTTAAACCATTTTATACAAGTGGTACCAGATACTGTTTTTATATATTCTATATAATTTATTAATGGCTTGGGAGATCAGGAAGTTCTGCTTAGTTATAGTTCTTGCTTTGTATATGTGTGCAAACAAAAGCCTGTATGGCTCTCTTGGCATTTTCCTTTAATGTACACTATCCAGTGAAAGGAGTGTTAACCATTTTATCTATTTGGACTTTGATTTTCATAGTTTCCAATAAACAAATATTTTAATGACTATTTTGTTGACATAATTATTTAAAGCCCTGTCCCTTAATCTGAATTAAAACTGTGAAACATGGAGTTCACTTTTTGACTTAGTCTTTAGACTTAATGAACTTTACTTATAAATTGCCATGTAAGGTGAGAATCTCTCCTGCTTGTTACGTTCTTTAAACTTAAGAATGGTAAACAGGTGTGTGTGAATTTTTTTTTGTTTCTGCATTAAATTACAAAACTAGGTACAAGATTGACTTGATACTATCACAAGACTTCTAGACAACCCCGTTTGATTTATATGTGCATTTTTCTAAATCCCAGGAAAACTCATGCCATCATTTTGATTTTTCTCGTTGCCCTGTAATGAAATGTCATTTGCACTTTACACTTTCATTTTTTAAAAATAAATTTCCAGGAAATTTGATAGAAAATCTTATATATTGATCCCTTTTACATATAAAACCAGTAGACATATTCAGTGTACTGTTACACTTTAATGCTCATACTGCAAAGTAAAAGCAGTAAAGATATCCAGATTTAAGAGGATTTTATTTACTGTCCTTAAACTTTAGAACTAGAGTAATGTTTGTCAACCTTATGTACACAGAGCCTCATCTGCCAACTTACCTCTGATTTTCAAATTAACATTGCTCTTCTCAGAGGACAAGCAAGATGGTAGTCCTTGCATATGGGTGACATTAGATGGAGCCCCAATGCAGAAAACTTGTCAGTTTCTAGAACTTTGACTAGGCACACTGATAATGCCCTATACCCCGCGTCCTCGCGGGGTCCCTACAGTCTTTTTCCCACTCATTTTGACTGTTTTTGGCCTTGTGGAAAACTTTTCCTTCTCATGAGTTTTTTTTTTTCTGTGCTATTTTGTCACTTGGTTCCTCTCAGTGCCTTTCCTGCTTCTAGTCGGGGTTTTCAGCCATTCTGATAAGTTTTCCATTCGTGGTCAATTCTCCATGGCAGCGGTACATTGGTGCCTGCTGGCCATCAGTGCCCCATTACTTTCTGTTCGTGCCACTTTTGTTGCATCCAACATGGCCCCATCCAGTTTTTGGCAATGCACCTGGTACCAGAGGACCATGTCCATCACTGATCTGCATGAGATGTGACCTCTGCCTAGAGGCATGGCATGACTTCTGGGGTTGCTGTTTATGCTCCCAGATGACCCTGAAAGGATGTCTGCTTCGACTCGATAAGATAGAGCAACTTGTCGGGTCGAAGTCTGAGGCATTGGCGCCATCGGCATAGATGGACACTGAGTCATCGATAGCGGTGGGACCGTCTGTTCTGTCGATGCCATTGATGAATGGGGTGCTAGAGACAGACCACTGTCTATCTCCTCCAAGCTGAGGATGTCTGGTTCTTGTCATTGGCCTTTGCACCGGGGAAGGACCAGGGCTGAGTATTGAGGAAAGCTGAAGCATCGGCACCGGTCCCCATCTATGCACGGTGCCAGACACAGGGATGCACCAGCTCATGCCACGATGACCCCAAAGCGACCCTGCAGTGCGGAGTGCCAGTCCTCCATTAGTGCTTGGGGGTCTGTGACTGTCTTCACCAGTCCTGATGCCAGTCACTGATCCACCTCGAGGGTCCAAAAAGGATCTGGCCACCCCTCCTTTCCTCCCAGTCTGTTGGCATCCGCAACGTTTGAGGAGGAACTGAAGCACAAAGTCCAGCTAGCAGTGGACCGGGCACTGCAGGGCTTCAGTCCTGTGGTATAGACAGCACCGGACCCAGTGCCGCCCGTTCTCGTACCATTTCTGAGAAGCTCAGTGTGCTCATTGGTGCGTTACCAATTCAGCTGCTGTTGGTTCCTGGGACAGCTTCAGTGCCCAGTGGGGCACCAAGACCTCCCCCTGCCGATACGGTAGTCATCGCTGGTTTCTCTGAGAAAGCTCCAATGAGGCTAGAGGAGATGCCAAGGCCTGCCACTCCCCATCCAGTTTTACCGGTGCCTGCAACTCTGGATGAAAGCTGAGCAACTACAGCCCCATCCCCTGTTGCTTACAGTGAGGATGAGGATTCCTATGACCTTTGGGGGGATGATGCTTCAGAGTCCTGTTCAGAAGGTCTATCAGACCCTTCTCCAAAGGAGTGAAGGAGGACTCTGCCTGAGGTCTTGACGTTCGCAGGGTTTGTGAGAGTGGGACAGAGGCCATCCCATTTCTGTTAATGGAGGATGCCAGGCACAAAATGCTTTGAGATCCTCCCGTTCATGGAGCTTCCTAAAGTGATTGTGGTGATCCTAGTGAATGAGATCTTTAAGGAACTGCTTCTGATGGTATGGAAAACACCCCCTGACAGTACCTCCTGTTAATAAGAAGGCAGACGGGGTCTACCTTGTCCAGAAGTCTGCCGAATTTGAGCGTCAGCTGCCCCACCAGTTGGTGGTGGTTGAATCCACCCTCGAGGGCCAAACGCTTTTGGACTCATTCTTCGGCACCCCCAGGGGAAGGACCATAGAGTGATGGACATTCTCTCGAGAAGAAGGTATTTCAAGATGCCATACTCATTGCTGCCTATGAGCCAGTACTCTGGACATCTGGAAGCAGGTACAGGATGTGGCTGAGCAGCTACCTCAACAGAAGCAAGACACCGAGCCTGGATTGTGGAATACAGGTACTAGTGACCTACGATGTTCTTGAGACTGCATCAAGAGAGTCTGCAGCAGGAATTGGTGCCCACAGAATGGCATGGCTTCAGGCCTTGGATCTCCGAGGTAAAGGAAGGACTCGCTGACATGCTATGTACTGGGGAGAATCTCTTCGGAGATAGTGAGGGACACTGTGGCTCAACTTTGCGACCACCATGAATCCCTCCAACAACTGTCATCACTCCAGACCCGGCCTCCTAGTATAATCTCAGACCAGTAGGTTTTTTCCATCATCTGTCAAGGGTACCAATTGAATCTATTGAGTGTCTGGCCAAATTGCCCTCTTTGCCTGTTTTGGGGGCCAGTAACACATCAGGAAGTACTACTAGCAGAGCTCTCCTCCCTCTTAATGACCAGGGCGGACAAGCCCATACCACTAGGGCAAAGAGGGCAGGGATTCTACTCCAGGTACTTCTTGATTCCAAAGAGAACAGGAGGGCTCCATGCCAACTTAGACCTGAGGGCCTTGAACATTTTTCTAAAAAAAAAAAAGAAAAATTCAGGATGGTTTCCCTGGGCACCTTGATCCCCCTTTTACAAAAATGGGACTGGCTGTGCTTTCTTGGTCTAAAGGATGCATACACTCATATCGAGATCTTCCCCAGGAAAAGGAAGTATCTCTAATTTGTGGGAAAATAGCACTTCCAGTAACGGGTGTTGCCATTCAGGTTAATATCAGTCCCAAAGGTCTTCACAAAATGCATGGCTGTGGTGGCGCACATCTGCAGGCTAGGAGTGTGTGTTCCTTTATCTGGATGATTGGCTGGTCAAGAGCACATCTCAGGCAGTGGCTACAAAGTCCATGAGCTTGACCATCCAGGTGTTGGAGTCACTAGAGTTTGTTCTCAGCTACCCAAAGTCCCATCACTTCATTTGGACTTATAGGAGCCCTGCTAGACAAGGCTCAGGCCATGGCCTTCCTGACTTGCCAGAGGTCTATCACCTTGTCAACCATCATGGTAAAGATTCAGCAGAGCCAGTAGGTGTTAGCTTGGCCCATGTTGAGGCTGTTGGGCCAAATGGCTACAACCGTCCATGTCGCTCTCTTGGCATGTTTACACATGCGCAGAGCCCAGTGGACCCTGAGGTCACATTGATGTCAGGCCACTCTGAGCCTCCAGGATTGCTTCAGCATCACCCCGTCTCTCTGGGACTCATTGTCCTGATTTGCGGGTACTTTCAAATCTGGAATGGGGGATCTCTTTTCGAAGTTTCCATACCAAAATTGTTCTAACCACGGATGCATCCACCCTGGGGTGGGGAGCTCGTGTAGATGGACTCAGCACCCAGGGTCTCTGGTCCGCCCTGGAACACTTGTCAAATCAACTTCCTGGAGCTTCGGTTGATAGGTATGCACTATGGGCTTTCAGAGATCGGTTGTCCAACAAAGTTGTCCTGATCCAAACCAACAACCAAGTAGCCATGTGGTATGTCAACAAGCAGGGAGGCTTGGGATCGTATCACCTGTGTTGGGAAGCTGTCCATATTTGGCCATGGGCCCTGTCCCACAGGATGGTGCTCAGGGCCATGAATGTGGTAGCGAACAGTCTAAGTTGAGCCTTCAGACCCCATGAGTGGTACCTGGACCATGTGGTAGCGAATCGGATATTCTACCCTTGGAGGAGCCGGATGTAAATCTGTTCATGTCCCCTTGTAACAGAAAGTTGCCTCATTTCTGCATCCTGTACACGTCAGCTGGCAAACCAGCCTCTGATGCCTTTGCCTGTCATTGGGGCAAGGGTCTTCTGTATGCGTATCCTCAGATTCCCTTAGTGGTGAAGATTCTTGAAGCTTTGTGAGGACAGGGGGACTATGATCTTCACAGCCCCTCATTGGCCAAGATAGGTCTGGTTTCCACTCCTGCAGGAGTTCATCTGGAGACAGTTAAGTCTTGGGACTTAACCAGATCTCATCCCGCAAGATCAAGGCAGGCTGCAGCATCACTGCCTCCAGGCCCTGTCACTCACTGCCTGGATGCTGAGAGGTTAATCCTGCAGCTGCTTGATCTTTCAGAGGATGTTTTTCAAGTCCTGGTGGCTTTCTAGCAAGCCTTCCACTAGAAAGTCCTATGGACTGAAGTGGAGCAGGTTTTCTGTGTGGTGTGAGCAGAAGGCCCTAGATTCGTTCTCCTGCCCTACACACAAACTGCTTGATTACCTTCACCTATCGGCAGCTGGCTTAAAGACCAACTCTGTTAAGAGAGAAGCCTCCTGTAAGGTCTCTTGCAGTGTATTGGGTCCTCTGTGGTTTTAGCTCAACTGATGACAGCTCCTTTTGAGCAGTTGCACACCTGTTACCTGAAGTACCTGACCTGGAAGGCCATATGTTTGGTGTCTGTCACCTCAGTGCACAGGGTCAGCAGGCTCCAGGCCTTAGTGACTTATCCAACGTACACTGTTTTATCATGACAGGGTGGTCTTGTGTATGCATCCTAAGTTCCTGCCAAAGGTAGTGATGGACTTCCATCTTAACCTGTCTGCCATCCTACCAACATTCTTTCCCAGGCTCCATTCGCACCAAGGTGAATGGACACTGCAGAGTGTAGCCTACAAGTGAGTCTTATTCTTCTGTTACAGACAGAAGCCCATAGACAGTCCATCCAACTTTTTATTTCTTTTGTTAAGACTAGTTGGGCGTTGCTGTTGCCAAATACACTGACCAGTTGCCCAGGCAGGACTACATCTTGGGGGTCATCTCAAGGCTCATTCTGTCAGAGCCATGGCAGCGTCAGTGGCCCTCTCATGAGCAGCTCCCATGGAGATCTGCAAAGCTGTAACGTGGTGTTCTCTCCACACATTCATATCTGGATAGGGATGGCCGGTTCAAGCAGTCTGACCTTCGGAACCTGTTTTAGGTGTAGAACCCAATTCTACCCACCTAGGGCCAATTATTTGGGTTTAGGCTGTCTCCCCCCTTCTGTTACCAATAGCACAGTTGTGTCCGTTGGCACTTGGTTAGGTTTCGGTTGGTCCCCTTTTGTGTTGGAGAGCAGCTTGTAGATAGGGATTTACCCATGTGTGAGGACTACTGCTGCTGTTTTTTATTGGTTTGTCTTGCCAGTTGGAAGACTTTTTTATTTAAAATATTTATAACTTGCTCTCTGCTTAAGGTGAGGAACAGATTCAACATACATAACCACAGGAAGAAAAAACAAATCTAACAAGACTTGAGATGCTATCCCTTGATGAAGATGGAAATAACTAACTAAATGTGAATGTGAGCAAAAAGGTATTCGGCAGATGCCTTGAGCTAATCATCCAAAACAGGAGTTACCACTAGAGGAGGGAGGGCAGGCAAATTTGGAGTCTGAGGACTCATTTCCTCTTCCCATGACAGCACAGCAAACGGCAGAGGAGAAACCTTTGCTAGTACATAGCACTGCTTCCCTATACTGGGCATATTAACACTTATCCCCCTCTTACGGGGGGGGGGGAGAGAAATGAAGTGGGATCCAGGATCTCTTGGCTGTGTGGAGTAGTGCATTCTTGTGGGGATCCCTGTTCTTGCCATCTCTTCATCTGAGAATTACTGAAGGTAGAGTATTTTAAAAGTCCTAGATGTAGTTTCATTAGTGCTGTCGATCACCAGGAAAATATTGAACATGCTTAATATACATATATTAAAGCTTTAGTGCTATATGCGTGCCTTCAAATCTTTATATTTAAGTGTTTTATATGCCATCATTCCATGTGAAAATCACTAGTTCATAACAGTATACAGGATTGACACAAATGATGAAATAAATTATATATAGGTTAGGCGCTCATAGGGAAAATGATGGTATACTGAGGTAGGTAGTATAATAGGTAAACATTCAGAGGCAAGGGTGCACTTCAGACACACTAAAGGAGAACATAACTGGATTTTAGGGGGAAAAGAGTGTGGGGGTATTCAGGTCATATTTAGGTTGTTAAGGCAAACTGGAGGTTTCAGACAGACATTTCTGAACAGCCAAGTTTTCGGCTTTTTCTTAAATTTCTTATTGTCTGATACTGTTCGAAGGTCCTCTGGCATGGCATTCCATAGCTTTGGGCCAGCAATTGAAATCGCTCTGTCTCGTTTGTGTTATATGATTGTTCTTATGGTCCGGATTTCAAGAAGGCCTTTGTTTTGGGATCTGAGTGTTCGTGGGGAATATGTGGTTTATGTGGGAATATGTGGTTTAAATGTTCCCATCACATTGTTTGGATTAATGACTGTACAGGGAGCCAATGCAATGCTATCAGAGTGGTGGCTATGTGATTGTATTTCTTTTTACCGGACATTAATCTAGCTGCAGCATTTTGTAGTAGTTGTAGTGGTTTTAAGTGACTAGCAGGAAGTCAAAGTAGTAGGGATTTACAGTAATCAAGGTTTGAGAATATTAGAGATTTGTAATACTGTTCTGAAATCTGCTGTGTTTAGTAGAGGTTTCAATCTGCTCAGGATTTGCAGAGTGTAGAAACCAGATTTGATCAGTTTGCTAATGTGGGCTTTCATCGTTAGGTTTTCATTGATTTGTACTCCCAGATTTCCCAATTGAGTTGCTGGGGATAATTGGTAATTTCCAAGATCTATACCTGGTGGAATAGATTTTAGTGGGTTTCTGTTCAGCCAAATTGTTTTTTTTAGGGTTCATCAAGAGTTTGTGCAAGTTTTTCTTTTATTGTGACCGTATATTCAGAAATAAGTGCTGTTTTTTTTCCAAATGATTTTGATAGAGGGATATAGAATTGCAGATTGTCGGAATATAGAAAAGTTTAATCCTAAATCTGTTAGTAATTTGCACAGGGGCAGCATGAAGATGTTAATTGTTGCAGATAGCGCTGATCCTTGCAGGACACCTGTTGTGCATCGGAATGTATCAGATAAGTTATTGTCAAGTTTTACTTGGAAAGATGTTTGCAAGGAATGAGGTAAACCAACTTAGTATGTTTCTATCAATCCCTATGTTTCTCAGCCGAAGGCAAAGCAGGTCAGGTCATGGTCAGCAGTGTCAAAGGCTGCTGTTAAATCGACCAGCACTAGGCAGTATGATTCATTAGTTGAAGCCCCGTAAAATAGGGTCTGTTAAGGATTGTAGAAGTTTCTTGACCAATTTTTCCGGAATCCAGATAGGTTAGGATATAGGGTCTTTTTATCCTCTAGATGAGACTCTAATTGGGTAAGAACTGCTTTTTCAAGAATTTTTGCAAGAAAGGTTAGGTTGGAGATAGGTTGTTACCTAATTGTCATATTTTTTAAAATTGGTTTTATAACTGCTGGTTTTAGACCTTGGGGCAAAAAACCTGCAAGAGCAAGGTTGACTAGCATGATTGTAGGGGGGTTATGGTTCAGTTTACTTGTTTAAGCAAGGAGGCAGGTATCAGGTCAAGTGGATGAGTAGCTGGTTTTAGTTACGATTTTGCTTATCTCCAGTTTTGAGACTGTCAAATGAACATTTATAAGCGCATTAAAGTTATTTGAAGTGTTGTGTTGGTATAGGTGACTTGCTGGTTCAGCCTCAGGATTTTTTCTTTTACTGCTGTTTTGTAGTTATTACATGAAGTTTTTGTGAAGTTCGTTAGGAGTGAAGAAGGGTCTTTTATTAGACTCTTAACTGTCTCAAACAGAAGTTTTGAGTTGAAAACACCATATGTTTGTTTTGCATAAGTCTTTTTTAGATTTATTCGTTAGTGTTCTGTAATGGGAAAGTCATGATTTGTATCTTAGTGATTCATCTGAAGGGTTTTTTGACAGTTTTTCAAGTTTTCTTATGTGTGCTTTTTGATTCTTTCACTTCATTATACCAGAGGTTCAATTTCCTGAGATTGTCATTTTTATTCTTGTGGTTTTGGTTTGGATTGGTCTATTCTTCTTGATCATTTTTTCCCACAAATCAAATGCTTCATCACACCTGTTTGTTTAGCTTGATTTTGTGCTCTAATGCATTTGTTTTTGTTAATTTTCCATCTGAATGTTTGAGAGGTTTTGCTTTCTAAGTTTTTCTCTAAATGTTTTTTTGTATTTTAGATCTGCATTGATTAGATGTTGGTCAAACCAAGGTATTACTTTAGTGTTTAGTATTTATGCTGTAGTTGTCAGGATTAGCGAATATTAGACTGAGGGTATTGCCTGCTTTGTGGGTGGTGTCATAGATGTGTTGAGTCCATTGCTTCTAGGAACATTTTGCTAGAGATGGATCTAGGAGAATCATTTACATGTAGATTAGTCTCTTAATATTATTGACTCTGGGGAATTTTTTTGTGAAAAGTTTGATTAGGGGTGAGCAGTCTTTTTGGAGTAGGCCGGGAGGGCAGTATAGCAGTCTATTTGTTTTTGATTTTAAAATGGCAAATTAGTAAGGAGGGTAGATTTCGGTTCTCTTTAGTGTTAGAGTTCCTTTTTGCACATTAGTAGGCCTCCACCTTTTCTTTTTTGTCGTGGTGTGTGGAATGGATTGTAATTTGGATGAGATAATTGGTTTAATAGAACATTGTCCTTGTCATTTAGCCAGGTTTCAGTTATGCAGAATATTGGTGGTTGTTCATTAGTCATTGAGTGGGATTTTCCTTGAAATTGATTGTGCATTCTGTAGTAGTAGGGAGATCATTAGGCATGTTTTGGTGTTTGTGTATTGTAAAGTTTTATTAGTCTTGTTTGGGTTTTTGTTCATTCGGTCACCATTTTTTCCCTTACCTGTTTGATGTATACTGATTTTTATGTTTCAAATCTATTAAGAATATACACAAGAAATAAAACATAAAAAAAAAGGCAAGGCATTGGTATGCTCTTCCCAAGGCCCGCACTTTACAACTGTGTATAAACCCATGGTAGGAATACCCCAACCCCTTCCCCTATCTGCAAAACCTGTGAGCATCCCAAGAAGATTAAACATCATGTGGAGGAACATTATAATCATTAAGCACTAGGCTTCTAGCATGAGGAGATAAGGATTGTAAATAAGACTCCCACACTAATGTATTCTAACTTTTAATTCCATGTTTGATTGTGATATGGTGGCTCTAAAGGCATAAGTGGTGTTCTCATGTGATCCTTCAGCGGTGTCTTCAGGTGGAGAAGCCCTCGAGTGGTTCTCAAGCGATACCTTCAAGGGTTGAAGTCCTCAGGTGGTGGCTAAGCAGACCTTTTGGTTTCACACTTTTTCCGGAGCTGGCCTTACACCAGTGTTCCGCATGTTCGTTCACCCACTGTAATATGGGGCGCATAGAGGGGCGGTTGGCACAGCAGCTGCCTTGGGGTTGGGGGGGGGGGGGTGCCCTAGTGCCGAGAAGAGTAATGCTTAGAGGTCACAACCTCAAAACAGTAAGTTCATAACTTATTACTTGCCTCTGAAAAATTAGAACCCTACCCCACATGCTTAGAAGACCTTGGCGGAGTAAGTTACAAGAAAAGGCTGGCAAAGTGTGGTTGACTTTGTTTTATTTTTGGTTTTATATTTAGGATGGCGATGATGGCGCTTTGATCTTTAATTACCAAACCATTCTATAGCTTTCAAAATAGCCAAATCATGCAAATTAACACACAGGCCGATACAGTACAGTGCGCTCCGGAGGGCACTATTAACCTGCCCTTGGACGCGCGTTTTCCCTTACCCCTTATTCAGTAAGGGGCGGAAAACACGCGTCCAACCCGCAGCACCTAATAGCGCCCTCAACGTGCAAATGTCCCTAGCGCCTCCTTTTTGCCCTTTTCTACCGCACCACCTAATTTAAATACAGAATCGTGCGCAGAGGCGAGTGGCGTGTGCGCTCGCCGGGAGAGCGGGCGTTCATCCGCTCTCCCGCGGACTTTACTGAATCGGCCCGTAAGTTTGAATCAAATGTGTGTATACATCTTGTAAATATGGAAATCTGAACAGCTAGCCTGGTTGTAGGCATTTGAGTACAGATTGCCATCCTTGCTCTATGGACTTACAGTAAGGAGGTATTCTGGAATGGAAGGCACATTGTTGCTTCTTGGTGTTAACAGGATAGATGTATTAAGATTTTTTTTTTTCCCATGCACTAAAGGGATTTTCCTACTTTGTTAAAGCCCCGAAAGCATGAGCAACTGTTAGTATATCAGGCTCATATTGAAGTGCAGAGCAGTTATGATACCATCTGCTGCAGGGGTGGAAGGGTAGGGAGAATGCTTATGAAGGTCAAAGGAATTAGAATTAGATGGGAATGTGATCAAGCTAATAGGAAAAAAAGGCTGCTTTTTTTTTTTTCTCTTAAGACCTTGTCAATGGTAAAGATTGGTGGCAAAAAAAGGGGGAAATATTACATAGCCTACTGATTAGAGCAGCAGGCTGAGAACCAGGGAAGCCAGGGTTCAAATCCCAATGATTCTCTTTATTATTTTGGGTAAATCATTTCACTGTTTCCTCAGGTACAAATATACAGGCCGATACAGTACAGTGCATTCCGACGGAGCACGCTGTTAGCCTGCTATTGAATGCGCGTTTTCCCTTACCCCTTATTCAGTAAGGGGAGGAAAACACGCGTCCAACCCGCGGCACCTAATAGCGCCCTCAACATGCAAATGCATGTTGATGGCCCTATTAGGTATGCGCGCGGGATACAGAAAGTAAAATGTGCAGCCAAGCCGGACATTTTACTTTCAGAAATGCACTAATTCAGGACCAGTGAATTATGCTCCCATGCCAGCAGATGGAGACTGAGCAAGCTGACGTTATAGTGTGTGTGTGTATGTATGTATGTATGTGTATGTATGTATATATGTGTGTGTGTGTATTTATGTATGTGTATTTATGTATATATGTATAACGTCAGCTTGCTCAGTCTCCATCTGCTGGCATGGGAGCATTATTCACTGGTCCTGAGTCCCATCTGTCTACATGCTAGGAAATACAAATCTGAGCTAAAAAAAAGAGAGTGCTATATGGTGGCTGCAAGGCATATTGAGAAACAAAAGCCCCACTCTCCTGCGGTGATACATAAAGGTGTACCTTCCCCAGTTAAGAATTCCTGAGGTGATTTCCGTGGTCCCTCAGAGGTATGCCTTAATCCAGTAGCCAGTTCCCAGCATGGACTTACCTGCTTGTACAGGTGAAAGTGGATGCAGAAAGCAGAGCGCAGCAGTGATGGCAGATGCCCTCTCCCCCGCAGCTGGAGACTTTCTGTACTAAGCTGGTAAGCGCTAAGCTCGGTAAGTTTAAAAAAAAAATTTGCTTAGAGACTGGGTTTTTAGGCCTTCCTTAGGTTTCCATGTTTGTACTGTTCCGACGTTTTCGCTCCCATTGGGGTTAGGGGAACTGGGCAGCCTGGAGGATTGAGCGGCCTAGGTGGGCTAGGCCCCGTGGTAGGCTTTTCTTGGCATGCCGTGTGATGGGTTTGGGTTTTTTTGCGTGTTCTTGTGCATGCTTTACTGCCCTCTATGGGACGTCAGTGTGCGCAATGCGGCTCTGCACACACGTTGTGTGCACCGTGCTAGGTGTGACTTTTGCGCACATAACTCTTTTGAACATGGCGATACACTTCGGCGCACACTAGTAGTGCGTGTGCCTTGCCGTGCTTATTGCTGGAGTGCCTATAATTTGTGTGCGCAAATTTAAGTGCAAGCCATTTGAATGCAGAGTTACCGCCACACATGGCGCTGGTAAACAAGAAACCTAAATGCCTTTCTTTGATTCTCAGCCTGACCTGTCAACCATCGTGTTCGGATGCTCATGGAGAGTTGTCTTTCTTGGATTTTGCTAAGCCTGGATCCTTTCATTCTGAAGATGGACTGGTTACAGTTTTGGCTAGAAGTGTGCCAGATCTTGGTACTCTCTCTTGACTGGCTCCTCCACAGGAGATGGGAATTCAGTTGGGCCTGCTCCAGTACTTTCTCTGCTTGGTCTGGATCTAGCTGCTTTTTCTTGGGTGGAGTGTTTGGGGTTGGGTTTTTTTTTTTTTTTTTTTTTTTTAAGGCTTACAAGCCTTTGTTCAGGCGCAGTCTTCCACTTTGCCTGGTTGGACCCTTAGCCGGTGGGCCCTCCCTTTTCCAATCCTATTAAGTGCTGTGGCACGCCTCTGTTTACCACAGGTGTCCCTGGTGGGGACCCAGATAGCATGGATGAGGCTGATCCTGATTCCTTGGAAGATGGTGAAATTCCTCCTGGTTTGTAGCCATATCGAACCATGTTACTGTGCTTTCATAGAGACGAACTACCGGCCCTGATTTGCCAGACATTGAAGGTGCTGGGGCAGATTGTCAACCGAAGAAAACATGGAACCCGCAGTCTCAGGATTTTTTGGTTTGGCTCCTCTTGCCAATGGAAATCTGCTCTTTCTTCCAGTGGTGGTTGCAGGAGACTCATCTGCGAAAGGAAGTTTCCTTGTCCTCCCCTAACTGGTTGGTGCTCACAATAGATGCAAGTGTTCGGGGTTGGGGAGCTCACTGTCTGGAACTGACTGCCCAGGGTTGTTGGATGGCCAAAGAGGCTCTCCGGAACATCAATCGCCTGGAAGCCCGGGTGGTCAGGATGGCATGCTTTGCAGTTCAGCCACAGATTACCTAGGATGAGCGGTTCGCGTGAGGTTGGACAACGCAGCGACAGTGACCTACATCAATCGCCAGGGAGGAACTAAGAGTTGGCAAGTGTCACAGGAAATGGATCAACTTATGGAATGGGCAGAAGGACATCTTCAGATGATCTCTGCCTCTCCCATCGCAGGAAAAGTCAACGTACAAGCAGATTTTCTCAGCAGGGAGAATCTGGATCCCGGAGAATGGGTTTTGACCATCTAGGCATTTCAGCTGATAGTGGATCGCGGGGGCCTTCCATCCCTAGACCTGTTGGTGACTTCTCACAATGCGAAGGTTCTTAGATTCTTCAGTCACAGGAGAGATCCATGGTCCCTGGGAATCAATTCTCTCATACAGGTCTGGCTGGAAGACTAGTTTAGTTTTATGCCTTTCCTCCGTGGCCCTTACTGGGCAGGGTCAATTAGCAGAATCAAAATCTACAGGGAGCTAGTATTCCTGGTGGCTCCAGATTGGCTCAGGGGTCTGTGGTTTGTAGGTTTGCGAATACTCCTGCTGGAGGACCCCCGTTGCCTTCCGCTGTGGATGGATTTGTTGCAACAGGGGCTGATTCTTCATGAGATCTGGCTCTGCTCTGTCTTACGATTTGGCCCTTGAGAGGGATCGCCTGTTGAAGCATAGATATTCTTCTGCAGTGATTGCTACCTTACTCTGTGCTTGGAAATTCTTCACTTCTCTAGCATGTGTGGGTTTGGAGAGTGTGTGAGTCCTAGTGAGAGAAGCGCACTGTTCTTCCTTGTTAGGTTAAGATCCCGCTTATTCTGGATTTTTTGCAGGATGGGTTGAATAAGGAATTGATCCTTAATTCTTTAAAGGTTCAGGTTGCAGCTCTTGTCTGTTTCAGAGGCACGGTAAGTGGTGTCTCCCTATTGTCCCATCTTACTGTGGCCCATTTCTTGAAGGGCGTGAAGCACCTTTGGCCTTCCTTGTGGTTGCCGGTTCCTTTGTAGAGTCTTAACCTAGTGTTGGATTTTTCAGCAGGCCTTACATTTTGACCAGCGCATAGCCTTTCCTTATGGTTAGTGACCCTGAAGACAGTGTTCCTGGTGGCTATATGTTCTGCATGTCACATTTGAGTTGCAGGCCTTGTCTTGCCGGGAGCTGTTCCTTCAGGGGCATTGCAGTTGCATACTGTTCCCCTTCCTCTCCCCCCCCCCCCCCCTTTGCTTAAAGTGGTCTCTGAGTCTGCTAATAGAAAGACTAGGGGGCACTCCATGAAGTTAGCATGTGGCACCTTTGAAACTAATCGGAGAAAGTTCTTTTTTACTCAACACACAATTAAACTCTGGAATTTGTTGCCAGAGGATGTGGTTAGTGCAGTTAGTATAGCTGTGTTTAAAAAAGGATCGGATAAGTTCTTGGAGGAGAAGTCCATTACCTGCTATTAATTAAGTTGACTTAGAAAATAGCCATTGCTATTACTAGCAACGGTAACATGGAATAGACTTAGTTTTTGGGTTCTTACCAGGTTCTTATGGCCTGGATTGGCCACTGTTGGAAACAGTGGCCAATCCAATATGGCATGTTCTTATGAATGCAATTTGAATTTGTCCATTTCCTGGATAAGGACAGGGACGCGGAGGAATATTGCCTCCTGCGTTCCTTGGATGGCAAGAGACTTGTTCGGTATCTGGAGGTTTCTGAACCTTTACAAAAGTTGGATAGTCTGTTCTTCACAGTGGAAGGAAGCATTGCGAACCAGCTTTGCAGGCTTTGATAGCTCACTGGATTAAGGAGGTGGTCACAGCCACATATGTGGATCCTGAAAAGCTGTTGCCTACTCAGGTTAGGGCTCATTCTACTAGAGCTCAGACAGTCATGGGCAGAGATTGTTGTCTCCCGTCGATATTTATCAAGCTGCCATGTATTCCTCCTTACACACTTTTCCAGGTTTTATCGTCTGGATGTGCAGGCCCAGGAGGACACAGCCTTTGCACATGCGGTGTTAACTGGACCGAAGGTAGCCTCCCGCCCTGTTTGGGTGTAGCTTTGGTACATCCCACTGGTCCTGAGTCCATTTGTCTACATCAGGGGTCGGGAACCCATGGCTCGCGAGCCAGATATGGCTCTTTTGAGGGCTGCATCTGGCTCGCAGACAGTCGCCACACTTTCCCGCTGACCCAGCTGCTCCCCGGTCCTCCTCCGCCCGGGCTTAAAATGCTGTCAGCCCGGGCGGAACGCGGCAGGACAGCTGGAGTCAGCGGCACCGGCGTGCTCTCTTCTTTCCTCCCCCCCCCCCCCCGCGGCCCGGAAGAGGAAGTGGAGAGTATCGGGTGCCTGCGCGGCAAGATGGGACTCCGCCTCCGCGAGGGCAGCCCTCGCGGAGGCGGAGTCCCATCGGCCGCGGTTGAACCTCTTCATTTTCCTCCGAGCCGCGCTGCAGTCTTCTTTTCTTTGGGCCGATGCCGAGCGCACTAGCGTGGCCTCTTCTTGCCGCGCAGGCACCCGATACTCTCCACTTCCTCTTCCGGGCCGCCGGGGGGGGGGGGGGGCCTGTGTGTGTGTGTGTGTGTGTGAGAGAGAGATTGCATGTATGTGAATGATTGAGAGCCAGTTCATGTGAAAGAGAGTATGTCTGTGATTGAGAGCCTGCCTGTGAGAGAGAGAGCATGAATGTAAGTTTACCATTGGGAACCTGTATGTGTAAGTTTGTGATTGAAAACCTGTTTGTGTGAAAGAGTATGTGTGTATGATTGAGATCCTTTGTGTGTGAGAGAGATCATGTGTATGTATGATTAAGAGCCTGTGTGTATAAGTAAGAGAGAGATCAAGTGTGTCTGTGTGTGATTGAGAGCTGGTTTAGGTGATGGAGCATGTGAGTATGTGATTGAGAGCCTTTGTTTAAATGAGAGAGAGAGAGATCATGTGTGTCTGTGTGTGATTGAGAGCTGGTTTAGGTGATGGAGCATGTGAGTATGTGATTGAGAGCCTGTGTGTAAATGAGAGAAAGAGAGGACATGTTTGTAAGCATGTGAATGAGAGTCTGTGTGTGAGAGAAAAAGACAGCATGTATTTATGTGATTGAAAGCCTGTGTGTGTGTGTAAGCATGAAAAGATAGCATGTGTGTAAATGTGTAATTAAGAGCCTATATAAGTGAGAGAGAAAAAACATGTGTATATGTGAGTACTGAGCATGTGTGTATAGGTGTGTCATTGAGAGCCAGTGTGAGAGAGAGCGCTGGTATGTGACTGAGAGAGGAGAAAGTTCCAAGCAAACCACCCCACCTCCTGCTAATTCAGAACAATCTCAGGACACCTGGATATCAAACGTTCCCAGGTATGCAGAGCAAACACATTTTTGTATCCTTATTATTTTTCATTACTGGGTCTTTGTGTCTGCTATTTTGAAATATTTTGTTGGTATCTGGAAATGTTTTATATGAGTTTTTAATTATTGGATATTCCACTCATCAGCTGTTTCGAAATATGTTCTTTTTGTTAGTACAGTTTTACTGCTGATGATTTTATATTTCTTGATTTGTTTTATAAGGATGGGTGATGTTTCTTTTTTCCTTTGTTACACTGCATACAGCGACTCTGGCTTGTTGCAGTTTCCAATTCAGTTTTTTCTGCATGCTTCTTGTTATGCGTTTTGGTCTCTTTATTCTATGTTAGGTGAGGGACAGCACGTGATTCAGGTGAGGTTTTCTGCTGGCGTGTAGTTTCTGTGTAGGACTCTATAGCAGCCTGACTTGGTCCGTTTTCCTAATAGGAGATGTATTGGTGTCTTAAGGCCTGGTGTAATATTTTCAGAGACTTATTGTACTTTAAAAGTGTGATCTTACATAAAATGCACACATTTACTTGTATTTAGTTTTAAACATATTGTATGGCTCTCATGGAATTACATTTTAAAATATGTGGCGTTTATGGCTCTCTCAGCCAAAAAGGTTCCTGACCCCTGGTCTACATGCTAGGAAATTGAGAAATTACTTACCTGATAATTTCATTTTCTTAGTGTAGATAGATGGACTCAGCTTCCCTTCATTGGCTGCAAACTGATTGTATTAATAATCATCCTGTGGGGATATTGAGCCCAAGAGATTACTGGTAAGTGTTCATCCAGTCCCTAGCTTGGGATACCTATGTTCTTACTTGAGTGCAGTGTTTATTGTTGGTTAAGTACAGTTATGGTTGACTGTTTTTTAATCAAGTTTTTTACTAGTCTGTCCACAGTTGCTTTTGAAGAGAATACTGGCAGGCTGGGGTCACTGCAGGAGTAATATATACTGCGACATCGCCTTGTTCAATCTCCATCTGCTGGCAGGGGAGCATAACGCACTGGTCCTGGGTCCATCTGTGTACACTAAGGAAAACAAAATTATCAGGGAAGTAATTTCTGCATTAGTATTAATGAAACAAGAACACTCAACACAGCATATAATTCAGGAGCACAGTCTTCAGGTCATAGTAAAAACAAATCAGTACATAGGAGCTCATACCTTCTTTGAGTTTATTTGATGTCCAGCATTTTCAGCTATCTCATGTTTATAAAACGGAACTGCTGTGTTCTATCTCATGTTCATGTCATGGTATCTGTCCAGTGTAACATTAGCAAATGTAAGGCCACAGCAATCAAAAAGTTGAGTAATGTTTCATTTGAGAATAGAGAGATATAGGCAGAGATTGCCAAAATGCAAGTCAAGCTTTTAACTCCTGTATTGAAAGACTAAAACATGTTCCCATACTGAAGACAGAAATCATGCAGGTTCTTCCAATAGTATAAGAGGTGGGCAAAAGTTCTCTGACCAGTGTACATGACCCAAAATCAGGTAGCTTCCCTAGCTTAACTGGAGTCCAGACAGCCCAATGAGCTATTAAAAAGTGAGTCGAGGCAGTCGGTGAAACCCTCAAGCAATTGTCCCCCCCCCCCTAAACCATTGCTTCTCTGTCACTATAACTCATTTTCTCACTGGCTTGGTACTACCTACCAGACTTTTCATCACTTTCTAAAAACGTTCCCTTTGCTTGGTAGATGCCCAAACAGCACTACATGTCCAAGTCACCTTAGATTCCTCAGTCAGATCAAATTGTGCACCATTAGATAATTACAATGCTTCAGCTGTAACTATCTGAAAAAATGACTGAGGGAGCTGAAAAAGCTGTTGAAGAGTTAAAGGGCAATAGTTTGCATCTTTTACCACCTGTCAAATAGTTGTGATCATAATTTTATATACTCCCGGCAGAATTTGTAAGATGTGTAGCATTTTAAGAAAATGAGTGATCAGACAAAACATGTTATTTTTAAGGTTTCAAATTAAACTACTATGCGTCACAATAGCACAATTATTAAAGCATAGTAATAAAGGAAATAATAAAATGGTCCTGTTCAAATGTTTGCATACTCTTCAGTGTGTGGGCTGATAATATACCCTCAAGTTGATACACACAGGTTGAGATGGCAATGAAGGGTAGGTACCTACACCTGTGCCTTGTTTGATTGTAATTAGCATTTGTGTATAAATAGTCTGTTTCTTAGTTCTTGAGAAACCCTTGTGCATTTCATCCAAGGCTGCACTGACTTTGTTTTACTGAAGCATGGGAAAAGCAAAAGAACTGTCAAAGGATCTGTGACTAAAAGTAGTTCAAATTTATAAATCAGGAAAAGAATATAAAGATATCCAAAGATTTGAAAATGCCAATCAGTACTGTTCAACCTCTGATCAAGAACTGGAAAATTATGGGTTTTGTTAATACCAAGCCACAGTCAGGTAGACCAAGAAAGAAATTTGACAACTGCCAGGAAAAATTGTCAGGATGCAAAGAAAAACCCACAAGCAACTTCTACTGAAATGCAGGCTTCTCTGAAGCAAAGTGGTATGGGTGTGTTAGCATGTACAATAAGGAGGTACTGGAATAAAAATGGGCTGCATGGTGGAGTTGCCAGGAAAAAAGCCATTGCTGCACCAAGCAGCCTGTTTACAATATACCAAACAGCACCTAGAAAGCCTCAAAACATCTGGAACAAAATAATTTGAAGTGTTGAGACCAAAATTGAACTTTATGGTCGCAACCGTAAATGCTAGATTTGAAGAGGAGTCAACAAGGACTATGAAGAGAAGCACACCATCTTTACAGTGAAGCATGGATGTGGATCTCTGCTTTTTTTTTTTGGGAGGGGAGGGGTGTAAGCTACAGCAACACAGGGAATTTAGTCAAAATTGATGGCAAGATGAATGCAACATCTTATCAGAAAATGTTGGATGAGAATTTGCACTCATCAGCCAGGAAGCTGTTCGTGGGGTGCACTTAAACTTTCCAGTATGACAATGATCTGAAACATATGGCCAAGTTGACCCTTCGGTGGCTGCAGCAGAAGGTGAAGTTTCTGGAGTAGCCATCAGTCTCCTGACTGGCTACTCATTGAATCACTTTGGGGAAAACTCAAACATGAGTTCATGCTAAACAACCAAAGAATTTACATGATCTGGAGACTTTTTGCCAAGAGGAATGGGCAGCTTAACCAGATGAGAAAATAATGGGCCTCCTTCACAACTATTGATACAAAAAGTGACAATACACGATATTAATAACCTAAGGTATGCAGACTTTTTGAACAGGACTGTTTTATTTCCTTTATTGCTATGGTTTAATTATGCTATTCTGTGATGCATAATAACTTAATTTGAAACATGTTAAAAATAAGACCTGTTTTGTCTGATCACTCGTCTTAAAATGCCACACATCTTACACATTCTGCCAGGAGTATGTAAACTTATGAGCACAACTGTACCTGGCAGATCCCATAAATAGATCTATTTCCTGTTATTCCTAGGGATAGCAATACATTTCCTTAGACTACCTGGCTAATATGTTATGGACTCATTTTTTTTTTTTTTTCTAGGAACTTGTCCAAACCTCTTTTAAGCCCTGTTATGCTAGTTGCTTTGATCACATCCTCTGGCAACAGATTCCATAGCGTGATTGTGCTGAGTTAAAAAGTACTTTCTATGAGTTTTTTTTAATCTGCTGGTTAGTTTCATGGAGTGTCCCCTTGATTTAGTATTATTGGAAAGGGTAAATAACCATCCTTTATTTACCCGTTCCACCCCACTCATGATCTTATGTTCCCTCTCAGCCATCACTTTTCCAAGCTGAAGAACCCTAGCCTGCATAGTCTCTCATCGTAGAGATGTTACAATGCTCTTTATCATTTTTGTCATCCTCCTCTTCACCTTTTCTAGTTCTACAATGATTTTCTTCAAAATGTGGTGACCAGAACTGCACACAGTAGTCAAGGTACAGTCACCCCATGGCTCGATACAGAGGCAAATATATTTTCTGTTATTTTCCATTCCTTTTCAGATCATTCTTAACATTCTATTTGCTTTCTTGACCACTGCCATACACTGAGCTGAGGTTTTAATGTATTGTCCACAAGGACTCTTAAGGTCCTTTTCCTGGGTAGTGACTCAGTACAGAACCCAGCACAGTGTACCTGTGGTTGGGATTATTTTTCCCTATGAGCGTTAGTTTGCACTTTTCTACCTTAAATTTCGTAGGCCATTCAGTTGCCCAGTCTTCTAGTATCAAAAGGTTCTTCTCCAGTTCCTTGCAATCCGCTGCTGTTTTAACAAATGTGAATAATTTTGTCATCCACAAATTTAATCATCCCTCATCCTTTTTCCAGATTATTTGTGAATGTTAAACAGCACAGGTCTAAGTACTGATCCTTATGGTACTCCATTAATGATATTTCTGCTTTTGGAAAATGAACCATTTAGTCCTATCTTGTTTGCTGTCTTTAAACCAGTTACCAGTCCACAACAGGACATTGCATCCTATCCTATGGCTCTTTAATTTCCTAAGGAATTTCTCTCAGGGGAACCTTTTTCAAATGCCTTCTGAAAATCCAAGTACACTATTTCAACCAGCTCTTCATCTACCTATTTATACCTTAAAAAAAAAATCTGACTGGTAATCTTTGCTAAAACTGTCTCTTCCACAGTATTTCAAATGGCTTGAAAGGACCAGACATGGATACCCTTCAAATCATTCTCAGCAAACTACTCTGAGGGAGGGGACACCCTCTCCTTTCCTGGCTCAGCAAACTGCAAGGGGGAAACCTCCCATCCACCTTGGTCATTTGAAATGTCATATGTGGCATGATTTTGAAAGGTTTGTGGATCTTTGAGTATTTTCTGTTTATAACAAGCTAAGCCAAAGGTATAAATTATCTATAATGTTTCCAGATTCCCATATTGTACAATAAAGCAAGTTTACTTAAATAGTGTTTCCCCATAGATAAATAGGATGAATTAGCTATTATACATGGGTGATATCATCCGGCGTCAATGAACGGATTTGTTTCTCCAAGCTAATAGAGCTTTGAGCTCTACTGAGCATGTGCAGACGTTCCCATGCAGGCATTGCCTATTGAGTCTCCTGAGTCCATACCAGAGCTATTCTAACTATATACTCTACTCTCCAGTGAGGCAGATGGGTATTACATGGCTAATTCATCCTATCTACGGAAAACATTTGCTTACTATAAACTTCCTTTTTCCATTGATAGGCAGGCTGCATTAGCCATTACATGTAGGGAGTCCCAAGGTGAAGGTTTCAGTGGAAGTGAGGTAAACAATCGATTTTCAGAAAAGTATATTCATGAGGAGCTAATTAAACTTAAAGTAGGTAAGACTATGGAGCCGGAAGGGATACATCTGGGGGTACTATGGGAGCTTTAAGATGTCATGGCAAATCTGCTGGCTGACCTTTTCAATGCTTCCTTAGTCTGGAGAGGTTCTGAAGGACTGAAAATGGGTGGATGTGGTTCCTATTCATAAGTGGAAATGAGGTTGGGAACTACAGCCAGTTAGTCTGACTTCTGTAGTGAGCAAACTAATATAATCTCTGCTAAAACAGAGCAGAGTGCAATTTTTGGAATCCAATGGATTGCAAGATCTGAGGCAGCATGGTTTTACCTGAACTAAATCTTATCAGACGAATCTGATCAATTTCTTTGATTAGATGACCACAGAATTGGTTCAAGGGAGAGTGCTAGAGATAGAATACTTGGATATCAGCAAGGCCTTTGACACAGTTTGGTATGGAAAACTTCTAAAATGTGTACTCTTGGTATGGATCCTAGAGCAACTGACTGGATTAGAAACTAGCTGAGTGGGAAGCGACAAATGGTAGTAGTAAAAGGAGTTTTTTCTGTGATGGGGATTACTAGCAGTGTGCCTCAAGGTTTGGTCCTTGAACTGGTTCTTTTCAACATTTTTGGGGAGTGACAATGGAACAGTGGTCGGGAAAGGTTTTTTTTTTTTATGCCGATGATACCAAAATCTAACAGAATGGACAGCCAGGAAAGAGTGGAAAACAGGAGGTATCTAGCAAAGCTTGAGGAATGGTCTAAGGTCTGGCAGCTAAGATTTAATGCTAAAAAAAAAAATGTATTTAGGATGCAACAACCCAAGGGAAAGTTTTGGAGCTGAAATTCTAAGCACAAAGGAAGAACGGGAGCTGTGGGAAATTGTATCTGATCTTAAGGTGGCCAAACAGGTAGATAAAGTGACGATAAAAACCAGAAAGATGCTTGGCTGCATAGAGAGGAATGGTCAGCAGAAAAAGGGAGGTGTTATTGCCCCTATATAGGTCCCTGGTGAGAGCTCACCTGAAATACTATGTATAATTCTGGATACTGCACTTTCAAAAGGATATAAACAGTATGGAATTGGTCCAGAGGGTGGCTACTAAAATGGTCAGTAATCTTTGTTCTAAAGCATATGGGGATAGACTTATTTTATTTAAAGAGACTTTTATACCGATATTAGTGGGGACATCATATCGGTTTACAACGAACTATAGAAAGGAAAATTACAAAGAACAGGGTATAGGGAGGGGATACAACGAACCAAAGGAAAGCAGAACAGAAAGGAGCCAATCACAATAGGCATAATTAATAACAAAAGTAAACAGTAACCAGGCAAATATAACATGTTAATATAAAAGGGCATACACAATTATTGCATAACATAAAATGAGGGCTGCTAAGGGTTTTGGGGGAAGGCTTGTTTGAAAAGCCAGGTTTTTAATTGGGATCTGAATTTGGTCATGCATGGTTCTAGCCTGAGGTGGGTCGGAAGTGCATTCCAATGCGTGGGGCCAGCAATTGAGCGCCCGCTCCCTCGTGGATGTGAGGTGTGCTTTCTTTAAGGAGGGCACATGGAGGGTCCCTTTTTTTGAAATCCTGGTTGGCCGAGTTGGGCATGTGAAGCGGAAGGGCTCATCCAGCCAGTTGGAATTGAGTATATATGGCTTTATGGATGGTAGTGAGGGGGTTTTAAAGAGGATACGAGAGGGGATAGGGAGCCAGTGCAGGTCTTTCAGGATAGGGGAGATATCGTATTTCCGTGCGTTAGAGATAGACCTGGCTACTGCATTCTGCAGCATTTGGAGTGGTTTTATGGAGGAGTAGGGTAAGCCAAGAAAGATGGAGTTGCAGTAATCCATTTTGGATGCTAGTGTGGCCTGTATGACAGTACGAAAGTCACTGGCATGAAGAAGAGGTTTCAGTTTTTTCATAACATTAAGTTTGTAGAAACCCTCCTTGAGGATAGCATTGATATGTTTTTTGAGGTTTAATTGCTGATCAGTCTGAACCCCAAGGTTCCTAGCGCAGTGGTGAGCGTGCATTTTCTGGAAGGAAGGGTCATTTGCGAGTGAGGATTTAAGAGGTAGATGTTGTGAGATCAGGAACAGTTCTGTTTGAGACTTAAAGATCTAAAAATGCATACCTTAGAGCAGTGGTCCCCAAACCTGTCCTGGAGGGCCACCAGCCAGTCGGGTTTTTGGGATATCCTCAATGAAATATGCATGAGAGAATTTGCATGCACTGCCTCCAAAACATGCAAATTTTCTGTCATGCATTTTCATTGTGGATATCCCAAAAACCCGACTGGCTGGTGGCCCTCCAGGACAGGTTTGGGGACCACTGCTTTAGAGGAAAGGAGAGATAAGGGAGATCTTTGACATATTTGAATTTCTCTAATGTTTGCATGCACAAAGGAGGTAAGGGGGTAGAATCAGGAGTAATCTTAGGAAATATTTCTTTACAGACAGGATGGTGGATGTATGGAACAGCCTGTCAGTGGAGGTGGTGGAGACAAAAACAGTATCTGAATTCAAGAAAACATGGGATAAATACAGGGGATCTCTAAGGAAGTGATGAGAATTATGCTAAATTAATTGGACGGATGGGTAGACTGGATGGGCCATATGACCTTTTTCTGCTATCATGTTTGTGTTTACTTAGTAAGCAAACTGGCTCTCATCATGGAGAGTAGACTACAGTGAGACCAGGCTTTGCAAAACTGCTAGTCTAAATTTACTCTTTGAGGTTATCAAGATAGTAGTGGGACATAAAGGTATGAACGGAAGTCCAAGTTGCAGCTTCACAGATATCTTCGAAAGGTGGTACTTGAAGCTGCCATGGCTCTCACTTGATAAGCCTTTGTGGAAGTTTTGATTTTCAGTCCTGTCAATGTGTAGCAGTGATGAATGCGCTCTGCAGCCACTTGGGCATGGTAGTTGGTTGAGATCGTATGAGACTAACAGCTGTGGGAGGGTTTACAGTGTAGCTGAGCTTTTCATGTAATATGCTAAGGCCCTTTGCAGTCCAGGGTATGGAAGTTTTTCCATCCTATTGCACGTGGGGCCTAGGATAGAAGATAGGTAATACGATGGATTAATTGATATGAAAAGATGGGACAATATTTGGAAGAACATTTGAGTGAGTATGGAGGGCCACCCTATTGTGGAAGAACTGCATGTACAGAGGATAGTGGACGAGAGTTTGGAGATCACTGACTCTTCTAGCTGAAGTCACTGCAACTAGGAACTCCACTTTTCATGTCAGGTATATTAGAGAAGCTGACTCCAGTGGTTGGTTCAAAAGGAGGCTTCATTAGTTGGGAAAGGACTACATTCAGATCCTATGCAATAGGTGGCTTTTGTACCAGAGGTTTGACATGCAATAGCAAACCAATCTCTGTTGATATTGCAAACCAGTCTACTTAAATATGGCAAACTGCTATAGCACCGAGAGGCACTTGTACAGACAAGGTGGCAAGGTCTTTGTTAGAAAGGTGGAGCAATTATCTAAAGAGATGCTTAGACCTGCATGAAAATGAGTTGAAAGCATTTTCACACCATTTGAAGGCATAATTCCTTCTAGTGGAAAGTTTCCTAGAGGAGAGATAAGTTATGTCCACAATTTCATTAGGTAAATGAAGAATCTTGATTACTGAGCACTCAACATCCAAGCGGTGAGTCTGAGGCCTGAAAGGTTGGGATGATACAATGTCCTGGCTTCCTGTGTCAACAGCACAGGATCTGTTCCTAGATGTATGGGAGGTCTGCTGGAAAGTTGTACAAAATATGCATACCAGATCTTCCTGGACCATTTTGGGGCTATGAGAATTAGACAAACGCAGTCCCCAAGAGCTTTGACCCCAGTTAAGGAGGAAAGTGTTTTGGGCTAACTTGTGATCGCTTGGTAGAATTGAGCAAAATTTGGTGGTGTGCTTTGCTGTGAAGCAAACAGGTTCACCAAAGGTAGATGACATAAATTGAAGTTAGTCTGCCACTGACTGCTGTGAGACTACTAGTGTGGTTGAAACACACTGCTTAGTCAATCTGCCAGCATGGTGAAGATGCCCAGCAGAGAGGTGCCTGAAGAACAGCTCAATTTGTCTCTTCTGAATGCCAGATTTTTAGGGCCTTTTGACAATGAGCCATAAACCATTCCTCCTTGCTTGCTGACATATATAACATGGCAACCTGGTTGTCCATTTGAATTAATGCTCTTTCCCTGAAAAAGATGTGCAAAGGTTGCTCTGAAAGTGCCTATGTTGAAGAGTCCAGAGGTCTTGTAGTTGGAGTTCTGATATGCTTCCCACCTTTTGGTGGAGGCATCTGTTGCAAGAACTGTTTTGTAGGGGAGCAATTGAAGAGGGGCTCCTTCTTTGAGAACTTGTGGGTGTAACCACCTTTATAATTTTCTTTTCATAGTTGTGATCTGCATCAGAATTGACAGAAGCTGTATTAGTTAATTCCATTGGGCATGTAGATCCCATTGGAGGTAACTGATGTGAAGACAGGTTAGCAGAACCACATGGATGGCTGCTACCATATGCCCAAGAACTACTAAGAGTCATCTTGCAGACGAGTGAGGAGAAGAGGGCAGGATGCAGATGAGTGACATGATGTTCACTCAGTCTGGAGCCAGGAAGGCTTTCCTATATAGGGTTTACATAAGCCCCGATGAGTGTTGTAGCAGCGCTATGGTTGAGCTCAGAGAACGTAGTACTGTCCCTTGATTTTGCTGTGATAATCCAATCGTCCAGGGAAGACTTGTATTTCCTAGTGACAAAGATGAGCTGCCACTACTGTGAGGCATTTTATGAAGACCCTCAGGGCTGAAGAGAGGTTAAATGGGAGTACTTTTGTACTGGAGGTGGGAAGAATCACCTTGGAAGCGAAGGTAGCACCAGTGGTAAGGGTGGATGGGTATGCAAGCATATACATCCTTTAGATCCAAGGTGCACACCCATTTGTACGGAGTATATGCTTGTTCAGGTGTCTCAAATTGAGAATGGGTCACAATACCCCCATTTTCTTGGATATGGAAGTATTGGGCATAGAACCCTAGGGCATGTTGAGGTGGAATTGGTTCTGTTGCTCGTCGTTGAGAAGCAATTGGACTGCCATACGAAGATGCGATAAAAGGATTCAGATGGTACTGAGCAATGGAGGAGGGATGGAGGCCAGAAGAAACACAGCTGGTACCCAGACTGCACAATTTGAAGGACCCATGGGTCTTTGGTGATCTGATGCCATTTCTTCATGAAATGTTTCTCTCCCAGTAGGGGTAAGAATATGAAACTGATTGTTTGGGATCAAACATTAGGCCCTGGTTTGGTTGGGCCTGCTGTGTTTCTGTTGCTGGGTTTTTTTTTTTGGTGGTTTTTTTTTTTTTTACAAGGTCTGGCTGCAATTGGCTGCTGACACTGGACTGGAAGGGTAGGCAGTATTGTTGAAAAGACCAGTAAGGGCTTCTGTGGAATTACAGGTTCTTGTATGGATAGAAATTACACTGCTATGGGAGGGCTGTTTCAGAGCTTTTGAGAGCAACTATACCCCTAAATTCTGGTCCTTAATCTGGGATACCATTTTACAAAGCTTTTCCCCAAAAATATTATCACTTCAGCAGGAGAGGTCTGCTACTAGGTCTTCACAGATGCTACTCATTCGAAGCCACGTCTTACATCTAGCCCCAGAGAAGGCAGACTTGGAAAAGATGGTGGGTACCTCTTTCATAACTAGGAATAGTTGTGGATAGTATTTGCTTTACTCCATGGCAGGTAAGAGAGGCTTCAATTTTTGTGAATGCACTTATGGATTCTGTACCATATAGATTTGATGGATGGTAATGTGAGCAGAGAGCATTGCACTTTGAAAATTCTTCTTGCCATGCCAAAGTTATCTAAAAATTTGGGGTCTTTTCCAAAAGGAGAATTTGAGCAAATGTGTGTTTTCTTTTGCTTTCTTCATCGCAGATTAATCTACTACAAACTGGTGAGGCAACTGGATGACACCAAAGCCTAGCAATTGTTGGGACTCAGAATTCGAGGTCTAACTTCCTGCTGTTAGGGGTGACCATAATGGGAGTTTCCCACATTCTCATTTGAGGCACATTGAGAATGTTGTAAACTGAAGACTACAGTACTGGCTGGAGTGTCCGGTATTTGAAGAAGCCAGAGGTTCTTGGTCTTAATCTTTGCAGACGTGGACGCCCAATACAGTACCCATCTTTTCCACAAACTTAGAATGTCAAATTCTCTGTTGATGAGGTATGGTCGGGAGGATCCAGAAGATTGGAAGGTATGCCGGTAGAGTCAACATTCGAACCTAAAGATAGAGGATCACTTACCCAGGATTCCAAGTACAAACGGGAGCTTCTGATTAACTTGGAGGAGCTTGCCTGATCTTACACCTTTGACCTGCTCAAATCTGCTTCCATAGACAATGAAGAACACCTGAGCAAGGGTTCTGATAATGGATGAACCCCTATAGGTAATATTGGGACTTCAGTCTGTGGTATCGCTGTAGCAAAAGTGGAGAGACTGGAAAGCTTTGTTTCCTTGGTCAGAAAGGTAAAGAAACTCCACACAAAGTCTGTGATATGGTCATGTCCCTGCTGTGTTCTCTGGCCAGCCAAAGGTGGCAAACATGCTCTTCAGAAACCAGGATAAGCTCCTGCATGAGGGCAGGCAGCCTGATAGAAGTGAGTGATTCTATAGAGGTCACTGGATCTGCAGTCTCCAGGTAAAGTCCCTCCACTACTAGTCTTGGTGGAGTAAGTGCCCTGGTTATTGGTGGTAGCAAAGGCAACCTGACCCTTCTGCCGATCTAGGATGGGCTGGATAGAATTGCTGGCAAAGCAGCTTGGTCTATCAAAGTTTGAAGTGGTTGCGTTGATTGTTTCGGTGGGATGGAATGTTTGTACGTCTTGAATGCCTTCACATGTTTTGGGTCTTTGGAGATGTCCAAGGCAGATCGGCAGTGTTGCATCTGAGTTGTGCCATGAGTTCTTGCATTGTGCATCGCAGGATCCTGTATGGAGGCTGCATGCTTGTGAGGCAGAGTCTAGCTTTGAGTGCACCAGTGCGTCAAATACTTTGATGCAACATGCATAGAGTATGTCGGTGCATTGGATGTATCTGAGTTTTGTACATTGATCACCTCACGTTCTATGGAGAGCACCTTAGTGTGGTGTGCGCCACTGACATTGGTTGAAGTTTCATTTGGTGAGTTGCAGTGTGTTTAGAATACTTTATTTATTTTATTTAAAACATTTTATATACCGATTTTCACGGAGGACATCCGACCAAAACGGTTCACAACTTCAAATTATAAAGAGATAAAAAATAATAATACTAAAGAAAAATAAAAAAACCATAATAAATAAAAAATAGTAAAGATTGAAGAAAACTACATCGTATAGTTATAATCCCTAACTCTTTGCATGACTTAACTAAAAAGAAAAATACTAAAAAGAGAAATACTTGTTTCTTCAGTCAGGCTGCAGTGGTTCCAGTGATTGATTGTTGCTTCAGCCAGCTTCAGTGTAGGGGTGGCTGGCTGAACTTGACCCAGTGGCTTTAGCCTGAGCAGACGGAGGTTTTTCATGAGCTCCTGCTCAACTCCTTTCCTGGAAATGCAGATGAGGCTATACTGGGGCTCAAGGACCTACTGTCTCTCTGTAGAGACTTATGCGGTTCCTTGATTTTAAGAGCCTGGGACCTGTGGTCACAGGCATAGCAATCTGGTCTGAGGCATTGATAACACAATTCATGCCCAGCAGTGAGGGACTTGCCAGTACTTGTAACCTGGATTGTCCACTGTTGGAAACAGGATGCTATGCTTGATAGACCCTTGGTCTGATTCAGTATGGCAACTTATGACATGCTAATTTTTCCATAGATATAATTCTTAAAACCACTCACTTGATTTCTTCGTCTGTCTGGAGATGGTAGAAACTCACACTTTTTAAAGTTTTTTTGTTTTTTTTTTTGGTAACTGAAAAGTGCTTTTGTGGGGCTGCAGCTCAATCAAGGCAACTGTAGAAGAAACTGAAGTTATATAAAAGGAGTTTTTAGGATTTCTAAAGAAAAAAATGTAGGAAAGGCAGGTATATCTGTCCTGTGCTCAGACAAAAATACAGCTTTGAGCTGTATTAGCTTGGAGAGAAGTCTGTTCAATGCCACCAGATGACATCCCCCACCTGTAATGGTTAATTCAGCTTGCTTATCGATAGGAAACATGGTGACTACTCATGGCATGTGTGGGGTTGTAAGCTTTCTGAAATTCTTATGATGGAAGTCTTTCTACCCTGATGCTGCTGAAGACAAGACATTGATGAAAAAGATTTTAGCGATGTTCTATTGGCCAGTGCTTCCTGTTCTGTATGTGCACTAGAATACGTCCTTAGCCAAAATTTATCTCTCAACTCCCCACAACCAGCAAAATTGCAGGCTACAGCCCTGTATTCCATTATGTGAAATTTGATGCCACATTGATGTCATAACTTAGTCCCTCTATTTCATTGTCTTGTTTACAAGATTGTTGCTGCTGATCTGTCATGGCTGTGGCAGCAAATGAAAAAGTACAGAATTTGATGCAAGTGTTGCAGTGCGTCTATCCAAAACAAGTCCATGAATGAAAGCGGTATATGTTCTGTTGAGCAGAAAGTAGAGCGGTTTAAAAATATTTTGGATCAGTGTGTGTTGCTAAACTCTAGGGATGTGAATCGTGTGCCCGATTGTCTTAACGATTGAATTAGTCTGGCAGACGAAGAAAATAGTGTTTGGCACGATTTTTTAGTAAAAAAAATCAGGTTTTCAGATTAGTGCGCGCTGACAGGGAGTGAGTGCGCGCGCTAACAGGGAGTGATACAATTTGACACTTTTCAGGTCAGTTAAGGTCAGTTTAGGAATGAATATGTATTCCTATTGGCTGCCCTCTTATTTATTCATGTTACCAAGGTTCCCACTGACAATATATGGGGGATGGGAAATGGAAACAGTTGGTAGCTTGACAAAAAAAAGTAATGTGATCAGTCAATGTGACTAGAACTTGTGCCCTATCCCTGATACCAGGGGTGTTGTGATCTTCCTGCACACAGTGCCCCATCCCTGATACCAGGGGTGTTGTGATCTTCCTGCATGCAGTGCCCTATCCCTGATACCAGGGGTGTTGTGATCTTCCTGCACGCAGTGCCCTATCCCTGATACCGGGGCTGTTGTGATCTTCCTGCACGCAGTGCCCTATCCCTGATACCGGGGCTGTGGTGATCTTCCTGCATGCAGTGCCCTATCCCTGATACCGGGGGTGTTGTGATCTTCCTGCACGCAGTGCCCTATCCCGGCTACCGGGGGTGTTGTGATCTTCCTGCACGCAGTGCCCTATCCCTGATACCGGGGGTGTTGTGATCTTCCTGCACGCAGTGCCCTATCACTGATACCGGGGGTGTTGTGATCTTCCTGCACGCAGTGCCCTATCCCTGATACGGGGGGTATTGTGATCTTCCTGCACGCAGTGCCCTATCCCTGATACCAGGGGTGTTGTGATCTTCCTGCACGCAGTGCCCTATCCCTGACACCGGGGGTGTTGTGATCTTCCTGCACGCAGTGCCCTATCCCTGACACCGGGGGTGTTGTGATCTTCCTGCACGCAGTACCCTATCCCTGACACCGGGGGTGTTGTGATCTTCCTGCACGCAGTGCCCTATCCCTGACACCGGGAGTGATGTGATCTTCCTCTCTGCACTGCCCTGTGCAGGATCTCGAGAGCTGTGATCTTCTACCTTGCAATGCCCTATCCCTGATACCGGGGCTGTTGTGATCTTCCTGCACGCAGTGCCCTATCCCTGACACCGGGAGTGATGTGATCTTCCTCTGCACTGCCCTGTGCAGGATCTCGAGAGCTGTGATCTTCTACCTTGCAATGCCCTATCCCTGATACCGGGGCTGTTGTGATCTTCCTGCACGCAGTGCCCTATCCCTGATACCGGGGGTGTTGTGATCTTCCTGCACGCAGTGCCCTATCCCTGATACCGGGGGTGTTGTGATCTTCCTGCACGCAGTGCCCTATCCCTGATACCGGGGGTGATGTGATCTTCCTGTACGCAGTGCCCTATCCCTGATACCGGGCGTGTTGTGATCTTCCTGCACGCAGTGCCCTATCCCTGATACCGGGCGTGTTGTGATCTTCCTGCACGCAATGCCCTATCCCTGATACCACAACCGTTTTCCATATATTGTCAGTGGGAACCTTGGTAACATCAATAAATAAGAGGGCAGCCAATAGGAATACATATTCATTCCTAAACTGACCTTAACTGACCTGAAAAGTGTCAAATTGTATCATTTTCTGTTAGCGCGCGCTAACCAAAAAAACAATTTTTCACGATAAATAGGAGGAATTTCTATTGTATCGCACTCTTTACCGATTAATGACGATTTAAACCTTATCGGGACGATAATCTAAATCGTTGAAAAACGATTCACATCCCTACTAAACTCCATTAAGAATAATGGTGTTAGGCATTGATAATCTATGATCTAAAGTCAGAGAAAAGCAAGATTCAAATACTGAAAATCTCAGTAATGGGAATGGCTAAATGCTAAACAGTATAGGGTCCGATACAGCACAGTGCGCTAGGGCTAGCGCACGGCTTAACATGCGATTGGATGCGCATTTTGGATGTGCGTTCATAACCCCTGATGCAATATGAAGATTAGTATATCCAAGCCACCCCATAACTAATAGCGTTCATCACACATATTCCATGTAGCTGGGGCTATTAGGTAATACCCACGATGCGAAAAAATTTCCCATGCAGCCACGCTCCTGCTTTCTATGATTCCTCCTATTAGTATTGTCATGATACTAAGGCCAAGGAACCATGGAAAGCAAAATCAGGTAAAAAAAAAGAAAATTCTTGGGTTAAAAAAAAAATAATTCTGGGGGCCCAGTATAAACACTCAGGATACACAGTCCAGGCCGTGTATCTTGTGTGTGTATATTGTGCCGGTAGCAGGAGAAAATGGATGCTCGTATTGAGCATCCATTTTCCCACTGCACACTGACAGCCACGTCTCCTGTGCGCCTGATGCTATGGAGGCACTAGGGGCACACAAGTTTCTCTAGCGCTTCCTTTTTAGTGCAGTGACTCATTTAAATATTACATTGCGTCGACCCCTATGTAGTCTTCAGACTTCCACGGTGCCTGCTGTGCTGGTAGTGGCTGAGCCTATTAGTGGAGACAGCCAAGTTTTTTATCACACAACAATGCAGTTATAAAGTGAATGTGATTAACTGGCTGGCTTCATAAATGTAAAAAAGTCTCTAATGGATTAAATAACATTTTTCCAGACCTTAGTTAGTATGATCAGAGCTGGATTGAGTGCAATAGAGAGAAGATAACTTTAAAACATGCGGTGGCCTGCACCTATATATATTCATGTTAAATGAATATGTGAAAATCTAGTCCAGTATTCTATAACCTGTACCTTTGCAATGCACACAGGTTATGTATTTATGCATTTTTTTTTATCTTGCAAGTTCCAAGTTAACTGGTGCTATTTTTCCACATATCTGGCTATGTTTTGATTTATCCAGCTAAGTAGCATTAAAGCTGGATAAGAAGTGCTTTTTAAACTGATCTGATTATCTGACTTAGCCAATTCATTACTGACAGTTGGCTAAATCGAATTGGATAACAGTTGCTACAGCTATGGATTAAGGTGGAACTTGTCTGCATGAGTACCAATTTCAGTATTTAGTGTATACATGCTGTACTCCTGTATTTTTGCATCTAACTTTTAAAAGTATATGGGTGATTTTTCCTGTGCAACTTACTCACATTTCCTCCCCTCACCCACATGCTGGTATGATGTTTTTGTGTTTAAGGTGGGAGATTTGGTGTATTAACCAAAATATTTTTAGGTCTAAATTTATTCCCCTTCTTAACAATCCTTGTGAAGACTCACCAGCCCTGTTGCCTTATTTATGGCACTGTTCCCTCCAGGCAGTAATTAAGGTAGCCCCCCAAAATTCGATTGTTTAAAAATAAATAAATAAATCCATGCTTGTATAGCTGTGCCCTTCAAGAACATAGCGGGTAGAGATCTGTCTCAGATGTTCTGACTAGAGAACTCAATTACAACAATATCAGGTCTACTACTATGACAATGGCAGCTACTAAAAAAAAAAAAAAAAGTAAGTAGTCCTATTGTTGTGGAAAGATTTCTGCCTCACTTAACTGTACAGTGTTCTTTTATATTGTCATGCACCTTGTTACTCCTGTTTTGCAGGCATTGAGCTTGGGCTGACCTGGTCACCATCATTGCTGAGACATTTGCACATTTTATAAATAAAAGTTGAATCTCTCTGGTTTACTTTAATGTCTCCTCCTCCTCCTCCACCCCCCCCCCCCCCCCAAATAACTTACTCACAAATACCTCCGATTATTTCCAAAATGAATTCTTCTACGTGCCTTTTAACTGTTTGACTGCCCTTCTTAAATGCCACTGCAGCTTTTATAACCAGGTTTGTAAAGGCATGACTTGGGTCTGGTAGCTTACCAAGTTCATTACAAACTATTTCTGGTTGGCCTATATTAAAGAAGCCTTTCCTTGATTTTAATCATGCTCTCCCATCCCATCCTTGTCAATTCTTGCAAAAATAAGTGAAAATGTATTAAATCTGAGTGCCTAGCTGCCCATTCAGCTTTCGATCACTATTTTTTGGTTTCTGCAAATTCCATAATGCAGAGATGCCTATATCCTGTTGATAGTAGGGCTGAATTAGCCATGCTGTCATGGGAACTGCCTATCAGGGCCTGGGAGGTGGAGCTTCCAAAGTAGAGTTCAGAGCTTTGCTCTGTGTGGCTGCGCGTGCCTTCTCGCACAGAAAACCAGAATCTCCTTAGTCTGTTTTTTTCCACAAGTGGGAACGCATGCGGATCTTCTCAGATTCTTTTCAAGAATACTGGTGAAAATGTCTAGATAGAAGATCAGACCTGAGACAGTCAGGATTCAAGCCCTGCAAGTGTGGGAAGATCATGTCCATCACAGATGGACATGATCGCTGTTATTGATGCTTGGGGCTGTATCATGATCAGAGCACATGCGAGCACTGTGGCTGCATGTCTCCCAGCGACAGCGGGCTCAGAAGATTCACTATCTTAGAATAACTTCTGCAGGCTCATATACCCCACCGGTGGAGGCCCATTCGTCTCCATGGCCAGCTAAGGAGCCAGGCCCCGAAGGTAAGGAGAGTGGCGTCTGTAGAGCCACAGACCTCCAGGACTGGAGAAGATAAAAGGCTCAAGGAGACCTAGAGTGCTCGACATTCCCAAAGCTCAAAACCTAAGGCTCAACGGGATAAAATGGAGTCCATGCGTCGATCGGCCTCAGGCTCCACGACGCACGTCTATCAGCATCAACCTGCGGTTGCGTCTAAGCATCAACTACTTACACCAACAGCACCGAGGTCGACACAAACAAAACCAAAATCGACGCATCAGGCATCAAAGCCGAAGCAACAGAAATCAATGCAGGATGCGCCGATGAAAAAGGCAAAGCCGCTGCATGAGCATCAGACTTGGGACCTGCCGGTGCACAAACCGGCATACCCCCCAACAGGAGTTGTTCCAATTGACACAGACGTCAAGCAAGTCTAAGCACCCAAGGCGTAAGCACTCGTCTACTACAAATCAGCTAAACTTGCATCACACCTGTACGAAGAACACAAAGGAAAGACAAGCCAGGTAGTTCGACATTCGACGATGACTACCGGACAGGAACCTACAGAGGTCTTGAGACGGGGTATTATACTCTTATCCAGCCCCCACACCTATCTGACATTCAATGTCTCCAGTCGGTGGGGAGACAGAGATCTCCCTTGCAGTCGGAGGAGGAATATGTTCAGATAATTTCACACTCCTCTTCCTCGTCATCGCCACTGATCTCTCTTCCAGCTTCAGACACAGATTTGGCTGATGGTCTACAGGAGCCGTTGACAAAGAGGTGACAGGGGACTTATGCCCACAAAAGAGACTGTCTGGGGCTCCAGACTTGAATATTTTGCTGGCGGCACTGCCAGCATCGGGTTCTAAACTACCTTCCAAACTGTATATGCTGCCTCAGACTCAGCAGGCGTTTTCCCAACTATCTTCAGCCCTCTCGGGATTCTTTGAGATGCTGCAATCTACCTTTACTCTGCCTCCCTCATTGGCAGGTAGTGCACTAGAATCACCGCAGCCACCAGGACATTTGTCCCCGGAATGCCCAGTACCATGGTCACTGAGGGACCCTTCGCCCCAACCACTAGAGCATCATCCCCCTGTGCGAGATTCTCCATTGTCCATAGATCCTGACTCCCCTCAGACATCTCCAGATACGTCCACAGGTTATCCATCAGATCCTCCTGAAGATCTGCCTGAGCCCTATTCTCCGCCGGAGGATTTATTTTATCCCAAGTTCTTAGAAAAGATGGGATCTATCCTGCACCTGGAAGTACAAAAGATTCCAGATCCAAGGGCAGAGACATTGGGCTTACTAAAGATATTTGATTTGCCAGCTGAACCCACTTCTTTGCCTTCACACAAGGTGCTGGATTCTATCCTGGAAAAGTAATGGGAGACACGTTTTACTATCCCTCCACTCTCCAGAAAGACTGATTTGAAATTCAGGATGAAGCAGTCACCTTTCTACTCCCTTCCACAGCTCCCACATTCATCGCTTGTGGTGGAATCAGCTATGCAACGAGCAAAGAAGTCCAGGTTGCATGCATCAAAGGCCCTGGGTAAGGAACATCGTTATCTGGATGATTTCGCAAAAAAGGCATTCCAAGCTGCAATGCTCTTTGCAAGAATACAGCAGCACAAATTTTATATTGGACAGTATTTATATGAATGCTTACAAGGTGTGAAAAACATGATCCCTGCGGCTGACCATTCTTCAGCGACCATTTTTTCAACCAATCCAAGATATGGAAGAGGGCATCAGACATAATCTTCGCAGGATGTAAGAAGCATTCGAGTCCTCGTCACGGGCCTCAGCATCAGCCAGAGTGGCTAGGAGAATGGTGTGGCTCCGTGCGAGTGCAATACACAAAAATGTGCATGACAAGTTGTACACAGCGTCGTTACTTCACTCCGGAGGTAGCAGTATCCAATGTATCTGCCTCCCATGTACAATCCACCTCAGTGAGCTCACAGTCAGCCACTGCAACTTAAGAGAGGCAGACCTAGGACTCCACGCACCCAGAGCCAACAACCTCCTTCGGCCAAGACACCCTCATTTTTTTAATTGTGCGACCACCACCACTGTAACAGACTCCAGCAGGCAGAATAACATCACACTTCTTAGAATGGGGAGCCATAACAGATCATTGGATTCTGGAAATTGTTAAACAAGGATACCAACTCCAATTTTCAACCAGACCCAGTCTTCCTCAGCTACAGACCAGGATTGCCAGAGGCCATCAACCCCAGCTCGTGAAAGAAATAACATCCCTTCAACAACGGGCAATTCACCATATTTCCTAATTCCCAAGAAATCAGGTGGCCACCGAACATTGTGGATTGTGAGTTGAACAAACACCTAATCAAAGAGAAATTCAAAATGGTATCATTAAAGACCATCCTTCCACGTCTTCAACCCAATGGTTGGATGTGCTCGATAGATCTGAAGGATGCATATACCCATATACCTATCAACCATTCGTTGTGGCGTTACTTCCAATTTCAGGACAAGCACTATCAATACAAGATCCTTCTGTTTGGCCTAGCAGTAGCCCCCAGCGTCTTTACAAAGTGCATGGCAGTGGTGGTGGCACACCGTGACAACGAGGCATACGAATATTTCCATACCTCAACAATTGGCTTCTAGTGGCTTCGGATCCCAAGACACTCCCAACACCCAGCTTCACCAAATGATCCAGTGCTTGGACCGCTTGGGGCTTGTAAATCAGCTATCAGAAGTCCACTCTGAACCCAGTTCAAATGCTCCAATTCATAGGAGCTCGTTTGGACACCACAAAAACTAGAGCCTTCCTGCCACTGGAAAGGAAACTAGTGATGCGCAATGCCTCTTAAGAACATAAGAAAATGCCATACTGGGTCAGACCAAGAGTCCATCAAGCCCAGCAACCTGTTTCCAACAGTGGCCAATCCAGGCCATAAGAACCTGGCAAGTACCCAAAAACTAAGTCTATTCCATGTTACCATTGCTAATGGCAGTGGCTATTCTCCAAGTGAACTTAATAGCAGGTAATGGACTTCTCCTCCAAGAACTTATCCAATCCTTTTTAAAACACTGCTATACTAACTGCACTAACCATATCCTCTGGCAACAAATTCCAGAGTTTAATTGTGCATTGAGTAAAAAAGAACTTTCTCAGATTAGTTTTAAATGTGCCCCATGCTAACTTCATGGAGTGCCCCCTAGTCTTTCTACTATCTGAAAGAGTAAATAACCGATTCACATCTACCCGTCCTGGACCTCTCATCATTTTAAACATCTCTATCATATCCCCCCTCAGCCGTCTCTTCTCCAAGCTGAAAAGCCCTAACCTCTTTAGCCTTTCCTCATAGGGGAGCTGGCAGCCCTTCTCTGTACCTTCTCCATCGCAATTATATCTTTTTTGAGATGCGGCGACCAGAATTGTACACAGTATTCAAGGCTCGGTCTCACCATGGAGCGATACAGAGGCATTATGACATTTTCTGTTTTATTCACCATTCCCTTTCTAATAATTCCCAACATTCTGTTTGCTTTTTTGACTGCCACTGCACACTGAACCGACTATTTTAATGTGTTATCCACTATGACGCCTAGATCTTTCTTGGGTTGTAGCACCTAATATGGAACCCAACATTGTGTAATTATAGCATGGGTTATTTTTCCCTATATGCATCACCTTACACTTATCCACATTAAATTTCATCTGCCATTTGGATGCCCAATTTTCCAGTCTCACAAGGTCTTCCTGCAATTTATCACAATCTGCTTGTGATTTAACTAGTCTGAACAATTTTGTGTCATCTGCAAATTTGATTCTCACTCGTCGTATTTCTTTCCAGATCATTTATAAATATATTGAAAAGTAAGGGTCCCAATACAGATCCCTGAGGCACTCCACTGTCCACTCTCTTCCACTGAGAAAATTGTCCATTTAATCCTACTCTCTGTTTCGTGGATTGCAAACTGGTTAAAAGACAGGAAAGGACATTGCCACCTATCCCATGACTTTTTACTTTTCCTAGAAGCCTCTCATGAGGAACTTTGTCAAATGCCTTCTGAAAATCCAAGTATACTACATCTACTGGTTCACCTTTATCCACGTGTTTATTAACTCCTTCAAAAAAGTGAAGCAGATTTGTGAGGCAAGACTTGCCCTGGGTAAAGCCATGCTGACTTCGTTCCATTAAACCATGTCTTTCTATATGTTTGTTTAGAACACTTTCACTATTTTTCCTGGCACTGAAGTCAGGCTAACCAGTCTGTAGTTTCCTGGATCGCCCCTGGAGCCCTTTTTAAATATTGGGGTTACATTTGCTATCCTCCAGTCTTCAGGTACAATGGATGATTTTAATGATAGGTTACAAATTTTTACTAATAGGTTTGAAATTTCATTTTTTAGTTCCTTCAGAACTCTGGATGTATACCATCCGGTCCAGGTGATTTACTACTCTTCAGTTTGTCAGTCAGGCCTACCACATCTTCTAGGTTCACCGTGATTTGATTCAGTCCATCTGAATCATTACCCATGAAAACCCTTTCCATTACGGGTACCTCCCCAACATCCTCTTCAGTAAACACCGAAGCAAAGAAATCATTTAATCTTTCTGCGATGGCCTTATCTTCTCTGTGTCCCTTTAACCCCTCGATCATCTAACGGTCCAATTGACTCCCTCAAGGCTTTCTGCTTCAGATAGATTTTAAAAAGTTTTTTCTGTGAGTTTTTGCCTCTACAGCCAACTTCTTTTCAAATTCTCTCTTAGCCTGTCTTATCAATGTCTTACATTTAACTTGCCAACGTTTATGCTTTATCCTATTTTCTTCTGTTGGATCCTTCTTCCAATTTTTGAATGAAGATCTTTTGGCTAAAATAGCTTCTTTCACCTCCCCTTTTAACCATGCAGGCAATCATTTTGCCTTCTTTCCACCTTTCTTAATGTGTGGAATACATCTAGATTGTGCTTCTAGAATGGTATTTTTTAACAATACCTCTTGGACATTTTTTACTTTTGTAGCTGCTCCTTTCAGTTTTTTTCTAACAATTTTTCTCATTTTATCAAAGTTTCCCTTTTGAAAGTTTAGCACGAGAGCCTTGGATTTGCACACTGTTCCTCTTCCAGTGATTAAATCAAATTTGATCATATGATCACTATTGCCAAGCGGCCCCACCACAGTTACCTCTCATCAAGTCCTGTGCTCCACTGAGAATTAGATCTAAAATTGCGCGCTCTCTCTTGTCTGTTCCTGAACCAATTGCTCCATAAAGCTATCATTTATTCCATCCAGGAACGTTATCTCTCTAGCATGTCCAGATGATACATTTACCCAGTCAATATTGGGGTAATTGAAGTCTCCCATTATTACCGCATTACTAATTTGGTTAGCTTCCCTTATTTCTCTTAGCATTTCACTGTCCGTCTCTCCATCTTGACCAGGTGGACGGTAGTATACCCCTATCACTATAGTCTTCCCCGACACACAAGGGATTTCTACCCATAAAGATTCAATTTTGTATTTAGTCTCATGCAGGATGTTTATTCTGTTGGACTCTATGCCAACCCAGACATAAAGTGCCACACCTCCTACCGGCTGCTCCTCTTTGTCATTGCGATATAATTTGACCCTGGTATAGCACTGTCCCACTGGTTATCCTCTTTCCACCATGTCTCTGAGATGCCAATTAAGTCTGTCATCATTCACTGCTATAAATTCTAATTCTCCCATCTTACTTCTTAGACTTCTGGCATTAGCATACAAACATTTCAAAGTTTGTTTTTTGTTTGTATTTTCATTCTGCTTTTAATTGATAGGGATATGTTAGAATTTTTTAGCTCAGGTGAGTTTTTAGTTACAGGCACTTGGACTACTTTTCTAATTATTGGAACCTCACTGTCGGGATGCCCTAATTCTAATGCATCATTAGTATCCTTTGAAGATACCTCTCTCCAAACCATGCGCTGCTGAGCGACTGTCGGCTTTCCCCTTTGTTCTAGTTTAAAAGCTGCTCTATCTCCTTTTTAAAGGTTAGTGCCAGCAGTCTGGTTCCACCCTGGTTAAGGTGGAGCCCATCCCTTCGGAAGAGACGCCCCCTTCCCCAAAAGGTTCCCCAGTTCCTAACAAAACTGAAACCCTCTTCCTTGCACCATCGTCTCATCCACACATTGAGACTCCGGAGCTCTGCCTGCCTCTGGTGACCTGTGTGTGGAACAGGGAGCATTTCAGAGAATGCTACCCTGGAGGTTCTGGATTTAAGCTTTCTACCTAAGAGCCTAAATTTGGCTTCCAGAACCTCCCTCCCACATTTTTCTATGTCGTTGGTGCCCACATGTACCACGACAGCCAGCTCCTCCTCAGCACTGTTTAAAATCCTATCTAGGTGACGCGTGAGGTCCGCCACCTTCACACCAGGGTAGGCATGTTACCAGGTGATCCTCACGCCCACCAGCCACCCAGCTATCTACATTCCTAATAATCGAATCACCAACTATGAGGGCTCTTGCGTTCTCTGACTTACGCAACATCCTTCAACGCGTCAGATACTCACCGTATTGGGTCACATGGCTGCAGCCATTCACACTGTACCCAACACCAGGTTCCACATGCGTCGTCTTCAGTGGGGGTTGAAAACACAGTAGAAACACTTACAACCCTTAACGAAGAGAGTGATTCTAACTCCAGACAAGAGCAGAGATATAGATTGGTGGCTCAGGGGAATGACACTAACCAAAGGGCCTTATTCAGTACCCCCCCCCCCCCCCCCCCCGGCCACACACAACACAGTACTTACCATCGATGCTTCTCACAAGGGCTGGGGAGCTCATTTAGAGAACTTACAGACACAAGGGCAATGCTCCTAACAGGAAAAAAATTTACAGATCAATCTGCTGGCACTCAGGGCAGTATAAAATGCGTTATAAACTTTCCTTCCTCACCTTCAAGGTTATCGAGTCATGGTATATACAATCAGGTTGCAATGTTCTACATAAACAAACAAGGAGGGTCATGGTCCCTATGCACGGAAACGCTGCAGATTTTGGATCAGGCGAATCGTCACTCCATACACCTTCGTGACCTATCTCCCAGGAGCCATTAATACTGGTGCGGACAGGTTAAGCCGCATATTCTACCCTCACGAATGGTCATTAAACCAACAAGTGACGCTAGAGATATTCACCAAGTGGGGAGTACCGACGACGGACCTCTTTACCTCAGAAGAAAACGCAAAGGTTCCTCGTTTCTGCTCGGTGTGGATCAGTCATTGACGGACTGCACAGGATGCCTTCCTAATTCCTTGGACGGAAGCCCTTATCTCTGCCTTCCCTCCAATACCTCTGATCACGAGGACTATACAAAAGTGCATATGAGATGCAGCTCAACTGATACTAATAGCACTGGCTTCGCCCAGACAGCCGTGGTACACCTACCTTCTACATCGAAGACCCAGTCACATTGCCGAATCGAGCAGACCTCTTGTCACAGGAGGGGGGAACTCGTCTTCACCCAATGCACTCCTCCCTTCACTTAACAGCGTGGAGATTGAGCGGGTCTTCCTAATGGAACAAGGCCCTCATGACAGCCAAAGGTCGCAAGGCAATGATGGAGAAGATAGGACTCCTCTTCCGTGCTCACACCCCGATGCCGTCCATTGCATCGACGTCATCGGAACCGGCCCCGTCGACGTCGCATCAGCATCGACCACCGCCGGTGACTGTCCACCATTCATGGCCATCGGCGCCCGTTACTTCCCCTCAGGATCGATGAGGTCGTAGGGAGAAACATCAGCATCGTAAGACTCGGACCTTCGAGGGAGCGAAATCATCGACCTCGCCACCGTCCCAGAAGCCCTATCCAGGAAAGGCATCGACCATTCCTGCGACCAGGTCATCGAGGCCACCCTCTCCTGATCAGGGTTTGGGAGCCGCGATTCCACCTCTTCTGTTCCAGAGCCAGGGCTCCTTGCTCCAGGTCTCCGAGAAGAACTGGACGGGCTGGTTCTGGAGGCCATCGACAAGATGATGCAAGGATTCCAGGTCCCATCGACCCAATTCCAGCAGCGCTGGCTCCGCTGCTATCCTGGATGGAGGCGCTCATAACTGCCCTTCCGGTGATTCCCGGGTCTCCGATGGCTCCGGTGCACTCCCCGTGACAGCCTCATCGGGAGGAGAAACATCGTTCCGCATCCCTCCTTCGGGAGTGTTGCCTCAGCCATCAATGCCAATTCGTCCCTTGCCACCGATTCATTCATCGGGGGCGATACATACGTTGGTGGCACCGATGCCCTCCAGGCCGTCCTCTGTGCCCCCGGCGATTCCTTCGATTTTCTCGGATCCTCAGCCGGGACCTTCAGTATCCAACCCCCTTCTCGTCCTACAGGTCAGTCTGCTGATCTTTGACACCTGGGGTGATGATACTTCTTCAGACACCGATGACTTACCTTCACCTCCCTCTCCTACTGAAAGTAGAAAGCATTCTCCTCCAGAGGACCTTTCTTTCATTAATTTTGTGAAGGAAATGTCTGAGTTGGTCCTTTTTCAGCTTCAGATGGAGCAAAATGATAGGCACCAGATGATGGAGTTGCTCCAGTTCCTGGATGCCTCTAAAGTGATCACTTCCATTCCCATTCATCAAGTTCTTCTTGACCTCCTCAAAAAGAACTGGGAAAACCCTGGATCCATTGCCCCAGTCCATAGAAAAGCTGGCACTACCTACTTAGTGCAGTCAGCCCCCGGCTTTCAAAAATCTCAGCTCGACCACCACTCAGTTGTGGTAGAATTGGTTCAAAAGAAAGCAAAAAGGACGAAGCCTCATTCATCTACCCCTCCTGTTAAGGAACACAAGTTCCTAGACAATATTAGTCGAGTGTTCCAAGGGGCCATGCTCATTTCTAGAATTGCTGCTTACCAGCTGTATACGACCCAATACAATAGGGTCATCTTCAAACAGAGACAGGACTTCTCTGAAACCCTGCCTGAACAATTCCAAGACCAGCTTCAAATCCTTGTCAACAAGGGGTTTGAAGCAGGAAAGCATGAGATAAGAACAGCTTATGATATCTTCGACTCCTCTACCAGAGTGTCTGCAGCTGCTATTTCGGCAAGAGGATGGGCCTGGCTCAAATCTTCTGACCTTCGCCCAGAAGTTCAAGACAGACTTTCTGACCTACCATGTGTAGGAGACAATCGGTTCAGTGAGCAGATCCAGCAAATAGTGGCTGAATTAAAGGACCATCATGAGACCCTTAAACAGCTCTCATCGATGCCTTCCCCTTAAGACAACCCTTCAGAAAGGACTCTAAGAAGTCATTCTTCCGTCCAAGGAAGTACTATCCTCCACCACCAAGGTCCCAAACTACGAGCCCTTATCAAAAGTCTCAGCCTCTCCAGACGCAAAAGCCACAAGCAGCTCCCCAGCCGGGGCCTGCTTCCGATTTTTGACTTTCACTTGGAGAGCAGCAGTCTGATTCCTCTGCAAAACATACCAGTAGGAGGTCGATTGTGCCACTTTCACAACATGTGGCAATCAATCACAACCGACCAATGGGTGCTAGCAATCATTGCTCAGGGTTTACACCTAAACTTTCTTATTCTTCCACCGGACTCACCACCTCTGCAGATGTGGAGAGTATCTGACCACTTTGTCCTTCTGGAGCAGGAGGTTTCCCTTCTTCTCCAGTTAAGAGCAATAGAACCCGTCCCACTCTCGCAGCAAGGCTTAGGGTTCTATTTCCGGTACTTTTTGATCCCCAAAAAATCCGGGGGGCGTCGTCCAATTCTGGACCTACGTGCTCTCAACAAGTACCTCCAGCAGGAAAAGTTCAAGATGGTAACCTTGGGCTTGCTTCTACCTCTTCTACAAAGAGGAGACTGGCTCTGCTCTCTGGACCTCCAGGACGCATACACACACATTGTGATCACTCCAACTCATCGCAAGTACCTCAGGTTTTTAGTAGGCCCAAAGCACTATCAATAGCGAGTGCTTCCTTTCGGCCTAGTGTCTGCACCTTGAGTCTTCACCAAATGTCTCGTAGTTGTAGCAGCTTTCCTCAGGAAAGAAGGTGTGCACATCTACCCCTATCTGGACGACTGGTTAATCAGGGCTCCAACCCAGCAAGCCGCTCGGTCGTCCCTCGATTTCACTCTACACACTTTAATTTCTCTAGGATTTCTTGTCAATTATTGGAAATCCTATCCCCATCTCAAAACTTGTCGTTCATTAGGGCAGACTTGGACACTTTACAGGCAAAAGCCTTTCTTTTTTTTTTTTTTTAATTAACATTTTTATTGAAATGTATAGCAACAAACAACATAAACATAGACCGATAAGTATTCAAATAACAAGATTCATATATAAGCTATCGTTCTCAGGCAATTAATGTCAATGAAAACACCGCCATACAATATCCTGTATTCCCATCCCTCCCCAACCCACCCCCCTCCCCCATGCTGGAGATATGCAAGTAGGTAAGAGTGAGAGACTCCCTGAACAACCATCTGAGAAGCTATACGTCCAACCCTTCGGCCCGTTTCCGGAGTTGCCAAGTTCGGTATGGCAACCAGACCTTCTGATTAGAACCCCCCATAGCGGGTCATCGTGGATTCTGATGGGCATGTACGAGGCTTAGGGTGTGCAGCCTAGGATATATTTTCGCAATTGCTAAAGGGCCAGTAGTCTTCCAATCTAGGGCTACTATACACTTCGCGGCTGCCAGTATATAGGTTATAAGTTTCCCCTGGGTGTGGGAGATATCCAGGGGCAGATTCAGCAGAACATGTTCGGGAGAAAGGACTACCTCTATCCCCATAATTTCTCGTATTAGGTTCATTACTGAGGCCCAGAAACGTGTCAGGAAAGGGCACGTCCACCACATATGGTAGAAAGTACCTATCTCTCCGCACCCCTTCCAACACCTCGGGTCGTAGGTACCTTTGTACTTATTTATCTTTTCAGGCGTACAGTACCAGCGATAAAGAATCTTATAGCGGTTTTCAGCTAATTGAGATTGTGGAACCCCCTTCTTGGTGTAAAGGAAGACCTGATCCCAAGTCTCGTCCGCCAAAGGGCGGGCGAGATCGCGTTCCCAGGCTCTCATGAAAGCGGGTTTGCTCTTGGGATCCCCAGGCAAAAGCCTTTCTACCTCGACAACGAGCGCTAACACTCATGGCCCTTGCTCACCAGTTGCAGTCTCAACATACAACAACAGCTCGCCAATTCCACGTCCTGCTAGGGCACATGGTGTCCTCCGTCCATGTTACTCCAATGGCCTGCCTGGCCATGAGACTCATGCATTGGACTCTAAGGTCACAATGGATTCAAGCTGTTTAGCCTCTGTCAACCATTGTCCACATCACCAACTCACTCCGTCTGTCTCTCGCCTGGTGGAAAGATCAGACCAATCTCCTCCAGGGA